>NW_027071903.1:2412500-3047500 GCF_038088225.1 Cyrtonyx montezumae
AGAGGAGTTTCCCAGCTCCCAGGCAGGCCCTACCTGCTCCTCATGTGAGCCCAATAATGAAGTGTGAAGCCGTGTGTCTGTCCCCTCTCCATGCCATTGCACTCCAGCATCTCTCGTGTTGCTGATACCCTTTTCTCCTGTTTTTGCACTGTCCACATATCCTCTACTAACAACTTTGTCTTCTCTTCTGCTGCCCTCCTACATCTCCTGCTTGTAAGTACTTCAGGGCCCTCCTTGAGTCTGGTTCTTGCTTCTGTCTGTCTTCTCACCATCTCCTCTGTCTTCAGTTCTCTAAATATGTTTCAACTGTACTAAAGTCTCATGATTTAGCAAAATGAATGGGTGGATGTATAAAACAAGCTCATGATGTGGTTCTGCTCTAATCTTTCTGATAGTTTTTCCCTTTCTTTACTTCTTTGTTCATCATTACCCTTTAGTATGCTCCTGGAATTTCTAACACAGATGATAAATTAGGACAGTGGAGACTATAAAAGATAAGGTAATAATAGAAATGAAATAGGAGGCCAGGTCTTTAGCTGGAGTAAATCAGCTGCTGATCTAAACCAGCTGGGGATTTGGCCCACTCTAAAATAAAACTATAGGATAGGAAGAATCCATATAATTATTCCCAAAAGAGCACTTTTGTCATGATGCCAGACTGATGTTTCTATTCTTGTTTTTAAAATAATGTGTTTTAGAAAGTGATTGTCTCATTATTGCCCACCTGTGGTCACAATATTGGTTCTTCCAAAAGTGAGCATGCCAAGTCCTTAAGGCACTCAGTGGTGGCTTTTAAAATGGCTCCCTTCAGCACCTGGAGTTTCTCTTATAAACTGTAAATCCAAAAAGACACGAAACCCACATTTGTTTCACTGCCTAGATCTCAGCAGCCATATAACACTGTACCTTGGGGTTTAGTGACTTAGAGTCAGATTCTGCCTTAAATTCCACCTTGTGGTTTTTTAGTTATTTACCTACCTGCACACTCACTTTAGTTTCAGGTTCCAACTATTACACCTGCCCTCCTGCTAGAAGAGAGATTAACAAAGGTTTTACATTATGGGGCAAGAGCAGTCTGCACATAACTTATATGAAAGTATTATCTATTTTGTACTTGGTCCATGTCTCTTATGTTGTGGAGGGAGGATATATGGATTTTGTTCATGCAGTGCGTTTGTATGCACCCAACTTACAGCACTTGAGGTACACTCCAGTGTTTTTCTGAAATTTCATGGATGGCATTCTGTTCCTCTTCTAAGAAAAGTACCATTTGCAATTATATCCACTTTCACACAATTCTTGTTCAGCTTTGGGTTGCTTCTGTGTTTTTTACTTTCTGTAATCAGACAAAAAAATAAATAAAAACCTTACAATTTGTCTCCTGAGTGCTATGATGGCTGAGTTTTCTAGATGGCAGTCTGAAGTCTGCTATCGCTTGCAATCTCTATCAAAGTGCAAACCAAGGAGATCATCTTTACCAATCATTAACAACAGGACTGCTATAAAGGCCCAAGTCTAGTAATTGTATTTAAAAAAAATAATTAACAACTGTCACTGTAGTCTTGGTTTGGCCTCACCAGGCATGACGTGTCCTTTCTTGCATGTAGCAACAAAAATAGATCCAAGTGCTGAATGAGGGGAAAAAAAGAAATAAAAGAAAACCCAATTTGTTCCCTATTAAGCTGCTGAAAGGCATAAACCCATTTCTATTTCAGTTAGTAGCTAAGTGAAAATGTAACTGCTTTATATATTTCACTAGAATTAAACTTAAACCTACAGAATTAGGTTTATTAATTTCTGTCAGCGCTCAATGGGGAAATAAGAGTGCCCATTCATTAAGAATACACAATTACTGCAGACAAAAATGAAGCACAGTGCTATTAACCATAATAAAAATGTTGAACACTGTGGAAATTTTCATTAAATAGAATCTATTCCTTATATGACTCTACTTAATCCTTTCTGTCTTCTTTTTTTTTTCCTTTTGTTTTCTCCAACTAATTTTATTTTATTACTTAGCTTTTATGTATGTTTCCTAATGTAATTATGATTAAATATTTTTTGGTAATACACAGTATTATTTCATTTAAAAAAATCTGTCTCTACACTTAATTCAGTGAAAAGTAGTCTTTGGGAAACTATACGAGCATTAAGTAGAGTTTCATTATTATTATAGCTCACAAACATAAAAGAGGAGCAACAGATAAAGAAAAGTATATCAACCCATCCACTGAACTGTAATTGACTTCATTGAGCAGGTCCATAGGGAGTACATTGGTGAACAAAAACAAATTCACAGAAATCAACTGAAAATAAAAATGGCAGTGCTGTCAGAAAAGAAATAGATGTTCTAGGAAGACTGTATGTGTTTGTGCTTTCCTAGAAAACTGAAAAAAAAATAACTATGTATGAAGAAAATGTTCTCGGAATTCTATTATCTTCACGTGATGCTTTGAGAAGTCATTGATCCTCCATTTAGATTGAATTATTTGTAACAAACGACGTGTCTTCTAAGGGACAAAGCTTTAATTCCTTGGGAAGGACCAACAGTTAGTAAATATGATATGGATTAGTTGGTTACTTCAGCTCATGAAACTATTGAAGCCAATGGGATTATGAACATTTCCAATAAATGAAACTTGTCTCTAGGTAAGTTTAAAGTGATTATAACAGTGCCTGGTTTGGAGGATAGCGTTGGAAGCTTTCTTATGCTTCATGTGCTTGCTATTGGTGTAGAAAGCATCGCTTAAATGATGTGCCCTGATTAACAAATTAAGGAGACTGATAGGAAATGTATGTGATTCTACTGCACTTGGGCAATGTGAGGCAAATTACTTCAGTCCAGCCAGATACATGGACCTTCTGGGTTACAACTTATTCTCTTCTGCTTGTACTAACAGGTCTCAGAGAAGGATTTCAGCTGCCTCACTGTAATTTGTTGTTTGAAACGTTCTGTGGAGACAATCAAATCGAAGCATAAATGATTTTTTGACCAGCTAGGGACAAATGACTCTTGTGCTCACAAATAAGGTAGTCTAAATGCTGCCATTTGCACTTATGAAGGATTGTATCAAAAGCCTTTTCAGAGTTGGTCAGATAGGTTATTTATAGATCTTTTTCTTGGATGACCTGATTGATGATATGCAGATGGTCAAGGGGACATTAACACACTGTAAAGCCTTATTGTATCCAGAGTTGTTTGAAGTCTAGCTGCTTATTTCTCTCTATTAATAGCACCTTTCAGTTTGGGCCTTGGTTGCAATCTTGAATGTTCTGATAGCTTGTGTTTCTTTATCCCATTTTCACCAGGGGGCTGAATGGGGCACTTGTGTGACTCTGGCATTTAAACACTGGAAAAAAAAAGGCACCCTGAGACAGTAAAGATGGGAAACCATCATCTGTCTACCTCCACATCCACCAATAACAGAGCACACAACTCCATTTCTGTTTCCACGTTGTGATGTCCTCTGCTGTTAGAACTCTGAATCAGGGAGAAATTGCCATGACCTTTCTAGTTCTTGGATTTAATAATGGAAGAAGTGAGGCGTGGAAACATATAGATAGACTACAGCCAAAATAGACTGTTTTGAGAGTAGGACTGAACTACTTAGCATTCTGTAAACAGCTTTGACACAGGACAGTAAAGACTGCCTATGCACTTATTACCTTGATATGGTTAACTAGTCAGAGTATAACCATGGAAATATGAGTGTGTTTCAATAAACACACAAAATGGCTTCATTTTCAAAGTACAGTAGTTCCCGTAGGTATTCTAAAATCTATTCTTCAGTAGACAAATATTCATTTTCTTTCAGCATTAATTGTAGCATTGTTGCTGATAATGCTTCTTGCATTATACTCAGCTGCCTCATACTGTGGAGAAATCAGATTGAGAGCAAGAACAGAAAATACTAAGATTGCAGCTGCATCTCCTGGGGAAATTATTGCCATTTCAAATGTCAGTCAGCCTGATTCATTATCAAGGGGGAGCACAAGACACCTCCTGCTTGAAAATTGGTCTGCACAGAAATGGCAAGCTGGTTTTATTGTTACTATCCTGATGATGTAACCTTATCAAAATATGCACAGGTTCTATTTTGTCTCCACTACAAGCATAACCTTTGATATCCTGGGTAGTGGCTAAATTAATCCACTCCTTCAGAACAATGCAATATCAAACATGACAAAACCCTCCTGTTGTTAAAGAACATTTATCTGCTTTACTTTCATTTGCATTTTCCATAAATTGAGTAGCAGGAAGTGTGAAACACCTGAAGTTCAAAGTCTCTGGAATGCACAGATGTTGATTTTCATTATAGACTGCAAAGATTGGCTCCTAAGCAACACTGCAGAGATTTCTGTGTAACTTAACCACCTTCCATTGGTGTGCTGGGACTCTGAGAACTCTCCAAAGAGCAATACAGCAGATTCCTGGAGGACTGGGAATGGCTGGTGTGCCAGAGCAAGAATTGGAGTTATTGTCAAGTAACCTTTTGATATCTGATGGGATATTTCCTTAGTTTGATTGGGCTTCTTTGTTAAAGATAAAGTTGCAAAATATCGCAATGTTTTTGTTCTTTCAATGCACTTCTGCCAAAAGATGTAGAAGTACGTTGGCATCTCAGTGTGCTGAACTTCTGTTACTTTGGTAGCACAGCAGTATGTGTGCTCTGTGCTCCCCACATGCCTTTATTGGTGCTGCCTGCTTAAATTTTCTCTTCTGACAAAAACAGAAGAACAAAAATGCCCTAATGCACATTCTCTGCAGTGAATGCTGTGGACATTTTTCTGGGGTTTCAGGAGTGTTGCCTTACTAAACGTGTTCACACAGCATCTTGTGGCATCTAGGTTTAGTATCTGCAAAACAGATCTGTGTCCAGACGAGATGCTCCGTACTTGGTCTTACACGGGGCAGTCTCAGGATGGGTATTTTCAAGACCATATAGCTTTTGTTTTTTACTCAATGGGAAACATTGTCTGTCTGAGTTATCACTTCTTGTCTGAGTAGTCACGTTTTTTTTAACATCCAATGCAGTATTTGCTTTGCTTTGGCAAAGGGAAATCCCTAGCTCAAAACTCTAGCCCTCTCTTTGCTATCTCAAGCAATCAGTGAAAAAGCAATCTCTGCTTAATGGATGTAAGTTTATGTTCTTATTTCTTGTCATCTAAGTGGAAAGAATGTCTTGCTGTAGGCATTGCAGGTACAGAGGAAATAAGGCAAGTCACCACTGACACATTTTTGAGCATCTTCATGTGAAGCTTAAACTGTTTCTGATAGCTGAGCACCTTGCATGTAAATCTAATATGAACACAGTGCTTGAATTGACTAATAAATTGAACTGAACTGAGCTGAAATCCCACTCACTCTGTGGTACCATTAATCAATATTTCTCAATTTTCCATTCTTCTTTTTATTGGAGAATTCCAAAGGACAATTTCAAGCAAGATAACTACAGAGCTGCTTTGATGCTAACAGCAGTGTAAAATTATCTTCTTTACTCATCCTATGAAATTCTTGGCTTTAGCTGGAAAAATCCCTGCAGATGCTTCTGAAGGATTAACAGAGGTGTAAAATCTCACCTTGCATGAGAAATAGAGTTTGCTCACTTTGTGACTTCTGTGCGATTTCATGATCGTGAATGTTGACTATGTCAGACATTTTGGCAATATCTGCTGACAGAAGTCTGTATCAATCATGAGAGCAGTCCTGAGGACATGACCCATCCACGAAGAGGAGATACAGTCTTGCATTGAATTACAGCCACGAAGCACTCAACACAATTGTGGCCAGGTCAACTTTGCACTTCACTGATCCTCAGCGGGTCGTTCAGGCCAATTTACATCTACATAGGCAGACAGAGGTCCTTGGAAGCCGTTATAGCATGAGAGAATTAGTTTATTCTTTAACTCACAAAACAAGGGCACTATTTCCTTTTTTTTAATCATCTTTAGAGTGGATTGCTATTAAAATTGATAAACACCGGTAGATAAACTTCTTTAGCTCAAAGAGATGTGATAACTGCATGCAAAGATATGTGCTTGTCTTCTTCTTTCAAGACGTTGTCGTGATGATCTCAGTTACCTTGCAGTGCTGTGCTGTTAAATCATCCAACAGGGAGTGATGTAACATCAGGCATGTGCAGAACCTGCTTGAGTGGTACACCAAATTGCTGTGCTAGTTTGTGAGGATGAGTCAGAGGAGGAAGTCTCTAGAAGAGTATTGCACAAAGCATAAAGGATCTGAGGTAAAAAAAATGTAAAGTAGAGTGTTGGGGTGAGGATGCTGGATCTTTATATACAGATAAAATAGTGCTGAAATGCTGATAAAGCGAACATCATTTCAGAGCACACGAAACCTACAATTTACATCAACTAAATGTGAAGAGGGAAAAGAACAAACACAAACCATTATGGAAACAAGTTCAGCCATATTTGTAACGAAGCAAATCTTGTGATGGTGCGCACACATATTTTAGTGCATGCTCTGCAGTATGAGAACATTTAATTCTACTTGCAAGTCAGTAATTTGCACATTTGTCTCAAATAGTAATTGCAAAAGAGCTAACTTGTGAAGTATTTACCCATCTAGTTTTCTCTGTTGGTGAAAGGGCTTCCTGCAGCAAGTGTGTACATGTCGAGAGTATATAAGGTCAACTTCTGCTACAGTTGAATCTCTTAGTTGGTTTTTTTATTTTTTTTTATTTTTTTTTTTGTTGGTAAATGGTATTCTGAAAGGATTCAGCTTGGCTTGAAGAAATCAGCTCGTCCAGTGATGTGTGCAGGGACAGCTGCTAAGGGTCCCTTTCAAGTGCTCTATTGCCCATTGCAAATTCCTTCTCATTTTCTTGGAAAGCCTTGCTTTTTTCTTTTTCTTTTTTTTTTTTTTCTGGAATATTGCAAATGTCACAAAGGTGTGAGGCCAGTCTTTCCCCTCATCAAAGAAGTGAGCAACAGTGCTGTTAACGATACAAACTCTACTTTTTCTGACTGAAAGAAACTGAAGACCAACGTCTTCCAGGTGACATCAAATAGGAAGTAATTTGTTATATCTTTGCAGTTCTGGAGACAAATATTGAAATGATTATGAATATAAAAATCTCCTGAGAATTTTCTTTCTAAAAATATCTACCAACATATCAATTTCTGCAAGACAGGATATTTAAAAGAGCCCCCAAAAATGTTTTTAATGTGAATGTGAGGAAACTGAAAGCTGGTTTTAATTTATGCCTGACAAGAACACAGCAGTACAAAAAAACTGCTGCATTTCTGGCAAAGTGAACAGCCGTCAATTTCAGAACCCTACACCCAGAACTATCTGAGTCGGGGATGTATGGGGATGTTGAGTGTATACTCAACTTTAGAAACTTGAGGGGAGAAGAGAATTCCATGTTTTTTCACAAGCACCTCAGACAGCTGCAGGTGCTTTATTTCTGTGAAGACATTGCCTGCAACTTGAGCAATTGCAAGAACAAAGATTCCAGCAGTCACAGAGAAGGTCTTTATCTGAGCATTTTCAGTCAAGATCAGGCAAATGACAAATTGATATCAAAATGTTCACAAAAATAAATAAATAAATAAATAAATAAAAAGGAGAGGGATAAAAATTACAGAAGCCTCCAGCTTTAGCTTGATTTTGGAAGAGCAAATAATGAAGAATTCTTATGTTTTGTCTCAAAAAGCAGAACTCGAGGCAAGAAGTTAGCTAACATTCATGACAGAAAAATATGTGTCTTTCTGTCAACTCCTGAAAGATAATTTCTGTGGGATACACCTGAAAGTAATCTGCTTTTAGGAGCAGGAGTGTCTGTAATATATCAAATAAAATATCTCACTCAGATTTTTTTTTTTTTTTCCCTGTGGTCAAGTTGTTAAAAAGCTTTTAAATTTATGTTTTTGTTTTGGACAAAAAATATGAAATTGATGAAAAATTACGGCTGACCATGCAAGTTGGAGTGAATAACTACAGATATATGTTGATTTTAGCCGTTGATTTTGAATAGCAATAAATCTTGAATTCTACCAACCCAACTTATGGGAGGCTTTCAGCACAGTCAACCACAAAATGCTGTTGAACCACTCATATAGCATAATTAGAGCAGATGCTGGCGTAACATGCAACTGCTGTTCACGCATTATTGTGTAGAAATGCTGCCTCTTCTGTTTGTTTGTTTTTTTCTTCTTCCCTACTACTTACCAAGACAGCTGGTAGAAATGCTCTGCTAAAACCCCAAAAGGACATGCTGCTTTTTCCAGGAGCAGCCCTGAGTGTGTGTGTGTGTGATCTATTCTCTACAGCGTATTTTAAAAATGATGGTGATGAGGGATGTAGAAGTGGACAGCATCAGGAGCACAAAGAAATATCTTGACTGAATGCTGACTGAACAGAAGAATTTGGGTGTTATTCCTAGCTTTCCACCTGCCAATGGACCTTCTTTCTACTATTTCCCTTCACAAATTTCTGTTTTGAAAGGCTGGACTTTAAACCAAGCTGTGCAGAGGGTTGGAAAGTCCCTTTCCACTATCCCACGTAGCAGAGCGGAGCCCCAAACCTGCAAGAGGTATCAGTTCAGCACTACAATATCAATTAAAAAATAGACAGAATGGAAGTAAGTTGACTTTGGGACTGGGTTCATCAATTCATCTCCCCGAGTACAAAGTATTTGTCTGTTTGTTTATTTTTCTCTCCTGGATTTGTTGCAAATGGTCTGAGATGAAGCTCTCTGGCTGACAGGAGATCATTCAGCGTTCGCTGTTTAAGAACTTCCACTGAAATGGAGCAAAATCAGTTTGTTATTTATGAAGTTCATCTTACAGGTCCCCAATTTGGTGAAAACAGTTTTATTTCGCTCTGCATTTAACACCTGCAAATAGCTGAGTTAATTTAACTAAAATGAGCTTTCTTAAGATGACCTGTAATGGGGGAGAAAAGTCCAACCCAACAGCACTTTAATCTAGAAACCATCAAAGCCTTCTTGACACACGTATTATTGTAGGGCTCAGAAAAAATAAACAGTTTATGTAGAAGATTAAGAGACAGTTTGGATTTTGCTTTTGACATATCTTGTCTCCAAATCTGAGCTGAGGATTTATTAGAACACTATCATGTCAAAGCTACCTCATTTATATGATAACACATCTGTAATGTTTTACAAGTGCAGCAGTCCTCGTTCAGAATGTTGCTTTTTAAATCCTAAATTACAGTACCTGGAGAGGTATGCATAATTATAGTGCATGTTAGCAAATGATAGGATGCATTTTCCCCTAGGCTCTCTGCATTAATCATCAGCAGAGTGGGTGCAATAAAATCATAATTGCTTCTTCAAAAGTTATAATCTAACTTATACAACTTTAAGTTAGTTGTATAGCAATATGATATCGACTGTCATGTACCAAGACCGTTCCCTTCATTTCCTTAAAATTAAGGCAGTTGCTCAGTGGTGAACTGTAATTAGCATCATTTTCATTTACAGATTTGGGTTTTAGATCCTCAGTGAGTGCATGATGGCGTAAGTTCCAAGCTTGATGAAACGATGATGATTTACATGTGCTGAGGTCCTCTGGGCTCATCCCTGCTTATTTGGTAGGTCGCTTGTAGTCAGTTCTGTGGATGATTAACTTCTTCTCCCATCTCTTTATCTAGCAATCATATCTGGAAAAAAGACTGCACCAAGGAAAGTCATTATTTTACATAACAATTCTGTTTAGTCTTCTTTTGCTTAAGTATTTAATTCAAGAAAGGAAGACATGAGGGAGGGCTTTGTCGTACCTTCCCTTGCTCCCATCCATGTGCTCAGGTGGCTTCCTTGGTGTCAGCAGCGAGAGTGGTTTGACCTCACTGTGATTCATTTCAGAGATTTAAGCTATCAGGAAACCCAATCACCCAATCCCGCCCTGCCTCCTTGGCTGAATAGTTTCACACTAGTTTTGCTTCCTGAATTCACTCATTTTAGTCAGATGAACACTGGTGATCCTGTTCAAGGCTGTATAATAGGTAAGTGTGGGATGGCTTCATTAAAAGATACATTAACTGTCATAAACTCAAGCCTACAATCAAAGATCAAAGCAAACCTTTAATTATTTAGGAAACATCACTGATGTAATCAATATGACTTACAAAAACAAATGTTTAACTCTCATTCATTGCCTCTTCAGCTGATACATATACATGACATATATATGTACACACACACACGTGTACATATATAGATATATGTATACATGTATATGTTTATATACATAAAATCAAACTTACATTCTTTGAAGTTTGGCCAACTTTTCAGTGTGGTTGCAACACCCATGTGTATAAAGGCATGTCCACAGGGCCTATTGCAGGGGATGTGTTTCCAAAGGACTCAGGAGGTTAATGGTTGAGATAACAAAGCAAGTTTTTTCAGTTTTGCACAATCTTATTCCTTAAGATCAAGTCTGTAAATTAAGATCTAAACCTACATATTGAAGCTGGTTCCTGCAAGCTAGGCGTTCTGGCTCCAATCCAGGAAAGCACTTAAATATATGTTTTAACATTTGGTGCGTGACTTGTTACGGTATGACTTCAGAGAGACTTCTTTTGCTTAAAATTAAGCACATGCTTAAACACTGTGTTATATATATTTGAATAAGCCGTGTAGAAACGGTTGGGCTGCTGCCAGAGAGCAGCACTTTGTTTCTTCACTGAGCAAATAGAATCATAAAGAGAAAAGAAATCACAGCGGAAGACTCCACCTTTTCTAAATAGCATTTCCATTGTTGGTTTGTGTCCGCTTTGCACAGGAACATAGAAATTCACACTTCTTTCCAACCCTTCAAACACTTGGAGAAATGTGTGATTGGAGCTGTAACACTGAGACCAGAGGAGGGATACTTGTCTTCTTTCTGCTCTCAGCCTCTCCTTTGATGCCTTGATTCAGTATGAACATTCACAGCATGTTCTTTGCCATGGACGGATAAAATCGAGGCGATGGCGTTTCTTCCCAGCATGTGCTGTGACATTCAGAGAGGCAGGTGACAGGGAGAGGTGTATCCCCAAGTTGCAAGGCTCATGCAAGTTATGCTCAGCCACTGTTTGCATCCAGATTTGCCCTTCCGTGGATCTGGTTTTATTAGCATGGCGAGTACGTACATTAATACTTGATTTGCATGGGATTAAGCTGCATGCTTGTAAAATACATTCTGTTGCTAAACAACATAATTCCTGAAGAAAGCTCAGAAGCACACAAAAATAATATGTTTCACACCAATCGAATTATTTGCTGTAATGCAGAAAATTGAAAGGTATTCGATGCCATTCACTACCTTGTTCATTTTTTGGAGGGAATTGTCCTTAAGGATACAAGGCTTTCCACCTTTTATTCCACAAAGAGAAAACAGAATAAATAGAAGACACAGATTAATCAGGATGTCTACACTTAATTTTATAAGGCTTTCAGGTCTTTTGGAGATCTGAATTGTGTTTGAGTCTTTGACCTGCTGGTGTTAATAGTGCTGTTAAGCAACCAAAGTTCTCAAAATTACAAGAAGTCTTTCATTAGCAAAAATATACTCTGCAGTTGTGCACTGAAGCACAATGTGCAGTTTGGGAGAAAGTAATCTAGGAAAAAAAGCTCCACAAGGTTTCATCATTTTTGTAGGCAGCAAAATCAGTGTTAAGTTACTTAAAATGCATCCCAAGTCACAGCAAAGCTGCTGCGTATCAGGGCACACTGCCTCCTTCAGAATCATGCTTATCTTTAAATTTTCCTTTCATAAACAGTTGGCAAATATGACATCAATTTAAGCTATAATGACCACATTTAATTTTCATTTTAAATATATTCTGTTGCTGTATATTGGTATCATGGCTGATGCCAAGTCAGCCAGCCACAGGTCTGTTTTTCATTTATGCACTGAAGTTCTTTAGGTTAGGTATGCTCAAGAGTCCTGGTGTAATGCATAACCCTAATTATAACTTAGAATTAAGCTACTGCTGACTGCAGCATTTTAGGCAGGGAAATCAAAGAATGTGTCTAATGAAAAAAACACAACTCCACCCCTCAATACTGCCTTATCTTTATGCATTTTTTATGTTAACTTTTTTATTTTTTTTATTTTATTTTTTTTAGATTGAGTGCATAATACAGCTATAAAACAGCAGTTTAGATAATAGTCAGTCTGTCAGTTTATATATGTCTACTCTGAGCTTAAGGGTTCTCTCTTTACTTTGAATTGGGCCTCTCTTCTTATTAAAATGCTACAAGCTTTTAAGAGATTGTAGTATCGCAGACCAATGGTAGCTCAGTATACTAATCTATCATTATGCTGGACCTATATCTGTGCACTATAAAACTGCATTACTGTTTACACTGGTTGAAATATTTTTGAAAAATGTTTGGCCTTGGATGAGAAGTTCCTTTTCCATCATGTAGAACTTTGATGAGGAAATTCTTAGAATGTTCTGACAAAAATGGCTTTGTTTATTGTAGCAAAATGTTAAAAATCCAATTCAAAACACTGCTTAGTATATTGAAGATAAAAATCTTGGGTTTCCCCCACATTTTTATAGAAACTAAATATTTTTAAGGACGAGCTCTTGTGATCATGTTAAGTATGTCTGAGTTTCATATATTGAGTTGACTTGTGGGTAACTCAGCAGAGAGGAACAGTAGGGTGGTATCATCTGGGTCATTACTCCCAGAACAACCCTGTTGCTGTTAATAGAAGCAGGTTTTTAGAGAGGGAGATGATTAATTCAGAACTGATGAGCCACGCTTCATGGGTCAGAAGGAAATGTGGCCTGGGGAGATGCCGCAGCCATGAAAAGAAGATCAAGACGAAGACTGATGAGCTAGGAGGAGCATCATGCTCCAGTGAGACTCTAGGACATTGTGCCTAATGCTTGAGTTGGTATCGGGGATCAGAACAGCATCAAAGCCTGTAGTAATTTGTACAAAGCCAAAACTTTCAGTACGAAATAGAGAGCAAGTGAAAGTCATTGTGAGATACCTCTTTGCACCTGCTTCTCTGCTCTCCCTTTGCTTACAGTTCTTGTCTGTTGCCACGATGCTAAGGGATTGCTGTTATCCCCTTCTTCAGGAAGACTTGCAGACACTACGCATAATTCCTCATCCTTGGAGGCATTCATGGTCAGGATGGACAAGATTCCAAGCACTCTTATATGGCTGTAGATGTCCTTGATCGTTGGAGGGCAGTTGAACCAATTGGCCTTTAAGGGTCCCTTCCTACTCAAATGACTCAATGATTCTAATTCTGCTCACAGAAGAATAACACCTCAATTTCCTTAGAATTGGTGCGGACATATTCTGGGCTGTGTGGTTGGGGATGATGATCCTTTGCAACTGAAATATGAGACTGGATACGTTAGTTCCTATAATGGTTCTTATGCTTGAGTGCCATCCGTAGGAGGCTAGTCAGTAAGAGTTATGTTCTGTGTGATAAAATACTAATGTTTTTCTTCTTTGAGAACAAAAACATGAAAGAATTCTGGGCTTGTACTAGCATTCCACTTGTTCTGCGTGGGCATTCAGCAGGACTGCCAGGAGTTGGTGAGATTTACAGCCCTGGTGTAAATGAAAGCAGACAGAAGCGGTGAAAAAATGGGGTGCATGAGCCCAAGGGCTTGTCCACACACAACATCAGCATCAGTTCAGCTGCAAAATCCAGTTAGCTAAACCAGCATGAGTCTGTGATCGGACACACTTAAATTGGTTTATAACCAGCTTACATCAAATTAGTTTAAATCAGGAAGTTACCATAATAGCTGCATCAACCACTAATTGTTTCATTTTTGGATAAGATAGTTGCAAGCTTTTTCGTGCCACTTTAGATCAGTTTAAAGGTTGTTAAACTTGTGCAACTTTTGTATGTTGGCCAGCCCTGAAGCCCAAAGTTTGTGAGCTGGGGCGAGGAATGGGCTCTGGGACAGCTGGGTGCTGCAGCACGTTTCCTGAAAGCCAGTGGAAAAGACTCCAGACGCTATAAAGCAGGAATGAGACACAAGGCAATAATTACTCGGAGCATTTATTGCTCTCTATGAGGAAAAATACTAGGTAAAGATGTTCTGAGCTTGTAGCTGCAGCCCAGGGGCTTTAACTAGCTGTGCTCTCAGTGTGGGCAGGTCGCACGCAGGTTGGCCTGAGCCAACGTGGTTCGTGCTTTGGAGGCCTGAACTGAAGCAGCATTCAGCTTCTTCAGGTTTAACCAAAGGATAAGGACCACAGCAAGGGGGGACGGAGGGGGGAAGCAGGACTTGTTCTGTCCCGCGAGCCACTAGGAATGAGCTGGAACAGGAAATATTGCTGAACTTTTAATGTATGTTAATGGCGTTTCAGAGCTTTTTGGAAAGGCAATGAGACCAAAAAGGCAGGCGGCTTGAGAGCATGACATTGTGGGAATGAAGTCAACAGGAAAGTGACACTGCACGTGGGGTTATCTCAACATTTCTGCAGCTAAAAATGGTCTAAATTGTTTTCCAAAATGTGCTTTTGCAGAGCAGAGAGAAAGCCTCTGATTTCAAGGGCTCCTAAAATACTTTTGGAACGAAACTCTCTGAATGTTCTGTGGGTGTTGATCGCTGGAGTGCTCAGTAGTACTCGAGTTGAGTTCACACCATTAAAGCTTTGTCGACAGTATTGAAAGCAGTTCTCTAGCACTGAAGCAAGCTCAAGAGGCTGTATTTATGTTCTCAGGATGACTTTAGGGCTGTTGCTGGCAAGCTGTCAATAACGAAACTTATTAAGCAGTGAGACAGCTTGGAATCTAGAGTTGTTTGAGCCGTTTGCTTATGAATAGGACACAAAGGTGAACGGAATGAACTTTCTGCTTGTTTAGCAAATGGCAACACGGGGTAACATATCTGTCAAGGTACCTCTGTTCTGAGGGCCTCGGTGCAAATGAACAAGATAGCTTTTTCATGTGAAATCCTCCTCAAGTCTGCAGGTATATTTGTAGAAGCTATTTTATAAGAAATAAAAGGGGAAATCAGTTTGCAGTACTTCCCTCTTTCCTTGAACGCTGGGGACAACAAAGAAGTACTGTTTTTCCAGCAATAGGAAAGATAACAATGCATTTAACGTGACTGAGGCTAAGGAAATTTTAATACTTCAGTAAAGTGGGTTAAGATGCTGTGGTGAGGAGTATTGTACCAGGTAATTATTGTATTGTACTGTCACACCATCAGGTAATCCTGATGGACTAGAGAGCAATGAATTTTGGTATAATATTTCTGCTTTAGTGCAGAGGAATTGAAATAACTTTGAGAAACAGTACAAGTTTGATGTCCAAAGGAAAAGCAGTGCTTAGAGAAAGGAAAAGTCTACTTCAGTGAGAAATTTATTTCTTACAGTATGTGAGGCGTTCTTAAAGGCTGAAGTGGTCCAAGTGAAGAATATGTGAAAAAGAAATGAATAGAAAATGAATGGACCTCCAAGGGGTCTGACTAAAAACTAAATCACAGTTTTTGGGAACGTTTCCTTCTCTCCAGATGGTTATGTGTTGGGCTAAGGGAAACTTGTTATTAAACAAAGATGAGCAACTGGCTTACCACGTCTCATATTGTGATTCAAACCCTAGATATAGTAGCAGCACTTGATGTATAGCTGGTGCCCTATTTATTAGAGATGGATGGCTTTCCGAAATCCCTCGTACTGTAAGTTTTAGTCAGCCCTAAGAAGGACAGCAGATCTGATTATAGACATACAGTTTCTGGATCACAGTTGTGGTGATTTGTTTTGTTTCAGATTTCGCTAACTCCAGCGGGGAGTCTACCCTCCTCAGTTAATGCTAGGAATGGTCTTGGTCCCTTTTGTTTGCTGTGTGAGGGCTGGTTGCCAATGTGCAGTTCTAAAGTCACATTTTCACTTGCATTCTGGGCAATACCTCCCACATTTTGGACTCTGCAGTACTCAGTGTAAATGGTTCCTTAGAGCTACTTTGGCAGCCAGAAAGAGCAATATTGTATTTAATTTCTGGCACTGCCACTTACTGGATTGTCAACACAGCTGTAGCAGACCTCCAGGTCTGGTTATATCTGGCTAAAGCAGAAGATCGCTCCATTTCAAGATTGGACTTCATGTAATCCATGCCACTCGAGATCTGATCTGGGGTAGCTGAGCAGAAATGTAACTCCTTTCTGCCAAGGGCATTTCGCTGATGAATTCAGCATTGTTCTGGAGGAAAGCAGGGACAGAACTGAATTCCTGCAGAAGTAAACCTTTATGAGGCATGACCTTCTTCCAGTAGAGTTTACCAGAAAGGTCTGCTGTATACAAGTCAAAACATTTTTTTTTTTTTTTTCTTGAGGAAAGAGAAAAACCTACATTTGTTCTTTGGAGTCATTAAGTGAATGCATTTGGGTCATAAAATAAAACTTTCTCAGAAACAGTGGTGGAAAGATATTTCTTGTGGATAGTCTTGTGGTTACTCTAGAAGCACTCTATTGGTGGCCTTCTGTGTTCCCTGTCATGATAAGGATATCTCCGTTGCTTGCCATCCTCTGAGTGATTAGCAACCAGCTACCCAATTTATATAAAGACGAGTTCTTTGTCAAGCAATTTATCAAAGCAATTTATGAGACAGTTTAAATTATTTAAAAGAGGAATTCCTGATGCAAGCTTCAAGCTAATCTAAGCATGCTGTGCCCCTGAAGTGGTTCTGTGTGCCCCCCAGCCCTGCCCCCAGCAACACATTCCTGTTTCTTCATCGGTGTGGATGCTGTTGTTCATGTGGCTGTGTAGTGTGATGTATCAGAGCACTGATGTGGTTGGGTTCTAATAGCAGATTTTTTTTTTTACTTTTACTCTGCACAAAGGTAGAGGTGTGAATATGTTGGAGGCCTGGGAACCACTCATTTTAGCAGCAGTAACCCTTATTCACCTTGACTTGGATCGTGTCCCTACCACAACATTAATAACCTAGCACACTCAAAGAAATAAAGTAATATAAAGAAGTACAGAGCATGTTTGCTACCAACCTTCCACTAATGCTTTCCTAGTGGGGCCACCATGGTACCTGGTCTGGTACCTAGGTCTGATTTGTGTCCAAAATGAGCATTTCAGAATTCATTTTCTAGACAAAAAGGGCCACAGCTTTCTCTTGAACACGGGATATTCCAGGAATAATGTGTCCCTTGGCTTAGCTTGGCATGGGTGGTAGCAAACACTGTAGTACACCGATGCTGACACTTTTGGAAGTTCCTTAGGAGTCTGCTTTAAAATACAGTGCAGCACATGCAAGAACTTTGTTTCCTGGTTTAAAAATACTGCACTGTTGGCAACGGGGAAAAGTGAGTCCAACCAAGCTGAGCTCCATCATATTGCTGAGATAAAGAAAGACCATGGGACTCCAGTTCTTGCTGAGCTCCATTGCATACACCTGATTTAGTGGTTGGCAGCTCTGCCCGTGGCAGGGATATTGGAACTAGATGATCTTTGAGATCCCTTCCAACCCAAGCCATCCTATGATTCTGTGACTTCCAAATGCCTCTGTTTGTAGGCAAGCTGTCTTTCCAGGTACTCTTGGGATAAAATACCCTTAAAGATCAAGCCAGGCTGTTGTACAAAGATGCCAATGGGTTTGCAAAAGTCTATACATTCCAGCATTAGGGATTTGGGGCAACACAACTATTGGAACTGAAACTTGTGATCTGCACAGGTCTGCATGTCTGATACCTGCCAGGAAGAGCTTGCTTACTGTTACCAGAGATTATTTTTTCCTTTGAGCCAACTTTTGGTGTATTGAAGTTTCCCTTTGCTGTGTCAAGAAGTGACACAGATGCTGAGTGTAAATTGCAGTGCAGAGCACTCTCTGCCTCATGAATCATCTGCTGTAATGCTTCAGGAACAGACAAGCCAGAGAGGTACTGCAAGGAACGGGCATTTCTTGTGCTATTCCCATACTTCCTGGTGTGCTTTGCCATGTGAATCTGCCCTCCTGAAATCCATAAAACCCGCAAGCAGGCTCGCAAGCATTTAATTTGAAAGATCTCTGTTTAAATCATTTTTGACTTGTGCCAGGACAAGCCTGTCCTCCAGTTAATTATGTTCTAAGCACACAAAGAGAGCTAGCGAAAACATCGCTTCATAACCATTTTCTTTTTGTAAACACAATGCACTTAGATGTGCATCATTTAATCATAACAGAGCCATATGCATGCAGCTTAGCTCTTGTGGAAACCAAAATTAGCTAGAAGACATTTTGGCCAATTGCTGAAATGCATGTGTATGGGCAAAAGTGCTCCGAGCCCTCCAGATGGGTACGAGCTCCCAGGCCTTGTAGGATTAGGAGAAAGTTCATGTCAGGAGTGCTCCCCACACTGCCTGCACTGCATCAGATACATCCTCGACGCAATTTGAATGTAAAGTTCACTGCCTGGTGGGGTTGTTTGCTAGCACTAGAAGCTAGTGGGTCTAGGGCAAAGATGAATCTCATTTATGGGCAATTTTCGGGGTGTGTATACCTTGTCCACAAAGAGCTGCTTCAGTTGTTTCAACATGACTCTGAAATAAAGCAGAGGAACATTTCTTTATTAGATATTTTTGTATTTTGCAGATATTAAAAGCAAATACAATAATGAAATTTAAACCTGTTTGCCTAACTAGGCTGTGCTTTCATTTACACATTGGTCTCAATGTAACACTGCGTGCCTTGAGAGATCTGGAGAAGGTGCGTGCTCAAGTCAGTGTCTTAAAAGGTATTAGTGAACAGTCACAGCAATCATTGCATCCAGAGGAGCTTGCTGTAGCACGCTTACCAGGAGCTCTAGGGCTGGATGCTGAGCTTGCAGTCATGTTTTGCCAGCAGGACCGTGTTCCAGTGGGAGTAGTGTCTGAATCAGTCCATCCCCTTTTGGTGCTCTTGGATATCCCGCTGTGCTTCTCTGCCAAAATCCAGCTGATGGAGAGAGAGGATGGTGAAACCATAGGGCAGTCCAAGAAGTTCCTAAAAATCTCTGGATAAGTTTAAGAAAACCGTGTAACAGTCTCCGCGTAGATATCCTGCTACCATCTCACTTTCCTGTGTTAAAGCTGTCAAAAATTGTTGAGAAAACATTTTAAGAGAAGTTACCAATATGGCTTTAGTTTCCAAAACGCTCATTGCTAAAAGGGCAGATACTCTCAGAGTTGCTTGGCTGAAACCATTAATTAATGGTCGCTTACAGAGCTCTCTGTGGCCACAGAGTTGCAACACAGACTGGCAGAGGAAATAAACATTAAAGGCTGCAGCCCATCTTGCAGCCAGCTGTTGGCCGCCAGCTGAATGCTCCCTCACAGGGATAATGTGGAACATACCTTGGTGAGATCAAAAAGCCTACTTTCACGATCCCTTCCTTTGGGTGGGATTCTGCTGATTTTTACAAAAATTATTTGCCCCACAATCAGGTCAAGAGACTTTTTTTTATTATTATTATTTTTTCCTCTGGCTACTGTGGGTTTTTGTCATCCAAGCAGGCCCCATCCTGCAGGGCTGGGCAGGGAGTGCCAGAAGCAGTGGTTTATGCATGGTGCCAGATGTACACAGCTCCTGCACCCATAGCTGGTGATGCTGAGGCTCCTGTGGATGAAGAACAGGAAAGCAGAGAGTGGAGGACAGGAGGGTTATGATGAAGAGGAAAATGGTGAGAGAGGAAATAGGGAAAAGTAATGAATGGAGGAGAGAAGGATGATGAGGAAGAAGATAGTGGTGAGAGAGGAAAGGAGAGCACAGCTGAGGAAGGGAAAGTGACTGCTAATGCCTTTATTCCTTCCTGGGAAGTTCAGTCTAGGAGCAGCTCCAGAAGGCAGTGGTGGTAACTGATGCTACCTGGCCTAGGTCTAACTTGCTGTTGTGCTGACACATATCAGGAAATTAAGCCCCCTCTTTCTTGCCAGTGCTCCTGAATATTGATCCCTAATCCCACAACCTGGCCATTATTTGAAACTCAAGCTCTACTCAAAGGGGAGTGTTAAAACACAGGTCAAGGACAAGCTTGTCCTCTGTGCCTGCAGCAACTTAGCAAGTGCTTTGTGAAAGCCATTTTGCCATGAATGGATAGAAAAAAAATATATAAAGCATATTCAGCATGAATAAAACATGACAGTAATGTGCTAGCAAACTGTTATCTATTTTGACTGTGGTAACAGTATAAACCTCAATGGGTGAGGACAAGATCACAGTGCACCGAAACTATGAAGTCAGCTTAATGTGACCACGGTCCACTCGGACTTCTCTGTCACTCCTGCCAGTTCCCTGCAATCTGCTGTGACTGTGATGTGTGTGCAGTGAGAGCAAAGTGACACACAAGAGTGGCGTGACAGCCATGCCAGAAAGGATTTGGTGCTTGCTGCTTGTGCCCAGTTAGCCATGTGAATGCAAAATGCATGGGGCAGTTTGTGAAGAGCTGGTAGTAATCATTTGTATGAACGATTTTGACTGAAGAGTGTTTGGCTTTGAATATACGGTACAGATTTCTCCTGTAGCAAGCCTCCATAAACATTCGGTTATCACAGCTGTTGGCTGGAAGATTCACATTATTTAAAGGGCTTTCTGATATTTCATGCTGTCTGTTTTTGTCTTGGCTCAATACCGTATATAACAGTGGCAGATTATTAACTGAGATACGTATGAAGATCGATATAATATAAAGATCAACATGTCCTTGAGTTTAGTGCTCGTAATTTCATAGGGAAGTGTTTTTTCCCATCTCCATTTAGCTTGATTATTCAAGAGTTCTTTAACCATTACAACAGAAGCCTTTTCAGAAGAAGAGCATTTTTCTTTCACCCGAGTTGCTATGAGAACATGAATCATCTCTTTAGCACAATAGCAACAACTGTAGTGCTTAAGTACATCCACTGATTTTTTACTGTTTGTTCTTAGCTCTCAACTAGATAAGCTGTTGTTATTTCTTTCTTCTTGAACAAGCATAACATGATTGCTGAAGTAGAAGGAATAATTGGACCAAATAGTGAGGCGGTTAATGTAAACAGAAAGAATTCATCTCTTTCAAGTACAGTAAATTGTCCTCCAAAAATATGGAAATCTTGTCTATTTCTTGTTGTGCCCTAGAGCAAATTTTGTTGAGTTTGTTGTCACATCATTATTTTCGGACTCTGTGAAATTGCTAATGAGGAACAGGCTGCTTTCATTGGAACAGTTGTTACGTGTTTCAGGCAGCACTGAGATGTATATGGACCAGGCTAAACCACTGGCACAGGAAAGGTTAACTTTCTCCTTGCACTAACCATCTACCACAGGTGTCTGTCCTCACTACAGTTGTTGCCAGGGAGCCCAGTTGGGTGAGGAAGGAGTCGACTTCAGCTGCAGTGAATTAGCTTCTGAGTGAGAGATTATAAACCATGTAATCTGGGGCGTGAGGCTCTTTTTGGTAGCTGAGGTGGGAGTGAATGCTGTACTGGAGGAAGACAATGCTGAGAACTCTTTTGCTTGATCCTTAAGGCTATGAGCTGTTGCTTTAGATGACCTTGGGAATTGTAAGCATGTCTTTAAATTTCTTAACTGACCAGTAAAATTAGTTATTCTGCGAGAGTGAAGGTTATTGAATGTCATTTATATATTAATTTTTGGGCTACTTTTTTTCCTTGCTTTGTACTTACTGTTAAGGGCGTTATTTTCACAGCAGTTCAGCTTGTTTTGAGGTAAATGGGTTTTCTAGATGATACCACTTGAAGAATAGAGTTTGGTATATGTATTTTAGAGGTACCTTGGGGTTTTCTAGCTATTGCCTTCCTTCCTAAAGTCTACTCTCAAAGCTGCTGCTTTCTGTCTATGGATGGTGTTTGTACAAATCAGTGTTTACCATAGATGAGTGAAGCAGCAAAGATGAAATCTTCTCTAGATGGGAAGAGGGAAGTTGTTGGGAGTTTTTAAAGTGGATAAATGATTTGAGGCTAGTGGCACATGCTAAGACCTGAGTGCTGAACTTAAAAGGGAGCTTCTGTACCACCCTCGTTTGGCACCTGTGGTTTGTTAATTTATTGTTCCTTTTAAAGACAGAAGCAAATGCCATGCAAATATATTTAGACTGGTGAGATGTCTAAAGATCAGCTGAGACAATTTTCCCAACAGTGGTCTTAGGTTTTGATTATTTATGGATCTAAGTATGTACGTCTTCCTATGTACTTCTGTGGCACAGATGAATTTGAATATGGAAAAAAATGAAGGCTTATATACAAGAAGTATTTCAAACAGTGTCAAATTATTATGCCAATAAAACACATAAAATCTCTTCCAGATCAAACAGATGTTTGATGTTGTGGTTCTGATTTGAGAGGTAAACAAGAGATGGTTATCTGGTACTCCTAGCTTCGAGTGTATGAAAGCAATGGCTATGACCTTGGCTAAAGTAAACTAATACAACTTCACTGACTCCAGGGAAGCAACATGGATTTATACCATGTGATGTATCTGTTCTTACTACTTGATGATAAAATCTAGAGATTAGGCTTCATCAATTTTTGTCTAAGAAATAAATAAAGAGAAGATAATAGGGATATGATTCAGTATTATTCTGGTTTTAAACTTCTAACCTCAGGGGATAGAGGTCTGAATGCTTGCTGTGGATCTTCCTTAGGTTTGGTGAACTGCTTTACCATTGTATTTAATTGTTTGCACCTAGTATTACACTGAACAAAGATTATAAGCAATTAAACAAGAGAAGAATAGTGCAATGACTTTTGTTTTGAGTGCCTCATTAACTTGCATTATGTTGTTAATGTAGGGTAATCCACCAACATTTAAACATAAGAATTCCTAGGTAATCTCATAGAACACAGTAAGCTTCTAATCACCATTTTTGGATACTTCCTGCTCATAACTGGGATCTGATTATGTTATTTTTAAAATAAAATGTGGTTTTGAAAAGTCTTGAGGATCCCATTGCTTCAACAGCAAGGAAGTAGAGCCAATCAATTGTATTAACAGAAATAAAACCATAAAAGTATTAATTAAGAAATAATCAGTGTGATAGTTAAGTTTTGGGGAATTAACAGGGTTGTGATGGTTTAATAATAATTTGTGCAAGTTGATTTCAAATGCAAAATTATAATGAAATGTACAGAAAATTTAGTGAAGTCTGACATAGCTGCTCTTGAACAATTATACACTGCAACCTACAGAGCTGTGCTTTGTTCTTTAATTTAGTGAGAAGTGATGGAGACTCATATTGCTGTGAGTGTGGGTCTCGTTGCATCTCAACAAAATGAATGGCAAAATTTGAGCTAGCTGTCAAGGAACCGGGACCGATCTTGATTGCTCCCTTTAGGAGCAAGTTCCTTGGGGCAGGTCACCAAAGCAAGCATCTTGACTTTTGTTTGTCAAATCTGACATGCAATCTCTTATCAGTGCATGCAAACTCTTTATATGTGAATGCTGTTAGCAATTATAGTGTTTCTGAAGCCTGATAAAGAGCTCTGCTGAAATCCAGGGAATGGCTTCCAGCTCAGTGTGCCTTGGACTGAGATGTGATTGTTTCTAAGTCCCTGGTGTCCCTTGTGAAAATTAATGGGACATTTCCACTGGTGGAAGACCAAGTTATTAAAGTAACAGGGCTGGTGGAGCTTCTGAGATGCAAGTTCAAGCTCCAAAATAAGGCTGATACATGGTTTGAAACGGCTTGTTCCTAGGAGGACTGCCTGATTTCTAAAAATATTTTGTATGAGAGCAAAAGGTGAAGAGCCTCTGCAGTGCCCTCTGGGTGGGTGCGGAGTGGTGCAGCTCAGCCCTGTGATGCAGGAACACTTCTCCTGCCCTCCAGCTCCGTGTTGCTGAGCTCATGGCGTGTGCTGCTTCTCCTGTGAGATCCCTGCTGAGCAGGGGATACAGGGTGTCTTAAAGGCTCCTTAACAAAAATAAATCTTGCTGATTCCGATTCACAGAAATGAAAAGTAACAAAGTCATCACCAGCAGGATCTTAATTTTTTTTTTTTTGCTTTTCATACTTTTAAAGACATGTTCATCTTTAAAATCTCCACATAATAATAGAGAACTTTTTCCCAACCCTCATACAGAGCATCATCAGGACATAAAATGTTTCTGGCCACCTGAGTATAATAATGAGGCAGCTGTACAGCTCACTTTGTTTATACCTATTAGGGCTCAGACCTGTTGCAGTGTCCTCTGGATGAACCTTCCTCATCTCAGACCCTGCAATTTGATGTCAGCTCCAAGCATTGGTTAAAGACCAAGTTTCAGCAGTTCATTTACTCGATGTGAAATTTAGTGGATCTAAATCATCACCTTTTTGGTGAGACATGCCAGTTTGAGGCTTGGAGGTCTTGTGGCTTTGTTTTAAGTCATGGCTGGGGCTGGGCTTGAGGCTTTCAGACCTGTTGGTATGTTGCATGGACATGCCGAGTAAATCACTAAAATTTTTATCATAAACTATTACATGTGGTTTTTTTTAGAAGAACTAAGCAGGAGAATTACATAGGTGAGTGTATCTGTCAGCAAAAATCGGCCAGAGGGTCTCAAATTGTATGAATTGGTATTGTCCAGTTTGAAAAAGCTTTCACATACGTCTCAGCTAGCTTTTGTTTTGGTGTAGTTGTCAGAAGGGGGTTGTGCTCTTCCAGCTCTCATGTTAGTGTTTGAGTGTGCGTTCTCTGCAGAAGCCTTCAGTTGTCACTAATGTTCATGTAACAATTATTTTTGCTGTGAAACTGGTCCCACGAAACTGTATTTTAATCTAAAGGTGCTACTTTTATCTTTAAAATGGAAGGTCAGCTTTATCTGTATGGAATTTGGTCTAGATACTTACTCTTATTTCTCTTTGTTGGTTTTCTTTTTAGTGTTCAAGTGGATCAGATTTGCCCCTCCTTAGGATTGCTGTTGGCCAGCATGAAAGATGATCTAGGACCTTCATCTGAAAAACATTTTGAGGTATGTGAAATTACAAAGGGAATTACCAATGGCCGTGTTGCTTTGCGTGAAGAAAGAAACAACACCCATTACGCTGAAATGAAGTGAACTTACAGGATGTTAGCCTGGGGTGACTGTAGCTTTACTGTTGTAGTCTGGATTGTAAATTTTTATCCTTCGTATGAGCCCATGTGTACATACATAATACGTAGCCTTAACTATGTTATCACATGTCCAAGCTAGTACTATAAAAAGGAAACTGAAGATGAACTTAAATACATGTGGAAGTGTAATGCACTTAGCTTCCATAGCACAGGTGGGCTTCTGTGGTGATGATACACTCTTAATTTAGCTTGAGAAATGAGCAAACTCATTGTGTTGATGGTATGACCTAAACTAATCTTCTGTCCAGGGTTTCAAAGATGAAAATGTTCAGAAAACTAATCTAGAGCTATGCTGATAGCATATGATGGTTGTGAGGTTGGAACGTTATTTAAAAATATTGTAATACAGCTGACGTAGGGTTTTCTGTAACGCAGCATCAGTCATCTGTTATTTGCTTCAGAGTATATTTAAATGAAGGAATAAGGCTTAAAAAAAAAGTTTGTTAGTAATCAGGGTACAGGTTATCATACATGGTGATGATTTTCTGCTCCTGTATTTTTTCTTGCTATTACTGGGTTTATGAAATATATAAGATGTATCTACATGAAACATAATGAAACCTGGCATTTCCTTTGGTACTGCTGTTCACTTCTCTAAGTAGGAGTACTACGATGTGCCCAGGCCATGTAATATTGTTGTACACAGCAGCTCACATAGAGTAGAACTCAGAGCAGGCTGAAGATACTGCAGGAATGGATTAATACTCAAAGCACATAGAAAATATCCAAACAGGAAAATGTGCAAAAAAAAAAATCTGAACAAGAGTTGCTTGCTTTCTTGAGTGTAACTTTTCTTGCTTTGAGAACCTGGGCTACAGCTTCTATTTCCCAAAGTTTTACAGGCTAGTTTGTTGGTTGTTTTGTTGTTGTTCAAGGAGCTAATAGACTGTTATTATCTACTCAGTATATCCAGACAAATATTTATATATCTTAGTACAATGTGTGTACAGAAAACTTCCAAGAATTATTCCAAACCTGGTAATCTTATGGTATAGATATAAAATATTTGCTACATAAGTCTGGGGGAAAGAAGGAAATTGCAATTGCTGCGACAGAGAATCAGTGTTGTTCCTTGCCTATAGATATCTTGCACAAGTTTCCAGTACTGAAATATCTACTGCCATCCAAAACTTGGCCACAATTAATTGCTGTAGTTTCCAGACTAATCCTGCATGCATCATAGGAAACCAAACTACCAAGTTATTTTAAAATGATAGCATAGCATTTGGAAAATTCCTGATTTTCCCAAATAACATCTTGTGTGGGACCACAAGAGATGCATCTTACAGGACCGCAGTGTGCTCCAGCAAACCTGGAGAGAAACTCCACTGACTCAATGGAAAATTCAAAGGATTCAGGAACTTTGAATCCTTTTTCTTTTTTCTCCCTCTTAGAAAACTGCATTTAAATGTTGGAGGAAGAAAATTCTAGTGAATGTGCAGTTTGAGAATGTTAGGGAAGACTGAAATCAAATCTCAATCCAACAGTACAATGAAATCATCTGAAAACATTCCACGTCTTTGTGTCAAATCAAACATTTTCCATCTAATATCAAACGACTATTGAATCTTTTCACACACCAAATTGGTAGCACGCTTATACAAACATTGTTCCAAACAGAAGAAAGTTTACTTAACTTCCTCATCATCCAGCTTCGGCTTCCAGATTTGCCTGGAAAGAATGAGTGGGGAAAAAAGCATTGGAGTAACAGAATTTTAAACCTGACAAATATATGGAGTAAGGACATGCCACATACACAACTATGACAGTGCAGTGGGGAGGTGGTGTTTTAAGAGGGCTTGCCCACATGAAGAGAAGTTTGCTGTACTGTGCTCAATTTCAAGGATCTGTTTTAACTTGGATCTTTATAGTTTTGTTAGCTTCTGAGAAGGTGAGAATTCAATGTTTTGGTGCCCCAGCTTTGCTCTAAGATACTGGCAGTCTGAGAGATTTTTATGTAAAGCTGCATTTGGACCACTGCAGCTAGGTTTAAACACATATTAGATCTTAGCAAAGTCACATATAAAACAGTTGTGGTCTAGTGTATAATTTCCGCAAGTGTAAAGATAAAGATTCAAAGGTGTTATTCCTGGCTTGCACAGATAAGAAGTTAAAATGCTGTTCTTGAGATTACTACAATAATGGGATCCAGTGGTAAAAGAAGACTTCAGGCAATCAACTTCGGGTTCTTTCAGACAGTTTCTAACAATGTTTTCTTCCAAAATTGCTAGACGTTAGAATTTCTAACAGTGCTCACAAAATATTGCTCCTATGCTGAGCCTAATTGAATCTGGTTATTTATGATACAACATAAAATGTATTTACTACATGGGACGTGTTCAGGATCATCTCCTTTTACCATATGTTTTCAGAAGTGCTTTACACAGTGCAAATTGAAAAGATAAATCTGTGTAGTGAAACCACCAAGGGTCAGGTAGTCAGTCCAACCTGAGTCTTCAGAGCCAGTCACAGCCTAACTCCTCCAAGGTGCCTCAGTTAGGCAGCCCAATGCAAGCAGCATCTTCTTACTTTCTCCAAAACCATCTTCCTTCTGCTGTTCCTGTTTATTTGGCCTCTGTAGTTTGTGAAGTATATCCATCCAGATTTTGCTTCTGGTGAGTTTGATAATGTCTGCTGGATCTCAGTGAACTTTTAAAACCAGAAACCAAAATGTTGGTGGCCTGAAGTTTAATCATTTGCCGTTTTTCTTCTTGAATGAAATGACTGCTCAGTGCAGCTTCAGCTGTGCTGCTGAGCTTGTACAGTTGTCAGATGAACTTCAGGTTGCAAAATCCATGTTTCATTTGATTTATTTCCAAGCTGCACAGCAACATTTCATTGACACAGTGGCTGTTGTTGACTCACAGCTACTGTGATATTGAGCAGCGGGAGTTCTGGCCTCTGTATACTGTGGTGAATCTCTTCCAGTTCTTGCTCAGAAAATAATTGTTCATCAAGGCAGGAAGGTTGGTTTTGACTCTATGACCAAAGTGGGAAAGGCATATGGCTTTGTCTTGCTGTGCTGCTAAGTGGATATTTAGTCAACACTGCCATGGGACTTCTGCTATTGGGAGAGTAACGTAGAGAATGTTCACACATTCAGTTTTTTAGAAAATTTATCGAAAACTTAAACTGAATTCAGTAATATACTTGTTTCCATAAAACCCACATTAGATCAAGCCAAAGCTGAAATATACTGCTATTTAAACAGAAACAGGAGTCAGTATCCCACACTGGGTTGACTTTAGTATTACATTCAGATGTTTTGAAATTGGCTTGTGGAGCAGATGGGACTGTGATGACCAATTCTTATTAAAATATAGAGATTACACTTGTTTATCATTTGTTCTTAAGAGCCATCAGGAATGGCTAAGGAGTATAGAGAAGACGATTTTCACTTTTGTTTCTTAGAGTTCTACTTCATATGCAACCTCCCTCTAAACTTCTCTGGTTACAGCACTCAAGTACCCATGTTAGTGTTACTTATTGCTAGTAAAAGCAATGCTCCTTACTTTTTGATAGCATAACTCCAGACCACAGTTAAAGTCAGTGCTTTTCTAGTTAATAGAGAATTAAACTTTTTGGCAGTAGGACAAGACACATGTATATGTATGTTGCATCAGTTATTAGAAAAGCTTTGTAAATACTCCATTACTTATTGATCAGATGTGTTAATACAAATAAGTTGTCATTTAAAGTGGCTATAATTTTTTTTTTCTTGAAGATAAAATTAGCATTTCACAGAAGACCTTTTTTTTGGTCTTCTCTCCTGTATAGCCACTAGAAGCTAACCAACCATTCTCTTTATCCTTCTCAAGTTTCCCAGACTAATTAAGTATCCTGAGGTAGCCGCATCTGCAGTCCTGTCTAGTTGTGGAACTGAGGATGGGAGTAACAGAGCCAAATTAACAAAGAACCATCATTAGTAAAGCCACCAGTGGTCAACCATAGTTGAAATTGACTTGTTTTTTAGTCATATGCTGGTGCTTCAGTAGCACTGTATCTGTGATTTGTTCTCTTTCTGAAGGTTCACTTTTAAATTAACAAACATGGAAACACTTCGTAATACCAAATGCAGTAAGGTAGATGGTGACAAAGCCAATTTAGTGAAGCTTACAGCAAGGGGATGATTAATGGAAGGCAAAACATCATCCAGGAAAGTTGGATTTCTAGGCAAAACCACTTTCTGGGTGTGGAGGAAACGAAGCAAAAGCTTTTATCTATAAAAGTGACAATGGACAGTAGAGATCAGAAGGTAAAGATAAATCTGTTTTACTGCCTCTCTGAGGATGGGATGAAAAGCAAGTGAAAATGCTGTTGAAATGAGTAATGCTCTGAGTAGCAGAGTAGCTGGTACATGTTCAAGTTATGTGAACTTCAACTGAACGCAATTGTAACGTATGATTTTTTCCTAACCTGAAGTCAAATTGAAGAAAGTGTAGATCTTCATTGCAAAGGGCATTCTTGTGTGGATTTGGAGACTTCAAAGATGGTCTTGTAGGAGACCGAACCGCTTAATAAATAGAATTTTTGGTAAAGAGTTGCAGCTAGGGAGTGACTGTGGTGTGTATTGAAGATGTCGGTGTGTCTCCACCAGGGAAAGGTATTGGTGATCAAATTGCTGCGTTTGCACGGTTCCCTCACGTTGCTAATGGACTAGTTTCTGCTGGGCTGCAGGGCTGGCAGCAGCCTAGTCTTAACAATTTTGACAGACTGCAAAAATATCAGCGGGTGCTAATGCCACTTTCTGTCCTCTGACAGTTAGAGACTGTCAGCAGAGAAATGTAGGAATCAAGAAATGCTGTTACTTGTCTAATTGACAGACTGAAGTAACAGTGATTGCTATGCAATCAGGGAAACTCTTGTTTGCTAATATAACATTATAATGGTTAAGATGTCAGTATATTTCTGATAGATAAGCATTTGAAGGAGGCTAGTTCTAGATGCCTGATGTAGTATGTACGTATTTTAGTTGTCTTGACTGTCTGTCAGACATGTCTCTGCTGTTGAGGCAAAGGGTGTGAGCCATACTAAGCATTTAAAATTAGGCAGTACAAATATGCATTTGGAACATGGCATTAAGTTTGTGCAGAAGTAGGTGACCACCTATAATGATTTTTATTTGTCTTTTAATTAAAAAACTCGTTTATGTTGAATATAGATGAGCTGAAGCTGAAAAAGAGCTGAGCTGCTCCCTCACTGGCTCACATGTAACTGCTTCCAGCCGTGCCATAGGAATGCTTCTGCAGTGCATGGTTACCTTGAACTATGTCTTCAGTTTTGCCATTCACCCATTTCCTATTGTATATTGCACCTGCTTTAAAGTTGTTTAGAGGGAATGAAGCAACCTTCACGAACGAATGGGAAGGAACAAAGGAAGCAGATGAGGAGAGCTGCAAGAGGTGGTGGAAAGCAAGTCCTCTTGTCCTGGAAGTGGAGCTGCATTGCACTGATGCCTGTTAATAGGTCTCTTAAAAGGCAGTCTGTTAGCTATGGAAGCACAATGTTATTGCCTTGTTCCTGCTCTGCAGAGAGTAGACAAAACAGTATTTCAGTCATTATTTTTAAGGATATAAATATATTCTACTGGAAATAATTCCTAATTTGAAAGGAGCGAAGGTTATATATTTCTCCCTAATTCCAATTTTCTTTAAACAAATATCTTCTCCTTTGCTTTTTGCTTCTCTCCTCATGTTGCAACCAAATGAAAGAAGTTAAGTCATTAGTACACTCTGGTCTTCAATATTCTTTGTACAAAGTTCTGGGGAAAGTAATCAATAAACATTTTTGTTTCTTGTAGCCTCTGGGCTGTAGTGCAGTTGCAGTGGAATGGAGAGCAGAGATCCATCTTTAGAGCTGCTTTTTTTTTCCCCAGTAGAGCTTATAAGCCAATACACATTGTTTACTCGAGGGGCCATATGTAGCTAATCTTTATGGAAATAAAAGATGAAAATATTCATATCTAGCAACATTTAGCTAAAACTTGTTTTTTCCTCATCTAAGTAGGGCAGGTAAACACATCCCTGATACAGAGTAAATCAGTTTGAAGGATTTCATTATTTTCCCTATTCTTTTCTGCATGTCTTGAACTAAGAAAAATAAATCCATAAAAAGAATACATTAACCTAATATAGGTGCACTGAATATCTGCTGCTACATTCTGCACAGTATAATTCTCATCTGATTTACTTCAAAACACTGTGATCCCAGCTGTAGAACAGCAACAAATGCAAACTAAAAATACTTAGTTACTGATTTAAAAAGATGACTTTTTTTAATAGCATGAAATCAGCTGGGACCAGATGGTATAGCACAACCTCATCCACACTCTACAGCAGGAGAGCAACTGATGCTTTTCGAATTCAACTTTTTAAAGTGAGGTCCTTGAAAGCCAAGTAAAACCTAGAGCCTTAGGTAAAGGATTCAGGAACCAGAAAATCAGTCACCAAATAGAGCAGTAAACAAAGCATGTCTTTGCCAGCTGTTTGCTTCCCTATCTGCCCAAATGAAAAGGTGATTATATTTGTTCTGCTGGGGAACTTCCCTCAAGTGAGCTAAAAAAGAAAAAGTGCTATTTCTGGAAGGAATGACTCAATGTGTACTGAGTCAAGATGATGTGACACTTGTGCAGTGTTGATGTCAGTAAAAGGTAAGGATGTTCTGAAGGAGCTACCTTTTGTCCAAACCTTTGGACTGAATGATCACCAAGTGATTTACTTGAATCTAAAAGCAAAGATAAGGCAAGTTTCTGTACGTATCCAAGAAGCAAGCACTGATAAAGTAACAGCATCATTGAAGTCTGCTCTGCTTGAGCTCGTGGGGTTGGAAATGGAGGAAGCATGGAATTTGTCACGGTCTCTCTAGGCCATGTGTCTGACAAATATGAGGATGGGCTGCAGGTCTGCCTGGAACTATGACCCTTCTTTTGTGGAACTCCCTGCTTATTTCCCTGCTCTTTGCTTTAGGTTGAAGTGTTTTTCCTGGGTAAGACAAATGTTTAGAAAACAAAAGTAGATCAAAACCCCTTGCAAGTCAAATGGCAATGAGGAAAAATTGGATTTAGCTGAGTAATGAGATGAATGGAAGAATCCTGCCTGTAAGGCTATGGAGGACAGTATTGGTTTGTTTGGTTTTTTTGGGCTTCATCAGATCAATGACTATGAAATGTATACTAATCTATCAGAAGGGTAGGAAATAGGTAAGTGGTTTCAAGACTTCATTTGGTTAATGAATTAAAATGCAGAAGAAAGAGGATCCATGTAGATATACCCCCTTGGTCATTTATCATTACAAGCACTACTAAAAGCCATGCCAAATTCAGGCTTCAGGTTATTCACTAATAGCCATAGGCAAATGAAATTAGCATACTGGTGAATAAATTAATCCTTGTTGCAGTGGAAACACGTATCCCTATGAAGCACTGAAGTACATTGCAAATACTTTTTTTTTTATTTGATCCACAGGATATGGATAATGCCTCAGAGGTAAACTAACCATGTAGAGTAAGCAGAATGCCATCCAGATGGGCACCAGTGGGCTGGTAAAGGGTACCCTGACAGGAGGGTATGGGATTAGAAATGGCAAGGAAGATGCTCAGCAGCATTCCAGCACACAGCAAGGTAACATTACCATACCTCAAATAAAATAATAATAACAGTAAAGGTACTTCATCTCAGAATGAAGGCACTAGGGAAGTGGAGAGAGAGTTCATGTTACTTATTTCATGTTTGTCCTGTTTATCGGTATTGGAGGCACATCATGCGTGTGGACTAGAAAGGAGACTCAGTAAAGCTGTTTTTTCACTTGCCTTTCTGTGGAAACAGTCCTGAAAAGAGTAGGGGTTCTTTCCACTGAGAAATAATGTCTAGTGTCTTGTCCCCCGTGAGGTTCTCATACAGTGGTGTCTAATTGGTAAGAGAAAGAGGGGAAGGAGAGAGAGAGAGGGATAAAGCAATTAACTGGCGCAGTTAACTCTTGCTAGAAACTCTTGAAGACAATGTTATTCAGTAATAAAAATGAATGTTGTGGATGTTGAGCTTTAAAAAAAAAAACAAAACAATGAAAAATAGTGAAAGCACTCAAGCACAATAAAAAAAAACAAAATCCAGCTCCAATCACCATATCCTTTCTGTTGGGAAACGCGTTACGAGGTTGCCAGCAAGTGGGGTTAGACAAGGTGCAATGTTTGACAGCTGTAATTCTTCAAACAGTCACTGGGGCATTACTCTGCCTACACCTGGTATTCCCTTGACTTCAAAGGCCCTTTCTGCTCCTCACTGCTGGCACTGGTCCCTGCTGGAGCCTTTGCTGTGGGGCGAGAAGCTTTAAAACTATGGGCATCCTCCTTTTACTAGCTACTGGTTCAGGAGAACCAAAAAGCATGTTTTAGCTTCTGATTTAGTTGTCTGTACTGTGTATTTGGTTGGTGATGTTTTTTTGTTGTCCTTTGTTTGTTTTTTCTGAAAGCCAAAGATTACCCTGGTACGATCTTGTGCACAACAGAATTTGTCTAGTTTCTGACTTATCTTTGAGATATTATCCACTATCCAGGGAAATACTGCTGCAATTACTTAGTGTGCCATGGATTATCGTTTTGCTCTTACATTGGAGGGGGCTGAACAAAAAAAAAAAACAAAAGAAAGAAAAGGGGCTGGGTAGTGCACTCTTCTGGTATGAGAAAGGGTGTATGTACATTGTACAGGGCCCTGGGCAAATTTGGTGTGGGGTAGATATGAGGATTGAAATGATAGGCCACTGGGATTTTATTTATCCTTATCTCACAGTATTCTCTCACTGGTCTTTTCTCCCTGTTAATATTGCTTCTAATTGGGGATAACTTGAGTTTTCATTTTGCTGGGCATGCAGTGACAGCTCTGCTGTAAAAGCAAACATTCCATGTGCAGCGCAGTCCATCACTGTAAGCCACTCAGCGCTCTTGTTGCAGTGATATAAATGGATCTCCATGCAATGAGATAGTGATTAATAGCAGGTAAGGCACAGTGTGCAAAGACGTGGTGCTGTATCCCCTCCTCCCCCCCAGCAGTTGTCATTTAATGCACTCTATCAGGAGCAGTTTTATATAATAGACATGGGAAGATCCATAAAAGTAACATCTGAGACTGCAGTAGGGCAAGTATTGATTTATTTGTTACAATAAAATTTTTGTCATTACTATGCAATTGCTCTATCTCTGAAAGAATTGATAAATGTTGTTGGAAGCCACAACCCACTGTGCAAAACTTTTTTTTTTGTCTTCCATAATTTCCTGTAACTCTTCTAAAGAATCATTACTCCTTATTACATAGGCCTGGCATGCCACCTATTTAGATAAATGCCTGAACAAGTGTGCAGTAAATATTCACAGCAGCTCATGTTTCAACTATATATGCCACTAATTAGATAATTTAGTGGCTCAAATAAATAAATACAGAAGTAGAAGCAGACCTGAGAATACAGTGGAGCAAGATGTATTGTCATCTTCATCCTGGTGTCTAAAGATACCGACTTTTATTCTTTATTAGATGACTCTAATGTGCTGTAAATGTGAGAAATAAGCAAGATGAGGAAAAACACACTAATTTGTGCTGTTACATAGGTAAAATAACACATGATCAGGGAATATTCCATGTTGCCTCCTTTACGTTGCATTTATTTATCTGGATGGTTTTGGCACCTTTCTTTCCAAAAGCTCAAGGGACATGCTGTGTTGAGTGCACCCAGAACTTCAATATTTGGAGTCCTTTGTATGCTGTTCTCAGAGCCTTTGTCAGAGGGGAGAGCACCACCATCTCTTGCTTGGCAAGGACAAGCAGCCTGTGACTCACCCAAGGTCGTGGCTGAAAACCCTCATGCAAATAAGCAGCTGGGGTTTTTTTTTTGTTTGTTTGTTTGTTTTTTGGCCACTGTTTGCCTTTTATGGGAGATAATGCAGTGCTTGAAAGTGCTAGCAGAAATCATGACCTCCATGAGCCAGAGAATTCCATATGTGGAATGGATGCAATAAATATGGTAAATGCATTTTTTTTTCTTACCAGAAACTTTTTTTTCAGAATCATCCTGCTGCTTGACAGCTTTCCTTGCATTTTTCCTTAGTGCTCCATTTGTCAGAACTTTAAATTGGATTCCCCTTAGATGAAACCCATAGGTGCTGAAATTAAGTATTCAGATTCAGTAGGGTTGGAGACAATAAATGGAAGACAAGTGCATGGCACCTCAGTACCAGCAGTAGGGATCAGCAATGGTTGGTACTGGAGCGAAGGCACCTTAGACCCTTGACACAATCCAGTCTCGCTTATTGGTTTGAACACTGATCTATCAGATTATCAGTTTTATATTCACTGCTGTTTACTGGCCCTGGGAAGGTCAGGTTTTGCTCATGCAAAAACATCTTCGCAGTCATCTCTGACACAACCTGTAAGGCTCCAAGCTTCCCTTTCAGAAAATCCATTTATCTGGTGCAAAGGGTTCAGGTACTAAGGTCTGTCGGTGGCACTGAAAGCTTTAATGCTGAAGGCAATGCTCACATTGCTCAGTGCAAGCACTGGGATTAGGATGCTTTGCTCAGTGCAGTGGAATAAGAGCACTGGAGTGAGACCACACCCAGGTGGTGGTGGCACAGAGTGGGGAGGGGCTGGTGAGAGTTGCAGAGCTGAGATGTGATGAGCAGGTCTTGCTGCATGCTAATCTGTGGAGGAGCTCTTCCTGAAAGATCCCCAGGCTGAGCTAGTACAAATGGGGTACTTTAAGGACAGTGTTCCAGGCTTGACTCTGTCTTTTGTCATCTTAAGGGGTTTAAGGTGGTTTCAGCATTGATTTTTTTCATGTCTGAGTCTTTTCCATGCTGGATTCTCGTTATTGCTCAGATAACACAAACTACAAATATTTGTGGTTACCAATTAGCTGATAGAAATATGAGGGTTGCGTGACTTGGTAGCTGGTCCCATTTGAGAATATTCAGTATCAGCTAAGGTTAGTATCCAACAACAGCTAAGTGAATACTTGAGAGAGGTCAATAAACTGCAAACAAGATTTCTAGATTCTTTTTCCAGCATCAAGCTGCTCAAAATGAATTTTTTCATCACATTCCACAAAGACTTGCTAGCACTTTGTTGTCATTTGTGAAGTGATCAAGCCTGAAGCATTTACCAGTCCATAATGCCCATACCCATGTTGCTTGATATCAACACAAAAGTATGCAATAAATAAAAGATATTGTTTTGACTTTAATTTTCGGTATCCAAGGATCATACTAGCCTGTAGTGAGATAATTTCTGCTTAGCTCTGAATAGCTGGAAATATCATACCCCATTGCTAAACATCCGTGGTTTATACAAAAATATAGATTTCCTTTAAGTGCTTTACTTAAGTCTTTGGTAAGTCGTATTTATGTTATTATTGTTTATGTTCCGAGAAGTCAGTAGGAGGACAGCATTGTTGCAGTTTATGTGGTTTCATGATTCACACTTGATGAGGTAGCAATCAAATGAGGGGAAAGGAATCACTGACAAGTCTGTAGACATGCAGTGCCATAGGACCAAGGAAGGACATAACAGTGAAGCCAGGTTACTGTGTTTCTTGAATAGTTGTTTTTTTTTTCCCCTAAACATGTTTTTTATTTTGATCTGATTAAAATCAGCCCACCTAGAAAAGAACAATTTTCACTTCAATTGTGATTATTCTGTTTTTCCCGTGGCTTTAATGTTAATCTGGTTCAGTATCAGTACCTAACAGTAAATAACATTTGGGATTTGCAAGGTTCACTGTTTTGCAGAAACTTCATTTGAATCCTCAACAGAATGCAACCAACCCAGACTCAAGTGCATGCAGAACTGGGGATTGTTAAAAGTAATGACTGTGAATAGAGTAAACAGCAAGTGTTTGCCTCCTATGATGATGTAATTGGGCAGATACAAATTACCGTTTTTTTCTCTGACCATCCTGATGCACATTTTTCCCTTGTGATGTTATGTGTTTATCATATTGTCACATTCTGTCAACTTTGTGCACATTTCCAGATAGAACTTGGTAATCTCAAGAAGGGCAAGCAAAACTGATGTGGTAGATGTGGTCGAAACAGTCAAGTAACAAAGGTGTAGTCAATCACCTGCGGTGAATCTCTTCTTCATCTCGGGGTTGTGTCGTGTGATCTGCTGACGGTTCTCACCATTTTTGGTGTTTTGATTGGGAAGTGCTGGTCTACAGAGAAGACTTATAGCATGTCCAGCTGCACTGTTCCACAAAATGTCCATTTGTATACTCAAAACCTGGCTCATGAGTTGTTAAGTCCTTGAAAGGGTCTCTATAGCTCCAGTCTTGCATTGCAGTTCATTGTTTGTTGCAAATTCATCTCCATGCGTAAGTGCTATTTTGAGCATCTCTAGGGAGGATGTGGATAGTTTGTTAAAACTTCTTTCTAAAATAAAAATGTGTGTAGGTGTATTTGTGGCATTTCATGAGGCTGATATGTCAAAGCAAAAATGCTACAAAATTAATTTTAATCAGATGATCCAAAACTCTCTGAAGTTCATTTCTACCAACTTTACTGAGTTTAAGTTCAAGCTACATTAGAAATTTCAAGCAGTTCAGATTAGAGTGCATAGTGATGCTGGTAGATGGGGCTGGGATTTGTTTCTGAACCAGTGAGCTATCAGGAACGTGCACTACAGGATGAAGATCTCCTGTCCCTGGTTCCATGAGAGAGAAAAGGATATGAGACAAGGAGTATGATAACTGATAAAGGCAGGACCAAATCTTTAGCTTCTTTACCTCTCTGTCGAGCTTCAGACTTTCAGGTACTATACACAGTGACAGAAAAGGCAGAGTAATTGAAAGCTACCAGAGGTCAGACTTAATGCTGAGCTACAGGAAGGAAAAGAGGAGCATTTGCTCTTCTGTCTTTTGTAGTAATGTTTGATAGAGGCAAGCAGGGTCATTGAGCCCTCCTTTGCTCAAGCAAAACTTGAAGGGAAGTGAAAACAAGCCAGTTCTTGAAAACATCTTCCTTTAGCCTCTTTCCAACAAGCTTCATCAACGTGTTTATTATTGTTTGGATGCTTAGGGATCACTGAGCGGGGAGTTTATATCTCGGAGTGAGTTCACAGGGCTTGGACTCTGCTCTCTGAAGTTGGTGTCAGAGGCACTGTGCAGAGCCGAAGTGAACCGTGATCATTTCAATACTTTTCAGCTTTCCTATTTGATATCTCCCTCTAAGTCTTTGAGGTTTTTTTCCTCTGCTCTGTACGGAGCAAAACTTAAGTACATATTTTTCTAAGAGATTGCCGTCTGAATTTTCCTTAAGTTGAACCATGTGTTTTGTTGGAAACTTTAGATGTTTATCTGTTTTGCTGAATTTTCCCTTTTATATTTTTTACCCTCTCTTTAGGGAATAACAAAGCAAAGCACTAAAGTCTCATCCAGACAACATTAGAGGGACAGGAGATAAAGCAGGGTTATATTTGCTCACAGAAACATTTAAGACTTTTGTTTGCAGAGCTCAGCATCTTTGTGGAAGAAAAGACCAGAGAATGCAGAACCTGTATGTTGGCTCTGTGGGGAATGCTACAGCTTCTCCTTCCTCCTCTAAGGAGGGTAGACAAAGTTGGTGTAGACAACACCAGATGTAATTGCTTTCTCATATTTTAGAGTTCTCATGAGAGTTGCTGTGTAGTCCCCTGGGGACCCTGCTTTCCTGTGGGAAAAGTGCCATCTCTCTGCTTGTGGAGACCCAATTCAGCCATAGAAAGGGCATTCACAAATCAAGAATTCCCCCCTGTGTAACAGTGATGTGCATCAGGAGGAAGGTAGCAATTGTAAAGCAATCCTGTCTTGGGTTGTTCCCTCTCACCTGAAGTTTCTTAGGCCCTAAAAGCACATGGCAGTTCTGTTTATTAGCTTAAGGCTCAACAAGGAATCCTAAATCATGGTAGGTAATAAATACTGAAAAAAGGAATTGTAATTGAGTGGTAGTCCTGTCTTTGCTTCTGTGTTTGTGCTTCAAGATTAAGCAACCCTCCTTCCTCACCAACACACATCATAATCTTGATTTTTAAGAAAACTCTTAGATTCAGGAGAACTTGATTTTCTCCATCTTTAGCCTTTTTGGGCATTGCTCTCTGAGGAAGCAACACACTGGGGGGGAAAGGGGGGGGGGGTATGGCATCCAAATGGGAGATCATAGAATTGTTTGAGTTGGGAAGGGACCCTTAATGGCCATGTGGTCTAACTCCCTGTAATGAGCAGGAACACCCACAGCTCCATCAGGTGCTCAGAGCCCATCTAACCTGACCTTGGATGTCTCCAGGGATTGGAGCATCCACCACCTCTCTGGGCAACCTGTGCCAGTGCCTCACCACCCTTTTATAGTAAATAGCTTTTTCATTACATCCAATCTAAATCTCCCTTCTTTTAGTTTGGAACCATTTCCACAGATGATCCTAAACTATTGAAGTTGTCTAAAAGTCCATGTTAGACTGAGCTCTGGTGGCACTTGCTCAGAATGCTCACCCCTGAATCCTTGGGATCTTGAAGTATCACTGCAAAGGAAGCTCTCAGGCTTTCAGACTCCTGACACACATGAACATCCCGGACTCACGGGACTGGCATTTTGCTGTGGCATTTAAATGTGCTGTAAAAGCTGCAGTGAATTTCTCTGGGGCATTGTAGGTAAAAATGTTTGCGAAGTGGGGATTCTGCAGATTTGTGTAACAGCATACTTCTTCCAACAGCTGCACAGCTGGTTGCATTGATGAAAGGTAAATCGGTGTAGAGTAACCTCTGTGCGGCTCTGATAAGCAGATACACATGGATTTCCCAAACAAAACAGCAATAAACCAAAGCAACACTATTGCAACAACAAACCAGCCCTAAATTTAGACCCTGGGTTAAAGGGTAGCGCTCGGTTTGGTGGCATTTCACTGTTTTGCATTGTGCTGGAATATTAAAAGTCAACACATGAGTAATATGTAGCTTGCTTGTGGTGTAGTTGTTCTGGGGATTGTTAGAGAGAATGCTGATTTTAGGAGCTTGGGGCTCAAGTCAGGCAGTAGTCTCCTTTTCATCCTGGAGGATGCATTTCCTGCTCTTGAAACCAGTATTGCAATTGTCACTCAAATGACAGCTCTTGTGCAACACTTAATCCTGCAGGCTGGGGGGGAGAGCTGTCCTTTGGAAAGCAGAAATGGGAGGGTGAGACCCTACTGCAAGAAAGAAAGGGTCTGCAGGAGGAGGGACGAATTAGTTGCACTTCACTGAAACAAGTCATGCTACAGGGCTTCGTGCTGCCTGAGGAATGGATGTGTGCTGGGCTGGGATGGCTGTGCAAGTATTACTGTTCTGCCTGAAGCTGCTGTAAAGAAGTTTATTGGTGGGAATTTATGGTGGTATATAGGAGTGTTTGCATGAACAAGGGGAAGGAAAAAGTGCATTCTGTAACCCAACCATGAGTGCTTGCCAGGCTTAGCTTATTTTTCCTTCAAATGAGTTTTAATTTCATCTTATTCCCTCCATGCTTCCCCCCCCCCCCCCCCTCCCGATAACTATTTTGTTCTCCCTGGCTTTCACTGCTTGTGACTGTGTTCAGCATCATGATGCATTGCAAGATATGCACTTCTAAAGTCTGTGAAGGACTATATCCAAAAGAACAGTGCAAGTGATACACACAGCATAAAGATGCTGCGGAAATCGAAGGTGATGAGGCTGCATGCACATGCAGAAGAAAGGAGCAGGGAAGTGCAGCAAAAGGTTTGAACTTCGTCCAGTTATGAGAACTGGCTCTGTAATGCTTTTTGAAGTTCTCTGTATCTTCTTTTATTCCTTGTAATGAGTAATGTACTTCTAATGGATTATTTCATCTCCCAGGGGACAGCCTGACCCTTCTCACCTCTCCTTATCATAGGCGTAAGCAGCCACGGGGGAGACAAGTGGTGTTTCGCCCTTCCCCAAAGGGTGTGTTGCAAAAGTCCCACAAAATTAATTTTCTGGCCTTCCTCACGGCTGTCAGGGATTTCATCTTGCTTACAAGGCTGTGGGTGCTGCACCCTGTGTGGAGCCTGGGCTGGGGAGGGAACAAAGCTGTCCCCTGAAGGCTGGAGCAAGGCAGTGTTAGCCATTGCACATCTCATGTCCTGGAATCCAGACCAGTAGGTACTTTACAGAAACACAGGCTCACTTCCTACTAGATCCTTACGTATATTTTACACCCTTTTTTTCCCTTTGATTTAAATGTTCTGATAAATGCTTATTTAATGCAGTTAAGTTTCAGTAGCTTACTTGGTCAGCTGAAATAAAATCTTTATTATTTTCATATTTCTTACTGTATCCTTATTTACACATGCAGCTTTGCTTCTTCACACGTAGAACTTTCGAAGTGAAGGCAAAACCTTTGATTGGAATGATACTTGAATGTGAATGCTGTTAATATCTGCCAGAGAGTTTATAGAACAGAAATGTGCATTTATAAACAGGCAGATTCAGGAAAAGACATTTCTAACATCCTATTGCTATTCTTTCTCCCCCTCACGATGAATTTAAAATACAGAGAGTTGGCATGTGGAAAAAAATGTGAGTTCCTACATCTGATCCAGATCTATGCGATGAATATCTAAGAAGCAAGCAATTTGTCAGGAGTTTTCAGACTAAGGGTCCTATTGCACATGGCGTGTAGGGAGCAGTGATTTACAATTCCCTCTGAAAGCTTTTCTGGGTTGAAAAGCTAATAGATGATGTTGCTATATAAGCACAAAGAGAATCCTTTCAACCCTCAAAGGTTAGGATCAAATAAAAAGTTGCATTCCCTGGAACCCAGAAGAGAGAGGTTATATCCTGAACTGATGTGCCCTTGTTATTTAACTGTTTGAATTAATTTAAAAATAAATGTTTTCTCCAGTGGGGAAATACTTTATTTTGATATGAAGAGTCATTGAAAACATACGTCTGATTCAGAACAAAATTAGCTGTGATTTTGAACTCGTGTTCAAAGGTATATTGGCAAACACTCATGTGGAGCCCTAGAAATACTCATTATTCTTCTTCAACTCTACAAAACTGGCAGAGGTTTTCCTTATTAGTAGCCACGCTGCTACCCTGCTGGTTGAGAGCTGGGTTTAATGCCTTAGAAATATCACAATTCCTTGAGGACTTTTGGCATCTATCTTGGCATGAGCGTCTTTTAAGTACGATTTATTAATTCTGCTTGAAATCATGGAGTCCCATGTCAAGGAGGTTGGAGCTCTACAATCTTTAAGATCCCTCCCAGTCGAGCCAATTCTGTGATTCTAAGTCACTGTTATGGAAAAATGGTGGATTGATGCAGATACCGAATGCATCCTTTTCTCATAAGGTCTGTCACATGCCGGTACAACATTTGTGGAGAGTCACCCATCTTTATGCGTAGGTTCTGAACCACGAGACTGAAGAAGTGATTGCCTCCTGTCAGGAGATGGGAGTAAAGACTATGGTAATTTCTCAGGCAAAAGTAAGGTGACTAAACGTTTGTTGAACGTCAAGTCCTGGAGGGAGAAGAAACAGAGGTAGCTGTGAGGTTGGGGAAAAAAGAAGAAAAATGATTTTGTAGGGGAGAAAGCCAACATCGTGGCAGGACCCATCATGGCAGGGGTGTTGGCAAGTTGGCTGAAACGCTATTGCTGAAAAGCCATGAGGCAGCAGAAAGAAGTCCTCATCAGCTAATGAGTTGAGCTTCCCATCCAGGGAATTCTCAAAATTGCTGAGGAGCCCCAGAGAAGGAAAACAGAAATAATGATGCTTGTATTTAGTTTCTCTCTACTTCGTTGTAAGTGACAGAGATTTGCTTTCTGCTTGGACACAGATATGCAAAAGATCTTTGTATTTAGAGCTTGTAACTTCTAATCCTGGTTGTAGAGGATCCCTATGATTTATCACCATCCACAGATGATGTTTTGCTCTTACCCAGCAGTGAGTTTTTATACTTACTTCAGTGCTCGTGTAATGATGACCACTCTTTGCCTGTGTGTGTGTGTCTGGATCTCTGTCAGCATTGAGGAGCTCTGAACTGAGGATAATGGAGCCTGGTTTGGGTTTGTTTTGCTGAAAGCACCTTTTATTTTAAACAATTTCACATCTGATGTGAGCTGTGACTTTTGCATCTGAAGGGGATTTGGACGTTGTGTCTCACATGCAGCCATATAATACAACTTGTGTAGATCTGCATTTTTGCCTTCCTTGGATGAGAGCTTCCCCAAACTTAAAATCCCTGGAGCAGTGGGGGAGGCAGGGTGAGAAGAGGGTGAGGGATGAGGATGGAAGGCAGGTGCAGTTTGTTCTGCCTTGGTTCCTGTCCCAGCTCTTCTCCATTACAGCACAATATCTTGTGCAAATATTTTAAAAGAAAATACCATTTTCTTGAGATAAGCAGTGCACAGACTCTGCTGCCTCCCTCTGCTTTTTTTTTTTCCTCAGATCACACTTTGCTCCTCAGCATTACAGTCCAGATGGCAATATTCACAGATTTAACTTATATTTTGTCAGGTAATAAAACTCTCTCCCCCTCCCCTTCTCTTCTCCCTGTGTGCCAGCCCCCTGCCGTGCACAGGGGCACTCAGACAGGAGGGCTTTGCATCCCCTTGCTGTACGTGGACGACTCCACCTGCTTGTCCACCTGTCTGCCTCCTTTCTGCCTAATTAGTAGGACAAACTGTTGTTCCTATGCAAATGGAAGCTGGGTTGTGTCCATTTGTGCCTGCAAGTCCCCCAGCACCATATGTGCCACGTGGTGAAGGTGTGAAAGTGGGGCCTGGGGGTGTTCTCCGTGATGTAGAGCAGCCCAGGTCTGTGCTGAGATGGGAAATGCCTTCGTTCAGAAGTGAGCCTGCTGTTAGCAAGGGTGCTGCTCCCCCCTGCTCCTCTTTGCAGGTCAGTCCATTTTAAGCCCCACCAAGAGGACTTTAACTGTGTTTCTGAACTTAAGAAATGGCAGAGGCTTCCAGCGTGGGGTATAAAGTGTAATTCCTTCTGCCCCCTTTCTTTTCAGCAGTAGCACAGTGCAGAGCTGAGCGTGCAGCACAGCTCTGCAATATAACCCTTTAAAATGTGGTGAGGTGCATTTACTTGAGGAGTAGATGCCAGAGGAGGAGGCAGAGGAGATGCTACTTGCACTCTTACTGAGCTGTTTACTGACCAGCTATTATTTTCATCTTTTGTATTACTGAGAAATTCATACATTGTATTTGCCTTTTGAATAAGGCTCTCAACAAGTATCTCTTTGTCAGCCTTACAAAGGGCAATAAACTGTGCCTTGCAAATAAGCCTCAGTAACTGCTGGACATTATGACTAATTGTAATGCAGCATATATCCTTGTGGACTATAAACCTATATTAAAAGACAATGGTTGAGAGAAAAGCTATTGAATTGAGATAGTACTCATGTAACCCCATGGGGGCACAACAGACAACAAGGAGACCATTGATACAAGCTCTAACACAAAAAGCCACATAGACAGAGAGTCATCCAAACCAGTATGGTGTGTGGATGACCACATAGTTCAGTTTAATGCTGCTTTTGTTTTGTTCTCACTTAGTGGCAGGCAACAGCACACTGGAACATCAGAATTAGTTCTGTTTAGGTTGCTGCAGGGAGAACAAAGGGGCAAAGGAGAAAATTAATGGAGTGGTGCCCCCCTCACCTTCTCTTGCTGTGTGCAAGTGCTTCTGAAATCTGTCCCAGGCCTATGGTAAATTCTGCAATGCAAGTGAAAGAAAGAAAGCTATTGTCGTTTTTTTTTTTTCCTTTTATAGATTGAGCAATATTAAAGTTTCTTTTGCTATCTTCCTCTCTCCCCCCCCCCTCCCCCCCCCCACTATATATATTTTTTGTTTGTTTCTTTGTTTATTTATTTATTCATTTTTCCTCTTTGAATGTCCTGAATACGTTTGGGTCTGGTTGTAAAGCAGTTCTTCCGAAAGTACCACATGATCTCAGCTCAGTTTTCAGCTAGGATGTCAAAATGTAAGCAGTCAGTTTTTAAAAAGCACTGTCACTCAGGGCAGAACTGAGTCAGTTGCTGGGGTGGATTTCAGGTTTAGGAAGCATATCTTGGTTCCTGATGCTGTTGTGTTTTGGGTTTGGGTATATTTTGCACCACAGTGTTGTATTAGCCACTGCAGGAGTTGCATTAAAAATCAGCTCTGTCTCTGGAGCAATATATCTTCTTGGTTTGACTCTAATTGCTTGGATGGTAACTGATGTCTGTGTGCACAAAGCTGTTTTTACACCAAGACCTCTCTGAAGATGCATTTGATTCTGTTATGTTTTCATTTTTGCCTTTGTTCTAACCTATAGGATGAAGGCATCCCTGTGATTTAAAGGTGATCAAACCTGTATTTAGAGCCTATTTGATGAACTAATTAACAACAAACTCCACCCAGCAGAATCATTTTGCTAGCTTTTTAAGGAAAGTTTCATGAACATTTGATCCTTAAGCAGGAAAAGAACAAGGAATGACCTTCCGCTCTTCCTTGCATTGCTTTGATTGACAGTGATGTCCTCTGCAAAGTGGCTTCTTTAGATTTCCTGTATCTCCCTCTGAGTCTCTTAGAAATGCCATAATGTTCTGTGTGCTGCACTGAGGATGAAGGCTCTTGATGGCTAGCATTCCTGCTAGCTGGCTTCGGTCTTTGCTCACATCATTTCCTCATTGCCAGGTGCCTCCACAGTCTTCTCCACAAGTCGTTTCTCTATAACTTCCCCCAGATCTGATTTTATTTCTTCCTTATATGATGCTTTTTACCCGAGCCTCATTTCTCTTTGATGCCTGCATCCCAGCTTCATTGGATTTTGTTTTGTGGAGGAATTAGCTCCAAAGAAACACCCAAAGTGAGAGCTATAATCTTACTGAACCGGATATTTTACCCAGTGAATTGGTCCTGGAAAGGTGAATGGGATGACTTGCATGCTTAGCATTAGGCACACTGAAGTCCTTCACTAAATCAGGTCTGATTTGGACACTGAACTTGCCCTTTATACAAATGTTTCAGTCAAAACAGAAACAAAAACAAACAAAACCCAACAGTTTAAAGTAACCACATGAAAACCTGGTTGAGATGTGGACAGTGCCAAAGCTGTCTGTGACTGCTGTGACCCAGGATGTCACCTCAGCTGTTAAGACAAACACCCAAATAATGCAAAACCTGTGGTCAGAAGTCCTGCAGCAAATGAACCCCATCCTGTATCAAGGGATTAAGTTTTATGAGAGTTAACCTAAAAAATACAGCACCATAATTTCACATGAATCTCACTGCCTTTTCTTTTTTAATAATTTTGCTTCTTTTTAACCAGACTTGAAAACAGAAACAAACAAACAAACAAACAAAAAAACAACAAAAACAAAAACAAAAAAAAAAAAAACCCTCCTATTTGTTAAATTAGCCTAAAGCAAATACACTAACATTCCTGATGTTGTCTACTGTAATTCACTATTCTGGTGCAGCATTCTTTTCTTCTCTTTTTTTCTTCTCCTTTCCATTGCCTGAATAATGTTCTTTGAAGACTACATCATCAATAAACCACTCTGGTGAGGTTTAGAGGGCCTAGAATAATGAATAACAATTAGGGGCATTTAAAAGGTAATATTTTTTCCTGCAATTTGGGAATTGATTTATGAAGTTGGGGATCCTCCAATTTCATCAAATAAATGGTTTCTTAAACCAATTCTTCTTACCGTCATGGTCACACCTTTAGATCTGGCACAGTTAGCGAGCTTTCTTGCCAACTTATTGTTTTGGATGTAAATGAAACATCTTTCCACTTTTATTGTTTTTAGAGAAGAATTTTGTTAGTCGCACAAACTTTTCAACCCAGTTCAACGAGTGCAATCTCAGCTTTATGGTGGGAACCATCCCGTTGAGCTCCCTCTGTGTGTGATGGCGTGTTCATTGATGAAATCAAAGCCATGGATTTGTTTCCTTGTGGTGTTTCTTCACAAAGCATTGGAACTGAAAGGCCTTATGGTCACTCCTCACACATGGAGCAGTGTTGTTGGTTTAGATAAGCAAAAAGCTCAGAGTCCTGTTTAGTTTGGAGGAAGTGATCAGATGTGGAAAGAAAAAAAAAAGAGTGAAATCATTAAGTAGATGTGTGAAACTCATACTACAAACCAGAAAATTGGGTGTAGGATTTTCACAATGACTCAAATGACAGAAGTGCTGTTATCCTTAAAAATAGCTTTTGAAAGGCCTGACCTATATAGTCACTGCATGGCACGATGCCTAACTGGCCTTCATCTCCAGCTCAGTCCCAGCTTTCTGATTCACTTTAAACAACCAGCGCCTGTGACGTCTCTGGTATCTTGCTGGTGGGTCTCCTAATGGAATTAAACTGTAATACCTTGCTCTCTGCTGGGGATGAACACAGGGATAAAAAGATGCTGAGGCAATAGCCCTTTTTCATGGATCCTTAACCTTCTTTAGAGGTACCAGCCAGAGTAATGACTTTCTGGGGGCTGTAGGTAGAACAAAGCCCCAGGGCAGAGTATGTGGAACTTTGACAAGCACAAGAATCTCCTCTCACTCAAAGAAGGGCGCACTATGCAACTTAGTGCAAACAACTATTGGCTGTAGCCAACAATATTGATAATAGTTTGTTGCAAATATTTGCATATTGCCATTTTTCAAATACAAGCTATTCATTCTGCTGTCTTCCCCTGTCTTGAGTTGGGTGATAGATTAAACAGAGATGGGGTGGGGATGGAAGGATGATCCTGGAAGAAAAAATGTCACCATGTCAGGACTCTGTCACTACGTCTTGGAGAAGTGATTGGAGGTGCCCAGTAGGAGGGAGATGCAGACTTGTTAAACCAGACTTTGCAGTGTGGCACTAGATAGGTGGTCTGGACTTGGTGTCTCATACTGTTTTCACACATTCAAGTGTGTGTTTTAGGAAAGATTAAAGGAAAATAGCTTAAAAAATCAGTTATTTTAAATCAGGAGGTCTGAATGCTGTCACATAAAGAAATGACTTTGCTGTAGCAGTGTTTATGAATTAACTTTTTGTGGGACTTTATACGAACAACAATTTATTTTCGCAGCATGTAAATTATACAGTTTGAAAACTAAAAGGTTTATGTTTTCCCCACTGCAATCCTGTAGTCTGCATATCGCTCCTTTTCAGATCAGCCTGGAGCTGCTAAACCCTAATTCCCTCCACAGACAACAGCCATAGTGCCAGTTAGGGATTGTCTGGGCTCGAGATTCCAGCAACACACGAATCACCGCAGCGCCGTGCAGCGTTTTGTGCTTCACTCCTGCAATTTCAGCAGGAAAATAAAACTAATTAGAAAGCTCCATTTGGCACCAATGCTGCCACTTTGAAAACGACCTACTAAGCTGCAAGCCATTTCCCCCCCTCTCCTTTCTTCTCCAGCCTGCACACAATCTAAATCTACAATCTGGTCATCACTAACGTGATGCTGTCTGGAATTGAGCTGCTGCATTCCTGTTATGTTTAGAAACTGTTGATAAAGGATGTTGAAATATTTATGTTGGACATCTCTATGTATGTCAATACTGCCATGTCCTCCCTGTTGCCAAATTCTGTCTGTTTTTATTATTTTGATGTACGGTGGGTTATTGTAGAGCACTTGCTTCTGTACTCCTTCAAATGCTTGAGTTATTCCATAGTTCCTCTCTGAGAGTCATTTGCTGCAGCTGTGACATTACTCATGGTTATCCCTTAACCTAATTAGTTCAGTTTATTTACTCTGTGAGAAGGGAAGTGCAGGATAAAGAGTATTGTGATACAGCCCATCCTGCACATTCAGCAGAGGTGAACCAGAAGAGTTTTTGTGAATCTGATATTAGAGGTTCTTTGCTGCTGGAGGGGGAGGGAAGGGATGTTTTGGTTCTGCTCTTTAAAAGGATTGTCAAACCATCCGGTTGATATATCGAGAGACACTAGGAGAGACAGAAAAGACGAACTAGCTGACTCAATGTTTGACTGATTGGCCAACATAATGAAAGTTTTGCAATCCTTTGTAAGCAGGAGTAATGTGATCGCAAAGGAGCACCATTAGATTTGCATACTAATAATCCATCACAGTGATTAAATTAATTCAGTTGCATCTTATTGCATATTCCATATGATGCAGTAGTGCTAAAACTCATCTAAAATATGGATTCCTCAACATTTCAATGAAACTCTATTTAGTAGGTATGCAAAGCAGTTGGATATAGAGGTGATTGTTAAAGCACAGCAAAATGAGGGAAGGTGTTATTTCCTACAGAGAAGTACTTGTTTGATTTAAGACTCTCTGTTCAGTGCAACACTTCTTAAATGTAAAGATTTGGAGCCATCTAAATATCCATTTTTAGGGCCTAAATATTTAATTAGATGTCCAAATATACCTACCTCCCCCAGTCAGGTGGATTTGAATGACATAAATTGCTTTGGTGGATTAGAATGACATAAATTTTTTCTAGCTATAATTACAATATTTGTTTATTTTGAGGTAGATGTAATGTGCCATATAATTAACTGCTGCATGAAATTAAGCTATAAAGCATACTATTATCTCTCAGGCTTTTTTCAGGGCTATATGAGATTGTCACATATGGCACTTGTTGTTGATAACTAACCTAATGAAATGATACCATCATGCAGAGACTGTTTCTCAGTATCCGTTCTTACTGATAAGAAGTTATCTGTCTTGATATTGATTTGACATCTATGTGCTCCGTATGTGACTTTGGAAACTAATGACTGAGGTTGTACTGAATATTCAGAGATAAATTTTCAGACGAGCAGAGGGCCAGCCTTCCTATTTCTCAGAAGCTTTTTTTTTTTTCTGCCTGCTAATGAACCGTGGGTGCAAGCATTAGCTCCAAGACAGCTTTCGTGACTGAGGTAAGGGCTAATATTTGTCCTTGTGATGCATTGTATAGGAGGAAACCAGGATTGTAAACACTGTTGGCATTCTGGCAAAACGAAGGGCAGTTTTCTTGAAGTACCACACTCAAAATACTGCTTCTGTCCTCAAATTCCGGCTTGATTTCAGCTGAGCAACTCAACAAGCTGAAAATTACAAGGGAAGTGTATTGCTGCCATTGGCTGCACCACTGGGGATCAGCAGTCTTTGGACAGGAAAGAACTGTTTGGTTGCTGCAGGCCTATGAGCTGCTGCAGGGATTTGGTTACATTGCCCAGATTGATTTTGGAAACCATCAGAAGACCAATGGAGTAAACGAGAGGGTGACAGTTGATCCTCTCACTCCTCATATGCAGTCATATCTTAAAGCTGACAAACCAGCCAGGACATCTTTGATTCTGACTTGGCATGTATCAAGAGACTGGGGGCTCCCACAGGGTAGAGCTTGAGAAGTAAATACCAGTAACATAATACCCCTGAGGTTAGTCAACATGATTTTATCCCATGTGTTTATGCTGCCTAACAGCTGGTGCTGAAAGAGAATGAGAGTGGGAAAAGCCCAACTGAGGGCAGTGCAGAGCTCACAGCATCCCCACTTAGGTGGATTGTCCTCTGGAGAGACCTCTGTAGCAGCCCCTGAGGAGCAGCCTCAATCTTCAGGTACTTAAGGGAGGGTACATCCATGAAGTGAGGCACACAGTGCAGGAGCAAAGCACTCGCTGCTGAATACCTAGTGTCCACAGCACTCATTTAAATTGAGAAGTTTAGCTTGGATTGCCTCTAGTCTGGTCCTTTTGGCAAAAGCACTGCTTGCTTGGTGTGTGCCTGCAATATGTGCAGTGGTTTCATTTAACACAAAGGGGTTTCAGTGCTCCAAGGCCAGCTGTGCTGTGAGCAAAGCAAGCTACATGAGGATGGTTGAGAGACAGGCTTCAAAGTGCTCCTGGTGCAACCAAAACTGCCAACAAGGACGAGTTCAGCACTGGACAAAGTGATGGAGATGCTTTCCTTTGGGTTTGTACACAGTATCAGTGAAATCCTGAGGGGTGAATGGGTGATGAACGTTTGCATAGGTCCATGAAGCTGATGCCGCATTAAAAGCTCTGTTCTTCAGTGCTCTTGTTAGCTCTTTAAACTTTGTGAGCTGCCTTTGCCCGGGCTGCAACACACTGCATTCTTTTTGCAGTCCATTGCATTTTGTTTCTGTATTACACCATTTTTTAGTGTTTCCATATTTATGAATTCATCCGTCTACAATAACAATTACAGTTGGAATGTTTACTTTGCCTGATAACATTTACAGTTCATCTACTGGGCAAATACTTGCTATTCTTTGCTTATTTTTAAAAAAATATATATTATTAGAAGAGCTTTTGTGAAATTTAATTCATTCCTCCCAAATATGTTCCATTTCACACAACTGGCAGGAACAACAAAAAAAAACAACAAAAAAACCCACAACAAATAAGAACAAAACAAAGCAGCCCAATCATCCCCACAGAAAAACTACATGAGGGAGTTGAGAAAGATAATGCATCACCAAGGATAAAGTGAAGATCATAGGGTTCTTTGAGTTGGAAGTGACTCTAAAGGGTCACCTGGTTCAGCTGCCCTGAAATGAACAGGAGCACCTACAGCTCCATCAGGTGTTCAGAGCCTGTCCAGCCTGACCTTGGGTGTCTCCAAGGATGGGTCTCTAACATTTTGTTTTAGAGTGTTTCACTGTTTTTTTTCCTGGAAGTTTTATAACATTGGGCGCCATTATGTGCAACTGACATCCCTGCTTTGTTTTAGGGAATACAACACAGGGCTGACATTCCTCCCATGTGCTGGACTACGTGTTTGATGCCCATGGGTAGCTCAGCAAAGTGCTTGTTACGGGGAGTTCCTGCCCTGGAGTGAGTTGCAGCAGCCCGAGATGCTGCCCACCCTGCTGCATTACAGCATTTAATGCTCCGTGCGGTGCATGGGAGTTAATTCAGCACAGATCATCCAGAGTCTTGATTTTATGTGCACTGGGAGGAAGCTGGCACTCGTTTTTGGACTGCACAGCGCTCTCTGCCTTGATGAACTAAGCAGATACTATACCATGAAAGGGAAGAGGAAGCTGGAACTTGGAATAATGTGCCTGTTTGTCTCACAGCGTGCTGCTGCTCATGATGTTGAGTTGGCCACAGTCCTGCCCCGCTTGGAGAACGCAGCCGTAGGCTCTGGTTGCAGGAGGATGAGCCCGTTGTTATCTGGCAGGGCTGGTGAGAAAGGAAAGAAGGCTGATTCTGGCCAGATGGGAGGTACGTCCTCAGTGTGAGAAAAGTGTGCGTGAAAGCAGATTGTGTTCTGACAAAAGGAGCAAGCGAGAGCCCTGTGGTGGATGTCAGAGGCAGGAGCTGCCAGGCAGGCAGGACAATAGGTATTGTCAGGAAACACCTGGCCCCAAAAGGAAGCTAATGTGACCTTCCGGAGAATGAAGGGGTTCATCACAAAGTGTGTGCAGTGACAGGTTCTGCAAATGCATCAAGCAAAGAGAATCCAACCTGCTGTGAGGAGGCAGGGAAGTCCTTCAGCCAGAGCATGGTTCAGTTTCAGAGTTTCGTATATTTATTCTCTGGGGTTAGATCTCGGGATACTCTCCATGTGTTAACACTGAAGATCCAGATGAACAGGCTTGCAGGGAGCAGCCCAGGGCTTGTGCATACAAACACTGGAAGGATTCTGCTCAGCACCTCTAGTGGGATATGAATGATGGGAGAGGACGAGACCTGAATGTTCATTTACCCTGAAATGTGACCAGATAGGTGGTAATGGATGAGTAACCTAATTAACACAGGCTCACAAGTGCTGCATTAAACTTGTACTGAATAGTAATAGTAGTGGAGAAAACCTCTTACAAAGAAAAAATGTAAAAAAAATGCAGATAAGAGAGTGTTAAAATAAGATAAGGGAAGTAAAGGTGTAGAACAAAAGGAAGAACTGCCCAAGAGCTTTAACTAATAGAAAAGCCTTCCAAGTACAGTCAGAACTGAAGTGTCCAGTAAGAAACCATCAGCACCGGAGCTACTGAGTGAGCTCAGCTTATGGAGGGGGAGGTGGGCATCACTGGGTGCTGCGGGGGTGCGGACCCTCAGCCGTGCAAGCTGTCTTCCTGATTTCTCAAACATCTATTTCTATTTAGTCTGAAGAAGAGGCTCAGGGGAGACTTCATCACTCTCTGAATTTACCTGAAAGGAGATTGTGGCAAGATGGGAGTTAGCTTCTTTTCCTGCATAACTATCAGAAGGACAAGAAGAAATGGACTCAAGTTGCACAGGGGAGGTTCAGGTTGAATGCTAGAAAAAATTTCTTCTCTGAAAGAGTGGTCAGGCACTGGCAAAGGCTGCCCAGGGAGGTGGTGGAGTCACCATCCCTAGGGGTGTTCAAGAACTGTTTAGATATAGTAATAAGGGATGTGGTTTAGTGGGGAAATAGTGGTGGTATGTGGATGTTTGGACTGGATGTCTTGAAGGTCTTTTCCAACTTTGTTGATTCTATGATTGTGCTGAAATCTGTGTTGTTTTAAACAGGAAACTTGCCCAAATTCTTAAAAGCAGGTGTCTGAATATATTAGAGGTGGCTCAGTCAATGATGGGCATTGTGCAGGGCTGGGCAGCATTGCTGACATGAGGGCAAACCCAAAGTACTGTTACAGCACTGACTCAGTGCTGGTGTTTGCCATTTTGAGCTCCCATCTCTGTGCTGCCCTTCACTGTGTTCATGATGCTGTGTCCCAAAGAGAACAGGTCACCAAGAGCCAGCTTAACCCCATTACTGTTATTTTCTGGTGTTTTTAAGAAGGAAGAGATATTTCTCTATATTGCTGTGGTCGGTGCTGGTGGTTTATATTTGTGCTGCTTTTAGGTGTTAATAAATAAGAACACAATATGGAAAGCAGTTTTCATGTTCCGTTGCATTTTGGCAGAGCAATAGTAGGTGTGGAGTGGGCTGCTTCATTATCTCTCATGACTTTTCCTTTCAGACTGAAAGAACTTTCCCTATTTCTCTGGTTAGGAATGTAATCCAGAACTAATCCTTGTGAAGATCATAGGTAATGCAAATCCTATCCATCCCAGAATGAGTAAAGCCAGCTGTCCTGCAGTACTGGGTTTGCATTGGTGGGCACTGCCACAGCCCACACAGTTTTTGTCGCTGCAAAGTTGAATCCGCCATATGTTTACCACGTCAAATAAGAAATGCTTTAAGCGTGCACCTGTGAAAGCTATTTTTATGAGACAGAAAGGCTTCCTGGTCCCTTGTTAGATCATTTATGTGATGGAAATAAGAAATATATTATTGTTTGGGGGGGGGGAATAATTCCTTAATTACCTTAGGCATGTCTGGGTTTTATTGGAAGGTTGTCGTGGGCAGTGCAGCATCAGCTCTGCAGCTGTAAAGAACAAGAACCAATAATGTAACAACCCAATTTGTTCTGGCAAATAACAACCCAGGTCAGAGGGGTGGGGAAGAAAATTGAAAACTTTGCCCAATGGCAAAGTGCTCAGACTTTCATTCTGATAATAGTTTCAGCAGTGCTTGTGCTGAAGTGCTAGGGGTAATAAACAGGAGGAAGAAGCAGTGGGGCTGAGGGCAGCAGCTGTGCAGAGGGAGGTGGCCCTGGCTGCAGGGGAGGCTCAGGTTGGATATTAGGAAACATTTCTTCTCAGAACGAGCAGTGATGCAGTGGCGTAGGCTGCCTGGGGAGATGGGGGAGCCACTGTCCCTGGAACTGTTTAAGAGCCATGGGGATGTGGCACTGACTGTGGGCATAGTGGGAGTGGGTTGATGATAATTAGATGATCTTAGTGGTCTTTTCCAACCTTAATGTTCTGTGGTTCTAATGAGTTGGGGTTTTATTCTGACCTGAACAAATTGCACACCCTGTGCACTTGTTGCTTATTGGGCTCTAGATGAAGGTGGGTTAAGGAGAGCTTGGCCATGTCTACAGCTTTGCTGGCACTGGAGCAACAGGCATTCTGGGTTTGCCAAAAAACAGTTTTGTCCTTCCTATCTCTTATTACATTTCTACCGTACTATTTCTTACTACATTAATATTCCTTTTATCTGGCCTGAATGCCAGTGCTACTTGTCCATTCAGTGGTTACTTCACCATCAGCAGAGAAAAATGGTGAAAAATAAAATCACCTTTGGTTAATAAATAAATAAAGGATTATTTTCTAGTAGGACAGGATTTTGAAATTGCAGTAGAAGACTGTAGACAAAAGAGTTTGTTTCAAGTGTTTCCAGTGATAGTATAACTGAAGATATATGTGTTCTATTTATTTATTTATTTTTGTATTACGAAACTATGAATTTGTGATGAAAGGCTTGATGGCTTTATGAATAAGTGCTAGTTGATGCTATTTAAGTGGGATTCAATTAAATCTTCATAAAATGAACAGAGTGAAAAGGCTTGACATGAACTGAGGCCCACGAAGGCAAATTGCCATGTATGAACTGTTCCATGGAAATCAGATTACTTTTCATAGCTGCAAAAATGTGCTTAGCTTAAACATATTGGGCCAAATTCTGTTCTCATTTATGCATGTGTAATATGGAACTAAGCACAATATTTGGGTAAATCTATTTCAAATAATTAGTTGATAGTCTTGGAGGGAAAAGAAACCATTGCTAATTTAAATATTGGCATATTCTATTTTTCAAACAGATGTTCAGACTCTTGTATTTTGGCATCCCAAGATGAAAAGATAGTGGAATTGTACAAGAGGATTTTTATGGAGACTGTCAAAGGAAATGAGAAAACTCTTGGGCCAAAATTCAAACAAGTTCTATACATAGTTTCCCACAATTTTCTGATCCTGAGAGTTGTGGGGAATCCCACTGACTTTAGAAATTCCCTTCTCCATTGTACAATTTGCAGAATTGGGGCCCTACAGAACATAGCAGAGTTGTCATGGCTCTGTGGAAGTAGATGGCAAAATGCCTTTGGCACAAACAAAGTCAGCTTTTTCACTGTTATCTTTTTTCAGAGACGTGACTAAAGCTGCCTGCCCTCCTTTTTCTTCCCATGCTAGTTCAATTCCTTGCTATTTTACCGAAGTTTTAATTTGAAATCTGAAGTACTTTTTTACCTTGATATGTTTCTACGGCTTCCAAATTTATAAAAAAGTTGGTGGGTAAATAAAACTCCTTTTTTTTTAATGCTTCAATGTTTGACTTCCAAATAGAGTGAAGGTAGAAACTAATGCATGCTTTACTGAGTCTTCCTAATGACTCTGTTTCCAGAGTTCTTAATGCATTGTCATGAGTATTGTAGTCTTACAAAATGAAGCATAGTTAGTTCATCTTCAGTCAAGGTAGCCAAGATTAAATCGTGGCATGTAGCTCTTTCATTCTCTCTTCATTTTAGAAAATATAGACATTTTGGTGCTAGATTTTCGGAGGATCTCTGCATTTCAAACTTCTGTTTGGGTGCAGTGTTTTTTTGTTTGTTTGTTTGTTTTTATCATTATCCATATAATAATTCATGCAGATGACTTCACAAAATCTTTAGATCTGGAAGGCATCTTGACCTAATGAGGTGAACTGTACAAGGTTTGAATCCTGCCAAGTACCTGTGGATAAAAAATGATTAATATGAGCTTGAGGATGGGTTTCTCTCTTGTGAGAAAAGTTGGTCCCTGCTGAGTGGCCAAGTCCATTTTTTGAGCTAGTAGTAATGAAAACGTCAGTTTGGCAGGCCAGTGTTGCACCTATTAGTTGATTTCCTTAAATTACATGTGTCCAGTCAAAATATAAAAGCTAAAAAAAGTCAACGCTTAATTTCAGCATTTTTCATCAGAACTTTTTCTGCAATTCTTATCTGTAAAGTAACCCAAAATACATGAAAGCACAAAAAAAGTAATCCAAAATCTGTTGTTCAGATTTAGGTTTTTTTTTTTGTTTGTTCTCAGCAAGACCAAAACAACAATAAAACAAAGCTGCAAACCCTCAACTACTTTTGCATATTAATGGCTTTTGGATTTGCAAGCCTTGTGATGCTGACCCCCAAGCTACTAGAGGAGATCAGGCTCTCATGCCAGCCACAGAGGAGTTTAGCAGCCCTCTCTGGTATGTTTGATGTCCTTCTGATGTGATGGAAGTGTAAGAATAGATTGCACTGACCTAAAGCAGTCAAAGACTTCCCCATAGTGGGGGAATTCTCAAATACACAGTCGTGACCATCTTCCATCACAAAACTCAGGCAGCATAAAAGGGCAGCTAGTTGGGAAAAGAAATCTGGCTCAGGTTTGGTTTGGAGAAGAGCTCTTGAGATGAGATGGTTAGACAAAGTTAATCTGAACCATCCTCATTTCTTGGATCTATAAATCTGGGCAGTAAATTGTTCAAGAACAGGTTTCTTTATAGGATCTCCAGGGCTTATTACATCTCAGTGGGGTGGAAATTGCATGAAAAACTGCTTTGTTTAGGTATTCTGGCACTCTTCCATCTTGTTTTAGAAAATATACTGGATAGAATTTAATGGAATTTTCTGATCTATAGCATTCTGAATCCCCTTTATGCTTTGGGCAGTGGCTTGGAGAAGTAGTGTTTGCTCCTGAACAATTTTCGCACCCCATGCTGCTTTCCTTTGTAGAAAGGTTGCGAGCACGGGGCACACATTCATAGGTGCGCATTTGAGAGGCACAACAAGTACAGTTCTCTAACTTTCAAAATGCTCCTGTTGTCCAGCAAGACAGAAGTCTCTCCTGATTAGGATCAGGCTTCTCCATGACGAAGTTCATGACTGGCCTCTCACAGGGAAACATTCAGTATAATGATAAAGCCCTCAGCCCAGATAGTGAAGAAACTATCAGAGCAAATAGAAAGTATTAAAATTTTTCAACACTTTTGTGGACTAGATCATATTCCAACATTTTCTATGGCTACCTCTGTCTATCTAGTTCTGTGCCTTCCCCAGATCTCTGATTCCCTATCTGCAGTGAGTGACAGGGCAATGATTTGCTGTCTCTGCAGTTTTAGGACCTCATGAATTCTTGGGTGCACACTGCTTAATACTCAGAACTAAGTAACTTGTTGGCACAATGGCGTCTCTTGTGTTGTTACTCCACCTGCCAACTTTTTCTTAGCACAGGCAAATTTTCACTCTCCTTCCATTTATGCACCAAACAAGACTGCCAAGAGTCCCCTGTAGGACTGAAGGACTTGGATGTCACACAGCATCCTCTCCGGCTGCCTGTGATCAACAGTAACCTTACTGTATTTCCCCACCTTGATGAAAGGCAGCTCACAAGATTGAAATAACAGGCTGCGAAAGCAAATGCGGTATTATACCACATTAATCCTCTGACACAGCATTCATCTGAATGCCACAATGGCTGTGATACTCCTGTACAGACATGTGATTCATTTACCAGCATTTGCCATAATTATCCTGCTCAGAATTAGAAAGGATTAAGTGCAACTTGGTGGTCCATGCACTGAAGAGAAGCAATGGAAATTTTTTGTTAAAAAAAATAAGTGGTCCTAATCACCTTTGTGAAGCGTTTTCCCATAATCACCGTTTTTAACAATTTATCGCAGTAAATGTTTGTTAGTGGCCGTTTGTCATCAGGCATTAAATACGCCTTTGATTTTCTTGTGATTTATCTTCGTGTTTTGAAAGAATGGCCATGTGGTTAGTTGTGTACTACAAATTATGATGGTTATAAAAATTGTAAATTACCTCCCTCTGTGATGTAAGCTGCTGTTCAATAGAACTAATGGAGCCTGTTTATAATGAAGATGTTTGGACCAGATTCTGATCACCACTGGTTTTGATGTAATCATATTGAACTAAAGAATTTAAGCTAGTCTTCTTCTGGTTCAGCTCATAAACAAATGTGTGCTGCTAATCTCCCTCAGAACTTGCACTTTTTCTTCTTTCATCCACATTTGAAAACTATTTTTTTCCTAAATAACATTTATAAAATAACAGCAGCTGGGATGGATATAGTACGTTTTGCTTTTGAACTGGAGAAAGGGGAGGATTTGAATAATTTTCTGTGTCTATATACACTGTGATAATAATAAGAGTGAAATAAGCGTTCAGATGTGGAGATTAAAATATGGAGGTTTGAAGACTACATCTAAACCTCTGATTGAGGGATAATATCCTTTCTGAGCCTCTTTTTATGTCTAAAATAGAGTATACAGTCTCCAGGGGAAGAGGAATGGTTGGAAAATGAAAAGGAAAGCGCTCTTGGTCATTAACAGGTCATTGCTAACACTAGGAAGGTTACCTTGTCAGTCTCATGTTACTACTGAAATGATTGTGTTGTTTTGTCTTCATCTTTCAATAAAGAAGGAAAACAAAAACAAAAAACCAACCAACAACCCAATCTATCCTTTGAGATAAGAAATAATTTCACTCCTCAAAAAAGTGCCAAATTTGCTAAGGTTAAATTAAATCTAAGAAGTTCTTTATTGAGGATTTGTAGTCCCAGATTGTCACATCTTAAAATATTTTACGCGTTTTTGATCGAGGAGTGACCAGCATCATTAAGTTATATCTTGTAGTGACCTTCATAATAAGCCCACATCACATCATAGTTATTCAGTCTTCCACATAGCAACACCTCAGCTCTAGGAATAAGTTTATGACATCGAAGGAGGGAGGTGTAAGGATGTCCTCTTCTCAGCCCATTAACAGAACAGCTACTTCTTGACTTTTGTAGAGCACAGAATACACTGGTGGTGATTAAATATCTACCACCTTGTTTGTGTTATATGTGCACATGACGTTAGAAAAAAGAACAGCAACTGCACAGCGCATCAACCAATCAACTGAACAGGAATGAGCCCTGCAAAGCTGCATTGCGTACTATTGGAAGTGTTCACCTCAGAATTGCTGATGTTGTTTAAGAACATGAATTACAGTGATCTGGCCTCAAAATGGTTGTGTGGAGGAGTTTGGTGTGATTGTGCCGCCTACTTTAGGGTAATGAGCAAAGATCCCTCTGGTGAATATGCTTTGGCAGTGCGCTTATCTGTTGCAAAGCTTATATCATAATGAATATATGCTTTTTATTTCTCAGTTCTGTCATCTCCATACTGTTTTATGAATCAGACTGTATTGATTAAGAAAGAGAAGCCTTAGTAGAGAAGTGAAGAAGCCCTGTGAAGTCGGAAGCTAAGCGTAATTAGTTTGCACAGGTTTTGTTGTTTCAGGTATCAAATCAATAGAGTAACATTAATAATTAAGGACGTGGATAAATATACCAAGTCCTAGATTAGAGCTTTGAGCTTTAAAATGTTCACATAAAAGGTTTTCCTTAGACTCTAAATGTTCTAAAGTGCTATAATGTGACTTCTCAGCTACAGATACTGTTAAGAAATACTAGGCTACTGTACCAGGGAGAGGTTTGGGTGTCTCCAGACTGGGGAGTACCTACTGTATGTGCAGGGCAAGAGTTGGCATCACTTCTGTATGGTTTACCTTTCCTTGGCTGCAATTGAGAGGAAATAAAAATGGAAATAGATCACATAATAGCAAACAACAGCAATGTTTGGAATGTTCTTAGGAATAAGTGGAGAATGTTGCTTTTTTGTACTTCTTCCTCTGTAAGAATACTCTGAATGTGGCAGGACATCAGAGAGCTGTGTGCATTCCAAAGGATCCTAGGAACAAAAATTCCCTGACACCTTGGCACCCCAGCAGTGTGGTCCCTCTGTTGCTGCTATCCTGAAGCTTGCTCTGAACAGGACACGGCTCCTCCTTTGTCCTAACACAGTGGTCTTGTTACTTTGCTGAGTTTCCTCTCTCTGTATCATATGGAGTTAAAAACATAATTAAAAAACGTAGGTATTAGTTTTCTGCCGTGACAGTCTATAAGTCAAGAATAATGTTAATACTTCATCTCCAAGTGGTTCACTTTTCACCATGCTATTTTTTAGCAGATAATGTAAACCAGATGTTTCAGTTTTGGTGTAATTAATTGGCTTTTGGGGTAATCTGGCTCACTTCAGATTATCAAAACACATGTATCTTTTACTCCTTTTGAATAACTTCTTTTCTGACTTCCATTTGGAAGCACATCCAAACCACTTTTGAGTAACTTCTTTTAATTATTATTTAATTTAAGCTGTGCAGTAGAGCAGTTGATAATACCCTGACTGCCATCACTGGACCATTTTCCATTGGCATCACTTTCACAGAACACAGAGAATTTTCTGTCAGACTTGCCCAGGAGGAATATAGTATTTCTAATTTCCTTAATGGTTGCTTTTTCCCTGTTCATGCAAATAGATAGGAAGATGATGACCAAGGGGACAAAAGATGTGTGATACTGTGACCCACACAGCTATAACGGCATATCACTCTGTGTGGGTAAGATAAAAAACAGACTTTTTTAGAAGGGGTGGAACTAGGCTAGACTATGGAAAGGTGTATGGTTGCTGCCCTGTCTGTATCTGTACAAAGTCAAATCAACTCAAATTCCAGCCTTCAGAAATTTTCACCAAGCTCTCTGACTGCATCAAAGCAGCCAGTGACAACCTGTGCCATTTCCCATGCTGGCTGGGGGAGATCTTCCATCTCCAGCATCTGGATCTGGAAAAGACCATTGGTTGTAGTTTGGGTGTTGTGTGTGCTGCTTCTGGTAGAAGCATGGGGTAAACTTCAACAAGATCTGCAAGTGTTATTTATTCGGCTTAGTGCCTGAAAACTGACTTGAACATACAGTGAGACTGTTGTAGCAGGGCATTTAAACGACTTGCCAAAGGTGTCTGGATGTAGTTCTAATGAAGATCTAACAGGTTTGTATACCTTTCTGTGCAAAGGTATGGGGTGACTTTTTTTAGCCTCCTGTTTAATATCTTGCATTAATTAGGATGCGATTTCTCATTTCCCAGCAGAAATGGTCTTTAATTTGTACAAAAAGATTTTGCTTTCCTTGAAAGAATAAGAGAGGCCAACTACTGAAGTTATTATTCTGAAGTGATTCACTCTGGTTTAGTTTATTATGAAAATTACAAGGAATTTATTTCTTTCTCTGTGTTTACTTGTTTGAAAGTCATCCACTGCAGGCACGGAGTTTGGCAGGCTTCTATCCCTCTCAGTAGCTCCTGTTTCTCATTGCTGTGTGGGCAGAAGCACTGGCTCCTTGATATCCTGACCTCGGTTATGGAGAGCTGTGAAAGCACAACAGAGCTGTGCAGTGCCCTGAACATGGCCCAGACACTGGCAAAAGTTCCCAGCTTCAGGTCTGGGAAAGATGTTTCAGAAGCTGTTTTCCATCGGGCTGTGGCCCTCTGAGTGGTGGAAGTGTGCTAATTAGCCATGCGGTTCCACCAGATTCCTGAGGATGCTTTACTAATTACTTGTGTTCTGATTATAGATGGAAGATAGATTTCAGTAGAATTCTGTGTTTTCTATTTGAAAAGTTGATCAGAAACCCTGAGATATGTATGCAGGACAACCTCATAGTATTCAAATCGTGTAACTCTGCAGACTTAGAATGTGAGTAAGAGTGTGAGGGTTCAACTGGTAGCAATATTAACTCTGTGCTCACAAAAACACCTTACAACCCCCAAATGAGGACAGGAATCCCACCACCCAAAGTGGTGAGCAAATGTTCTTTGATCTCAGTGGACCATGGCCATCAGTTATATGAAAAGTAGTAGGAAGAATTCCTTTTCCTATAGGAATAAATCAAAGTTAGGGGGATCAGAAACTGGGGCTCCAGGTGGAGTTTCAGCTTTGTGGCTTGTGTGACTAAGGCACACTTTTGCTTCTTCACTGTTATGTGGAGATATCCAGGATGGTATGCATTTATTTCACCACATTCTACATGTTGAGAATGTGGAAAGCCAGATGGAAGTGCCAATTCCTACTGTTTCTCATGGGAATCTCTCCAGTAAGTGCAGAACCAAGTCAGGACATCAGAGGCTGCGAGGAAGGTAGGCATCACCTCATCCTGTTTTCTCTGTACTTCCAGTAGGATGTTGTAAACAGAAGTTCTTCATGCAAGAAAAATATTTTCTTCATCGTCATAGTTACAAAACCTGAAAATCCTTTACCAAGGCCACCCAGGCTCTGAGGGTTTTGAGCAAAGGAAAAAAAAATACTTTAGAATAGACTTTGCACAAACTGCAAATGGATCACAAAAATCCCTGTCAGACTTCCAGGGTACATGACAAGTCTGGCAAAACAGTGGCTGTTATCTCCAGAGTTAGGGCAGCACCAAATAGTAGCTGTGAACATTTGTGCAGGAGTAGCTTTATTTTTGTCAAAGTCTGGGTTTTCCATGCATCTTTATTTCTCATCTGAATGTGGTCAAGTTGGAACTAATAAAATGTAATGGCTAGTTTAATTAAAACAATTTAGTGGAGACTCCTAGATGCTTTCCGATATAAAAGACATAATTTAAGCAACACAGAAGAAGCTGGTCATTACTATCTCAGCTTAAATGTAGGAGTCCTTGGGTATTCAGTGGGTTTAGTTTCAGCCAGTATAGACTGGAAATTTCCATTCCAAGCCTTTATTAATTACATTTATACAATTTACTTTCATTATCCATTTTTGACATCAGATTCTTTCACTTATTTGTACTGTGTATTTTTATTGTGGATTGTTGGCACAGTAATTCCATACATTATCCAAGTCTATAATTTTGGCCTGAATTAGTGTTTTATATACTGTATTTTAATGGCAAAACTTAATCATGAATCCACAGTGGACAGAGCTGGCACACTCAGCCTGCTTCTATCTTCAGCTCTGTACTTTAAGGACAGCAAGCCAAATGCTCAATGGCACACGGTCGTGGTCTGTGCCTGCAGCTGCAATGGGGTGATGAGAACTGGTTATTAGCCCCTGGTGCTGGGCTGTGGGACCGGGACTTGCCAAACCACTGTGGAGCTGAGCAGCATGCAGTGCTGGCAATGAGGCAGGGATGTGTGCTACCTCCCATGTGACAAAGATGGGAGAGAAGAAAGAAATGAGCCTTTTATGAGTAGATGTTTGCTCTCGTACAACATTGACTTTCTTCCCATTTGGTTTTATTCCGTGAAGCTGTGGATGCCCCATCCCTGGTGGTGCCCAACGCCAGGCTGGATGGGGCCCTGGGCTGTCTGATCTGATGGGTGGCAGCCAGCACACCGCAGATGGGTTGGAACTGGATGATCTTTAAGATCCCTTCCAACCAGAGCCATTCTGTGGTAATGCTTTCATGGAGTCACCACTGATTCATGTTGGTATGAAGGAAGGATTAGGCTATGATGTATTAAACTTAAGGGTCAGAAGCAGCCATCAATCACACTTCTGGTGCCCTCCTGTTTGTCCTGCAGACCACCTGGCATAGCCCTACCTTGCCCCATTGGTTTGACCTGGGGAAAAGACTGCAATACTCCACTTTGACCTCTCATCTAGGTATTGATTCTTTCCTTCTTGCAGCAGTTCTTTCACATGTATTCTACCAAGTCCTCTATAACAGACATAATTTTTGGTAAAATCACTCAGGCTTTGCATATGGTATTGGGCGAACAGAGAGTAGTGAAACTGTTTGAGTAAGGAGAGAAGCTCTGTAAGCTGTGTATTCCCTAAAGTATATGAACAGGCAGTATGCTCTGGATGAAATATCATGCAGCAGCTTGTTTGAAACAAAGTATTTGCAGTTAACCCTCAGCTTGATAGCTCCTGATTCAAAATAACCTGGCAGCAAAACCCTGTTTTGTTGAAAAAGGCATAATTGTTTGAGGACTGTAATTGAACTGCTCATCCATGATAATTGCCCACCTCTCAGAGCCTTACCAAAATGGTAAAAAATAACTTTGTCTGGATAATGGCTTTGGCTGTGTTCAGTATCCTCACTGGAGCTCGTTGCTGCAGTATCAATGCATCAGATGAATCAATGCTGTTGGTGCAATAATTTTAGGCAGAAGACAAAACCACTTCAAAGAGTATAATGACTTGAGAGTTTGTCAATAAGATGTCTTAATGTTTTTGACAACACCCATTTTGTTGACACAGTGGGTGAGGAAGCCTGACATCATTTATTGTGTCAAGTGAACAGATTTAGCTGCTGGTGAACCACATGGTAAATTACACTTTTCCCCCTTCCTGTTTGTTTGAGCTATCAATCCTGTTTTCCTTTTGGAAGCTGATGATTACTTCCCCACCACCCCCCGACCCCCCCTCCATCAACTAAAAGACAATTTCATTATTTCTCAGGAAAGAAAAGGAGCGTAATTTCTGAATCCCTCTGGAAAGTGTCTCTGAAGTGCTATTAATTCATGTTTGGCAAACTAGTTGAATGAGATATACCATCCCCATTGCTAAATGAAAAAAGTGAGCTAGGTTTATTTATAAATGTGGATCTTTTATAAACCAAGCTCTGTTTTACCATGCATGGCAAGTTCCCAGCTAATTTAAAACATTTAGAGAGATGCAAAACCACTTAGAGAGTTGAAAAATTTGTAGAGATGTGTAGAGACACTAAGTATCTTGCTTGCTGCTGCAATAACAGAAAAATCAAAACCATGTTTTGATATGGGATTTTATCCTTAGAGCTCTTTGCAGAGAGTTTTGTTGGTACCTGTGTGTGGGTTTAGATTCTTCAAATGTTTTCCCTTCTTGCCTACTTAATCCTTGTAAACTTTGATAGTCTTTCATAATGATTAATATTATTCATATAGGGAAGTTAATCAAGATTGTTGTTCGTCAGTATTTGCCTTCGCACTTTGAAGTCTCCTAATTGCACAAAGATAGGTACATTAAACAATTACCTAAATGCTCAAAAGAGAAAGAACAAAGGAAATGAGGAGTGACGCAATCCCCGAGGGAATGACGGTTCTCTCTGCAGGAGGAAGCTGTTCTCTTAAAGTTGGCACAACTATTGTGATGCTCAGCTGTCACTTTCTTCTCACATTTATTCTGAATGAACACAATCCATCCATCAGTGCTTAAAGAGTTTTCTAACAGTACATTGACCTTGAATGCGGCACATTGATTTTCAGTGGCATCGCAAATAGGGTCGTTACTGAGTCATCCAGCAGTGGATGTGATTGGGAACAGATTTCTGAAATTCCGATACTGTGCCACCTGCCTCTGATGATGGATCGTTCTACTGTTCCCCATCAATCCTCACCTCCCGCTAAAAAAATAAAAATAAAAAAAAATGTGACACCTGTATGAAATCTATCATTATATACAACACGAGGCGAAAACAAAGCGTGAGAGCGGGGGCTTTTCAGCACCTCCTTCTCCTCTGGTAAGGATGCTTTACTTTGGCATTTATTTGCAGAGGTACTTTCTATAAAAGGGCTGGGTGGCGATGGTGACAGAGATGTAAGCACTATAGGGAATTAATGCTGCCACTGGGACAGCAATAGATAAAAACAGTCTGGGTCTTGAGCTGTTAGAGGTTAACACTGGATCAATTAGGGTGATTGTTCTGTAGATTGTAATGGACAAATATACGTATACAGAAAGGGCATTAGTGAAATTGTGGAGGAGGAACAAATAGAAATTAACTGATGTTAAAGTAAAAATCAAACTGGGAAAGATTTTGTGTTCTTCTAAAGCACCAGACAGTCTCACCAAGGCAAGGAAAAGGATCTTTCCAAGTGATTCTCCTGGAATAGTTAGAAGAAAGCAGCTTGAATGGAGTCTGGGGTTTGTAAGGGTCAAGTAAGTAAATGGCTGTCCCCCCATTATGTATACAGACGAAAGAGTGTGGACAAAGGCCTGGATCCTTTTAGGTTCCTGACTTCCATGAAGATGGAGGGATTTCACCACTCTTTAGGTTTCAGGTTTATGACTTCTGAAGCAGCAAAGGAGAGGAATCATCTTTCCTTTTCTTAAAATTGGCATTTGTTTTGAGTACAGTGGTTCTGTAACCAAGCTGTGATTATTTGTTTAAAATGGTTAGGAGTCAGCTACAGCAGTAAGCAGGCTGAGGGAGTTAATAGCATGATGGTTCAAATAGTGACAAATGTTTTATTCCTGCTTATCTTACTCAATTGCAGCTGAAGCTAAGAATTTTAAAATGAATTTAATAGAAAAGACGGTAAATGTATTATCTTCCCACCTGTGATAATACCTTTTGGGTCCTATATAAACAAGCTTTTCTTCACATTACTTCCAGTTTGCTGCTGCCGAAATCCTCGTAAGATCTTCTCTTTGCATCTTCCAGCCTGCTTATGTTCTTCATCCCCCAGCTTTTTCTTCTGAATATGATTGCTGCAGACAGCTGTGTTCTCTAGCTGAGTACCAGGCAGGCCTTCAAATGTCTATAGGTATCATGGGACAAATAGCTCCAAGGTACACATCTTGAAGCACAGCAGCCCCCAGGTAAACAGGTAAGCTGACCTGTACTCCTTCAAAATCTCTTGATAAGCCACGTCTATTTTAAGCATGAGAGAAGACAAAGTAAGGGGAAAATAGAGTCCTCCTGGTTGAGAGAGAGGAGGGGAGTCTGCAGTTCTGCTCCCAGCTCTGCTATAAATGTCATGTATAACCCTGGACATTTTACTTAGTCTCATTGTACCTCAGAATTCTCTTCAGTAGAACTAGGATCATAAAATGTGCTATTGTCAAGTAGGTCAATTGAGGTTTAACACCGAGTAGTGAATCAAAGATAAAGCACAGCAAGGAAGGCAGACATCATCTGAGCTGAGTGCAAGCCACAGAAATTTGTGGAGAAGGAGGACGAGGAAAGTGGGGCTTCAGTTTTGGGGGTTGGACCAACCCAAGCTCTGTTGTGAACAGCCATTTTCTGTGGGGTGGCTGCTGAACTACTCAGGTAGGCTGAGGATGCAAAGGAGGGGTTCTCAGCAAGGTTCAGAGGTGTATCATGAGTTTTGCCAGAGCGTGAGGATGGCTCTGGATGCTTGCTTTTGAGTTAGTATGTTAGCATGTGTGCTTCTCACTGCAACCATTACCTTTGAGTTCTACTAAATATATACTTACCTTAGCCTAGTTATAAGTTAATAGCCTGGGAGAACTCACTTAGGCTGATCTGAGTATTAACATGTATGGTTGATTGAAATGAAGAAAACAATGTTCTGATGTCAGGCTTGATCATCTGTAGACTATGCTAGGGGTTGATATCTTGGTGAGCATTAAAGAGCTACCTATGCTGTAGCAGTGAAGTAATATTTCAGGTCTGCTCTAATTAGAAAGACAACCTGAAGCAAGTTCCTTTCAGGTCCAGAGTAATCTCGGACCTTCTCATATCATTAGCAAAGTAAACTCCCTTGTTAGAAGAGGGAAGAGCATTTCCAAGGTAACAAGTAGCGATACTTATTGCTATGGTTAATCTGGGCTCATGCAGGCTTTGTAAAAAGGGACTCATCTCATTGGCATTTAAAGAGTAAAAAATCAGGGAATGTTTGCTTGGAGCTGATGCCACTCAGTACAGCCTCGTGGTGGCCTCTAACACCAAGGGCAGTGCAAGGAAGGCCCTTTGGCAGATTTCTGTCCTCTCTTCTATGGTGGCTAAAAGAAAGGCTTCTCCCGGGAGCTGGTTTAAATGTCTAAAAGGAGGAGCCAGTGTAATGGGAGAAGGCCAAAATTTGCTAACCCACTGCTGAATTCCTGTGCTCACAAACATACTTGACTCTCATTGCTGGAATGGATTGGGATAGCTGGTGAGAAGCAAGGTGAAAGGAAAGGCATGCAAACATTAGGAGAGAATCTGACCTCACTTATGTCAAAGCCAAAGCTTTCTCCAATGCCAAACTTTTGAATTCCAGGACAGAAAAGACCTATGCCTCAGGGTAGATGTTTTGGGGAATAGGACAGGAAGGGAAACAGCACCTTTAAGGGCTGCTCTTAAAGCCCTTGGAGCTCTTCTTGATGATCAGAGGGAGCAGGGGTAGAAAAACCCTGAAGGGGGAGACCTGGGTTACGTGAGTTTATTTGGAGCTATGTGATAAATTTTTCTGTGTCTGACTTCTGTAAAACCATATTTAGCATTGTAAAATAGATTATAATCATGCTTACTATTCATCTGGGATGTTGTGAGTTTCGGTTCTTTGTTACAGAGTATTTTGACCTCCTCAGATAAGCATTGCTATAAATCTAAAAGATACAGACCATCAGAAGAGCTAGTGAAAGATATCTTATTTGAGATAGATTGAATGTACTTCTACATGCATTTTATAAAGATGTGCACTTGTTTAGCTCTGGATGTCAGAATTATGTGAAACCAAATACAGTTGATGTACTAATATAAACCTGGTTTCATTTTTCAGAAAGCAATTTATTGTCTGTACATTTTTCCCAGACACGTTCTGCATATATCTCTGGTCACTCCAAACAAGCAGCAGAATTTTCTCCTAACAGAAGTAAAATTTATTTAATGCCAGAGAGAATTAATGATCAGTTGATATTTGGATGGGACACCAGCCCTGCAGGGACAGGCTCTTTAGCAGTGTCTGTTGTGATAGGACAAGGGGAGATGGTTTCACATGAGAAGAGGAGAGATTGTAAAAAAACGTTTTCTTTATATCCAATAAGGGCAGTGAGGCACTGGCACAGGTTGCCCAGGGAGGTGCCCCATCCCTGGAGAAACTCCAGGTCAGGCTGGACAGGCTCTGAGCACTGATGGAGCTGTGGATTTCATTGCAGGGGAGATGGATCAGTGGCCTTTAAGGGTCCCTTCCAACTCAAATGATTTTATGATTTTTTCAGGGCTGTGTAAGTCGAACAGTTTAATTCCCTCAAGCCTAAAAAAAAAAAAAACACATCAACACATGAAAGTGAAAAATCTCTTTAAAAAGTTAAATTTTATTTGTCTCTAATTCCCATGGCTGGACCTGCTTGCCCGTTCCAATATTTGAGTGCCGAAGAAATGGCAGCTTCTTGTTTGTTCCACAAGAAATGTTTCATTTAAATCAAATTCATAGTTGGAATCTGAGCAGCCTGAGATCTCCAGGTCTGCCTCACCTCAGCCTTGTTGGCAATTAGGCCATCAGTGGACAGAATTAACTTCAGCAAGACATCATCCATTCTTGGAAATTGCAGTGCTCATTTCTCTCTCTTTCATATTTAAATGGTAAGGTTTTGAGTATATTTTTATGGACATAATTAATGCATGTGACAAGCTTCTAATGTAAGGTGGAAGAAATGACAATTAGGCATCTTGGGATAAGCACATTCCAGAGGGTGCACAAGCAAAGGCTTTATGCAGGGCACTGTGGGAGAAAGTGCTCAGCAACAAAGCAGCGATGTGTTTTCATTTGAAACAACGGTATTGGAGTGGGGGAAAAAAAAAAGAAAACCATTCATTAGAATTTGTGAGGGAAGTTTGCAATAGCCTGGGTTGTTTTGTAATCCTGCGGTTTTGTAGTCCTACACACTGACCGTTGTGCTATTAAAAGCCTGAAGGTTCCCACTTTGGACCCTGGAGATGAGGATAAGGTTAATCTCGATGATGCTGGTTAGCCACCAGATTTTGTGTTGATTGAGGACATGTTGCCTTGCTGATGCATCAGTTTCAAGGTGGACTTGACTTTTTTTTTTTTACTATGCCAGATTAAGCTTAACTTCCATCTACTTCTGATGTACCTTATTATGTGGCCATATTCTCTATAGATCTCATGGTGTAACCAGTTTATCATAGAACCAGTTCACCTTGCTGTGCAGAGCTCTGTTCAAAAAGGAAAATGTAAATGAAACCAGAGTTAATCTTAATGGAAGTATTTGTGTTTCCGGACTCGTCATCTTTGCAGGCTAACACTGGAGGAAAGAGTGATAACATAGTACAGAACAGACTATGATAGATTATACTGTCTCCATCCCAGATTGTTCTCCAAACTGAGAAAAATAAATAGGAACAAAGTATGATGTTTTAATAAAACAACCACCTGAATTACAGAACTCTGGTATGGTATAGTATGACATAAAGAAGTACCAGGTGTTCTTTTATATGCTTTGACTGCCAGATAGCCTATCAGTTCAGGGCCTCTGCTTTTTGAAACGTGAATCAGAGACTTTCTGGATACCATGGTATTGCTGTGAGGCTCCTATGAAAAAAGTAACTATTTTATCTTTGTAGTGCCTGATAGGAAAAGAATTGCATCACCTGAGAGGTGACATACTTGCTCTCTTGAGGGCAGAGAGAACTTCAGCAGAGCACAGGCAATGTCCTCAGCTTAGTCCAGCTGAGGTGAAGCATCATCCGAGGCTGCTATGGACTGATAGGAACCACAGCCAGGAAATGTTTGTCATCTGCCCATCTTGCTCAGGTATTTCTGCAACCCTCCTTGTATCAGCTCGACAATGGAGTTAGAACAGACAGTGGTTAAACTGCATTATCTCCCCATGAGCCAGCAACCGCAGTACTCTAAAACTGTTTACACTGTGAGATAATTAATGGATTTAAGCAGAAGGAGCTGTGTGATACACGTGCTCTCTGGCCGAGGTCCAGCAGCAGGCTGGCTGTACCCTAGGAACAGGGTACCCACCTTGCCTGGCTTTCCCCAAGGCATGGGGTGTTTGGGAGGGGCTGGGACCATGCTTGAGCCCAGCTTTCCCCCTTGCTAGCTGCACTGAGGGCAGGAGAGGAGCTGCTCTTCCTGCGAGGAGTTTTACATGCTGCCAAGGTACATCTGATACCTGCAGATAACGACCTCCATCAAGGATGAGGCCCCAGAGCTCTGGGTGAGTTATTTTTTTAGGTTATTGTATTTGAAGGTTACATCAACAAGCAAAGTATGTACACAGAAAACGAAAGTAGCTCTTCATGGAGCTGTAAGATAAGTCTACATACTGTTTAATGTCTGTGTGGAGATGCAAGTGACAGTCTTTAACTTTTAGTACATGTATATACACACCAAGTTGTCACTTTCTTGGGATAAGATTGTGCCTATAAAATGATTAGTGTTCTACTGATTGTTTTAAAATAACTCAAGCAGCATCTGAATTTATTTACATACATGATACTGCCTTTCATAAACACAGCTGTATGCAGAATGCCAATTCAAGGATATTTTTGGAAGTTCATCCAACAGTTCAGCTGGGATAAAGGCAGCTCACTCACCCAATCTCTTCTCTCTCACAAAGGCTATGGACCTCATAAGTAGCCACCACCTCCTTTGCCTTTCTGTGCCCTCAGCTCCTAGAGACATGGAAGGGCTGTGAATTGCTGACTGAGCCCATTGGCTTGCTGCTGCTGCTGGAGGAACTGATTGCTCCTGCTGGAAAGAGCAGCCAACCTGGGTACCCAGAGCTGGTGTTAAAGGAATAGGCAGTGGGTTCACACCTCCTTGCCCCCAAGGAGACCTGCTGCTTGAGGCAGCTCCCTGCTTTGTGCACACCCTACTCCTCTGCTGTCCTTTTGCTCTGAGAGCTGTGCTGAGTGACAGCAGAATTATGGATATAGGTCAAATTCCATTAAGACCACACCTTTAGCAGAACACATTCAACCTCTGGAATTTAATATTGCTCTTCGTTTAGTGATTTCCTTCTCCCCAGTTGTTTGCTTTTGAATTTAGGATAATATAAGTCATTATTTGAAGTAGGCTATTTAGAAAGCCCTGCACTGTTATTATTTAGTAAGCCAGAGTTACATTATCACTGGCTTCAATCTATGTTTGATGAAAAGATTTTTCCTATTTAAGAGGCAGAAAAAATAAGTAGAAGTCTTTAATGGTTTTTGTACCTATTCCAAGATCATCAACATGCAGTATAATTAGAAAGTTCTTGTCTCGTTTAAAATCTTTTTTTCTCTTATGGGACTTCAGCATTAAAAATGCAAGATTTATGTATATCATATAATTATTTATTTGTAGTACAGCAGCACTTAAAGGTATCATTCAATCTTGGGGCCCCATTTATCTGAAACTTTGTATTAGCAATAGCTCTATTGAGTCAGGCTAAGAAATCCCAAGCTGAACTTGTGCTAAGTATTGTACAAATACATTGCAGTGATTGCTGGCTGAAATAATTTGTATAATAAATAGTTAAGATGGACCAATATTAAGTCAAGAGAAAGTATTACACAAATATGTCAGAAGAAGAATTGAATCATATCGTGATCCAAGACAAATTTTAGGTAGTTGGGAAGTTAAGTTAGGAGCCTGACGATACAGTGGGATTGAAGCAGAGGAACTCAGTGGCCTAACTCCTGGTGGAGTGCAGAGTGGGTGATCAGTACCAGTTTATATTGTTTTGATAATCCCAATTAATTGAGGGCTTTGGTCACCTGAAAAGTTCCCCAGTGACAGTTTATGTGCCTTGCACGTGTAGTGTTTCTCAGTATCTTGGGAACTGAACTAGAGTCTTGGGGCCTTGTGCAGTGCTTCCAAATAGAAAACCAGAGAGAAAATTTTGTCGCTTACTTTTGTTTACTGTGAATTTTGTAGGTCTGTGGTCTGGCTGTCTAGAAAAAGATGATGAATTCCTGGCTAATCAAACCTGTACTAAACCTAGAAGGAATCCATGTCACTAGGCAACCTTCCAGACCATTTTGAAAACTAAATACTAACAAGATTTATTATGCCCCTGTGCTTCATTCTCATTCTTGAGTACTGAGTATAGCATGTGACTTTCTTTGATTATTTGGGCTATTTGCTCTTGATATTTTACATTTCTGAGTTACAGTAATTCTTGGAAGACGAAAAAACCTAAAACATTTTCATAAGAACTGCTACGCAAAAGGCAGTGCTTTGAACCATTGCTAGGAATGCAAAGAAATTAGTAAGTAGGAGAGGTTAATTTTCTGGCTAAATGACAAAATTAGAAGTAGACACTTGAGGACAAATAGTCCCCAGATATCTGTTCAAGATCTTCCCAAACAGCCAGTAACTGACCAAGAGTCAACAGACAGCTGCCTTCAGTTAAATGCGGGGTTTGGCCCGGTGGGTTCATGCACATGACAGAATGAGTTTAACTAGTCAGATGGGAAAGGGAAATGTTAACTGGTTTTGCTGGAAGTCTCTGGAGCTGAATAAAATCTGTATCCATGTGAAAGTAAGTGGTTCTTCACAAAAAAAGCAGCTCTAAAACGTGTGTGTGTGTGAGGGGGGGAATCTAACCAAATGTCCTTTTGCATTTTACAAACCTCCTTTTAAACGCTTTAGATTGGATTTGGCATGTGAGTGCTTTATTTTACAAAGTGAAGTCCGAAAAGTTGTAGGAGTGGAAAGCAAATTGGGTCACTTTCCTTCTGATTCACACTGGGCTGTTGGAATGTAAAAGTAGATGTCTGAATTAATATACATATGTGTTCTTTGTATTAACAATCCCATTAAACTGTGCTGGCCTTCCCACCCACCCCCCCCTTTTCAGAAATATATCCTATCATTAGCTGCTATCTAGAATCGACAGTAGAGTAATTTGAACTCTGTCTCCCAAGGGCCTCCTCCTTTACTTCCTGCTCTAGGAATAAGGTGTGTATTGATTAGATATCAGGCTGTAATTGGGCTCCAATCTCTCTGCCTCAAGATATATGATGGAGATGACAGGAAACAGATACCCTGTTGCTACTTGTAAATAGTCTGGTTGAACAAAATGGTTTGTAACCACTTCAGTGCCACAGTCTTTTATTACCAGAATGGAGTTGCTTTATCTCTTAGTTTGACTACTTTTCTAAGGGAAATAATATCTTTCTTTCTGAAGGAGCTAAAATAATTTTAAACAAATTGAATTCCTCTTTTGAGGACCAAAAATAATTATCTAATGGTGCACAGCTTGGTGTAATTATACAGTGAGCGTGTCACAGACATAAAATTAACTAAGTCCATAACCCCAATCTGGTATCCATTGACTAATTTAAAAAAAAGATGGTGTTCAGAATGAGGATGTCGAAAGAAGGTGCTTGTGGTAGTTGAAGATCTGGAATTATTCATGGCTTAGCTGTTCTAAGATGTTCTCTCTCATACATCAACCGTACCAGCCTAAATATGGGTTCCTTGGAAACACAAGTACAGAGGTAGGTCTGTAGTTGGCATCTTGTGTTAGTAGGTCACAAAAGTAACTTTTAAAATATTGTTTTGAAGACAGATATACAGTCTGTCTGCCTGTCAAGTGTATCTCAGACTTGTAACATTAAAAGTACGTTCTGATTGGGGGGTGATTTTCTCACAACTTAAGAGAAATGCAGCTTTTACTATTAATGCAAAAATCTTGGGAAAAAAATAATCTAAAAAATCATAGAGGGTGAAAACCCATGGCCTTTTGAGAAGTAACAGACTTGAAGTTGTTTCCTGAGCTTATTTTGTGGGCCTTTTTTTTTTTTTAACATTACAACAGTGAATCCAGAACAGACAATCAGTTTATTCTGATCAGTGATTTATCTGTGAGATTTGTAGAGCCTAGTGTGAAGGTTTTGCTATGGACCAAAGTAACTAATGTGTTGCAATAACATATTTAGCACATGATAAGGCAAACCACAGCAAAAATAGAGAGAAGGGGAAAAGCACATTCCCTGGCTGAGGAGTTACTGAATGTTTAAAGCTTGGGAACAGATAGATTTAGAGGGAAGTAGATTTCAGTGACTTCCACTCTGTAAATAAGTTGCGAAATCGAATGCTCTAGTACTTCATTTCTCTCTTTCAAGTGCATTTTGGATGGCATTTGTACCGCATTTATATCCCGAAGATAGTTTGATTTTGCATACAAGGACATATTCTGCTGCTCTTCAAAGTGACCTTAATGTGATTTATTGACAAAGGGAGCTAGAGCTTTTATTTTTTTAGCAATAACAGAAAGGTTGAGGAAGAAAATATTTGTAGTTTTTAATAAGATCTACATACATATATATATTACCTATGGTGCATATTGCATGCATTTCTGTTGGTATTAGAGGTAGACTTTGTGTAACTTTTTTTTTCTTTGTAGGGCTTAATTTTCTTTGTATTTGTCTCAGTATTGCACCAGTGCAACTTCACTTGTTTCATCTGACTCTTTTTCTTACTGTCTTCAGCAGGGAGAGGTGTGGTCCTGTTCTCTTTCCTCTGTCCCATGTGCCTTAACTTCACTGCTGACACATTACATCCAAATCACACAGTATTCCTCCAAACCAGGTCTCTGAAAGTCCCGTTGCTCTGGCTTTCAGTAAAAACAAAAGCAAGGCATAGTAATTGTCACAGTGAATGCTCTGTAGTGATGTTAGTCCTGTTCATGATAGTAATAAGAAAGCAGTGCTATGAATTCAGTGCTCTACTTTTCTTATTCTGAAGAGTCAGAATGAGAAATCCGACGAGAGTAACACTGAAGTAGGAAGTAATGAATGGAAGGAAAAGCTTTTAGTAGTAATCTGCTTGGATCTTGAAACAAGGCATCTAACCACAGCAAGGTAAGGAGGCTGCAGAACATGCCACGTAGACCCACTGAGCGGACACACAACCAACTCAACGTGCCAACTTTAAGAAACAAAGAAGGGGAATACTAAAAGTGGACTCTGAGTTGAAATAGAGTGAAGGTATACAAAGCAGACTGAGCTTTTATGTGGATAATCAGGATATGGACTGCTTTGTGAGAATCCCTTTTTTTTTTTTTTTTAAGGCCCACGTGGAAGGGTCAGTACAATCATGTTAAAGACACACGTGCATGAGAACATACCCACGAAGCATTCACACGTGCATGTTTCAGAGACGGCAGAAAACAGTCGCTGTGCTTTATCAGAGTGCTGCTATCAGCACAGTATCCCCAGAAATCCCATTTGGACCACATAAAGGGTGGGGCAGAAAATCTGTCAGACAGATATATTGGGAAACTTGGAACATGGCAATTTATGGATGTCAAGGTTAATTTTCGGGATTATAAATTACGGAAATCATGGCAAATAGTGAATTTGGTTTGAAAAAGAGCAAGTCCTTAATTTGGTCTAAGTTGTGGAATTTGAGACTCTTGCTTGTTCTTCTGTCTGATGCTAACAGTATTTCTAGATGGCAGACAAAACCGCATTACGTTTTGTTAATATAATTACTCTTAAAGTAATTTGTCCCATTTCATTTCTTTGTCTCCAGGCAATTTCATACAGTCAGCAGGCCAGTCAATTAGAGACCAGTGGAATACACATTTTATGATGAAGGATCAGCTAAATGCTGTCAGTATAGGATGTACTTTCAGAACGCATCTATGCACTCTGGTGCTGTCACCAGCTAGCTCCCAGCTACTGGCGCACAAGCCAGCTTTGGTCAGGAAGTCATTTAGACACATTAGGGTGTGAATATATCTTCAGTATAAAGTTATGCTTCTCAGGTGGTTTTATCAGCATCTTCCCCAGTCTTACATTAATGTGGCTGTGTGCCTTCCAGACCAGAGCTGATGGTGATGTGTGCCTGTTTGTGCCCAGCTGTAGGCATGACTGATGTTCTTCTCTAGCAAGCTCTGTTCAGTGGGAGTAAGTCCCTTGGCTTCATTTCCTCTTGTCATGTAAATGAGGCTGAAATCAGCAGAATTAGGTAAATGTAGATGAGATGAGTAGGCCAGCACTCTTCATCCATTAGGACTGCTTAGTCAAGTTAGGACGATAGATGATGTGAGTAAGGATTTGCAAGATAGTGCCTTTAATCACAAAAAAAACCTACGTGGAAAATCTGCCTCATTGGGAACTCTCTCAGGGACCTGGCTGAATAGCCAATGACTTCTAAATAGCTTTGATTGATTCTTAATGGGGACAATAATTCTGTTTAATGTGAATATCTTCAGATGATTTAATGTCACTTTGGGCATTTTATATATCTTGGTCTTATGTCGGTCTTTTTTGTTTGCTTTTCTACCAGGAGTGTTCAATGAGTTTAATGCTATGACATGCTTAAAGGGGCATCCCAGCAGCTCCTGGATGTTAGCTTGCTCCTTTCATATCGATTCCACAGGCCAGGATGGTCTTACTAAGTGCCACAAAGCTGCCGGTAGCTTTGGAAAGCAGGAGTTGGAACATTTTCATCAGTGCAGTAGGTTTGGTAGCACAGCCACCAGCCTGTGCAGCATCGCCAGAGCAATGTCACTGAGAACTTGGAGCAGGCACATTCTCATCCTGGGGAATTCCTGCCTGAAGGATGTGCCCGGCTCAGTCCTGGGTGTTTTGCTTTGTGAACTATGTGCTTCTTTATTCAGAGCTGGAGTTGCTGATAAAGCAATGGAAGGGAATTAAAAAGATGTTTTGATAAGGGCTTGTTTAGTACTTCCAGACTAAGGAAATGAGACAGCATGTCACGGAACAAAATTCTAAATTTTGGCCTTATTTTTTGACACATCACATGTATTCCTCATGTGATGAGTACTGTGTGTGTCTGCCAAAAGCCAGCTGTGTCAGAACAGAAGAAAGTAAGCTGGTGCAAAGAGGAGCAATCAGTCCAGGTGGATATGAAACTGACCAGACTTAGAGTAAGAGAGGGAATTCAATGTTCAGTGCACGTCCCCAAGACTCTGGAGATGTGCTTTCTGCCTGAAATTTGGCTGTGAGTTTTTCAGCTACCCCAACCACTCTGAAATACTGGCTAATGCAGAAGTCCCAGAGAGACTTTGATTTTGCAAGTGCTTGGATCTAATCTGAAGCTCAAAGCTAAACTTCCCCCTCTATCACAGAATTTCCTTAGTTTGTTGTATTTCCTTAGTTTAGTGTATTGCAAATGCTATGAAGAAAGCTAATGAAAGCACACCACCATTAAAGGAAAAGAGGTCCTCACCATTCATCACTCCCCTGCTGTCATTTTCTTAAGAGTTAGTCTTCATGTCCATTATTGCACTGTATTTCTTCAGGATGTGATGATGAGAGGGAGGAGCCCAACGAATAGGACACATTGATGAAGTTCTTCTGTCAGATGCCAGGTTTTGGCTGGATTGTTGGAAAATTTTGTTCTTTCTATTAACTGATGTGTAATTCAGAGTAGGGAGATACTGTGTGCTGGTTTCTGACCTTTGAAAATACTAAATCATGAAAATATCTAATTTATTGGATTTCTCCTCCCTCCCCGTGATCTTGCCAAAGTGGTCATGACCACAATAAGTGAACTGAAGTGACTTTGGTATTTGTATCATATATAAAATGTTTATTTTGGAATGTAGTTTGTGAAAATATTAATGTAAGATAGTTTTGGCCAGAATGAAGCTTATAAAGAAGTAACATTTAATCATTAGAGAATGAACTGCACTCAAGCTGAACAGTGGTGTTCAAGATGACTTCTTGAATCAATTTATTCTATTTCTGGTATTAAGCTTCAACCTGGCAGGGTCCTAGGCTTGTCCATAATTCTGTAGATAATACTATGTCAGTGTGCTCTTAAGTGCTGTCTGTGGCATTCTGTGTTGGATTTATTAGAAAGTTACTGTCCTTAAAAAAGAAGATTTAATTATTTTTTTTTTGTTATCTTGAATAGGCGATAACATATCTTAGAATTAAGACACTACAGACTTTTCTGTTCTGCAGCAGAAAATGACATTTTTTTTGATACTGCATACCTTCAAGAAGGTATAAACTTGAGTTAAAATAATATGAAGTAGCCTCTCCATTGGATAAAGTCCCATAAACGGTCTTTAAAAAGTTTGGTCTTTAGTGAGATGTTAACTCTTCAGATCACAACTGAGACAATATATAAAGATGGCTTGGTTTTAAACATGTATATTTCCACTGACAGCTTGCAGGCCTGTTGTACTAGGATCAGCTTCCCGGAAAGGTGGTGGGTGTCCCATCCTTGGGGACATTCAAGGTCAGGCTAGAATGGGCTGTATCACCCTGATCAAGCATCTCTGTTCAGTGCAGGGGAATTGGACCAGATGAGCTTTAAGAGTCCCTTCCAACTCAAACAACTCTATGGTATAGCTTTAATGTAGAAATTTGATCTTCTTCAAACGAGCTGAGGTTGTCACCTGACCTGTTTTAAAAAATCCCTTAGGCACATGTATGTGTATATATGTAGAACATTCAGAGGTTATACACAACTCAAAACCCTAATAAATAATGGAGTGTTGACACATACATTGTTTAATTCCATTTTGATATCCAGTGAATTCCAGGGGTAAACTTAGGACTTGGTTTTTTGACTAAGTTTTTTACAATCTGTTTCTAAAGTTGCTACCTTCTTGCTGTCCCTTTGAGCACGTGCATCTTCACCATGATGTACCTGAATGTCTACTGGCCTTCAGCGAGTGCTGTTTTCTCAAAGCCAGCTGAGGCAGGAGGAGATCAGGTAATCACAGAATCATTTTGAATTGGAAGAGACCCGTAGAGGTCATCTAGATCAACTCCCCTGCAATGGACAGAGACACATACAGCTCGGTCATGTGCCTAGATCCTGATCTAGTCTGACCTTGAATGTCTCCAAGATCAGGGCATGAGAAGCTTGACGTTTTCTTGAGAGTACCAAGGTAAAGCAATGGCTGTCTTATGTATTTTGGGGCAGTTTTGGATTTGGTAGATGGAAGTTCTGTACGTGTGGGTAAGTATCTCTTTGTAGGTCAGGTAGGGTTACATGTTGCCTGGAGTGACTTTCTCTTGCACAAGCATTGGATCATCCACAGTCTGAGGCTTAGCTCTTCTTTCTTACCCTGAAAAACCTCTCTGAGTCTTTTGGAAAATGATAACGTCAATGAGCTCATTGTGGAATTAGATGTTAGGCAAACCACTGGATATTTTGTTAAATAAAATGGTCCTTGCCAATATTTCGCAATCAGTCCTTTAAGTTTTAACCACGTCTTAAAGTTAAAATGTGACTAAGCCTATGGATGGAGAGATAAATGGATTGTATGTATACAGTGAGGCCTAACCCCACCATTAATTATAGTTCTTTTTCGTCACAGAGATCTTTAAAATAGATAAACAGCAGTTCTAAAGTCTGAACTGGAGGATGAAAAACTTAATGTGTTTTTAAGATACTAAGAAGGAGTCCTGTACAAGGAGATGGCTATTCCTTAGCAAGAAAAATGCCTTTGAAAATCTTTCCATAGTCCAGGTATCTTCTTCAAAACCCCATCTGATAGGGATCTAATCCCTGTGTTCAATAACACTGTCATTAAACATTAGCACATCACAAACAACATGTTTATCATTTTGACATTACTTTTCAGGATCAGGTTTAAATTATACTCTGTAAAAACAGCATAGTTCCTGTCCCTTCTGTCTTTTTTTTTTTTCCTATTTTGTTAGGAGAGATAGACTCACTTTCTTATAAAGTGAGTATTTAATTCCAAGTGAAAAGATGAATTGCACATGTTCTCTGTTGGCTTTAACACTGCTGTCATTGCTGAGAGAAAAAAAGCTTCATCAGTAAAGGACGGACGTTAAAGATGCACAGATTGGAAATAGAGGTCAGATCAGTTGTTATTGTGGGAGAAGAACGGGCTTTGGTTCACGTACACTCTGCATGTGACAGTGAGACTCTGAGTACATTGTCACACAGCTTCTCACTACAGATTTCCTGTGCACTCTGCTTGAGGTGATACCCTGTGGTGGCTGTCAGTCAGGAGGGGATGGAGGAAGCTAAGTGGTGCTCAGATGGAATCACTGCCCTCCACTACCTGATAGTAGCCTACCCTGTGTCCTTCCTTGGGTATGAAGTGGTTGTTTTTTTTTTATAATTCCCAGCCATGAGGATGTTCTGGAGTATGACTTCTAGACGTTTCCCTGGTGAACAGAATGACAATTGCCTCCCCAGTCATGAGATCGTGTCCTCTTAGAGTGCTTGCAGAAGGCAGACTGATGCCTTACTGAGGAGTGCTGGGACAGTTCCTCCTCTGTGCATGGCTTAGTGCAGTACGTTTGATGGTTGGCCTTAGATGATCTTAGTGATCTTTTACAACCTTAATGATTCTGTGATCCAGGAGGACTAAGAAGTTGCACCATGCCAGGAGGAAAACATTCATGTTGTCTCAATTGGGAATTCATGAAACCACCTGAACTTATCTTGAACTTGCTGTCTGCACTTAGCCTTCTCAGTAGTGCATCCTTCTTTGTACCATACCTCACTGTCAAAAGAAGCTTAAAAATGTATTTCTCTTCTTCTCTGAACGTAGTACACCATATTAAATCTTTCACTGAAGCGTACCTGTGCGGGTACGCTTACCCTCAATGCAGAGATGCAGAGCCTTGGGTGCCTTCATCTCCTTGTCAGTCCATATTTTTGTTATGTAATGTGTTGCAAAGGCAAACACAACACAAAGCTATGCAGCCCTTCTAGGAATGAAGTGCTGAACCCATCTGTAGAAGTCCGTGTAAACAACCATCCAGCAGTGCAGGGTGCTCCATAGGTAGGTGGGTTTGCAGCCGTTGCACATAGCTGGCCCACGCACATTCCCAAGCAGATCTCTGATTTGAGATGGTTGCAGGGCTCTTGTTGTTTCCTCCACAGAACCTAAATATCTCTCTGTGAGCATCAGGCCCCACAGCATGTTTTGAATCCTGGTCTCAAAAACTGTGATTCATTTCTTGCAATTCCGGTTACATATTGCTTCCTTCTTCAGGAAACCTTTCTGAAGAAGGGCTGAGGATCCTCAAGGTCTGAGCGAACGAGCTCCTGTCAAACATTTACAAACGAATGTTCTTACAATCAGCTAGATTGTTTAGTGGCAAGGGCCATCATTTCCTTATCTCTGGTTGTTCCTTTCTTTCTTAACTAAGATATTGCTTTCCTGTGTACTATTAAATTCCTCATCCTGTTAGAAAAAAGGGGGAAAAAAAAGAAAAAGAGAATTATTATGCTAAACTGCATGGACGTATTGTCATTGGGTTTCCTATTAACTTTTTGCTGACTCCTGCTTACTTATCATGCACTTTAATGTTCTGTTACACTTTCCAGCAGCAGTGTGCCTCTAGTGCTTTATCTCTGAAGCACTGAAACTTACTGTTCACTACTTTGCTGTTGTTGTCTCCATCATGTAAAATAGCCTCCTTAGGTTCATAAGAACAACGGGACAGTTATTTTAATCAAACAATATTTTTCAGGATCTGGAAAGGTTGCAATATCGGCCTCTGCTGTGACCCCTGAAACAAAATCACTTCCATTCACATTATCTTCTACATGTGGGAAACAACCTAAGTCTGAATATTCTTTTTATCCTCCCCTCATCTTTTTTTTTTTCTTTTCTTTTCTTTTTTTTTTTTTTTGTACTTGCTTGGTTCCTGTTGAAAATGCATCTAACCTATAAACGAACAGCCTCCTCTGTGTTCATTCCTCAGCATTCTCCAAATATTCACATTCTTAAAATACCATCTTCTTCCTTATTTTCTCAATTCTTTATTTGTTTACACTCAAAAGCTCCTTTGTAGCTGCCTACGCTGAGCTGGGAAAACATATAGTCTAGTCCTCCTTAATTTAAATGTGCAGTAGATTGTTAATGTCTTGCTTACCAGATACTAGCAAGCTTTATTGAGGACAAATCCATATGCCAGTGAAATTGTACAACATGAGTGTTCCCAAATGTATGCAATGTTCCTCAGATTAATTGGATTCCATCGGGTATATTCTCATCATGATGTGTAGAGATTTTAAAAATATAACTGCCATTAATGTTAATGGGAGTCACATGCTTAAATTCCAGCATAGGAATTTCTACATAGGAATATGCCTATATGGCATTGCTTTAAATGAAACCACTGTCCACCTTACTGTGAACTATTACAAATAATTATTACAGTTCCCTTCGATGGAACCTCTTTAAAGCGCTGTATTACTAACATTGCTGGCCAAAAATCCCACGCTGAACTGCATAAATAACCTGTTACTGCAGGTTTTGCTGTGTTCTCTTACAGAGTAAAATATACCTGCTCACCAGTCAACCTTAAAAATAGTAGAAATGAGCATGAAAATGACATTCTCTTTAGTAGAAGGAAAGACTCATCTTTTTTTTTTTTGGTTGTGCATCCAATTTTTATGGAGTCTGAGACAATATGTTCTCAGCCAGAACATTGTTGGGAATCCTACTAACTTGTCACTGTTGGCTGTTTAATGATGCTTTTCCTAAACCAGAACAATAGCCTTGGTTGCAGTTATGTTTCCAGGCATTACTAACAGCAATTAATAGTACTGCTTTTTCAGCATTGGATATTTTTAAAGCAGGTATTATGTGCTGCAACCTAAAAAAAACAACCAAACAAAAAAGAAACAATGGAAAAAACTTCTTATAAAATGGACAAAATGTTTTACTACAGATTATAAATAAATAACCGTGGCAATCGTACACTGACATCATTAAGGAAGCTTTGGATTATTTTACATCAGTCTGTCCAGATTTGTTAATTATCATCTCTATGGTCATCAGTTAACCAGTCACTTGTAGACTAGTCATTAGGGGAATGAGTAACAATTGCACATTTGCAGTTTGATCGTAACAAGCATAATTATAGCACTGTTTTGCATCTGAACTTGAACCACCAAGAATTTAAGGTAGTTTGAGGGTCTCTCTGACTTGTGAGATGTAGCTCAAGTGCTCTGTAACCACGTCTTTGTGCTTTTAGTATGCCATTTGTTTTTTTATTGCAGTGTCCACCACAGTATGATATAGACTTCCATTAGTAACCTGGTTTTAACTGAAGATTAATGAATTTAGATTACCTAGATGAAAAAAAAAAAAGGCAGAACAATGGAGGAGAAAGAAAACTGTCACAAATGCCTTAGATCTACCAATAGTATATAAAGTTTGGTATTTGAATTATTGCCAGCAATGGCCCATACTCGAAATGTCAGAGTAAATTCTTGATGGACAACCATGAACTCATTTGGTTCCCATTTCGTATCAAGCAGAGTTTCATATTCTAAAGCATGGAAGATTTATACCTATTTTGATTTTTTTTTGAGATAAAAGGAGAGGTTTACATGTTCTGCTTGAAAGGGTCCTGACAAATTTTTGCAAGTCTTGCCAAACTCTAAGCTTATCATTTCTGAGTATCCTGGTTGTTTTTTCTTAATTGATTCAAGATTTTAATGAATTGATGGTAGCTTAGTGGCCTAGGGCAGGTACTAGTAACTTTGAATGTGGATTCTTGTGGGTGAGGTGTTGAAAACATCTATGGCTAAAGAAATCAATGTGGCACTGCTGTCAAAATGTGCCATGTGTGTAGCTTGTCCATCATGAAGCCATATAGAGTCTGACTCTGATACCTTTTGTGTTTGGTGTCTGGTATGACTATGCAAAGAAAGAACAGTTCCAGCAAAATAATAGAATTGAGTCTGAGGGCATTGTAGAAGAATGATTAAACCAGTGGCAAGCTGAAAGGAGGCATTGGGTAGGGAGGATGGAGTCAACCGCAGGCAGATGCTTCAAGCATATAATTTAAGTAGCTGGACTGTTTTTCAGGTGAATGCTGTTGTGCCTTCCCAGAGTAAAGTATTCAATAATTAAAGTACCAAAAGTTGTCCAGAGCACGGGGTGCCCCATCCCTGGAATCGTTCAAGGCCAGCCTGGATGGGGCTTTGGGCAGCCTGGTCTGGTGGTACCTGTCCCTGCCATGACAGGGGGATGTGAACTGTGTGATCTTTAAGCCCCCTCCCAGCCCAAACCATTCTGTGATCCTGCTATGGAGTAATCAGGGTAGGTTTTTGACATCATGTACATTCCCAGGGAAACTGATTTTGTAGTTCCAAGGGTAGGATTATGTTTTGCTCACAACAACATGCAGTGGCCTGGGAAAGAGAAATCACTTAAATAGCAAGAACAGACATAACTGCTAATGAAAATTACAGCCTGTTAATATATTCCTCACTTGCTCCTGTAGGAAAATACTATTGTAATGTTATGTAATCATAGGATAGGATTTCTGTTCCTAAAAGAACCAGGCCACAAACAGAAGGGGCAGAAAAGGAATAGTTCCTTGTAACATAACTGAATATGGCAATAGGCCAAACTGCTGGATTCTTCTGGAAAGATCCCAAATACTCCATGCAGACTATTGTGGGAGGGGGAGGCAACATCAGTGCTTGGTTTATATGACATACGTGCTGGAGAGGATGAGGAACAGAGCCTCTGGTCTTCAAAGATAGTTCCTCTTAATGCCTCACACAACCTCCTAACTCTTTTGTCTTTACTTACAGGTATATGGAAAATTACTTTTATAATACAGTCAGAAGTTGTGGTTGTTGTGTGAGCAGTCTAAAGGAGGAGTCCTTTAGTCTGTAAAAATATTTCAGTGGACTGTCAAAATTTGAGTCTCTTCTGGTCAGTAGTGAACTTCTCTCAACTACGATATTCCATCCTCCAGCAGTGCATTTAGTTTTGGTTGGTTCCTCTGGTGCTGACTGTCTCCTGTTCTTCAAAATGATGCCACACAGACAAGCATTAGATCAGCTGGCTTGTACAATCCTACTTACAGAGAAGCATTCAGAGGTTGGGAGATGGCTATCACAGATCACACATCAACATCTTCAAAACTCATCTAGGTATGAGCATACTGTTGCTCAAATAAAGCTCAATTCCTTCCTGCTTATTCAGTGCTTTGCTCATTATACCAATTTGCAAGGTTTCTGTCTGCATTATCATCTTTTTTATGCTGGCTTCCCCATAGTCTAGTGATTCATTTATGTCTCAAAACTGACATCTTTGTCATATGAGTTCCCTGAGTATCTGAGAAACTAATTTAACCCCAAGCTGGTCACTTGTGGAAACTGGAAATTGTTTGTAGTCTTTGCCTTTCTCCTTCTATATCATCAGGCTTTTTTACTGAGTTCTGCTTTTACAAGTCCCATGCTTGGAAGGGTAGATTTTTTTTCATCTCTGCATCTTATCACTGATAAATTTGAGTCATGGCAAAAACCAAATGCCTCATCTTCTGAACCAACCAGCTCAACCTCCGCTTTCTGTTTTGTGCCCATCCTGCCACGTGAGCATCATACTTGACTCATCTCTTGTCTGCACGTTGCACACAAATGGCTAGGAGTCCTGTTGACATGCTTATGTTGACTCAGGATTAAGTTGGCAGATAAAGGGTTCACTGGTACTTTCCATTAGGCTGAACTGTTCCAAGAACTAGAACAACCCTTCTTCAGCATCTTTGTCCATCAGATAGCATATCTAGCTAGCGTTAAACTGGGAAGAGATTAATTGAGGTACTTTGAATGATTTGCCCTTGGGCCAGAAAGGGCACTGCAAGGATTAGATTGTGCCAGAGCGTTGTTTAAGTGGAAGGAAAGGCACCCAATGATTTTTCATCCCTTCACTAGTTTGGTACACAGTGACCCTGAATGAGTGTGTCCTTGTAGTCCAGCCAAATACAGAAATTATTCCCTCTGAGCATCCTTGTGCAGACTGCAAGCAAAGACTTTGGGAAAAGGAGGGATGGATTTGCCAGAAGTTGCCAAGAATCAATGGTGGTACAATAGATACAGTTCTCAGCAGTGTAATTTGTACTTCTGGGTGTTTTAAGGGTATTAGTCTAATTTGTCAGCTGCGTTATAGAACTAGAGTCTGAAACGAATGGAGACAGATGAACATTAAGCAGTGAGTAAAGCCTAGACAAAAAGGCTGTATTCTTAGCCAAAAACTTATTTTAAAAAATTTCTTTGTTTAAAAAGTGTTAAAAAAATTCTCTTCCAACTTAGTGGAAATAAGAAGGCTTATCAACCAAGGGGGCAGAGCAAAGGATGAGCGCTGGGAGACCGTAGTGTGGAAGGGGATGGATCCGCAGGTGACGCAGAGCATTTGGTGGGAGAGAGGAATGAGTACCACGAGGCCTTTTCTGATGGTTGGAGATGCACGGAGAGGAGAGAGAAGGTATCGATCTCCCTCCTGGCCTGCTCTTCATGCATGCTTATCTCCATGCTAGGTTTTCTTTCATATGATTCCCCTATTTATATAGATATTTTAAATGGAAAATTTAATATGAGTGTAAAATTACATAGGAAGTCTATGAAACAGCTATGTAAGATGTTAATCTCTGAACATCCCTTTGTACGCAGGTAAAAGAAATTGACATGAATGGCTCAAGGTTGAGGATTGATACTCTCTATTAATTTGAAATGCCTCTTTAGCACTACTTTCAGACTTTCATAACCTCTCAGCTGGAAAAGTTACTTGTGAAGAACCACTGACCATCACAGCAAAGGATGCCTCATCTTTATTCCTTCTAATCTGCCTTTGGCTGGCTGCCTTCCTCTACATTACAGCTCCCATTGCTAGGCATTGTACTTGGGAAAACTGCTTGCTTGTTGAAAAAAAAATGTGGGGAAGAAAGAAAGAAAGAAAGAGAGAGAGGGGAAAAAACTGTATTTGTGAGCCTATGGTGAGCTTAATTAACATCCCTGTCGGGACAGCAATAAAGTACTTAACAGGGCTATAGTAAACCGTGCAAGACATGAACAAGTCGAGATATTATTGACGTATTCAATTATTTGCAGTTGTGGGGGTTTCATTTCTCTGGCGACTCCTGAAAGTAACAGAGTACTCCAAAGTTCCGCTCTCCCTTGGCTGGCCCAGCAGTAGGCTGCCCCGGGAGGAGCCAAGTTGCAGGATCCAAGCAGGGAGCAGCTCTCACTCAGCTCCAGGGGCTCTTCCTGCCTGGCCTGTGTTATTTATTTTACTATTAGTAACATTTTTAAGACACCAATCTCTATGGTAACTGGGTGCCCATAATAAGTGCATTTATGGGATTCTTTCTGCCAATGGATTCTTCCGTGTTCCTAATTACTTCAGCTCTCACACGTGGCCTGTTGCTTGCTCTTAGTTATTAGATCTGAGACTTTTAACATATGGGAAGGCTGAGAGGTTGATGGCTGGGGCTTCACATCTCTTGCACCTGGACCTGGCTCCGCACAGTAAACCTGAGTTCACCTTCCTAGAGGCGTATTATAATAAAGACCAAAATCACCAATGCCCCATTTGGCCCAGGCTTCATAGAATCATAGAATGGATTAGGTTGGGGGTGGATCTTAATGATCATTGAGTTCTAACCCCTTGTCATGGTTGCCACCCATCAGATCAGGCTGCCCAGGGCCCCATACAGCCTGGCCCTGAATGCTTTCAGGGAGAGGGCAGCCACAGATTCTTCAGGTAAAATCTTTCTCTTAGAGATGTATTCATTGTTTTCTTTCTGTTTGCTGAGCCTCTGAGAACTGATGCTGGGAGCCTCAGCTGAATGTACTCAATGCAACTGTTTATTATGGTTTTGTCAGTGGTGTGTCGTGCACCCAGCCTTGCACAGACAGGCATGGGGAGCGCCATGGCCCCATGGCAGGTGTGAGGAAGACTAGGGTGGGACCTTGGCGCTGGAGGATGAGTGGTTACACAGCTTTCTTCTCAGAAAGAGTGGTGATGCGTTGGAGGTGATGGAGTCACAGACCTTGGAGGTATCCAAGAAGAGTAGGTGTGTCTCTGAGGGGCATGGTTAGTGGGTGTGGGGAAGGGTGGTTTGGTGGTTGGCCTAGATGATCTTAGAGGTCTTTTCTGACCTTAGCGATTCTATGATCAGAGGGCAGCAGCCTCCTTCCTGCATTCTCCCCAGTCAAAACTTAGTGGTCGCAATCACCCACTGCTTTGATAGCATCATTTTTTTATTCTTTTAATCCATTTCTTTTTAAGATGCTCTCAGTTTGGGGACCACATGAAGTCTGGCTAGCAGGGAGCCAGCAAACTCTGGGGCTGTGCAGGGGAATGGCACGGCTTGAAGAAGTGCCACCGTGCACATCACAAGAAGAATTATGGTGGATTTTCACATATATCTATAACATCTGTGTGGCTAATAAAATTGACAGAGTTTGTCACAATCAGCCTGTACTCTCCAGTAGGAGAATTATGTCTGAGCATTTGGAAATCTCATGCCCAGGCAGTTACTGAGGGAATATGCTGTGAAGATTGAGCTGTTTCTGCTCAGCTATGGGTACTGTGTTGAAACACAGTGCTGCAGCACAGCTGTTGGAATCAAAGCGCTCTTAGCTTTTAAATGGGACATGAGTGTTACCTAAAATTCCACACCTCTTAGTCCTGTAATGGCAGGAAAGTGAGAAGTTTACATGTTTGGTAAAGTCGGTTCTTTGTAGGGAGTCATACAGCAGCATTTTGTAATTATATACTGCAGTGATTTTTGATTTTTGTTTATTTATTCTCCTATTCTGATAAAAAGCTGGTAAAATCCATGCTGTGTTGCTGGATCTTGTATGATTAGCTGATAGCCACCAGGTTCCATGGGAAAGATGCAGACAAGTAATGCTGCAAAGACAAATCCCAATCACATTCATTTTATAAGCAGAGATAGTTCTGTTTTTACTTCTGACAGATTGGAAAACAGTGCTCAAGAGGTGTTTATGCATTCTGTATTTGTTTACTGCATTTTGTTGGTCATGGGTTAAACCAAAATAAGCCTTGCATCCAAAATGCAGTCTGAATTCTGTGAAAACAGGAAGGCAGATGAGTGCAAAATGTGGGCATTTCATTCCTTCCCCTGGGCATGTGGACACTTCTTTCTGAAATAGTGAGGCTGGAAATCTTTAGCAGTTCTCATTTTGGCTCGGAGAGAATCCAACCACATGCTTCTCTTCCGCAACTGCCATGTCTTTCTGGGATGGCTATTCCTGCTTCACCTTTTGAGACACTTTCTATTGGGGCCAAAGCACTCAATTCCTCAGTGTTTCAGATCCAACCTGTGTTGTCTCAAGAAGCAAGCACTGAGCTGCCATCTCAGTGAGTTCAAGTCCTTTATTGTTTTAGATCCAATGATAATAAAGACAAATACATTGGATTAATAATGCTCCTACCTTGAAATTTAATTTTAAATCCCTTGTAATGTAATCACATTTGGGTGTGCCATTACCCAGATGGAGAGAAATTTGTTTTGTTGAGAAATTACTTTAGCATAGGAATGACTTGAGTTTATTAACAGGGAAAAAACATGACTCCCCTCCCCAGCCACTCCCCGTGCATTCCAAAAATAAGAAACTCATTTCAACGTGGACATTACTGGTTAAAAAATAATTACACATAATGAAATGTCATATTTCACACATACTCCCTGCAAACCACGCTTCTTAGTCTTCCCCAAAACACAGCAGGGTGTAACCAGCTCTTTCTTCCTCCTTCATGAAAAGAATATTTCACAATGGAATTGTGTGATGACAAAAAAACAACAACAAAAAAGCAGTGCTGGAAAAGCATCACTACCCAGAGAGACATAAGGAATTGCCACAGGCCACTGCATATAATCCCACACAGTGTTAAGTAGTCATTGTATCTCTTTCCAAGGCTTCGTTCTTCTTTTGTGACCTACAGCCTCAATGAGAGTTTTCACAGAAATAGAGAGCTGTGGAACAACAAATTTGGGAACCGAGTCATTTGACATAAAATGTATGGCTTAGAATGTTATTATTTTTTGCTTAATGTATCTTTCAGCCGCTGTCATTAAAATTGTTAAACAGCATTAGGAACGTGTTTTGTCAATTACCTTGGGGACAAGTATAAAATATCGCACTGTTAAATGCGTGCCACAGAAAATAAAGCTGCACAGAGCAAATGCTGCATGAGGAGTTTTCTTGGGTCGGTGTTGCAGTGCTGCTCGTGCGTCAGCGCACCTCAGCATGGAGCTCCCACTCGGGAACAGCCCCGATGAGCTGTGAGCACATCGTTGCAAATCAGAGAGATGCTTTCCATAAAAGCTTGCTTGAGCTTGAAAGCAGATTTCTGCGAGGATTCCGGTGCTGACAGTTTCCCTGCAGGACCTCTTGCAAAGTGCAGATGCTCCATCCACAAATGTGCTACGTGTGCAATCTGTGGTGTGCAGTGAGGCCCCTCTACCAGCTCAGATCTGTGTTATTTCTTCCAACAGGGCTTTGGTGGGGCTCACTGATAATTAGTTTGTAAAATTTATTCAGTGTGTGAAGAAACGTGTACATCATTCCGTATAGAACCGAATCTCACCTTAATTTGTGCCTAAGAACAAGAATATGCCAGCTATACGTTGACTGGATTCTAATTGTGTATTTCATAAATGGGGAACACCGCATATCTGCGCAGCTAGGTGTTGTACTTTTATGAGCTTAGGTTTGGATGGACAAAATGATTTTATTCAGACATTAGTCCTTTTAAAATGAGTACATAGAAATGAGGTGAGCCTGTGAGACTGCTGAGAAAATAGGCTACTAAAGATTATCTAATGATTATCACTGCTGCAGTGGAGTGAGGTAATGGTGCTGAGTTGAAGTTTCTGCATCCGTGGAGGTGTTTGAGAACCATGGAGATGTGGTACTGGGGCACATGGTTTGGAGGGTGGTATTGGTGGTAGGTGAATGGTTGGACTGGATGACCATAGAGGTCTTTTCCAAGCATAATGATTCTTTGATACTATTTTTGCAAATTCTAGGGATTACCAAGGGCAGCAAGAGGGAAACTAAAGGTGTTTCAATTTTCATTACTCCTTACAACTCCACCCAAGTAGGTGGAAATGTTGGAAGAAATGAAAGGACTGACTAGGCAGGTGAGGAACTGATTGGAAACCACGAGAACAAAAAGAGTTTTTTAAAGGTAGGGAAGGAGATCTGAGAAAATGTTTTCAATTCCTCTCCTCAAACTGTGGAAAAAAAAAGCTCATTTGAATACTGAAATTTTAAAAACGTTGAACGGACAAAATCCTCTTAGTTTAATGCTCAAACGAATCCTGCCTATAATTAACAATACCCAATAGCTGCACTTATTAACCCTGGCTAACACTGCATTTAGGAAATGGTTTTGTAAAATCACAGTCTGTATTTTTATTGTGGTGCTTTGTCTGGGAGAGGTTACACAGCCGCCCATAACACACTCCATCTTCAAATCCAGGCGTGCTTCAGATTCAGAGGTTTGAAAACCAGCTGAATTTACACCCTGCTCACTCTGGAAATAAATCTGTTCATTTAGATGAGGTCTCGTTTGAAATGGCTTAGCCCAATAATTAATCATCTCATTCCCTTTATATATTTGTGGGTATTTGAAAGAAGTTTGATTAGTTACCAGTGATTACACTTCCCAATACCCTGAAAAGGAAATAATAAAGTAAAACCCATCAGGCTTTTGGAAAGGATTGCTAGGGTTGAATTTGGGCTGAATTTAATAGAAGCTTGCTAAGTGGCAATTATTTGTCTGCACTTAACAGGAACTCCAGAATGAAATCGTTATTGTCCAGGAGTTGTACTTAGTTTTTAGACCCCATGATGGGAAGATGCTTTGTTGATTTGGATGGGTAGTGCATACGAGACACTGCCCATCATTTCTTATCTGTATGATTGCCACAGTGGTGGAATACCAGAGTTCACCATAGCCATGCTGTTTAACCTGGCCCTATTATCACAATGACCTTAACCAGCTAGGCAGTTCACAGACTAGGTACTAAACAGAGCATGAGATGAATTTAATGGATTACTAGGGAGTATGTTATTGCAAGGAAAAGCACCTGTGGAGCAACATATTTACCTCAGTTCCACTGAATGAGCATGTTGAAAGTGAATTGGCACAGCCTTCTGCTTTATGAAAGGAAGTATTTTGTCATTCTTCATGCTTTCATTAAGAGAATTTAAGGCAGAGGATGAAATGGCTTGGTGTGGGTACAAAAAAAAAAAATCACAGATTAATAGTGAAGCTTGAAAATGGTAAAGCCGCTCATTTTTGCTTTTCCATCAACAAGCCTAATAAACCAGGATGAAACTATTAACATACAAATAGACAATCTTCTGATTAAAACAGCAGCAGCCAACATAGCCTGAAAAAGACTTCTTCACACAGAAAGCAGTTATGGTAGTGAATGTTGTCCAATTCACTTCCACGTGCAACAAACCTAGAAAATCAAAATTTAACCAATTGTAATTTTGTGTGAAACTCTGGCAATATTTAAAAAATCAGATGCTTTTGATTGCTACGATTGTGACTGGTATTTTAGAAGCCCCCAAATCTACAGTAAGCTTTTACTCCTTTGAATTTCTACTCTAAAAAAAAAAAGGGAAAAGTTAGCTTACAGCACCAAGTTGCGTGGTAAACCATCCCCAGAATAAAGGCAGAAATTATCCTGTATTATCCTATACTTACTTTTCTATCCTGCATCTCCCCCACATTGCTTTTCAATAGGAAGAATATACTTACTGGCTTAACAGTTAGAGATTTACAAGGTAACAACATACATCTTATACAAAAAAGCTCAGTTTCTGCAAAGCAGTTATTTTCAGTAAGTTTATTGCAGCCAAAGATTCGCTGGTGAGGACATGGACTTCAGCTCACCATCCAGAAGGGTTGCCCATACTGTCCAGGATGTAGAATTTTTTTTTTTTTTTACTTGGATAACTTTGTAATGGTTATGTTTGGTTCTGTGAAGGCGGTGTTTCCATTAGTGACATTGTACTTGATGAGGATATTTAGAAAGCGCTCATTCTGTCATACTTAATAATTGAGTTTAATTTACCAGTCTGCTCCCTGATGATGATGGTCTGTTGGAGAGCAGTTTCCTCATTTTAGTGTCCATCCATGACAACTAATACCACTAAGCTATTTCAGCTTTTGCATAGAAGAAATTGTGTTTTGTCATGAAATGAATCTTTGACACTTGTGGCAAAGCAAATCCTGTTTCCTGTTTACATGGGTAATACATTCCTTGCACAAATTATCATGGAAGCCTGTCCAGAGGTTTGGTCACTTCCCTGAGCTGGAAGACTTTCCAGTCATGCTGTGCTGCCTAATCCCAGCTTAAGCAAGTGGAGTACAAATGGTTACCAAGCCCTTCTGAATTTCTTCTTGCCCCCATTCAGAGAGGGTGTAAATACATGCCTGAATTCCTTCTCATTCTGAGAAGTGCAGAGGCTCATCTGTTATTTTAAGCATGTGTTTTAAGTCTGGTTGATTTCCAAGGTGTAAGTGTGCATATGGTGAGATATATTCTTTCCATGTCTTGAACCTTAATACATCCTGTTGCTGCTAGAGTCAAGCTGTGTTTACTTCCAGTTGGAGGTAGCAGTGCCTGTAGAGTATCTGAAGGAAATGTTTCTCTCAAGAGAAGCAGTGCTTTTGGTTGTTTTAAGAAATCTTAATATGGTAACTCCAAAATGTAGAGACCTTTTGTTATCCATCCTATCTTTGATATTAAAACGCATTTAGTAGTACACATTTAACACGAATCATTGAGCTTTCAGTTTCCTCTTGATTTTGTAAAACTTATTTTGAATATTCCTTTTTATCAGGGCATAAAACTGAAACTTCTCATTATTTAGATGGTCTAAAACTTGATCATTTTGGAACATGGTGTCCTAATTGGACAGCTAACGTCGCTTCCAAATGGGCAGATGCGCCTTTGTGCTTCAAAATTAGTTGCATCAGCCATCAATTTATTTGGTGGACAGATGACACAGCCAGGCAGCTGAAAGTCTTCATTTGTGAGTAATATTAATTGTGGGTGTAAAATGAAAGATATCAGCTGTGATGAAGGTATCACTCAGTACTTTTCTGAAATGTTTTCTAAAGTAAACTCCAAGATGTCTGAATGTCATTTGAGTGGTATAAAATATGAGTGGTAGAAAAATGGTCCCATATATGGTGGATAATTGTGTATCCCATGAGTACCGTCTTCAGCTGAGCACACTGGGAAGGAAAAGGAGTTGAAGCTGTAGCACAGAGGGGTCTGCAAAGAATATTTCTGAATAAATGTACAGCATTCACTGTGGAGGTTGTATGTTTCTGGAGGTATCACTTGAAACGTTTTGTCTGTTTTTCATTTTCTTGCTTCAGTTTTAATTATCAACAAGACACTTTTCTAAGCAAATGAAATTTCAGCTCTTCATTGTACACTGTATGTTCTTGAAAAAAAAAAAAAGAATACGTAGAAGTGCCCACTGGTTATTGTTCTCCTTGATTTTGTTTTTCAAGCGCTGTATTCTGGTTCAGTGTTCCCAAGTCTGGAGTAAATGGGCAGGGAGAGCTGCATTTAGATCTCAGTTCAATACGCAAGGCCAATAAATTATGCAATTATCTGATACAGTCACAGAGTAACATCATATGGAAACTGATGGTGCCAAATCAACCACATGTTTTCAAGAGGATTATGAAGTTAAGTGATATGCAGCTAAATGTCATCTATTTGCAAAGAATTGAGGAATTTGAAAAGAATTCTGTACAAGATTCTAGCAAATATAGTAATTGTAAAAATACTGCCAGGATTTTTCGACGGTCAATGTCAAGAAGTCTGAAATTCAGATAGAAATGACTGTTTCTGAAATTATTTCTGAATTCTGATTGCTGTTCACAAGGGTCTGATGGTTTCCCCACAGAAGGCTGGCCTTCTGAATGGGTGCTTTCAAGCAGTCATTGACTCTGCAAGTTTTCAGATGTCTATAGCTTTTTTTGTTGTTTTTTTTTACAAATCCTTAAGAATAAGCCATTCTTTGGGATTTAAATTTAAACATTAAAAACAAACAGCAACAACAAAAAATATACTTATTTACAGTTTGCAGTGCCTTGACAATATACCTTAATTCTTTCTTTTATCTAGATCCTGAACAGAGCTGTTCAGCTCATGTCTGTCACTGAGGCCTACATGTGCTTGTTGAGCCCCTGCTATCACATAGAAGGGTGGAGACAGGGTAGCAGTTTTCTCTGTGAGAGAGACAGACGATCATGCCAAGTTGCACAGAAGTATTGGCAGTGGCTTTCTTGGGGAGAGATTGAGACAGCTTTTGACAGGAGCCAACACCCATTTTCAGATGAAAAATGTTCGTCCCACCATCTAACTCCTTAGTCTCTTCCCCAGCAGACATTTCTCTGGGAAAACACCCACTGCTGCGTGTCTGGGACCAGTGGAGATCCTGTGACTCGCTCTGCGGTTCCTAAATCCACAGTACCCACCCTGTTTCTGCTCAGACTCTCTTTTTATTACATTTTGCCTGCGCATAATACTACAAACAGCCAACTGGCTGCATTTAAATCTTAAGAATACAAGCTTCTGCCTGCTTGTTGTCTTCTTTCTAGAAATTTTATGAGTGTCATTGTTTCAGTATCAGTGTGGTCTTTGCAGTTTGCCATGCCCCGAGTCAGTGTGTGCATTGCTGATCCAGGCAAAACACAAAAGATGTGCTTTAAGCTGTATGGCAGGCCCCAAAGAACCATGTTGGTCTTCTTCTCTAAAGTGTTTATTTAGGCTAACTGTAGTTTTGATGCTAGGTTGTGTACATCCATCCTCTGTTTGGGTTGGGGTTTTGGTCCTGGGATGGGGTATATAAACTTATTTACACAGTTAACTTAGTCAGCTGTTGTCAGTGTGATTTGTGTAGGTTTGGTATGGAGACCTGAAACAGTCATGAGGAGGAAATTCCCACATTTTATTGGCAGGTGGGGCCAAATTCAACATGAGAACTGAAACTTTTGCATAGAAGACACTAAAGATCCTTAGAGCTAAGTCATTAAAATACCTTTTGAAATTGAAAAAGGACAGGAAAGTATTTTCAAATGCACATTTCAAAATAGACTTTACAGGATTGCCAGAATTTTTTGGAAATTGAGGAGATAGCAGTATCTCCCATTTAGATAGCATAGAAGAAAACAAATGGTGTAGGCTTTGGGAGGACCACGGATCAGGAGGCAGAGGTGAGGAAGGGCAGTTTGTAGGGTTTATTGTGTCCCAAGACTGCATCCTATTTGCTATGCTGAGGGAACACACCGTGTTCGTTTTCTGCAATAAGCAGGATATTGTTTAGGTCGTTCTCCAACAAAATATTATCAAAAGTTTTTTTTGTTTTGCTTTTAATTGAGGGCAACAGAAACAAAGTTCAGAGCTCCATATGCACATGTTACAGGGACATGCAAGTACAAGATAAGGTGCTTCCTACCACAGGAAAGCTATTTTAACTGGTAGTGTTTAAGCTGATATTTGTGAAGGAAGGAAAGTCAAAGGCGACAATAATTAATGTCATCATTATGGTCCAGTTTTTGAAGGAACACAGTGGGATTGGGACCTCAATTCCTTCAGTTTTTCAGACTTTAGCAAACGATCGGGCAGCATTTGAAAGACAATGAGAGTCCAAATCTGGGTATTTTTGTCAGAATTTTTGTTAAAGGATTCTATGTTCTGATCAAGTGTATGGATTACAAATGGAAAAGAGCATTAATAAAAGGGAAGGTAAATTCAAGGACCTCACCGTCTTCCCTCATTAATGGTTCTCAGCAGAACATGCTGAGCTTTGTGACTTTTTATTTATCATTAAAACAATTGTTGTTATTTGCTGAATGGTTAAAATTTCTTTTCCTGGATAATTTAGGGAGTTTGCCATTCATCATGTGGAATGATTAAAAAAAAAATCAGCAGCAAAAGTCTTTTCAAATGGGTTAGTTTGCAGCCCTATAGAGCTATGCTTCATGAGTTTATTTGAATCGTCAGTAGAATCTAAGCTAATTTAATTCATGGTAGGGAATGCATGTTAATGACTTCAGTCAGTGGTTTAAGGTAGTGTACACCTCCTTTCTTGCTCAGGGGTTCTGGTCTGGAAGCAGATCTAGAGATCAAAAACACATGCTATTTCATGGGTGGTAAAGACCCTATGGTGCCCATGTGATTATCTGTAGATACTTTTATATACATCACATAAATAAATAGCATGTTTGCTACCATATCAGATGATCCAAAGGCTGAATTAGATGCAGGACTTAGCTATACACATACCCAGAAGAATGAGCTGCTGCTGGCCAGTGGGACAGGAAGGGAGGGAGATCTGTTGTCAACTGAACAGCATTTATACTTTCATAACTTCCTCCCTGTGGGCTTGTTCTGACTCCTGGCCTTCACAGGCTTGAAAAGCTGTATAAAGGAAGCAAAAGAAAAGGTATTTCGAAGAATGAAATTAAGAATGTAAAGATCTTTGAATAACTAGTGTTTTCAAACTAGGTTAAAGCAGACTTAAAGTAATCTGACATGATGTAATCCTAGCGAAATTGCAGGAAAGCAGAAATTAAGTATTTATTTGGGGTATTACTGTGTCTAGTATAAGATATTAAGTACTGTCAGTAACTCATTATATATTTATTTAAAAAAATAAGAACTTTAAAGAAAAAAAGAAACTTTAGATTAGGATACGGTTGCTGTACATGCATTATACATGCTTCTCCTTCTGTTCCACTAATGGATCCTGACTGCCAGAACAGTGAAACGAACCACTGAAATTAGCGGAACTAAGACCCAGATCTATTAGAAATTTTCATTTGCCTCCAGTGTAGAATTTCAGACAGAACCCTGATTTCTGTGAAGCATTTCCGAATGATCACAGCTATGCTGTAAAATGAGCTTTCTGTCAAAGGGAACGGGTAGAAGTTACCAAATCTTCTGCTTCCTAATGACCAGACACCAAAGATATGAAAAACAAAGGATGAAGCATCTCTTGTGGCACATCATTAATGCTGATGGCAAGCTGAGGAAGTACTGGGGAAAGAAGCGTCGAGAGCAGAAGGGTCTGAGATAAATGAAGCAGTAGTCATCAGCATGGGAATACCACCTTCGTTATGTCAGTTCCTAAAAAGAACTAAATCCAAGCAGATTTATGGCACTGAATGTTAAAACCAAGAAGCATGAGCCACCCATCAAGGCTTCACTACCAAGCAGGACAATATGAAGTGGAGTTCCCAAGTCTATTAAGTGTGGGCTGTGTTGCAAGTTACAGCTGGAAAATAATAACCCTGGCCTTTCAGTTCTTGATGGTCTCGCAGTGCTGAAAGAATCACCATTTCACAGATTGGCACATTCCGAGCTAAGATCAGAGGTGGAACATTACTGCAGCTGAAAACTTCTTTATAGGTCATCAAATGATAGAACAGGCAAGAGAATTTATTGGCTAAAGCAGTCACCCTGTTAAGGAGAAGAATGTTGATGAAAATATCTTGAAAATACACTGCAGAATGGCCAACAGTCAGATCTTCGGTGCAGAGAACTTGTCAGAAAACCCTTCAGTATTAAGTGATGCTGCATTTTTAATACTGCCCAAGCATGCTCTGCTTTTGACAAAATAAAGTCAAAGACTTTACTGGGAATTTCCATACTTCTGCGGCTTTAAGTTATATTCCATCTTTTTTTCTTTTTTCTTTTTTTTTTCTTTTTTTGGTAATGGGAAGTTTTAGTGCATGGAAAATTTGAGACGCTTAAAAGAATCCCCAAAAATGTATATTTAGGGGTAGGGGTTTGGGTTTCTTCTGAATCCCAATCAGACTCTGGAAAACAGAACCAAACCTCAGAACCAAAAATTCCTTCATGATTTTTCAACATTTCTGCTAATGCTGAGTTCCAGGGTCTGGTTTACATTGGGAAACCTTGACTCTTGGCTCCAAAGGGTTCAATTAGTCAAAATGGTTGGCAGATGGAAAAAATAATTAAGTTCCATCCACTGTTTTGTACAATAAAAATAGACTCAAGACACAATGGCCTTACCTTGAACTTTGTAGGCCTACGTCACACAATGATAAAGAGGGAGTCAGCTTTTAAAACCTGGATTATCTACCAGCACGTGTACAGAGTGCAAGATGGGCTGCAATGGGGAGAGCACCATAACCTAGCAGGCTGCGTGCATGATTATTAATTTAATGATTTTAGCACAGATTGAAGATGTCAAGTTGTTTCTCATTGCCAGGATTTACATGGATATTATGAGATTACCAAAACCTCATAGCAGTAGTAATAACAATAATCATCTGTTATTTGAAGAGATGCTGAAATCCATGGAAATTTTAATATATTATTCTTAGAAATCTTTCTCCTAGAGGTTTTGTCTTTCCTGAAAGAGATGGAAAAGCAGATAGGTAAACTCTGGATTAGTAAATTGTTTTTATTTTTGCTTAAGTATAGATTTAGATACTCAACTTTAAGAACTCAACTTTGACAATACAGTTATGGAGCAGAAACATTACATGTTCCAATTTATTTTGTATCAGAAAAGTATACTTCATGTTACACAACTTATCATTCTTAATAACAAATATGTTCACAAGACAGAGGTACATACAGAAAAATTGTAAATGGGGAAGTGTGACTCTATACAAGTGAGTTATTACATAAGGAGTGGGAATTTTGTGATCAAATCTATGTTTCAGATAATAAACTATGTAACATATACAGTAAAAGTGGACAAATGGTCCACCGTTGTCAGTAGGACTACATGGATTAAATTTGTAAGTATAGAATGAAATTCTCAGCTGGTAGGAATTACTAAAACACTGCTGAGGTTCTAGATAGTATTATTAATAAACTTCTTTGGGAAGTGGAAGAGTTCCGTGTACCCAAGCCTGTAGTTTTGCATCCATTCTTGGCTGTTGCTCCAATTTGAATGCCTCTGGATACTTGACATCTAAAGAGATGGAGAAGTGAATTGCATTGCTCTCAGTGCAAGTCTGATCAAGCTCTGAAAGGTGAAGTAACTGCTTCCTGTTGCTCACGTCATTCCTTCTATTCCCTACTCCTCTTCCAGATACCCTTTGATTTCCATCTCTTTCCCCATACTTTTTTTTCTCTGTATGCCTCCCTTGAGGCAGCCCAGCCCCACTGGAGCTCCAGCCCCCATTCTCACCACAGATGCCTTCTCCATACAGCACAGCTTTGCCTCATGCTTGAGTAGGGCTGCTGAGCCAGGGTGAGGATAGGCGTTCGTGGGTGGCTCCCGACATGATATCATGAAGTGTTCTGGCATCACTTGTGTGGTTGAACCACGTGGCCGGTGCCGCAGTGCCAGCGTTTTAGAGAAGTGATGTTCACATGTTTGTGATTGCTCTGGTGGTTTGGACTCCATACCACATAGAGCAGATGGCCCCTACCTTTATCTTCAGGGAGTGCCTCATCTTTATTCATGGTGATAGTCCAAAAAGCCACTGAATTTATCCCAAACTGTATGATATTTAGGGGGATAATGATGTTCTGCTAAGCCTGGGAATCATTAGGTGTCTGCCTGGGAGCCAAGGCTGTTTGGATGGGGCTCACTTTCCCAGCTGGCAAAAGAAGGAGAATCTTTTTCTCCTTCAGCTGCTAAGGTTTTCATCAGCAGCCTTGCTGAACAGCCTTATGGTTCGTGAGTGTCGTGGGATGGTGGAGTGGATGTCCTGTTCTGTGAGCCCTAAAGATGTCTTCTGGTAGTGTGAGGATGTCTTTGTACAAATGTGGAGCCTTCTTTCTAGTGCTTTTCATGGCTTGGGTCAGGCTTTGGATGTGTCTGACAATCAGCTTAGGGGATGCCACGGTGGATCCTAGCATTTAAAGCAAAATGTGGAAAGAACAGATCAAGAGACAGAAATTTTCCTTTAAATCCTAATATAAATTCTCTCCACCTGAGCCTCCAAGTGAGCCTTCAGAGCCCAGATTTCTCTAACCTCTCAGGAGCCAAGCTCCTGGGTTCAGCCTGTCCTCATGCACATGCTTCTGACTTGACACAGTGGTCCTAGAGGCCAGGAAAAATCAATGTATACGTTGTGTTAAACCCAGTGAGGATTAGCAGAAGGGATGTGCTAATGAATTCCATGCGAATACGCTGCAGCACACCAGAAAGAACATGGATATATAGGAATAATTTTGTAGAAAACCTGCCTGGTTTGCTTCTCACCTTGGCTGAGCAGGATGTTACTCAGAGGAAGGGCTATTCCCCGAGCTGCTGCTAGCATCACCGTGCTGCCGGGAGGTGTGGTACCTGGTCCTGCACAGATCACAGCATGACTTGATGTCTGCTTGACTCATCAGCTCGAGCTTTGATGCATGTCCAGGATCTGGCCACTGTGATGCAAAGTGCACTGCAAAACCTGCTTTTCAGGCAGCACATCCATATCCATGGGATCTTTTCAAACAAAATCTTGTCCATCAGGAAGCCTGGAGCAGTGATTGATCCTTGGGTTTTCCTTAAGAGGAGTTCCTCATCCTAGATTTGACACTAGTGTCCTCCACCTTCTGCGAAGCTTGAAAACATCCCATGCTGTTACATGACGAATAACAAAGGCAAAGGCTTTGGGTTTCGTTTAAAAGCAGTTCAGTTCCAGCATCAGTGCTCCCATAGAAAATTCTAAAATGCCTTTTTGTGTGATGTTTTATAATTGAATTTAGTCGTAATGCCCCATTTACGAAACACACTGCACTGAAAGCCTCTAGTTTTTCACTAGCAGAGCAGCTATGCCAGCTGGCTGAGTGAAACTGTTTTGATAATTTTTCTACTTTTCTCACCCACTTGCCTGTAACTCACTACCCTCAGATGTATTTCTTTTCACTAGCTGTCTCCAGCTCTCCCCTTTGGCAGTGCTAGTGCTTGCTCTACCATCCCTTTGTGCCTGCACGCACACACACACGCAAGCTCAGGCAGATGCTTGTAACCTGACTTCACAATTCTCCCTTGCTAATTGTAAGGGAAAAAGGGAAGGGGGAGTGCAAACAGAAGTGTTACATAGCGACGGATGAGGCAGAAATAGAAATTCAAGGTTATAGAGGTTCAAGGGATGCCCCAAATTTTCCTTCTGGAAGATCAAGCCTCTTTTTGTAGTACTTTGCGTTGCAGCTCTCCTTTCAGCAGTTCAGGCCAGGTTGTTTGGTAGGCATTTACTGCCAGGCACTGTTACAACCAAGCTGCTCTGATCCGCATCCAAATCTTAAGAAAGAAGTGGGTGTGCTGCAGCACTAGTGAGGCATTGATGGAACTCTTTGGTATGGCTGGCAAGGCACACATAACTGTACAGATGAGAGCTGCTGCACTGGGGCTACAGCACTACTGTGGTGGATAATTTCAGCTGCTACAAGCAGGGAAGAGCAGCCTTGGGTGTCTGGAATGTGTGACTGTGTCACCTACAGCAGCCCTGTTATCAGCACACATCATGGTCCTGCCTCTTTAGGTACCTGAAACAGTTGTTCCAGATTTGCTGATGTGTCCCCAGGCTGTGCTGACTCAGAGCAAATCCCAGGTGCAAATAACTGAGACTGTACTGAAACCTGTGCCCATGCTGCTCTGAGCAGGGAACGTGCAGCAGAGGGAGGAATCCTATCTGTCTATTAGGGCTGTGTCCTTATCCTGGTGGACTTGGGGTGGGCATTGTGGCTGTGCCCAGCCAGCTCAGGGCAAGGGCAGCTGGAAACTTGGTAATGGTGAAGTGAGGAAGGCAGAGCTGGGAGCACAAGGGCTTTCCAAGTTACTCTTGCACATAATGGAGGGCTGAAAATCTATTTAAACTTAGCAATCTCTTCAAAAGTGCTCCATTTCAATATTTTAAAGCAATGTCCAAGCAGAATAACAAGAAAACAACAAGCATGCTGTTCACAAAGGCAGTGAGTTTGCTGGTTCCCAGATCTTGCACTGACTCCATGCCATACATCTGCAGTAACAGTGGCTCTATTTGCTTAGCAGATGCATTGAAGTCATGTAGAGTTCAAATTTACCATCTCTATTAAGATGCAAATCCTAAATTTCATATGCATTGTCCTGTTGTAAGGATGTTACATGCAGGTTGGGATTCTGTCTCCCCCCAAGCCCTTTTAAATGTGTTTATTCATGTTGTTTATTTTCATTTCCCAGTTTCCACATGTCGCTCAGTCAGATTTTCTGTTAACAAGACTGAGAGACGGATAACATATGTTACCCCACAACTGACCTTGAAGGGGAACTGAAGAAACCATCTTCCCTAGGGCTGATATGTAATTCAGACACAAGCATGCTCGGTAGAAGGTCCTTTCCTGAAAAGACATTGCCAACTGCACTGCGAGCCCTCAAAGCATTCCTGCCTCTATCAATAGCAAAAGCATGAAGTGTGTACCAGGGGGATGGTGGAGATTCAGCCTTCAGTGGCATCACTCCCTCAACCCTCATAAGCAAGACAAACAAATTCTTTGTGTCTCAGAAGGATTGGAGAATTCAGCCAACTCCTTGCAACCCTGGTTTTTCACCCTGGGGGAGCAGGCATGCTGATCCTGCCCAGGTTAAAACGACTGAAAATCAATTTGGTTTGACAGCAGTGAAAAAGCAAAAAAAAAAAAAAAAAAAAAAAGGATGTACAAACTGTTGAGCAACAAAGGTTCTTTGAGATGATTCAAAATGAGACAGAAAAAAAGCCTGTTAGTTTATGATCTTTCTACAGGCTTTTGATTCGTGATGATCTGGCCAGTTCCAGCCTAATTTGGAGATCCCGCTCCATGGTTGAGCCTTCTACCTCTGGAAAAGCAAAATGTGGGTGCCCTCTTCCATTGAGAATGGATCTGGAGGGGGTCTGTAAGGGAGTTTTGTCGCTCACATAGCTAGATGATCAGAAGTAGCCAAATTTGGAGACCTCTGTCCTGGAAGCTCCACCTTTTTTACCTGCCATCCACCATGGCCATCATCTTTCTTGGTCCTGCCACCTTCCATTGACCCCAAGAGCTCTTGTCTTTTTTTTCTCCTTTTTCTCCAGCCTGTGGTCACTCTCTATCTATGTTTCACTTTTTTTTTTTTTGGCCTGGGGAACGTGATAGTGCTGTTTCCTACAGTAATTCAGAACTGAATTATTTACTTGCCTCAAGGGATAGGTGGTTGGGAAAGGGGCTGTCTCTGTGAGCAGGTTTCATAGCCGTCCTTATTAGCTTTGTGTCACCAGCCTGGGAAACTTCAAATCAGCACGGAGCTACAACACAGAAAGGAGATAAGAGCCACATTCGGTGTGACTTGCCAGTTCTGACGCATGGAAACACCAAACCCAGTACCCAGACAAATCCCAGAGTCATACAAATTGCAATCCAAAAACCTGCCTCCCTGCTTATCGCTTAGTAACAACTCCATATATATTTTCCTGTATAATTAAAATTTCCTTCCTGAGCCAAAAATGAATTTTTCTTTATAGCAGGCAAGCCTTACATAAAATTAGTTTTCAGTTTCTGTCAGTTGAACGTAGTTTTTCTTTTTTTTTTTCTCTTTTTTTTCTTTATTTGAAGAAACCCATTGTGCAGGTAGCAGATTTGTTATCCTGGTGCTTTAGGTTGTTGTGGAAGAGGAAAAATAAACTGTGTGCATAAATTGCAGCCAGGGTCTGGATGCAGTGGGTATTTCCTTAGTTGTATGGGTACCACCAACTGCTGGTGCTGTGTACATGGGCAAAATATTGCTAGGAAGGTTTTGAAATAAAAAAAAAACCAATGAATTTATTCATGCTCACAGCAACCCTGTGATACCTCCGGTTAACAAGTCTGTTTTGAGGAGAAGGGAGAAGGATCACGTAGAAATTTACAAATCCCCTTTTCCAACTGCTGATGTTGTCTGCTCTCACCCCTCCCAGCTCACCCATGACTTTGCTCTTCAGCGGTGCTCAGCAGCTCCTTGGAGATGGGGAGCTTTTAATAGCCATCTCTCTGCCTGTTTGGTGTTCAGAAATAGTCCCCTTGCTCTTTATCTTCTCCATCTCCACCCCTAAATAGGTGCACTGCAGTTTAGCTGCCATTGTGGAAAGTTTGGGTTCCTGTTATCTCTCAGCTGTGCCAATGGGCTCACTGGTACTACAGATCATGACTTCTGTCAGCACCCCAAAAATATTCTTATTGTCAGAGGAACAACGCTCAGAAAATACCTTTGTGAACCTGTCAAGTCTGATTTACAGAAAACCTCCATGATCTAGAAAAGCAAAGAGCAATGACTGCTTTCTATTCCACCCTAATTTTAATTATAAAATTGCTAGTATAGTCTTCTATTTGACATCCCTGTAAAGGAAATCACTAGGGTTGGAGTAAATCTTGCAAATAAACATCTTTCTCAGATATAAACAGGGTAAATCTTTTCTTTTGAGAAAGATATAAAGAATGGTTAACTTAAAATATGCATATAATAACATTACCCACAGCTTCTCATGTTTAAAAAGATTCCATATGCGGGGAAAACCCATAAAATACAACCCAAGAAATGCTGCATCCTCTTTCTATTAATTTGAAACAGTCACTTAATGGGAAAAAGAAAAAAAAAGAAGAAGAAGAAAATTGGGGGAGCAGAATATTCTTTCTTTTTTTGTAGAAAATCCCAAACAAATCAGTAACTCCAACATTCCGATCTCTTCATCCTGTTTTTAGTGGCGTATTAATATGTAAACTCAATACTTGTGTTGAAAAATAGCTTTGGGTAAGGAAAAATGGTAGCAAATTCCAGGGTGGCCTTGCTAGCATTTTTGATTGAAAAAGAACTTGGAAAAATGTTGTTGTTTTAGGATGATGAGAAGTGCTGCCATCTTTTGCGGTTTACCCAGGATTGTCCCAACTTTGACTGTTGTCTCTGCTTTGGTTTAAAAGCTAAGCAGGGGCCAGCAGCTGTGGCTCCCTCCTTCCCCAGCTCCTCTGCTCTTTCCCTGTGTTCAGATGAGGGATTTACTTTGAAACGTGCTCACTGAAGCTCTGCCGAAGTGCCATGCATAGAGCAGCCTGCTTTTCTTTGTAGTGGAGTTCATACCTCCTAAAAGGTCTGCCCTGCATGGCTGTAGACTGCGGTGGCTCAAGGCTGGGGATTGGGCCACTTTTGCTTTTGACTTGGTTTATGAATGTCAGCAAACCTGCCCCTTCCTTTCCCTCCTGACCCCCCATGCTGCCTGACCACGTGCGCTGCGTGCAGATGTTGGTGGGCACCCAAAGCCACTCTGAGCAGTGAGTAGAGCTCAGGGCGAGCACCCCGTGCACAGTGCCCGATGGCAGCCAGGTGGGTGCATCCCCAACCCAAACACCCCAATTCATCCTCGGGCTGTGCTGTCGGGGAGGGGTTAAAGCGGGCTGAGCCACAGGCTCCCAGCTGCGTGCACTGGCTGCCTGCACTGCCAGGGGAGCTGGGCCGGGCCAGCTGCGCCGAGTTAAGTAATTCCCCCCAGTCAGCGAGAAAAGGGCTGTGTCTCTTGCACTGGGATTAGCACTGGTGGGGGGAGTTGGTTTTTATGGTGGGGAAGGGGGGTGGAAAAAAGCCCTGCTTTTGCTGTATCTAGGGAAGGTTTGGGCTGTGCAAAGCTGTGCAGAGCAGCTCTCTTGGCAGCAGGGTGAGGAGAAGCCCAGCCCGCTGACTTCTCCGTTCCGCATCCAGGCTGGGAGATGCTCACTGCGCCCAAACGCTTGGGTGAGGCAGTCAGCTGGAGTTCAAGATCCAGGGACTTAATGTCCCATGACTGAGCGTAGCTCGTTTGACCTGTAGTGCAGATCTCGAGCGTAAGGAGCAGAAGTATTTTTATGGTATGTGCTGAGCCTGCTCTCCCTGACTGAAACACCTCCTGGAGAATGAATAATTGAATATACATGTGACTACGTATAGCCCATTCTTCAAACATGACCTGAAATGGGGCAGAATACACTCTAGGATCCTAGGCTTTTCCTCCTGCTAACTGCGTGGGATTGGCTATAAAATCTGTAGGGGTGACACTTCATAGCAAGGGGCAGTCCTTTCAGCTCACACTCCTGAGCAGTGGCCTTCCACAGTGATTTAAGCTAAGCGATGTGCTGAATTTCTCCCTTCTAACTGAGTTGGAGTAAGAGAAAAGAAACAAATCAGTTCTGATTTTTCCCATTTGCCAAGCCATGCTGCTGCCTGCTGAAATCAAGAGATGTTACGATTGGCGCAGCGGGCTTAAACTCACTACTGGGCTTTACATCTTTTAATAAAGGAAGAAAGTGATTGAATGAGATTGTCTATTGGTTGCGTTGGATCAGCAGTTTCTTCTTTGTAGTGATGCAACAGATTGTTTGATGGATAATAGAATAAGAATAGACTCAGCGTGCGAAACCCTGTAAACTGCCTGAGAAAAAGCTGTGGCCTTTTTTTCCCACTTGCTTCCAAGCCAGTAGCTGCTTCTGATATTCCTGCATCCAAAACGAGCACTGTGCTGTGCCTAGTACACATCTAGTGCTCGTCAGGGGCTTTGATGGGTTGTTGAGAAGGGGTGGTTGGGAGAGCAGAGTGGAAAAAACACAGGAGGAGGGTTGGTCTCATGAGTATCTCCCTGGGCTGCATTTTGGAGCAGTTTGGTTCATTTTCTGGTTCTGCTGTGTCCTTCTCACATGATGTTTGGGAAGTCTCCTGATCTGCTGACTTGGTGTATTAAGAGGCACTGTCTTGTCTCTTGTATGTAGTGTGTGTTGAGCAATACCTGTAGGCTGTAGTAATAAGAGTAGTAAGTTGATAAAGCAAGAACCAATTCTCTACACACGTGTGATGCCCAGGATCCTGTTTCCTTAGTGCTTCAGTATAAAACCAAAGGGAATTCTGCCCATCTAATTCTTGACAATTCGTTAACTGAACGCTGACAGTGGGTAGGTGCATATTTTTAGCATGTTTGAGAGTGTGTGAAAGAATGAAAGGGGAAGATCTCCTGCACCTAGCATTTTGTTGTCTGTATAAATGCCTGTCACAGAATATTACCGAGAAGTGAAGGTTTCTTACTGCTCATAAGGTGTTATGGTAATCCTTCCCGGAGTCCTTTTAATGAATAAACTGGGGATGCTTCCTAAGTCGTTTATTAAGGGTTAATGATGTATCTTCTCTCTTTGGCATCATTCCCAGCCTAAATCAAGCCTGCTTCATCTCATATGGATATGAAAGACAAACTGTACAGATTGAAAACATCTGTATACTGAGTGAATGAACCACATGGCAGCAGTGTCATGCAGAGATTTACTTAAAACTGTCCCCTTTTGTTTGACTTTAGAGGAACAGCACAAATAAATACAGTAGGTTCTGTTTAAACAAAGAGGACTCTGATCAATAGAGGTTTGTATAGCTTACGACCTTCAACTATAAACAAAAAATCGGGGTAAACCCCACATGTCTCAGGTCAATTGCCGTCTTATTTACTTTATTACACCACTAATGTTCTAATCTGTCTTGCATATGAAATGCTTTTCACAAGCAGCCTTCCTTTGCTTTTCCATTCTTGCCAGAGGGAAAAGGGAAGGCTGTGTTGTTCAGCACAACCTGTGTGCGTGGCTGCAAGGCTGCTTTGAATGTTGAGTGTCGGTGCAAACAGAGTTCCAAGAAACCAGTTCAGGCATATTTCCAACTCTAGTAGATTTTGGTTGAGATTTCCCATAGCTTTCTGTGCTTTTGGATTGGGGCTCAAGCATCCACAAAGAAAATCAGAACAGTTTGTGTTTCACCATTACCAAAGCTGTGCACAAGAAACAGTGATGAGTAGAAAGTGGTAACTGTCTGCAAGCTGAGGTTGTCCCTTCTGCACAGCCACTTGAAAACATTTGCAAATATCTGCTAGAGATTGACCTGTGAGTCTATGATTATTTTTGTTACTGTCTCCCAGCAAGATTAAGTAATTCCAGATACTGAGGGGATGACACTCCCGCATGTGTTCTGTCCTCCTATCTCCAAATAACTATCATAATTTGTAATTTTTTTGCTTTCTGGCAGATTTTCTTGGTTTTTTTTTAGAGGGGGAAGACTATCGCCATGTCCTATTTATGTCCATCTTTATCCTCCCTGCCTGACTTCTAATCCTTACAATCGATGTCACCAGAAGACAGAAGGGGGATATCCTGGGGAAGGCCCATACAAGTTTATGAAAATAGGCTGCAAGGTAGAGGAGGGCTCCAGTCATGCTTGTTCCAAGGGATAACACCGCAACACAAGTCTGCATGGGGTGACAGAGGGGTTAAAAGGGGCATATAAGGCCATGAAAAGACAAGTTTATTGGCATTGCTGCCCGTATGTTTTTCTTTGCTGGGGATGTCCCCACTCCCATTGACTCCAACATTTTCAACTCCAGTGTTATCTACTGTGATCTAAGAAACACTCCACTTCCATTTCAAGTGCATTTTCTTGTGCAATTCACATGCTTTGGTGGGTAACAGAGAGGTGAGTCCCTCTGGACCCGTGTCTTTCCTCAGATCTTTGAGTGATCTGGGGAGAGATTTCTGGAGATTGTTTGGATTTTAATTTTATTTATTTCAGTTAAAAAGAAAAACGCACCCAGGCTGTTTGCCTATCTGAGATCTTGTTCCACTCGCCAGGTGGCTTTTGATCCATGAAGCAGCGTCTCAGCTGCATACCTCACTGGAAGAAAATCTGACAGACACTGAAGTTTTGCAACGGAACAGTTATGCACTTGTCTTACTTCCAGCATTTCCTCACAGTCCTTGGTTAGGCCCAGAAACTAGAGCAGCAACTTCTCAGCGTTAACGTCTCCCCCATCATTAACTAATTGAGTTAGTCCTGCAATCTCCAACCCCAAAGTCGGAGACACTACCTCATAGCTGGTGGGTCGCTGGCAAGAGGATTGACAAAACCCTTCAGGGATGGTGTGGAGGCTCTTTCCTGGCAGGTTCACACTTGGTTGGTTGGGTCAGTGGGGAGACAGACGGGGTGAACCGCGCCGTGCTCATGCCAAGCCACGCTGGCCAGGGTTGGTTATGGTTTGGCTGTACCTTTCAGCACAGCCTTACAAACACTAAGAGCCTATGGACCGTCACTGAGTAATAGAAGCAAATTTAGGTATTGGAGTTCTCTGGAGATGCTGTTTTACTGCCCTCTAGGCAAAGATTAAAGCTTAAAATGTGGAAATTAAAGAAAATGCTGTTTGGAGCACACTGAAGTGAAGTGAGGGGTTGAGAAGATTTTTTGTGGGACTTCATTAAGGTGTGTGTAAGGTCTCTGAAAGATCTCTGGGCTCAGATAAGCAAGATCCAGTGGTGTACAACAAAGAATTATCAGGAAAGGCATCATAATTACAAAGTACTTTTATATTAAAATGATGTCATGTAATGGGTTGAAGAACAAGGAATATATAAGCCATTCAGATCTTCTTTATCTAAATAATTGTTTTCTTATGCGTTATGCAGCAAACTTCTCATATAATTCCTGTCCTTTAATGGTAGAAACTTATTAAATAAAGACTTTGAAACTATCTTAACATTTCAGTAGTATGTTTCATCTTGAGGATACATTACCTAAATGCTACAGGGAAGCATGGAAATACAGAACAGGTTATAGAATTAAGGCTTAATGGGGAACGTGCCATTACAGGACTTTATAGAAAATGCATAACCCCTTTTAAAACTTTATGAACTGTTGTACAGGGGACCACATTTAAAAAAAAATGAAATATGTAATGGTATGATATTGAACTTTGAGAATTCTCTTGTAGATCTTTATTTTCCTGAGGTCTGTTCCCTGAGAAAAGAAAGATCTGTATTTGTCTCCTGTGTTGAATGATACTGAGATCCACATTCTGTAAGGAAGAATCACAAAGAACCCCTGCTTTTAGACTTTCCTCTAAGAAATCCACAAGCATAAGCAAACTGGAATTAAATGTATTAATCTTTGGAAGATAAAGGCGATCAGGAGTGAACCAGTGCTCACAGTGGTTAGAACACAGGCTCTTACCAGAGCTTTATGATCAGTCTGTGCATCTCAGTAGTTCCTAGTAAGAAATGTTCAAAGGTCATATGTTATGAAAACAAACCAAAAAAAAAAGATCCAACCAGATAAGAACAATAGTTGATCCAGAAGACTTCAGGTCTTATTTCCTAAACTAAAACAGGTACAGTGGTCTTAGGAACAAGAGGCTCTTGACTGCCACACACAGTGAGGAGAGCATCATGGAGGTGAAAAATGAGTTCTATTATTTGTGAACTAACACGCATCACCGTATTGTGCACTATTGTTCCTCTTTTGCCAAATCATCACCCTGGTGTGTCAGAATGGGAGATGATTTGGAGAATACCACGAGATGGTGACTTGATCTTTTCAACAGGGCTGCACTGCGTTCCTTGCCAGTCCGTAACACTGCCACAGCTGTAGAAAAGCTGAGAGTATGGTGACCTTGCTCTGTTTACTCAGTGGGAGCATGTCTCCACGCTGTTGTTGGATCTTTTTATCTGCTTATGCCACTGGTGACCATGACCTTTTCTTTCTCATCTGGGCTTGAGACTGACCTGCCTGACTCCTGAGCTGGATTAGATCTCATTTGACTTGTATTTCTTTCGCTGCCAGGATGAGGAATCCTTTTTGTTCGGCCCTTCTTACCTTAGGCAACTGCCATTGAGCTTCTGTCTTTTCTCTGGAGATGTTATTTGCCCAGAAGAGCCATCTACATCAATTTCAGTATTTTGCAAGATTTTCAGAGCTTTCAGTTTGTGCATAATTTCAAAATGTACTTCTCATTCCCTACAGATTTCTGAAAATGGAAAATTAGAAGCTGCTTTTTATAGATATCTGCTATATTATGAATGGGTTCAGATGTACTTACATTTAATTTGTATTGTGGTTTGGTCACTTTGTTCCACTGGGCAGTATAGACATATGAGTGTGGCCTGATGAATGAGAAGTGCATTTCCAGAGCAGGAATGGGTTTATAATATAGTATGTTTCTCACTGAAGAGAAGGTGGATATTTACTGAATGCAAAGTTGTAAATGCATCAACCTTCTCCTTTGTAGTGTCTGTTAGGATGCAGATGGCTTCTGGGGAGGGAATACAGGATGGGACCCTAGGATGCTGGAATGAAATACAATTTCACAACAGGTTTACAGCCTAAATTTTCCTATAAGCTGAGGTTTGAAGCTGTGAGTTACTTCCCAAGAGAAGAGTGGAAATAAACAGGGAAAGAAAAGCATGTAGGGATTGCTGCATAGTAAATAGCCACCCATTCCTCTCAGACCTGTACTTTCCACTCAGAAAACATTTCCTCAAGCAATAAAGTCTCTTTGTTATAATAGATCTGCTACCAGCAAACTTCCACAGCCATAGTTTATAATCAGCAGCATTTCCTCAAGGTACAAAGGTAGAGAGTTTGCCCTCAGAGGCTGAATTCTCATCACCTGCATAGGTGACAGTCTCCATACACATAGGAACAGCTCTTTGGCTTCTTGATATTCCTTAGATTTTCCCTCCAAGCTTTGCCACACTGTGGTCTAGATCAGCATTTAGGATGTTTCTGTTAGTACCAGACTTGAGGTGAGCAAGAACTTTTCTCCTGTATCTTTACACCAAATTCCCATGGTCTAATTTCATTACTAACAATCCTAGCGAGATTAGATTTTGAATCCAGGAAAGGCTAAGTTAAAAAACAAAAAACTGCCAAGAAGTCTATGGAAGTGAAACAGAATGAATTAAAAATCAGAGATCTCTCAAGAGTGATGGACTCCTTGCTAGCAGACAAAGGTAATGGTGCACACTGCTCTGTCTGGCTGGTAAGGTTTAACCCTCCTGGGTTTAAAAATTCAGCAAAGGGTTGATTTAAGTAATTAGCCAGTTCAGGCCAAGTTGCTGTTACACTGACAAAGAGTTGTTTGGAAGAGGAGGACTCATCCATACTGTAAAGATTTTGTATGGCTGCTCTCAGGGTCTCCTTCCCCTCAGCTGCTGGAACAGAGAACCTTCCAGCTGCCTCTTACTGCACTTTGCTCAGAGCAGAGAAAATATTACAAATGAATGTTCCTGAATCCCTCCTTCGGTGTACCGAGGGCCAGAGCCTGAAGTAAGACTCCTGATAAACATGGGGATCCAAATCTGGCCCTGAGAGAGCTATCATCCATTACACTCCAGCAAAAGAGTGAGCTGATGTTAAGATCTTACTGCTCATTGCAAAGCTTATTTTGTTACATCAGCAGGCCACAAGGTTCAATAAGTTATGTGGCCTTTATCTGTTCCATATGTACTGGCTGCCTCCTGTAGTTTGCATATATTTATACTGTATATGTACTTTAACAAGGGACTCTGATGCCCTTAGACAGTAGAAAATGCAAACTGAAGCTCCAATCTGTACAACACTGTTTAAATTTGACTCTGCATCAAAAAATATTGCCAGTAATTGCAGTTTTTGTTTTCTAGAAACAAGCTTCCAGCAGGGCTCAATCCTCGAGGGATTTTATAGGCATTGAGATTTGATAGATTAATTGTTAATAAAGGTTAGATTGAGTAAGTACGTACAAACAGTATAGGGAGTTTGGTGTTTACATTGGCTCCCAAACATTTTTGAAGGGCAGTTCTGGACTGAGATGACAGACAGAATTTTTCAGTTTTTTGCCTAGAGAATTATTTAACTGTGGAACAATCCATGCCATAAAGCCAGCTTTCTTTCTTTCCTTCTTTCTTTCTTTATACTTTTCTTAATCATGTTATCACTATCTCCTATCAGGATCTTACTGTACAATAGTGACCTCTGATGTAAAGGAATCAGGAGTGCCACTCGCAAGCCCTCCTGCACAGCCTTGCTGAGCAATTATAAGCCTATTCATCACCTGCAAAACAGCTTGCAAAGGGTGAGACGTGTGTGCATGTTCACACACACACACGTACACACACAGACAACTGAAAAACTGGTGATAAAATGAAATTGAGGAGCACAACACCGAAGGATTTGGAGCTGTTAGTTTTTATAGCTGATGCAGATACTAATATTTTATGAGGTTTAGAACTATCAAGATAAAAAAAAAAAGTCATATCTAGCATTATCCTTTTTGTTTTAATACAGAGATCAAACTATCACTTGGAGAAAGCGGCATTATGGTTAATAGACCTCTTCTTTACGGACAGACCTATCTTCCTGTTTCCTTCTGTCAATATTTATAAAAACAGAAGGAAGTTTTTGACTAATCCTATGCAAAATCCATGAGCTGAGTTCTTTACAAGCACTTTCCCTACTCGCTTATTTCAAGGCATATTTCTGTTCAGTACCATGGCTGCTGTGTGTTGTAGCTGGGGACCTGGCTCCATTTAAATGCAGGCTGAGCTCATACCAGCATTTTGGCGAACCATAGAATGGTGTAGATTGGAAAGGACCTTGAAGATCACCAGTTCCAACCCCCCATGGGTTGGTTACCCCCCACTGGATCAGGGTGCCCAGGGCTCCATTCAGCTTGGCCTTGAATGCCTCCAGAGATGGGGCATCCACAACTTTGGGCAGAGTGCCAGGGCCTCACCGCCCTCTGGGTGAAGAATTTCTTCCTGACGTTGAACCTGAATCCCCCTTCTTTTAGTTTAAAGCCATTTTCCCTTGTCCTATCACTATCAGGCTGTATAAAAAGTCGGTCTCCCTCTTGTGAGCCCCATTCAAGTACTGGAAGGCTGCAGTTAGGTCTCCCCAGAGTCTTATCTTCTCCAGGCTGAACAAGCTCAGCTCCCTCAACATTTCTTCACAGGAGAGGTGTTCCAGCCCTCTCATCATCCTCATGACCCTCCTCCTCCAATAGCTCTGCATCCTCCAGATGGCAAAGGCGAGCAGAGGGAGATAATCTCCGCAAGAGCAGTTGGGTGGGAGACTTCCCACTGCAGAACTAATGCGTGGGCAAACATTTGGCCATGCAGATGTGCCGTCTGTGAGCTGTGTCACATCTAAGCGCTCTCCGTTTGTTCAGCAGGTTGCAGCTGCACTGGGGCTCACTGGTGGGCCGGGCAGTGACTTTGCAGAGGCCACGAGGTAGTCCTTGAGGTCAAGGAAATAGATTGCAATAGGGTGGAACAGAAACTGGCTGGCTCCAGGCCGTGGGAGAAGTCTGTGTTCATGACCCTTTACCGTAAATAATATTACACCTTTAGGAATAATAACAGAAACATTTATTCCTAGCTTACTCAACAGAAGATGCCAAAGACATACTTTGAAGGAACAGGGTATTTGGAGAAATGTGATATTATATTGGATGCAGCTTTGAGAAGTAAGTTAATGTAATAAGAGTCTCAGTAAGAAGGGGGTTTGCTGTGTGTGCAGAGCAAGGGCAATCTCAGAGGCTAGGCATGGAACTTGCGTTCAGGTGATCCACTTTCTGCTCTTACCAGCCACAGGCTTCCTCTCTGCCTTTTTTTGCCTTTGTGATAGTCTGACAGCCTACAAAAAATCCAAAACACTTTTTTGTGCTCCGCAGGAAAGCTGTGTGAAAAGACATAAGAATTTCCAAAGTTGTCAAATCTTCAAGCAACAGAGGTCATACAAACCTACAGATAGATCAGATTCCTGGAAAATGCTAGTAGTTATGATTGCATGGCAATACACTAGTGATTGCCTCAAACTCAGAGTGAACACGAGGATGCGATACAGCCCAAGCTCTAAACTGTCCTTTGTGTAAGCTCATTTTTTATATTTTCTTTTGAGCTTTTATCAAGACTGTCAAGAGATTCCCTCCTCCCTTCCCCCCAAAATAATACATACATATATATATATACACACACACACACGGGCATTATGGTACAAGTACGTCTTTAAAACAACCCTCAATAGTGTAATTGCTGTTTTGTAGCTTCTGGAAAAGGAAAGCTGGATTTTTCCAGAGTCATTGCAATCCCAACATAAACATTTTGGAGAACCACATGTGTTTAGGAAGTACTTTGATGATATGTAACATTCAGTGGATTCTTCAATATATTGAGAAAAAAAAAGCAAAAAAAAAAAGCTGTGTATGCTTTGTAATCTGAGCCCTGGCTGGGCATCTAGCTTCCCACAAGGCATTCTGTCCTAGCTGCAGCCAAGAGACTTGATACCAATGGAGGTTCAAGAATTCAAGGTGTTCGTTAATATTCAGCTATAATGAATGCAGCATGTGTTTTGGAATAAACTACATGCTTGAATGAGAACCTCTCATTCAAGGAGCTCAAGTGTATAGTATAGTGATTAGACTTGGCAAAAGGCAGTTGTTTTGTACGGGTGACACCAGCCTGCTAATAGCAGTTGCGGGCAGTGCATGTCCCGTAGAGTCACTTGCAGAAGCAAGATGCTGAGCCGTTGGGATGTCACCATGCGAATCCCAAGGGAGTGCCATGATGGCAAAATCTCTGCAGATTGGCACAAATCTGCCTTGCATTACAGTCCAGTTGTTTCAAGTTTGATGTATGATGGGCTGAATGCTCCGTCTCTTTCACTCTGGTTGATTTGTTAAAAATTTGCTCGCTTCTAGTGGACTAAAAGCAGACCTTCTTTCTAGAAACCATTTGTCTGAGCATCTACAAAGAATCAGTTCCAGTTACACTGGGTCAGTCCAGTAACCCACACCAGCAGTGCAAAATATTGAGTTTGCTGTGAAAGAGGTGAAAAATAGACGTTGAGTGCTTATCTTTGTGAAAACCTAAAATTTCACCAACCTCATAGAGATCTTCAAAGCAGTCATAATCTGTCCCACAAAGATCACTCAGGTCCAGCGTATGGTATGCATCACCAGTGGTGAACATGCTAGGGGGTTATTTTCATCCTAATATGTGCAGGATTAGGGCCAAAACATCTATTCAGTTGCATAATGGGGTATTAGGGTGGAGGCTCTAATTTCCATACTGTTCAGATGATCTGCTCTATACAGGGAAGCAAGATGTTCTAATACCCTTATCTTACCTTACATAACTACAGATGCTAATCATCAAAAAAAAAAAAAAAGAAAGAAAAAGATCCTGCCCTTTTTAATATTAAGGAATGAAATGATAAGGCTTGACTTAATTGTTCAGTTTTCTTTTGATAAACCTTAACTCTGAGATGCCAAAAGAGCTGGATTCAGTAGGCTTCTCTGTAGCCTTCAGGTGTAATTATATTGGCCTAAGTGTACATATTCGTCTTTTCTCCTTATAAGAGACATTTGCATGAACTGTAGAGTGAAAATTCTTAAAGGGTTAATTGGAAGAGGGGATTTGGATTTCTTTTTAGGGAGAGGAAGGTAATATTTTTAAGAAATAGCAATCTGGAAAAATAATCAAAAAATATTTATAGCATGTAGCAATTGTTTAATGAGTTTTCAGCATTTCCATTTCTGGGCAACAAACTTTGTCAGCCACCAATACACTAAAAAGTGGTTTGAAGTGATTATTTGCTTTGATACTATTCCTCATTACAAGTAGAGCTTCTGAAACCAGTGTGGAGAGGAGTTTCAAAGTGAAACCATTTTTTTCAAAGTATGACTGCATATCTCTATAAAGTTGCTTATGGTTCCACTTTCCACACCCTATAAATAATAATAATGATTGAAAATAACAAAAGCTTCCCACTCAGACCAATTTACTGCAATTTTCCTTTCACCATCTTATTCAGTTTATTTAATCTTCAAGCTATCTCTGAATTGCCTCTGGATTTCAGACACATGCATGCAGATAATTAGCATAGATGCAGATATTACACAAGATCAGCAGGCTTATCAGATACAGGCATTTCTAATGTGTCGGTCCTTTGCAGTTCCTTTTTAGATTCCTACTTTCTAATAACCGTAGAAATTTTTGAGAGGATGTACCCTTGGTCTTCCTTCTCCAGCTGAAGCAAGAAAACCCCTAAGGATGGGACTTAAATGCAGAATGAGCCCTTAAAGGAAGGCTGCAATCTGCATGCCACACCTCTGCCCTCTCTTGTATACAACGGAAAGCCCATCAGTGTTGCTGTAAATTGTGGTGGCTCAGTCCAGGGAAACCATATTTTGCACCTCATCTGGTCTAAATATTGAGTTTATGAGTGAATGTTGCTTTGCATTATGTGTTATAGATGCTTTATGTTTATTTAAGAACTCAGTTTGCAGGAATGTTTTCCAGACATGCGGTTTACCGCAATAGACAGTTGTTGATATTCTGATCCCAAGAGCGTTAGAATATGTTTAGAAATTGCGACACTTTTAAAACCAGATGTTCTACATAAGCTACACAAAAAAAGGGGGTGGGGGAACAAATAGAACTGTCATTTGGCATGAAAACAAGCCTGTGTTAAAGCAAAGGCAAACACATACCAAGTGAAATAAACGCGGTGAACTGCCCTCAACCCTTTCCTCCTTTTGTAAGTAACTGCTTTAACAAAAGATGGAAAATCCTAGCTCCCAGATGGTGTGGGAAGCAAGAAGGAAGGCTTTCAGGTCCAGGTTCTCATTGGAAGGAAGTTGTTGGATCTTACTCCTGCGATGGATCAAAACAGAGTGACAGAGCTGGGCAACTTCACGCAGGGAAAGAATGTAAATCTGGATTCAAAGCTCAGCATGGAAATTCATTTTCTATTTCTTTCTAAAGGCGAATGGTCACCACTGAGGAAGCAAAGAACATTGTGCCCAGCATAGTAAATCACAAAAAGGAGGTTCCTCCAACAGCTATAGGATGGTGGCATGTACTTCTCTGGTGTCTAGGATGTTTTGATGAAGAAATATTTGCAAAAAGGTGGGGCATTCTGACCCAGAGACAGCTTCAGATGTTGAAGTATCTCAGAATATCTTACCGAGAGGTACCTGGACCAAGAGCACAGTTGGGCAGCAGAACCACACAGACTCACAGCCATCTCCAGCTGATGACAGACTGTCTCTTTCCATTCAATCTGTTGCTGTTTTTTCTTCTGTCTTGTAATTCTTTCCCTTGTTCATATAAACACAGGTGAAAAAGCTTCACGTAGACCAACCTCAGACCTGCCAGAGTAATGAGTGACAACAATTTAGGTCCTAATAGAGGAAAATAAGAGCAACTGGCAGCCAAAAGAATAAGAAACCAAGTCGCTTTAGCTTTCCTGTACAACTGCATCCCGCAGAGACAGCAACACATTTATTATCAGCGAATCTGGAGACATTTTCATTAAACTTTTAGTTTAGGCAACTAAAACAATGCTTGTGTTTGCCCAAAGATTGAAAACATTGTATTTTCAGTATAGAAGTGGAGTAATGTCGTCTAGCCAGCCTGGTTTGAAAACAGTTAAATCAGAACTGTAAATAAAAGTTTTGTGCGAGCATGACTTTGCCAGCAGGTCTCCTGAGCCCTGAGTATTGGATCTGCTTGGACCCCTGCAGTATCTGCAGTATCAGAGCTGTAGCAAGCCTTCTCTGCACACTGCTGCTGCATTCTTGCAGTTTGGTAGGCTGCAAAGGAACAGAGTCATTTATAAGTTGGTGGTTTCACAGAAGGCAATTTACTGATGTTAGTAAAAGGAAAAAACTGCCCTACCAGCTTAGTCACTGCCTCTGCTGAGCAGAAGACTCCTCCTAAATTGGACCAGTTTGTTAGTCCAGCTTCAAAGAATTAATGCAGTAGTAGGATCTGCCCACTGACTCATTCTGCTCCTCATGAGTACCTGAAAAGCCAGCTCTGAAACTCTTACTAGGTCTGCCTCACTAAAGACAATTTATGGCGGAAGTTCATGTACATATTTATTTTGTTGCTAAAGAGTTTGCTGGCATACTTCAAAGTGTGGGCTATTGCCTGTTCAGGTTTATTGCCTGCTTGAGTGAATTATTGCCTACCTGAACAGGCCTGCTGAGCAATAGTTCAAATTAAAACATGTCATTTATCATGTTCACACCAATCCAAAATGACCGCAAAACCCAAGGTGTAATTATTGCCAGCCTCTGACTGCAGAGCTATCACAGCAAGCTCTCAGCCAATGGGGAATACTGGTTCCTCTCTTCAAAGGAAATCTGCTGCTTTCTTTGTAATTGACAAATATGACCCTAGCGTTAATAGTAATGCTGTTTCACATGCTGATATTCACCCCTGAATCCAACTTTTCAATATAGTGGAAGAGTGTGGCATGGATCCCATCCAAGATGACTTTTTCTTGAAAATGCAGTTGTAGACTGGAAATTTTTCATTCAAAGTCTTATTTAAAAAACAAGTCTTGCAGTTCTCACCAATATCTGGAAAGTAGGTTGTCACACGTCCTGGAATGATGGTGTTATTTTTATTGCTGCTATTTTTCATTGCTACTACCAAGAGAAATCCCAGCACCAGTGTCAGTTGTAGACTCCTCTGTGCCCACAGCTGTAGTAAGTGAAGTCTGTGCACCCATGTTCTGCTCCATCCTTTTCTATCCCTTTTGTTTATTGTGTCATCTTTCTATATTCCTTGATATATCCCGGGCTTGTGTCATATTTTAGCCTAAAACTTGTAGGGCTACAGCTGCCTATGGTATGTATATGAAAGCAGGGAAAAGCAGCAGTATATATGTAGTGCACTGTTCCTTCGTGTCCCTCCCTAACCCTTCTGGGCTCATTCAGGACTTCTGAGCTTTTTCTGGATAACATAAATCTCTGAAGTAGGAGAGAAATAAACTTTTTTGTCTATGTCTTCACTGAGGCACTTTTATTTCTTTTATCGTTGTAGGACCTGAAAGGAGAGAAAACATTCAACACAGAACCGAAACATCAGGAAAACAAAAATCAGAAGTATCTGCTTTAATGAAAGACTTTTATGATAGGTATGAAAAGTTTATGTTTTCAGTCTGTTTAAACACATAAGTGTAAATACAGGGGGAAAGAAAAAGTGGCTTTAATCTGTTCAGAAAACTGTGTGATGCAGTTTACCCTCACTGAGGCTGAAGGTGGACCAGGACTACAGAGTGGCCAGGCTGGCTATAGTTCATGCACAGCCCTGGTTCTGAGCAACCTTATTCCTGTCTCGCTTCTCCATGAACCATACCAGGTCTCTGCAACTAAATAGTTCTCAAATTATGGAGTTTGCATTCTGATCTGAATTTTGCAACTCAAGCCTACCTGTGGTTATGCAGTCAGACAGAAAAGCCAACAAGCCAAGAGCAACGCCTAGTCACTGACTTTGATCTAGAAATAGTTATTATCCTGCTATCTACATTACAAAACATCCAGTTTGCTAAACCTGGGTTATCTCCTGATTTGGCTTCATGTGATAGACAAGAGCAGTTCCAGCAGGGAGAGCTTCACATCCTGAAATGTTGCATCTTTCAAAAAACTGATAAGTGATAAACCTTGCAAAACCTGAGAGTGGAAAATGGTATCTCTACCTCCCAGTTACCTCTCTACAGTTAATCCTAAGCAGTGCTACTGGCAGCCTTAGCAGATGAGATGGAGAAACGTCTGAATGCTTCACCTTACGTGGGTAATGCAGCCAGGCCAGAGCTGAGACCCACCAGCGGGCAGTAAGAAGAAACATACACTTGTAATGAGAAACATGTCAGCGTGGTTATGGAGAGGATTTATTGAAAATGATTTAATTTCAAACAATCTCTTCAGATTTCTTTTTTCTTGGAAGCGTGGTGGGAAGTTACTTAAAAAAGAAGTCATTCAGAATTCTCTCCTGTTCACTCCAGATGAGAAGAAACTCCTCTCTCTGAAGAGTGAATTTGGGTCACGGTGCGGTAGCGTTCAGTCCTCACGCTGAATTACTGGCTGAACATGTGGTAGTGTTTTGCGACATGATCTGTGAACTGGGAAGTAAGCTGAGCTCACCCAACCCATTTCATTTATAGCTTTACACAAGTAAATAAGTATGTTTTCAGCCACTCAACACAAGAATGGCTTGCAAATTGCAACCGCCATTGCCCAGGAGGTTAAAGGTTAAGCTTTTCAACAGGTCAGACTGCAGTGCTAATTCACCTCGGTAGTGAGTCCCAGGCAGCCTGTAATGCATATTTGTGGTGGTTGTGTTTGTATAGCATACACATAAAATGAAAACCGTATGACAGAGGTTAGTCCTCTTAAATGGTTGTCACATTGGCTTGGGTAACTTTCGTACAGTTATCCATATGTTAGCCAAGATTCTGGTGGTATTTTTGTATAAATTTTATTGACGTGGTGAACTAAATTGGGTAATTTCATAGCTATTATAATCAGCCAGTGGCCCAAGCAATGCACAGCTCTGTTCATCATGAGAATGTTACTAACTGGTCTGGCCAGGTTCAGCTTCCAGTGGTGGCCCTCTTCCAGATGCAGAAAACCCGTATTTCTGACACACAGGGCTCAGACAGGCAGTCCCTGTGTGCTTATCCACAGAAGCACTGATGCTGCAGGTTGAGGCCTCAGCTCCTGTCACCAGATGTCTTTCCTGAATGCTACACAAATAAGGAGCTTGTGAGAGCTTCCTGAGTTCAGTCTGCAACTGCTAAAGCTTGGACTGAGGTCTGGCCTAATGGAGTTGTCTGAGTTAAGAGGCTAAATTAGACACCTTTATGCACTCAGCTGAGAGATAGGTGCTCCCAGAGATACCTCAGGGAAGTGCATTTGTCTTCTATGTGTGCCTGACCCATCAGCTTCATGTGGAGCCCCAGGTGGCCAAGTGCCTGCATCTCAGTTGGTCACCTGTAGTGCTGTGCATGTGGGCCTAGATAGCTACACCACATCCAAAAGTCACCAGTCTTAGGTGGTTTCTCCAAGGGCTTGTTTTATAACGTGACCTTGCGTACTACTTGGTGAACAGCCACAGCACGCAGGCGTGATCCTGCGGACAGTGAGGGTGTGTGTGTGGGTGACCAAAGGAAGCCATTTACTGCCTTTTGTTGGCAGAGAAGTATTAAAATTTCCTCCTCTGCAAGGCAGGAAGAGCAGACACTGCCCTGGACTTCCTCCCTGAGATCCTTCCTGACCAGGATGCCCTTCTGCAAGGGCGGAGCTGTGACCTTTGAAGGCCATGCCTTGACACATCAGGACATACTCATGCACAGCACATACTCGTTGCTGTGTTGCAAAGCAGGTGAACTTCAAAACTGAATATATAGGCCATTTCAGAATGAAGAGATATGTAGCAAGTAAAAGAACAACTTGTGAGTGCAGGTGGCAGGAGAGGAGCAAGATACTTTGAGAAGTTCTGATTTCCAGATCCCAGAGTCCCTCTGCATCCCCTGGAGAAGTCGAGTGGTCCCCACCTTTGGTGAAATCCCTGATGGAGCCGGCAGCATCACTCTGGTTTAACACTGACTATAAATGATGCTTACATTTCAAAAGCATTTTTTAATAATATTTTTCATAAGTATAAGCTAAAGTAGTTACTTTTCACCAGGGTCACGGAGAGTTCACTAAATGCTGATAGACTGTATTCTGTATTAATGGCACTAAGCTAACTGCCTCACAGAACTGCCAGAGCCCTTTATTTAAAGAAATAGCACTGTATTTCACAAGAAAATATTTCTAAGGCTTTCCTTAGTGATAATTTGTCTGAAGAGAGACAGGTCTAATTATTTATATTGAATCTGGGAAGCCCGGAATTGGATGTGTTCAATAAGATACGTGCTTTATTTGAATATACATCTAGAGCAGTGTGCAACACAGATCATTGAAGCATTTTGTTTTCTTTTTATTTAACAGAATATCAGCAATTAGCTTCTTTGTCTAATTATTGGATTTTATAGCTCATTCTTTGGCTACAAAGGTAATGTTGTGCCTTTATACCTAGTTCCCTGCAGCAAGAGGAGAATCACAGCATGGACTGCATTTCGTCTCTTCGGCAAGGGGAAGGGGTCTGCAGCTCATCTGCATCAGTTCATCTATAACACTGAGCCAGGTGATGGGACTGGGACTTATCCCTGCACACAGGACCTTGTTGATCCATCCACAAGTGTATCAGGAGCAGAGGACTTGTTTCTGGCTGTAGGTAAGATTCTTATTCCCTTGCCTGAGAGATGAAAGCTATAAATTAGTTCTTGCTGGTACTTATGTAAATTCCCTATTAGTGGTGGTTCAAAAAGTGTATTAGGTAGAAACCAGTTCTTATAGTTGTGTATATGAAGCAACTTTACAGCACAATTACTAGAAAAATGTTGTAGATTGAATGAATTCTCTCCACTGAGACAGTGCAACCCACTGAAGTCTATGTGACTGTGCTGGGAATCCTCTGCATGGAGGGCTTGGTAATGCAGCCCATATCCTGTCAGCACTGAGACAAAATCCAGAAACTGTGATATCTTGAGTAGGGCAGGTTCAGCTTCTTGAGTGATAAACTGTCCATAAATGTAGTGATAGAAATTGAAGGTCATATTTCTTGGGAAAACAGATCCTGAGGCACCCATTACAGTCTCAGTGCATGCAAACGGGTTTCAGTCTATTGTTTTAGAGAAGCTGTACTCTTGTTTATCTATGTAAGATGGCATTGAATGACCCCAGACAAGCCCAAGTTAAAGTACATAGAGAGAGAATTAATTAGTCAGGCACTTAACCATGAGTGTAATGTTAAGCATACAAATTGTGGAGAGATACATAATTTTGTTAAAATGACTCCGGTGGCATTGTTTGTATGTTAAAAGTTAATCACGGAACTTATCTGTTTCATTATATCAGGGTCTAATAGCTTGAGCACTTATTTGCAGATCTAAGACGTTTAGTGTGTTTACCATGAACTCTTGCTGCACATCAAGAATTGATTGTTGCCCACAGACAAGTGGGGTAATACCAGTGAAGCCCTGGTCTTACAAATTGAGGGATAGCAGGGAGCTGAACATGAATAGGGAAAATGCCCAAGGCAGGTAGGTCTTGAGCAGTTCACCATCAGCAGATCAGGTTTTCCAGAGCCCTCGAGGCTGAGCAAACATCACTGGTTTTGGCATTAGCTCCAGGGGGAACAGCATTAGGCCACTGCTGAATGTTTTGAGAACTTTTGCTCATTGGATTGGGAATGGTAAGAGAGGAATGTTGTGGGCTCCACACATGAAGATCTGAGTTCTGGTCTTTGTCGCTCGTGGGTGCGCTACCTATATTTGGGACCTCCTCTCACCTCACCATCAGCTGGACACAGTTACCTTTTGCTCTGAGAACTCAGTGTGGGTAAAGAGGACAGATGTCAAAACCCAGACAAATGGATCTTCTTTGTAGGAGAGACCTGTGAGCTGGGCCACCCCATCTGGCTCCATCTTCACACATGTAGAAAGGGAGGTCTGGGGAGGTCTAGGCAAGAAACCAGTATTCCCACTCACTAACAATCAAAAAAAGATGTTCCTGAGTGATGTACTCAGCACCTTCAGTTCTCACTGGGGTAGAGTTCCTTTGGGACTACTTTCCTGTGTCTTTAGGGGATGTAACCAAATTGTACCACATGAGAGCTTGTAATTTTAATGCTGTGCTGTAAGGGAAAATTATAAACATAACAAGAAAGACTGGATGTTTTCCATTCATATTTTTAGAAAGGTTGCTTCTCATCTGTACACATTAGTTTTCCAGCATCTTTGGCAAGATTTAAATGAATTATTTAACTGGAATTGAAAAGCAAATCTTACTTCTAAATTAAGCCAATAAAAGCTCTTCTTTCTTTTTCTTCTCTAATTCTTAGAATGTTACCACAGAAGATAAAGATCAAAATCAGATCCAAGAGGTGATAAAGCCAATAAAATACTGAACCTCTGAGCTGATGGGTGGGAGACAGTCCTTGGAGAGAAATGAGTATGATCAGAAGCATGGTCAGTACTGCTGAAGTGATAAGGCTTTAACCAGACATATTTCCATCTTGTGGCCGTCCTTTGTGACAAGTACTGCTAATCCAGGATCTCTTCTGTGTGTGGTGTAAAAAGCGGGGAAACCAGGCATGGACCCTGGCTTGAAAGGTCAGTCTCTTGTCCTCTACTGATGGGAAATCTGTAGAACTGATGAGTCAGAACCCAGCAGGAGATTTTGTTTCAGAAATCAGAACCTGCCTGAGAGAAGCACTTGGTCAGAGGAGTGAACTGCGCTGGCAGGGCCATGCTGCGGACACTGCTTGGTCTGTCCAGGCTGAAGCTGGGGATGTTTTACAAGCTAAAACCACACCCTGGGGGTCAGCAACCCCGTTCTGCTTTGTGTGAGAGGTAGGAGCCCTTGCTCCTCACTCTGCAAAGCTTAAAATGCCTGTTTCCTCGGATAGTGCATGGATGGGATCTGCTTGCTGGGAAAGTCAATCATCTGTGTTGTAGAGATTTTTAATGCCCACGCTCATCCCCACACAATAAACGCTCTCTAGTTTTTCCATGCTTCCCCTTTTGCTATTAAGACGAGGTTTTCTCCTGCAACTGAATGGTAAATGTTTCATAAACAGTTCCTCCATCTGCAAGCGGACCTTGAAAATTGATTATTTAGTGTTTGTTTCTCGTAATCCTTAAATGTTTCTACCATTATAAGACAGGCAGTTGTTTTGCTTGGAAGGAATGCGAAGAATTAGAGAGGTTGAAAGTGATTAGGACTCTTGTCTTTTAAGACAGAGCCAGTCACTAAGGCTGGCACTCAGCCAGCGGGGAGTGAGCATCATAAGACACCCTGAAGCCTTGAAATGCCTCGGTTTTAAACCCCATGGGGTGGCTTTTGCATTATCAGGGAAGAGATGATATTGCGGAGCCTGCTTTCTTCGTATTTTAAAGGCCTCTAAGTTAATATTTGTTCTAAGTCGTTGTTTATTTTTGGATACTTTTATTGTTTCTAGGAAGGCCACAAAGAGTTCAATGTTATGGAGAAATGGTTACTTTATATTTATGGTTAAAGAAAAAAACCAAACAAAAAACAAGAAGTAGAAAAGAAAGTGCCAAACAATCCTGCCCCAGTTCTTTATTTAAGGAGACAATGTACTTTCCACCCATGCACAAGCAGTGCTTTACAGGCTGTATAATAAAACGCTGTTCCAGATATTGTCTAAATAGAAACAGATTTAACCCTGCCGTTGTGACTTGCACTGCTGGGAAATGAAAGTTTTCAGTCTGTTTTTCCTTTGTTTTATGCTCGCTGTGAACTGTCCATCCCCAGAGCACTGCCTCGTGCACAGAGACCTGCTGTTCCAGTGCCATCTGTGTAGAAAAGGTGGGCATCCCCTGAACCATAAGGCAACAGCAAGGGTTTGGACCTCTATGTTAGGTCATGAATCGTAGTTCAGCCCTCAAAGTGGCACTTCCTGCAAAGACCACTGATCACAAAACAGACCCCACTGGTTTACGATGGGAGTTTAAGCCACTCATGACAACGAGGAGGTGGTGGCTATTTGTGATAGTTCTGAAACCCAAGCATTTCTAAGCCTAAAGATCTTTGAGGCAGAGTTAAATCATTTACTCCTGCAGTTGTCTACTACGGGCATACTCAGAACTGCTGAAAAGATTCTTTAATTGAAGTTGGCTTTGAAAATTACCCATTGCCGTGTTACCTAAAGCAATCTCCAAGCATTTCTCCATGGGGGAAAAGACCTATGATAAGAGATAGTCCCTGAAGATCCGAGAACAAAAGATGGGCTGCAGCATATGCATGTCAGGAAACGGTCCATTACTCATGAATTGCTCCATTTCCGTACACCAACGGGGGTCACCCTGTCACTAAGGACCAGAAAGATTATAACAATAATATAAATACTGCTTTATTTACAATTTTACAAGAAAACAACTTTCCACAGCCATTATAGAATGACTGTCTTTTTAAAAGTTTCCACAAATAAAACACTCTCAGAGGACAGTAGGAAGTTTGCAATGTGAAGTATTTTGCAGTGGGACTAAAGGCACATTTCCATGTGTCACTGAGCTGGGGCCAGCTGTTGGGGCATGAACTAGGAACTAGGAAGAACCAGATTCTCCTCTTTGTTCCCCTGCAGATTTCCTGTGTGACCTTGAACAAGTTATTGAGTTTCTTTGCCTGCGTGTACTGACAGTCCTCTGCTTTCCCTTTGGCACCCCACAGTGCTCCCTTAATCTGCTCTGTTATCTGGAATACTGCAGTGAGGTGCCAGGGAGGTGGCCGTGATGGGGATCTCATGCTGTAGGAGTTCTGAGTACCCAGAAATTTAATATCTGGGCAATGCAGAATTGTAGAGTCACTTGAGTTGGAAGAGACCTTTATAGGCCATCTGGTTCAACTCTTCTGCAATGAACAGGACACCTCTCTGGGCAGCCTGTGTTACTATTAACATAAAAGACTTCTTCCTTGTATCAGGTCTAAATCTCCCCTCTTTTAGTTTGGAACCATTTCCCCTTGTCTTATCACAACAGAATCTGCTAAAGAGTCCATCCCCTTCTTTCTATTAGGCCCCTTTAAGTACTAAAGGGTCTCCCTGGAGCCCTTCTCTTCCCCAGGCTGAACAGCCCCATCTCTCTCAGCCTGTCCCCATAGGAGAGGTGTTCCTTCACTTGGAGCTATATCTGGCCTTCCTCTGGATGCACTAGAAACACTGTACATTCTGCCCACAGCAAGGGCTTGGAGCTTGGTGTCCCTTAGGGTCCCTTACAACCCATGCCATTCTGTGATTCACACTCCCTGAGCCCCGTGCCAGCCCCCTGCAGCATACCTGTGCAATTTGCAGCTCAAAAGTGGTCTGATCCCAGCAGTGGAAAGGCTGGAGGAGGGATGCTGGGACTGGGCCATGGTGTGTTTCCCACCTGTGGGTCAGAAGTAACAGGATTCTCCTGCTCTGTGAGAAACCATGTGAATGAGTACAAGTGACATCAAGGGCAGGCATCATTACCATAATGCCTGTCTTACAAGTGTTGGAGGTAGTCACTGGAACAACATCACCCAAAATTTGTGTCCACCTGAAATGCTCCGTGTTTGCAATCTCCGAGCAAGAATGAGCAGGCACGACTCTGATTCTTATCATCCAGCATTAAAACACAGCAGCCACCCCAGCCCACCTCTTAGTATTCATTTTACTTATTAAAGCTTCCCAACAAGTCTCTGCAGTGATGTTATCTGCTAAATTGTGTGAGGTTTCTGATCATTAAGTGGATTGGTCTTCAAAGAGCTAAATGAAAATGAGCAATAAATATCAGTGTTACTTAGGTCGTGTAGTGCAAAATGACAAGGAGACCGAAAGACCTTCTGGCAACTGTTAGAACAAACAAGTGTGGAATACATTCACTAATGCTTCTTGCGGGTTTTTAGAAAGTTTTTAATTATTTGGAAAAGCAAGTTTAAATGGAGAAGCAGTCTTGATCTCAACCTGGAAGAGGTAGGAACTCCCAGCAAGCTTTTTTTGTCCCACTGCTGTGACCTGGAGTTATGTGCTTTATCCCCGTGCTAACTTTCCTCTCTGCAGAAGGAGCACTGTAATATTCATGCATGCGCTGGAGATATTATTATGGCAATTTCTCCAGTGCTTTGCACATAAACAGATACATTTAAGAAGGTGAGCCTCCCGCTGGTGGGTGTAAACATGAGCTTCAAGTTTTGCACCTGCAATTGCATTTCCTGTATATAACAGAGCACTTGTGCCAGTAGAAACCTGACTGCAGAGGTAAATGAGGCGGCAGTGGTTGCCGTAACTTCTACTTGTAGCTGTGTTTTCATTCACTTGGAAAAATAAGCAGCCACAACGGTTGTCGGGGCAAATTGCATCCCCAACCAGGGAGTATGAAAATCGCCCACACAGGCACTGTAAGGAATATTAAACGGCTGCGTGATTTCTTTGGTTGTGTTTTAAGTTTGTGCTGATTTTTACATGGACAAAAAAAAAAAAAAAAAAAAAAAAAGGATGAAAAATAATTTTAAAATGCTGCAGCTTCTTGTGTCATACTTCAGTACCGTCTCCTGCCAGTCAGGGACAGACCCCCAGCCCCCCACAATCCCACTCACTCTGCCTTCAGAGGCCAGAGTTTTGCTCTGGCCAGGACAAGGGTTCTCCTTGCCCCTCAGCAGTTTTTCTCCTTATGGGAAAGCAGTGTTCAAGAGGGATCACAGTAGAGAATTCCTCTGGTAGTAAAAATCCTAAAATGTGACTCTACTCCTCCTTTTGTCCCTTTCAAGGTCTTGGCTGTTGGCATCTCTTTTCACGGTAACTGAAGCACGCTGAGTGAGAAATGTACCTGAAAGAGAAGAGAGGGTTCAAATAAAGGTGGAAGGTGGAGGCACACAGAAAGAAATGGAAGCATCAAGTTTTTAAACAGAAAATAAAGAAGCCTATAACCTAAAAACCCGCAAGCCTAAAGGTAACTGTCATTTCCTATTTCTGTGAAAACTGTTGGGGTTTCTCTAAAGGAAGTGGGGGGTGGGGAGAGGACAGTTCCTGGTATTTTCCTGAGATTAGAAAGCAAATAAAAGTTATCAGGTTTCCTACGTGACTGAAATAAGTGTTTTGAAAAGTGTGAACTCCGCCACAGTGCAATCTTGTGCTATATGGTAAAGGCTGAGATACTACATTGATGGCTGGGAAGGAGGCAAGGAATCTTTACTCACAAGTGACCCCATTGTGTTATTCCTTATGTATAAGGGAATAAATTCAGAATGGTTGGGCACTGGAATGGACTGCCCAGGGAGCCACTGTCCTTGGAGGTGTTCAAGAACTGTGCAAATGTGATCCTTAGAGATGTGGTTTAGGGGGCATTACTGGTGGTAGGTAGATGGTTGGACTAGGTGATCTTAGAGGTTTTTTTCAACCTTAATGTTTCTATGATTCTATGACTGCATCCTTCCTGGCACTCATTAACACCTGGGTCATTTGCACCCAAGGAATGTGCAGCCCTATGCAGCAGGGTACCTTCCAAACTCACGTGGGATAATTTGACATATCTGCCACACGGTGACTTAACCAAGTGTAACCTGAAAGCTCCTTCTTGATGAAATATTTACTCACAAAAAGCAACAGTAATGAAAGAGTCGATATGAGATTTCTGGAGTAAGTCCATTAATTGGTTTCAGAACGTCTTTAAACAAGACTGAAACAAATCAAAGCAGTGAAAAATTATAGTTCAAAATCAAATAGTGCAGTACTTCTTAAACACAGTATTTTAAACTTCTGTGGAAGCATCACCAAGCCCTTAGGTTCTACTTGTGATCCAGCATGATGTGCTCATTCAGCTCCCCTTCTGCACATAGGGAAGATAGGAAATGGGGAAATGAAGTCTCAAATGTGCATCCTTGGTACGGGCAGCAGGGCACAGGGACACGCATCACCTGGCTTCACATGTGGCTGAGCACTGTGCCTGTCCCCCTTCTCCCCATTATCCACCTGCACTGAAGAGGAGGGGTCCAGTGTAGAAGGTTTGGTGGTTTTTACAAGGTCAGGTCTCCAGTGACATGAGCAAGGGCACAGAACGGAGCAGCTGTGTTGGGTGAATGCCAGTAAGGTTTGCTCCCGTTTTCTGGTTTATAGCTATTTGGCTGGGGAGTGCAGATCTTATACAGGGAAAAAAAAAGAAAAAAAAAAAGTTTATATAAATATTTACTGAGGGGAAGCAACCTAGAATGAAGATTAAAAAAAAAAAAGAAAAAGAAAGATAATTGTGGTCTTGGGTCTCTGCTCCTAAAATAGGAGAACCTAAAGCTGAAATGGTTTGGCTTGCTCTGTAGCCTGGCGTGCAGGGCCCATGTTTTTAAAGACATCATTTTGCATTTGTTGCATCAGTTAGGATTTACATACACTTCTATGAAATCTGAGCCATAAATGTTGATTTTAAACAAAGACATTTCCATAGGATCTTTATTGTCTGTGTAGTGGTAAAGTGCTATGAATAATTTTTCCCAGGTGCTTAAACAGGTGGTGTCTTCAAGGGAAGCAGGGCTTCTTTCATGTTCCCTATAATTTGTGCTGTCTTAAGCCTTCATTGTCAATGTCTTGGGTGAACGTTTATGGCTGTTTGAATTGTGCCTTCCCCACAAAGATGCTTGGTACCCAGCTCCTCGATTGGGATGTAAGTGCTACAGTTATTTATTTACAGGGAAGGAAATAACACAGTGGCTCTATTTGCTACTCCTAAATTTATTTTCTCTTCTTTTGTGCAGTGTAAAAATGTTAGTCATCACCAATGGCCCTTGGAAATAAGCTTTCCAAATATATTCTCATACTCTATATAGATGCACTGATTACACTCCAGCAGGTCGGCAAGGGGAAATCTGAAATAGTGGCACTAAATGACAAGCAAAAAATCACTGGGGAGAAAACTCTCCATAAAAATCTGAGGATGATTATGGAGCATAAGCAAATGTCGCCAGCACTGGACCGCGTTCTCGTTGAGCCCTCATTTCTCAGACACCATTGATTAAGGGTGGATGGAAAAGTGCCATACAAAAGAGCAGACTCACGGGCTTCAGCTCCTGTTTCCATCTGCTCTTTGAGCTGCAAGTTCAAACCTGCATGACAAAATTGGGATTTTTAATCATATGCTCAGGATCCAAGCAAAAATAGCTGGACTGGGAAGGAGCTGGATGGTTGCTGTTAACATAGAGAACTTTTGAGACTGCCACTTCTGTTAGAATCTCACATTCAAAAGTGGGAAGCAAGCTGTGGCAACCAGGTTTGGAAACGTGAACTGATATGGCTGTGAGCTTCCATTTCCTCATTAAGTTTTTTGAAAAGTCATAAAACACAAAAGTGGCTTTCCTGAGGAGCATGTGTCATGGACTTGGATTCAACATCATTTCTTAAAATAATGGACACGTATGCTTGCTGAGATCCATCAATTATTAGGGCATGTTTAAGCTGTATAAACATTTCCATGTGGTTTTGGGGTCTCCCTCAGCAATGTCATACGTCCATCCTGTCCACGCTCATTTATTCTAACACACAAAGAATCCTCCATAACTTACAACACTGCAAAAGTGAGGGATTGATGTTTCCCTGGTGTAGATATGTGTGGAAATCATCTGTCTGAACAGAAGAGGGAGGGGGAGGCTGCGCATGGATTTCAGGGGGATGCTTGGAGGAGGTGTGTTACTCTGACAAGCCAAGATACCACATGCTCAGCCAAAGAGCTCAGCAAAGTAGGACATGGAGGTATGGCACTGCAGGACAATGTCACCTCTGCTTCTCCAGCCACATGCAGATCATCCCTAGGATAACAGCAATAGCTGAAGTGCACGTATATATAAGTACATTTACCTGTGTGCATGTGTGCATACATAATCCTTTTTCATTTTTTCAGAAGAGCTGTCATGAGGGCATGTAAATGGAAGCAAGCTACCAAGTCCCTACTTTGTTCAGAAATAATCTGAAATACTTTTTTCTTCTTCCTCTTCCTTGTTTTTCTAGCCATGTGGACTTGCCAGTTCACTGCATCATTGCATGTTTATAACACAGCATTTCTTCAGCAGCTGTCACTATTTCACTGTGCCACAGTACATCTTGTGTACTAAGATCCAAAACATGATACAACAGAAAACAGCTTAAAGAATAGAAGACCCTCTCTTGGCATCCATTTGGACAATGGTTGTGGGCTCTAGAGAAGGCAGAGGGTGCTAGCAGCACCCTCAAATATGTCCACTGTTCCATCTGTCAGGGCTAGTAATTCACCACTGGTGCTTGATGCTTAACAAGATGCAGTTTAAGGTACAGAGATGTACCTTTGGCAGAGAGATGTTTTTCTCTCTGTGCTAACCGGTAGCACACTAATTGGCTGCCAGGATGTAGCGTGGGATGCTGGCTTGCTAATGGGTGTTTTCAGTCTAGGAAAAAGCTAGGTGAAAATAGAATGGGTGCACTCCTAAACAAAGGTGGTGTGCAAAATTTGGAGATTTCAGTGGGCTGGATTACAGTTGCCCTCGGTGTAATCATAGTGATGTATGGATCACAGCTGAGCTACAAAAAAAATAATTAATTTGTGATACTGTTCCTTGACCAAAAAGGTAAAGGATCTATAAGAACTGCCTTAAGATAATGCTGTCTGGAAGGGGTAGGGAAGTACTGAATATTATTCCTGTCGTCTTCCTTGCCTGGCAGCCCTGAGAAAGGGCCAAGAAATGGGGAAATTACTCTGTAGAGTCTTTTGTCACATTGTCACTCGCTGCTTGCCTGTTTGGGGCCAAAATGCAGGATTCGTTGCGTGTGTGACTCGGGCTCATCTCATTGTGTGAGAACATGTGTGGGTGTCAAGTCACAGGGAAGAGAACATCTTGCCCTTTTTCTCATGTAATCAGAGTGCTTAAATTCGGTCATGCTGGGGCAACCCCTGCTGAAGCTTGGCCACCTAGACTGCATTTGGTGCAGATGTTCAGGCTGTAGTACTTCTTCAGAAACTTGGTGGGTCTGACTTTCAGCTCATGCTTATGCTTTTACTGTCACCAGAGTGGGAAGAAGGATATATACATATATATTTTTTCCCTAATGAATATTATGACTCGATAGCTTGAATTATCAACATGTCTTATAACATGTTGCAGATAGTGGTTTTGTGATGTAACATCGCTTCATAGAAAGGGAAGTATGTACCTGGTAGTTAGCCTGAACTTGATCAGATAGCAGTAGATTGCAAATTGGTGCTGCTGTTTCCTCTCACGTGATCCTGTTTGATGATATTTTACAGAAAGCAACCAGGAGATATTTCTTCTTACAGTCAGTAATTAGCAGAGAACGAGCAACTGTGCAGTACTAAGATTATCCAGCAGCAGAAAGAACATCCTAATCCCAGACATGAGAGACAGGATGTCCATTAGGAATGGTAGCCACTGATCAATAGTCTAATTTAGCATAGAAGGGTTTTATTGCTTTGGGAGCTGGAAGAAGAGAGGGAGGTATTGCAATGTCTTTAGTTCCAGTCCTGTCTCTGCTGCTGATTCACCTCAAAGAGACACTGGCTGACTCCACTGCTTTTCCACAGCCATAGGATCAAGCAATAATTTTAAAATAGCAGAGCATTATGTATTTTGAATATGCATTTGATTATGTATGGGGCAGCACAAAGGAAGAAAATCCATTTCTGATGATATCAAGGGTAAGCTGACGTTTGTCTACAATTTGTGTAGGATCAAATGTGACAAATTTATGGACCCTCTGGAAAAAAAAAAACAAAACACAAAAGAAATCCCTTTTCAGACATTTGGTGCCTTTTTCAGTTTTTTGTTTTTTGTTTTTTTTTAATAGAAAAACAAAATAAAAAATGGAGATAAAATTCCAAAGCAGAACTCCAAAAACATTATTTTTAACAAATATGCAAATATCTCCTGCAGAGTATTAATGCTTATTAATTAGTTTATTAATTAATTAATGTTTATTAGTTAATTAATGTTTATTATTTAATTAGTGCCTGTGTCTCTCCATCCCCTCCTGTGCTTCTCAGAAATAAGATGGTAACTGTGAGCTGCTGAAGTGCATCACCCTCTGTGGAACCACCTTCAGTGGCTGCCAAAGGTTTTTCTAACCAAGTGAAGGGGTAAAAGTTCCTATTACTGCACAAAGTGGGTAATTAAGAGTAAGCGTTACCTGTAAAAACTTTATGTGCTGGAATTTACATCAAGGTCATGAAGTCACGTGGGTTAGGAGACAGCTCTCATCCTTGCTCTGTTCCTCAGAGAAATTGCTGCTGGTCTAAAACCCAGGGAAGGCAAGTCTAGCATAATGCAGGAAAAGTGATAAAATGGTGGCACCAGTCTAATAGATTTTCAAGGAGATTGAGCAGGAGCCACTGAAGGCAGCAGTGAGGCATAGAAAGCAAAAGTACACCAGGCCTTGTTTAATTATCTTTTTCACACTGCATTAATCATTGCAAAAACAGGATTATGCCTATTTTTACATCAGGGTTGAAGGGTAATACAAATGTCATTTTGTGCACTGTCTGTCATTAGCAACTGTTAAATTAAAGGTTTGAAGAGCAAAATAATGAAGGGAGGCTGCTCCCTTGACCTATTTTTCACCAACTTCTTCCTCTTTGACCTCTGAATCTGAATTTCCCTTATCAAATCATCGTATGATTTCCTATGAGTGTTCTTGCTTTCCCCAGCCCCCACAGCTATGGTGTTTGTTCCCATGACCTCGCTCTTCAGCTGTCTTCTTTCATGTGCTGGTTTGACAGTCAGTCATTTTTTTGCCTCCTAAAGCATCCATAACTCTTCGTTTTCTAGTCATCTTTCCCCAACTCCAGTTGCTCTTTCAGCAGCTCCGCTGGTGCCACCGTTGACCTCAGGCTCCTTCACCATCTGTTTAAATCTTCACCATCAGTTACCATGGCCCAACCCTCAGTCCCAGCCTTATCTTTGCATTATAACTTCTCCTCATTAAGATCTATTTCCTTCTGAATTCCTATTTTTTCTGAGTTCCTCACTCTTCCATCTCCTATGTTGTTCCTAGTTACTCCTTTTTGACTCCACCTTTGAAAGAATTTAAATAATTCCTCTTTTTGCTCTGGTCTCAATCCAGATGTGATCATAATCTGATGTTTCAAAAAGAGGCACAAAAAGGTTTGGCTGCTCATGTGCTTAGAGTGTGGTTTAATGATGTGGGATCCTTTCCCACCCCCACAAGGGCAATAAATGAGTCATGAAGTTAAATATACCTGTTCTTATGCTTGCGTAGTTACTTGTCCTACACTTGAGGAGATACTGAATTTGTCTGTGGCAGTTGTCTCAGTGATGGCTCACATTGACTGCTGCAGAAAACCATGCAGTTTTTAATGTTCTTAAAAGTCTTGTGTTGCATTCTACCAGCAATTCCCTTTGAATGCATGGGAGAATTTATAGGTCTGAATTTATGGGAAGGGGCTTAAAAAAAAAGAAATGTAAGTTTTCTTCTGGGGTGGAATTTATTCTAATCTTTTCAGCTCCTTGAACTCATGTGTCAGTATAAACTCTGACATATAGCTCAACTTTTCCTGTACAGACTCTGTTTGCTCTGTATTCTCTCTGGCTTGGGTGTATAGAGGAGTGAGTGTTGCCAAGTAAGGCAGAGTTCCAGTTGGTGTATAAGATGCTGCTTTTCAGTGGGGTGAAATAGTGGGACCGAGGTCTGAAAACCAGCCGATGACAATTTCTAGTGATTTAAGGATGTGAAATGAATTGGATCAGTCACAGCTCGGATCTTTGGTGGACTGAGCAGGAGTATATCTTCTCTCATTAGCTTCCATTGGCCATGATCATTCTTTGTCACCCATACCTCTACCTGAGCCGTGGACAATCGACTGCATCTGTTTCTACTTTGCTAATTTGACCTACCTAGGAAAACTACTCTTGAAGGAACTTTAAAGATGAAAAATAGCACAGATTATAATCTCTAATAGAACTGATCTCTAAGCGCCCTCGTGCAGGTTTCTGATTCTGTATGGTCCCACTGCCAATTCAGTAAGAAGAGTTTTATGACAGTCTGAAAGCCTTCTTTCCAAGGACTGTACATAATCACACAGCAAAGGCATGTTTATAGGGCAATACTCCCAAACTGTTGGTTAGAATAAGTAAGATTAAACTCATGCGGGTACAAAAATTTGCCCATTTGTGCAACAGTGAGTGAATAAGTGCAATAAAAACACTTTGGGGCTCTTGTCTTTTCTTTTTTTTTTTTTTTTTTTTTTTGTACCAGCATATGTAATTACATAGATTTGTATTATAATCATGAAGTTTCTAGCTGAAGATTTAGCAAGGACAGTTTTATCCGGGATGCCGGAGTGTGGTTCAGTCCTGAAGAATGCTTGTGTGAGTAGATTATTCCATCAACTCAGTGCAGCAGGTATTTTTCACCTTGTTGCAGAGAAGGTGGGAGGATATAGCAACTGATGAAGACAGGATACCAGACAAGATGGAGCACTGGCTTGATTCCATATGATAATTTCAGCTTAATTGTTTTGCCTTTAGGCTGCTGTATCTGATTAGACCAGTCTCTAGCTGATCCAAGGTTAGGAGAATGCAAAACCACTGTAGGGTTGCTCTAAACACAATTCAGCCAGACCAAATAATCTAGGTCAGTTATACATGCAGATCTACAGATACAAGCATGCATGCAGTCTAGCATGAGAACATAACATACAGTAGCTTCAAATTTGAGAAGAGAATTAGTAATTTGCTGAGATAAAAGTTATGGCCTCTGTAGTAGGCTGTGTAATCGTATAAATAAATATAAAAGTCCACTTTAGAGCAGCATTACTTTAATACTAATTGGATGCAAAAAATCTTATCACATTAGTAACCTTCATACCTTTGTAATAACTCTTTTATTGTACTAGCCAGCTTGGTTTTCACTAATATGATACGAAAGACTTGCTAATATATTAGGAAAGTCACTAACACTATTAATTTACTAGATAAATTACTTCTCTATCTTGGAACTTTAAATGAAATGGAATTCACTAATCCTAATTGGTTTGCCTTCTACCAGAATTATTTCCCATTAGTTCAGCATGTTTTCTTTTTTCATACTTGAACAGAAGAGATTTCTTAAACTCAAAGCCTTGGGGTACAGTATATGGGTTTATTAATTATCAGGTATTCATTCAAGGGGGTTAATTAAGCAATAACTTTCCATTGACTGGAATATACAAAGGAATAAAAGGCTTGACTTGTCCTGCTGATTAAAGCACTGAGGCCATTGTGTCATCATTTTGTTCCATTTGGTTGTGGGAGAATAAAGATTTTTCCACTATTTAACATAATTGGCTGAGAGCTCAGAGACCCCATTCCTTGTGTATAGGAACTTTGTTGTTTTGTTGATTTTTGCCCTTTTTTTCACCCTGTCTCTGCACGGCAGCAAGTGCTGTGGCCTTTCCTCGTGGCTATAGACCTCCGTGCTGTGACCACATTTTGTCACCTGGGTTTGAGAACTGCAATGCAGCAAAGGAAGCTGAACCCACGGGGAAACGAGGAGCCGGTGCCGAATGCGAGCTGCCTGCTGAGTAAGCAGGGTATCGTGCTGTAAGCACGTGACACTGATGCTGAGGAATCGGCACTTGGCTGCATACTGGCTTCCAGGCAGAGTTTATGGTGTTGGCTTTGACATTTGGGTTTAATTCAAACCTCTTTGGAATCAGTGGAAAGTCTTGCCATGTACTTCAATTGATTTTGGACCAGGCCCAGAAATCTCTGAATAGCTTGTCTATGCGAGAGACACCCTCTCTTCTCAGGGATATTGCCTCATCTTTTGAGAGGAGCAGCATGTCAGCTAGAACATCTTTTCTGTGAAAGAGAGCGCGCTGCTCTCAAGTGAGTTCTTGAGTAAGGGATCCTGCAGCCTGTGGCTCATCCTGCAGGGACTTGGCTCTATTGACTTTTTGGGTGTCCTTTTGAGAGGTGGATCCACCAAGGGCATAAATTAATATATTAGAATAGGTGGAAGAGTAGGGTTTTTTTCCTAGAGCTTTCCTAGGTCCAACTGAACTCCATTTCCTGTAACAGCTTTCCCCGGGGCTGTGGCAATCTGCTTTAATTAGAGCAGCCTCCGAGCATCTCTCGATTATGCTGAGGAATGGGGCTCCACTGTGAATTTAGCTGACCCAAGCTGTGGGAGCGCAAAGGCCATCGTTGCGCAGGCCTCCCACGTACCCTCATTTGCACTTTGCAAGTCTTTAGCCCAAACCAGCTCTCTGCTGTCCGGGCTCTGGAATCCATTTATAAAAGGAGCTTGTGGTTGTGTCTGTTTGTTGGTAAACGCATATTATACGCGAGCTGGAGCTGGCTGGCTGGCTGAAACTGCTACCTGTAATCAGCTCTGCATCACTGAGTCAGCGCATCCCGAAGCCTTAGCACATCTCTGCCCAGGGGAACACCCAGGAAGGTGGGGCACCAGGTACCAGCAGTGGAGCCCACTCATCCCAGCCAGAGGAAGAGAAGGAGGTGGAGCTGCCAGCTGAAAAAGTATGTGATGTTAGAGTGACTGCTGAGTTTATTCTCCAACAAGCATTAGCATGCTCTTCTCATTTGATTGTTTTGGTGATTGTGGTAAAGCGCAGATGTTACGCAATGGCAGGACTGGTAACACTGGCCACTGCCAACTGTAGTGCCAGGAATCATTTATAAGCTTCCCAGCAACAAGCTTTGTCAGCACACGCTTCCCCTCCTGCAACTGTTGTAGGCACCAAACTCTGTCGTGGGTGAGACATCCCTTCCACCGGGGAAGACCACATCACTCCTCTGGAAGAAGGGCTTCTTGCTTTAGCTGCCCTTTTCTCTTTCAAATCTTGCAGAGGATCCCTGCAGGTTAACTGAAGAAGTCGAGATGCCAGCATCACCCAAGTGAGCGTAACACCTTGGTAAAATGAAGAGATTTTGAAATCTCAACAAGAAAGGCTGTAAGATTGCCTTGAGTGTTTGAAATAATGTATGTGTGTCTATATCTAGGTATACCTGTATAACAACATGAGCCAAATGGCTTGCTTTGGCTTGCTTATCATTCAAAGACATAAAACAGGTAATCTAGCTTTATTTGACACCTACGATAATCATCCAAGAAAATGAGAGGCTCTGTAATGGAGGTCTATAAACAGGTCTTGCAGGTCATTCACACAAGTTGGCTGTACACACCAGAGCTCTATGGAAACGTGGCTATAAACACTGGTTTGGATCAAGAGCTTCTCCACTGACAGAAAAGACAAAAACTAAAGCTGTGCAAAACTGAGTACGTCTCAGAAAATGATTCACCCTCTTAATTAGTTTTCCATTTTGGTTCAATGCCCTTAGGTGGCTGCAGTGGGCTTGAATTTCTTCTTTCTGGGCAGAGTTCACCTTTGCACAAGGGCTGGGAAGCACTCCTCTCCCACCCTCCACGCTCAGAGGAGCCCAGGCAGAATCCTTTAAGGGAATATTTTCCTTTACCCAAATTATTCTGAATCACACTCATTTCCTAAGGCGCAGTCACATGTGGCTAAGAGGCTTATTTAATTGCCGCCACAACGGGACACTGGGAAGCCTGTCCCCTTGCCTTGTTAAGCAATGCCCTGCTCACATCTCAGAGAAATAGCCCCAAGTGCACCACTGCAATTTTCTGTCACGACAGCCACCAGTAAAAGCAACTGCATGTGTGAGCTGTCCTTCTTGGAGAGTGCAGCGTTCTCTAGGTTCATTTCTCAGTTAGGAATCTTCATTCTCTGGGTGAATCAAGAACTCATTAAAAGAGGCAGAGCCAGTGAGCAGAGTGAGGCATGCACTCCCTGGACGTGCAGGATGCAAATGCCTCTGCTCTGCCGTCTCGTACCAGCGCAGCCTGAGCAAGCTCGTGCTGCACCGTGAACGTTCACACACTGGCTTTATGTAAAGTTTGTGTGGTCACTGAAGTTCAGTTCAGTAGGAATGGTTTGCTCTCTTTCTTTTGAGCAATAACAAATGGAGAGCTTTGCTCCAGCCATTTCCTTCCATGATTTACAACTACATCCTTAGGCACGGTTTTCCCACTGAAATACTTCACTCCGATCAGGACGAAATGAGTGGAAAGAGTCCCCATGTCATGCCTCAGGCCATCCCAGGGAGGGAACAGGCAATTCTGTGCCTTGAGTCTCCTAGCTCTCCCCCTACAATAAGCTTGGAGAGATGACTAAGCTGGGGAGAGGAGCTGGAGCTGTATGAGGTAGGTGTGTAGGAGGTTGCCGGTGGGGTTTGTTCCAGCTCATGTTGGGAGTCACCTTGACCCAGTGTTGCAAAGGAAATGTAAAACTAAATTTCTTCTTTCCATTCCTGCCCCACCAACTGCACAGCATAAAATGTATCACTTTCTTATTTTCAAATAGCACTTCTATATGCATTATTAATGTAACTAAAACCCGAGCCTTCAATTTATCACTCCCTGGACACTTGTGCTTAGAAACGTGTGTTATATCATTGTCTGTTTAGTGATGGTGTTAAGTTCTAGCTGGAAAAGAGAGGCATGGCGTTAGGAACTGTATCTTTCCCAAAGGGAACACCAAAATCTCTTTTTTTTTTTCCTGGACAGGAGTGTGTAAGGGTCACCCCAGCTCTGGCTGTAGGGGGACAGCTGGACAGTGAGAGGCCATGGCCCATTTTACCCTATCCCACCAGGAAGGAGTCTTAATTTGGCCACCTCCACCACTGTACCTGCATTAATTAGTGATTTGACTGTTTTCCCCCTTCCAGGGTTTTCCTGATAAACATCACTTTAAAACCCAAACCTGTAGCCCACTAATAAATCATGGTTATTTTGGTCTATCAGGCTTGCATCTGGCTCAACCTTAACTTTCCTGTGCCCTGAGGAAGACTTAGATTAGGGTGCTCCATAAGGTGCCAGAAACAAAGGCAAGTTTATGTAGCTGGGGGATTTTAGCAAACCATCAGAAACCCTAGAGCTCCCCATAGGAGCTGGCAGCAAAGGATGTATTCTCCTAGTCAGATTGGCAGAAAAAGTACAGACACCTCCCAGAAGCCCAGCAGGGGCTGTGGTTTTGGCCCACTGAGATTTTAAAGTCGAGTTTCCCATCAATGCCACATGAAGCCAATGAAGGTATTTTCCATTGATTTGAAAGGGCTTTGAGGTATGTCCCAAAGCCTGGGTTAGGTGCAGTAGGGCAGCACAATGGTGTGGAAGGGGAAGGAGGCATCTGCTCCCTTGATCCCCGAGGAGACTGCAGTGAGTTGGAGCTGCAGGAAGTGCTCCTGAAGCACTGCTGGAGTGTAGGAGTTGGTTCCTAATGCCTAGCACCTGCACTCAGCTGCACCTGGGAGAAACTGGCTGCTCAGCTCTGGGGACTGACAGTGGAGACCAGGATTTTGACTCCCGTAATTAGCAGCTAACGTCAGGAATCAGCGTGCCAGGCAGCAAAGGGGTCCCTTCCCTAAACATCTGCCCCTGGCACCCTGCTAGGAGGAGAAAAATATGAACAGAGGGAATTAAAGTGACAGCCCCCACGATCTGGCATATGTCACTGCCTCTGAGGCTGATTTAACTGGGCAGCAGGTAGGAGAGACAAATATTCACTAGAGGAGCTGGAGAAAATGGAGGCGAGGCAGAATGAGATAAAACCTATTAGAGAGAGTGTTTTACAGTGCAATTCCTCGGGGGCTGGGGAGGAAGGAGAAAGCTCACCATAAATGGAAAAAGGCTCAAACTATAATTAATTCACCTTCTCCCAGCGTGGTACCATATTTATACTGTATTTCCATTATAAAAAAAAAAATAGCAGAAAAACTCAACATATTCAGTAATTTTTATGTTCACAACAGATAACTGTCTTGCAGCAGATTAGTGTGCTGGTATATTTGCTGTATGTATGTGAGGGCTTCGGATGGTCTGGGACTTAAACTTCAGATGAAATAATCAACCCTGACTGAAGGGACATTTATTGGAAAGGCAGTATGAGAAGAGATGGTGCTGCTGTCTGAACTGCCTGACTCCTGCAAATTAACAACGTAAAGGAGAGGTTTTCTTGGAAATCTGCAGGTGAGAGGCTACGCTCCTCTCCTCACACTTAGCCAAGTGGGGTCAGCAGTGCCGCAGGCAGCTCCCATCCCAGAGCTGCTGGTCGCTCACTGTCTGTGGGGTGATGTGTCAGGCAGCTCATACCTTGCCAACATCAGGCTGGGAAATCAGGCTGCACGGGGCACTCTTAGCACAGGCTGCAGTAGATTCCAGCTTACCAGTAAAAGTGTGGCATGTAATTTTTGCTTCTCACATGGTGTGAGGAGCAGAAGAGAAACCTAAAGATCTGATAGGTCTCAAGCCGGAATTCACATAATCACTTTTGCTATTTAGAACGAAAGCAGATAATAGGGCTGGGATTCCAGGGAAGGTCTTAGTTGTCCCCAGGTTCAAGGACACTCGGGTCACGGGCTGGAGTCTGACAGGAAATCAAGGCTAACCTTTGTACTTCCCCCTCTGTTATTGTTCAATATACAGAAAAAAAAAAAAAAAAAAAAAGAAAAAAAAATGAAATGTATGGAAAGAAGCAAAGTACATATACTTCTGCAGCCTAAGAGCTGCTTTCAGTACTGCATGCTTTTATGTAGAACTCAATAAAATGCATTTGCAAACATAATTACAGATCCAGCAATGTTCTCTAATAATGGATTATATAAAGCATGTTATGAAATGCATTCATATCAGGTTCTTGGCAAATTGTACTACCTACTGTAACCAAGTGCTATAAAACCAACTACAAGTATATAGGAATTACTGACACAAGGTATGCACCCCTGAAATAAAGTACAATTGCAGTGGGTTGCAAAATGTACTGTAGAGGGTGGTGGAGGTATTTTGAACATGCTGGAGCCAGCAGCACAGCAAAGGAAGCTTTTCTTGGGGAAAGCATGGTGATAAATGGCTCCTCGGTGCATATCGGCCGTTGGCTCGGGGCCTGCAGGTTGATTCAGCTGTCCTTACGTGCCGTAGTGTTTGGTCCTATTTTGTCATGTTGTAAATTCCCACCAAAGTATGTAGGGCTCCTTCTGGCTAGGCATCAAATAATTAAAAAAAAAGATAAAAATTAAGACGATGGTCCTGAATTCATATCAAGTATTTCTGATGTTGCTTCGGCATGCTGGACTCCTACATGAAGGTTTTATCCAAAACCCTTTCAATTGAGTGGAAATTTACTACTGATTTGGAGAATCTCTGGATAAAGTCTTGCTTTAATTTTGTCAGATTATTTCTTTAGGGCAGAAGGGATGTTATTCTGAGTTATTAGGTTATGAATGTTGCTGTGTCATGAGGAAAACAAATGGATTTCTTGTTCTACTTCCTCATCGCTCAAAACAACCTCTAGTAAAAGATAAGCAGAACCAGAACGGATAAAAAGGAAGCCCCTTTCCTTTTCTCACTGCAGTGAACCTTTACCCAAACTCTCTTTTTTGTATGGTTCCTGTTGTTCATGTATTTCCTATTTCTGCCTTAGTTGGGAGCACTGTCATAACCACAAATTTTCCTATCATTTGTTTCATTGCTAGTCAGAAAAATCTTCCCCAGACCAGGCTCTCTAACACTGAACGTTTGAGTCGTTAGTGAAAGCAAATAGCACAGAAACCATGGCTACTACTTCTAGGAACTGCATGTACAGCAGCAGGAGGAATAGGTCGCTCAGTATGCCAGATAGAACTTGGTAGAGAATGATTGCATGCAGCTCTAGATCAAGGGACCTGACTGCAGTGGAGTGAGATGCCCTTTCAAGCTGCTTCCTTGAATAGTTTCACTATGAAAGCCAAGGAGTGGGGTATGGTGCGTAGCCACTCTTGTGCAGATGTGAGATTGGCATGCAGCTGGGACACATGCTTAAACATTGAAACTGAGCTTTATTTCCTTAAAAGCAGCTATGCTGCTCATTTGCAAGTACATCTTGCCTCCAAGAACTGTGAAGCGTGTTGCAAATACTGATGGAGAGCTCAGAGTGTTCTTGCACTTGGGTAAACTTGATCCTAGAGAGGTTAAGTGATTTACTCAAGGTTGCCCAGTAAATCAGAGGTAGAGGTAGGAAGTGAAGTGGGAGCATGACTGCAAATGACATCCTTTAGCCTTCAGAGGTGCTACTGTGTGTAAATAAAGGCCTGACCCTGTTGGCTGTACTCATGTGAGCAGTCTCTGAAATTAATGGAAGGACTTGCATGGGAAAAGGACTGCAATATTGGCCTCTTTAGGCCTTCCTCCATGAAATGTTTAATATTTCCCAAGAGGTGTTACTGGCTTCACCTCGTACCAAAGTGTCTTACAGCAACAACGGCAACAGCTCAGAAATCTGTTCACAAAAGCCAGGGTCCAATGTGAGAGCTCACTCTGCCTGGGCAGGCACCAAGCCACCAGCACCTGAGAACAGTGGCATGTCTTGGAAATGAACTCTGACATCCACACTTCCCCCCATCAGAGGGAAAGAAGAGGTTTTGTGTCACAGTATGGACCGAGAGATTCCTCAGCTGGTAAAAAACAAAAACAAAAACAAAACCCAAGGGCTGTATTTCTTCCCAGCAAAATCTTGGCTCTCCCCCAGCTTCAGCAACCTAAAAGGCTAATATGTAAGAAAGACCGCATTAAAAAATATGATGTAAAAATATGTCTTTAATAAAAGAAAATTCCAAAACTCTCTGTCCATTCTCTGCAGAAAAAGGACTCCTAGCTGCAAGCCACTTTTTGCCTATTTGAGTCTCCGTGCTTCTTATCCCCCTTTAGCAGATTTCAAATGAATGAAGAGGTAGGAGATGACACCGGTGCTGAATAGCGCGCGTTACATAAACGCGGAGCGGATTTCAGTGCAGACACACGCAGCAGAGATTTCCACCTCGAAGACGGAGTGAGGGAGCCTGCAGCATCTGAAGGGAAATCAGCTGACGGCACTGCTCCGGCGTGTGGAGATGTGCAACTGCCACATACAGGGAAAGTGGAAGCAACTGCTGAAACCTGCCATGGCACCAGCTCCCCGAAGCTTGAACTTGTGCGATAAAGGGAAAGAGATCATTAACTGCGCGTGGGGATCGCTCGTGGAGGAGGAAAAAAAAAACACCCTTTAACTCTGGAGTTTTTAAAAGTGCCCTTGTTTGTTTTCTTGGCAGAGGATTGGAGCATTTGGCACCCATCCTTGGAAGGTGGCCCGGCTGTAAAAATGCTGGGGTTGGCCCTTTCCATGCTGTTGCTAAGCGGACGGCCCAATAGCCGGCTGGGGCCCTCCAAACCCCACCCCACGCTCCGGCCGGATCCAGCCTGCATTAAAAGCCTCTCTTCTCCCACTTGCTAATAATATATATATATTTTTTTTTGAAAAAAAAAAAAATTAAGCCAAAGAAGTGCCAGATTTATGTAAGCAAAACCACCCTAACCATGCCAAGAGGAGCGGGGCACGCAGCCCATGCCCCATGGAGCCCGATGGCTTTGGGGCTGCGGTGCCGCTCCCGTCAGACCCGTTCCCCTTCTCGCTCCCCGCTCCCACAGCCGCAAGGTATAGCGCTGAACCAGGGGTGGTTTTTTTCCTCCCCCCCCCCGTAACCCCCCGCCCCGTCCCCACACCCTCCCTTTTTTCTTCTTTAATAACTTTATCAACTCTGAACCCTGGGATGATTTGTGTGTTTCATATTCTCCCTGTGCTTTTACTCTCGGTTAGAATTTGGATACTTTCCATTTCTCTTCTATTCCCCCCCCCCCCCTTTTTTTTTTCTTTTTTTCCCCCTGCTTGTTTGCGGTTTTGCATGAAAAGGCACTGTTAACTCTTTCACGTTCTGCTTGGATGAGGATTCTCTTGGCTCGGCTGCTGGAGGCGTTGCTGGAAGAGCAAAATAAAGTGCAGGGTTTCAAAACCGTAGGCTGAAAAGAAGGGCAGCAATGGAAAAGATTTACGCCGAAACTGCTACTGTACGAAAGGCAGAGCTCGGAGAGCCGAGCGCTGGTATTTGTTTCCCAGAGCTCTGCTCTCGCCTCGTTGCACAAGGTCTCCCCGAGCAGATGCTGGAAGGCAGCAACACGGGGGGACACAGGCACAGAACTGTGAGGGTGGGCACGCGTCCCCGTTTCAGTGCTCACGGAGCGTTGCTTTTGCATGCAGAATGGGAGAACGGGTGCTTTGCTTTCCTGAGTGTAGAAGAAGCAAAAGGCGTTCACTCCTGCTGCACCTGGCCAAAGCCGGGGGAAACAGAACATCCTCGGCATAGCAGAGATGCACAAAAGGACATGGGGAAATTTTCCCCAGGAGTTGTGAAAAGCGGAGGATTCGTTTTCCCTGTTGTCCCTTGAGATGAGAGGCTGGGAAGTTGGCATCTGACATTTCGAGCCTTTTTTCCTCTTCCTCAATGCTTGCAGCTGCAGAAAGTGGGTCCAACCCCGCTGCCGGCCGAGCCGTGCGCGAGAGCCTCCCAGCTGAGCTCCTCAAGCGGCTGTGAGCAGAGATGGCTCAAACAGTTGGCAGCAGTGAGGATCAGTTATCTTTTCCTTTTAAAAAGTACATGTTATGCAAGCAGGTTTTATTGTAGTTGCGGGTATTTATTCTTTCTTGCTGCAGATGATAAAATAATCTCTCTGGAACCAACAGGAACGCCAATGTAAAAAATTCACGCTATAGGCGCATTAAATGGCACAGCATTTCTCCTCAAAAATTCCAAAAGCACATGAAATATATATATATTGTATATTTGCACATCCTGTGGTAATTAGCATTTGCAGCCTTTGAAAAAATACTTTTTGAGTGGTTAAAGGAATTTTTTTCCAGCATCCTCCACAGCCTTTTTTGTGTGATTCCTGCTCTCCAATATTTGTATGCACGTTTGTGTGTGTGTTTGCTGTGCCTGTTAGTTCCGTTTTGTAGAACAAATGGAGAAAACTAAAATATAGATTTCTAACAACTACAAGATTCCCTGCAGACAGGGGTTTTGTACTGCAGCAGCTCAGAGGAGGAACACAGCATGTAATTCTACATACATCAGAGCCCTTTTCCGTTGCTCTTACCTCGTCAGCTGAATGAAGAATTATAAAAACTATGTCCCTGATTCTGTAAAGATTTTAAAAAGAGGCTTAACTTTAGGCACACAGGTAACTTCAAAGGGAATTAAGTGAAAATATGGGATGTGAGTAGTTCACGACAAGCGGATGCCTTAGAGAGAACGATCTATGCAAAACTTGATCCAAAAGCTCAGGAATTACATTAATTGACTTTTGTGAGCTAAACAAAAGCTGATTGGAAATTATATTCGGAAGCTAAACCGAAATATTTTAACAAAATAAACCTCAGTGTGGTGGATATTCTTATTACAGAGCGTCCTTTCACTCGTCTATAGGCAAGGGGACCGGCGCTGCAAAAGGGAGTGGGAGTATTGCCATTGATTTTAGTGAGGCCAGAACTTTGCCCAAAACATTTACTTTTCCCCAGGCTCTGAGGGTTTTTTTGTTTTTTGTTTTTATTAACTCTGACATTGTTTCCTGCATCTCTGCTGTCACATTGCATGGGGTGCACAAGCATTGTGAAATTAACGACGGACCTGAACTGCGGAGCACGGCTCATTGATCAAACCTCTGAATCCATCTCGACATAGTTTGATTAGATGTTAGATTCAAGCCTGCTGTATAGACACATCTCTTTGTACATTCACAATTTTGTTGGCACACCTGTTGTGGCCTGGTTGGGAAATTTTGTGCATGTAGCAAATCCTGGTCTAGTGGGGCAAGCTAAGCATTGATTTTGTTTCACCACGTCAGAGCGAGCTATGTCAACTGCTGCACATCACTTTGTGATCATGGTTAAAGCCAGTCCGACAAACAGCCACCTCAGCAAGCTGTCATTTTAATGTTTTATCCATTTTCTTTTTGTGTACGTGTGCTCCACATTTCAGTGAAGCCTCATCTCTCCTGCCCACCGCCATAGGCTAAAAGTCTGCTGCAAGACTCAAGTCTCAAATGTGTCACATATAATGAAACAGGAAAATCTCACCCAAAACACTGATTTCTGGTGCTCGCAGTGAAATCCTCTCCTGGTCAGGAGGAGGAGAGAACAATGAGACATGGGTAGTGACATGGAGCCATTCAGACCTCTCGCAGCCCTGAGCGTTCCCTCCTTCCTGCTCTCCTTCCTTCATAGTATTGCAAATTTGAGGCCTTCTATAGCAACATTTTGAAGTACTATAGCTTGCTGTATCACTAGCTCTTTGTTCATCTACTTCGAACTTTTAAAACCTAATCTCGTGCCCATTAAAACACAAAAATTCTTCCTGCTTTGAAGTGGTACATCTTGGGAAGTCAAAACCTTCTGTGTCTGCCTCAGACACTGATATTTTACAAACTTTAACAACTCAGCCTATAGATTTTTTTCTCTCTGAGTGGGGAAGTTTTGCTCTTATCCCCATTTTACAGGATGAAATCTCTTATTCAGTGAAGTATGTGAGCATGTGCCAGTTTCAACAGAGCTGGTGGAATCTTTCCAGGATAGACTAGGTTTGCCAAAAGTGCAATTTGAAGTGGAAAACTATTCACAAATTCAGGTTGAATGCAGGGAAGAGTTTTGTCAGAAAGAAAAACGAAGGGAATTTCTTTTCTCAGGAAGGTTTAGATGTTTCATTTCTGTATATTGAAAATAAACTATATAATTTTCAACTTTGAAAAGCCAGTTATATTTCAAAATTAACCTTTTTCGTTTATGACTATTTTGAAAGTAATGTGATGAAGAGAGCATTAGACTTCTCATTATGATAGCAAATTGACACTGCTTTAAGTTTCATTTTGACATTTTGAAATGGAGGGCTTTTTTTTTTTTTTTTCATCCAGAGCTATTTGGTGTTTATTTATTTTTTTAATTCACAAATGAAAGCAACATGCATATTTCCATCCTAGATGAAGTAAAGCAAGCTCAACTGACCCAAAATGAAACCATGAGGAGATCTTATGCTTGATGCGCCAAAATATTGGGCATTTTGGAGTCAACTCTGCCTTATTCTTTTTTTTTTTTTTTTTTACAGTTTGCCATTCAGCCACCAGACCAAAGGGAACACGTCCATACAGCTCCAGCTTGTGCAGTGTAAGAGTCCCATTGTTCTTGGTTGACTTCTGCAAAGCTTCCTGTGCTTGGAGTCAGTCTTGTTGTCTCACTGAACACACACCTACACAAACCAGAGCAAGGTCAACAGGGAGATGGGCATGTCTCTCCTCCTAGCTCCGGCTTCCAGGCTCAAGACTCTTTTTCTTCTCCAGGTTAGCCCAAGTAAGCTCTCTTCAGTACATCAGGCTTGAGGAGAAAGGGTGGGTGCTGAAAGGGGAATGATTTTCTTTGCAGCATTTTGACATTTTAATGCACTCAGGGTAGTACGTAAGGTGGGCAGCAAAGGAGAGGGGTGGTATGTGTCTGGGAGAACCTGGAACGTAGAGCTGGGTGAAAATGTTTGGTTCTTCTTAAGCAAAAATGTAAACATAAGGTCCTCTAAATAAAAGCCCAGGTCACTTCAGTGACTTATCAGGAGCTTGCCCATCTTATCTTAGAACAGCTCTTCCTAATAACGTAAAGTGATAAAAGTGAGTTGCAATAATTTTGCCAGAATAACTGTTTAGGGAACAACAGTGATGCACATTTAAATATATACCTCTAAATAGCATAATCAGCTTTGAAGTTTCAAAGAGTGTGCATTTAGAGTCCAACCAGCTAGGAGAGAAGGAAATGAGATCCAAAGGATATTTACTGCACTCACCAAAGTATTTCACATCAAACTAACTTATTAACTTCTCAATGTCATGTGATATGTATCCGCAGCTCACTCATACTGCCTTAATTTGCTGCTGTGTGTGACAAGTTGTAGGCTGATCTAGCCTGACACATCATGGTATGCACAGTGCACATATATCATCATAAGGCAATTGAAAACCAAAGACAAACAGCCCCAAATTGTGGGCTGAAATGTGGGAGATGGAGACATTGATCAGCATGGCGCAGTGAAGGTATGTTACATTGAGTCTACAGCCACCCACCCTGCACAGCTTCATTTCTGGTCAGCTTTGGGTCTCCCTTCTAGAGGCACAAAATATTTCTGGGCTACAGATAAAGAGGTTCTATTGTCCAGGACAAGCACTTCATTGTTTTCAGGTGCAGGGAAAAGCTACTGCCCACATAAAGCAATGCTTGTTGCACTCAACTTACTAAAAAGTTTGAGAGGAAGCAGGTAAAATTTTGTCATATAATGAACAAAGGCTGTAGTAATTTTGACTATGAGCTAACACTGATGGGAATACATCTTTATTCCTTATGTCTCAAGTATGTGATGTGTCAAACACAGCATAGCCAGGCAGTCAAGAGGTGATTCTGCTCCTACTGAATTTACTGTTGGTATGGCATCACCTTGAATATTGTGTGTGGCTCTGGACTCTGCAGTCTAGAAAGGATATTAAGATACTTGAAAGCCCACAGAGGGGAGCAGCAGAACTATAGCATGGCTGGAAGGCATGTCCTGTGAGAAGGATCTCAGGTCACTGGGGTTGTCCAGTCTGAAGAAGAGGAAGCCAAGAGGTGACCTCACTGCTCTCTGAGGCTCCCTGAGGAGGGGAAGCAAAGCCAGGCTCTGCTCCTCAGAACTGATGACAGGAATGGCTGAGTCGTGGCAAGAAAGGTCAAACTGGGCAGTAGGAAAAAATTGTTTGCCATATGAGTGGCCAGTCACTGGAACAGGCTTTCTAAAGAGGTGGTTGATAGCCCATGACTATCAGAGTTCAAGAGACGTTTGGACGGTGCTCTCAGTAGCATGCTTTATTTTTTGGTTATCTCTGAAGTGGTCAGAGAGTTGGACTGGATGTTCTTTGTAGGTCCCTTCCAACTTCCCTGTAGTGTCCTCTCCTCTCCTACCCATCACATCCAAAGTGTCTCTGGGGTCCTGGGTGCCAGGGTTGTGAGGCATATCTCAAATCTGATTTTCGCACCTAGAAAACTGACATAATGAAGGACCATGTATTTGGGCCACAAAGGATGGTAAAACTCCGAATAAACATGGCGATAACTTGTATTAAACTTTTCAGAGCTTCAGTTTATGAAGACTGATTGTTTGATCAAGTGAAAGCTGCCTTCATTTTAGTCACTTTGTCCTCAGCAGTATGAGATCCAAGTTTATCTGATTCTTAAAGCTGAATGTATAACATTGCAGTGCCTTCCTCTGAGTAACAGACAAACTGGGCAAGTGCTGTCTGGTTAGTGTTTCTACAGACTGTGCAGAATGATCACTCATCTAGAAAGAAACACTTCCACTCTATGTGAGCATCAGTGGAAATGCTGAGCATGTTCAGGGCAACTCTCTTTTTATCATAGAAAAGGGACATTCTCTATGGACCTGCTCCAAAGCCCCATCATGTCAGTGAAAGGACTCCTGTTGACTTCAGTGTGACTTGGAGTGCCTCCTAAAAATGGGAATAAAGCAGTAGACTTCATAAATCTTCTGATGTGGTCCTTAAAGCAAGAATTCAGACCCCATGGGGCAAAGGTTTGTGATTAGAAGGATATTTGGCCTCTCTTTCTTCCTGAACTGAACTATCCAGATCTTACTGGAGTTCTGTTCTTTGAGAAAAATCATATGCCAGTCAGTACGGGGGATAGTTAGTCTATTAAACGCTACATTATGCTTTTTACTTTTTCATTATTGTGTGAGATTTGATTAAGGCAGTCAGTGACCCTTTGCTTAGGAACAGAAGAAAAAAAAAGCACAGAAAAGCAAATGGAGCCATAGGGCTAAAATATGTTACTGCAAAATAGAACAATTGAAGGTGTGGGAGACAGAAGAATTATCACAGCACAGTTAGTTCTGAAGTAGCATTGAGAGGCCCTAAACTCTCATATAGCGTGTGCTGGCAGAATTTCATCCTATAACTTTACCATAATGCAGGAGTTTTTAATAGATAAGCTTGTTGGCATGAAAAAAGAGGTGCACATCAACGACTAGATTCCCCTATCACAAGCAGTGCTCCTCAGTGATTCCTTCTTTCCCCTATCACAAGCAGTGCTCCTCAGTGATTCCTTCTTTCTGCTATCCTTTTCCTAGACCTTTCTTAGGGAGATATTTTAAAGGGTAATCCATAAATGAACAGGAGTTGAACCTCTGGGTTCCTTTGTGCCATTGACAGAAAATTTCTTTTATTTCCTTTCCTGTTTGAAATGACCTTTCCTTCTCTCCCTTTAGACCTGCTGCTTGTCCTCCATAAGTTAGAGTCGTGCCTGACCGTGTTAAACACATGGGAAGGAAAGTCTGCTGACTGTACGACCTCCTCGTACAGCTCTCAGCCTTTGACTCACAAGCATGATTTGGCTTTATCACTCTGAAGTGCACTGCAGATGACTGGTTTGCAAGGCAGATAATGTGAACCATCACGTTATTGTGTGGAACCTCTTTTCCACACTGCTCTATATATGTCAGTCAACCTTTTAATTTGATTAGGAGGTTAATTTGCATGGTACTGTGTGTATGCTTTTACTGGAATATATATACTATGAAATGTATGATGCAAGTTAATCCAAAGCTAAGTAGGCCAATAAAAGCTAGTTCCTTAAGGAGGAAGAAAAAAGAATAGAGCTCAATGGAAGAGAAGCTTGGTAAGAGTCCAGAGTCCTGACTCATTGTTAGCCTCAAGAGTGTCCTGACTAGCATCAACGTGTTCTGGAAGCAGTGTGATTTTCCTACCGTATTAACAAAAAATAATAAAATGTAATGCTAAAACAATAGGACATACCAGAAAATTTCCACTGAGAAATGGTATCTCAGGAATATGCCTGTGGCAGGACGATTTCCATCCTGCTCACATAATCTGAGTATATGGCAGTTACACGACTTTGTGCCCACCATGGAAAAATGAGCAGCTCTTTTAGGTGCTTGGACGGTTCCTTCAATACCAAGTGCTTCAGAAGGCTAGAAAACAGAATACAGATTATAACTGTGTTCGTGGGAGACACCCAGTCAAGAGGGAGCACTAGGAATGTGCAGTATAGCTGCAGAGAAGCACTCAGCCTTCGTGGAAATCTGAAAAATGCCTCCATGGCTCTCTACCCACATCTCTCCATAATTCTAATCTCAAAAATATATACAATTTGGAAATGATACAGTTCTGGAAGCTTGGCTAGTGTGAGCTCAGTTATCTTTTATTTGATCCTGTGAAATAAATTATATGCAGCAAATCCTCACTGCAGATAAATTCTTCTCCATCTGTTTTCCTAAAAGAAAAAAAAATGTAAAATTACTTTTATGCAACAATTGCACAAGCAAGTTGTAAGCTTAAAGACAAAGGAGAAGAAAGTTAGAACGTTTTCTGGTTTGGTGCCAGAGATTTTTAAGATAAAAATTCTCTGAAAGTAATTGCAATAAACCAATGACTGTTGAGCTTGAACAGTCTTCAAGTTAAATTAAGTTCAATTTGGTTTAAATATTTATTAGAAGCAAAAGAAAACATAAATGCGGGAAAAAAAATCGTTATATTTTGTCATCTTTTTCCCACAGTGTCTGAAATGGGGTCACTGGATTTTAGTAAGTAGTCCAAGTACAATGCAAAATATATTTCAAGACAGAGCTGGAGTTCACATCTCGAAAGCAAAGGGGTTAACAAAAATACAAAATTATGTGAGAGAGAAAGCACTCAATGCCTAGGGAAGTATAGTTTTACCTGTCAGGAACAAGAAAGTTGGTCTGCATCCATTACACAGACATAAACTAATCTCAGCAAGAGCTGCACATGAACGAACAGCTAGAGCCAGATCAAATACAAGGTAGACTTAGCAGAAAAATTCCCAAATCAGAATTGCTTCTTCTATTTCAGGGATTTTTTTTTCTAGATTTAAAAATGAAACAGATCCAATCCTGTAATTATGTGAATCAATAATGTTTATAAGAAAAGCAACAGAAAGTGTTTATGGAGATATAATTATAATTTGCAGGTCTCCTAAAAACCTTGCGTGGGCTGTCTGTAAAGAGAATATGACCAAGTGCTATAGTCTGAGTAAACAGGGAAAGTGTAGAAGTTTGGCTTGTGAAAAATATACATTCATATGTGGAAATGGAGAATGACAGTAAGAATTACAGTGATCCAATGTTTCAGGTGTAACCAGAGAACAAGTACTGCAGGCATTGCAGATGCTTTACTGAATATCTGGGAAATCTGGAAGGGATGTAGAAAACATTAAGTGTTTGATGCTTACTTCAGCCCCTCTTGAATCACAGCACATTCATTTAGGAGTTTGTAGGGAGAGAATATTTCCACTTTCACATTCGTTGTTTTTCTGTTTCTGTTAAACGTCAATCAGAAGCGCTCTAACTCCACTCAAAATCCAAAACCCCAAAATGCATAAAGGAAAATAATCCAAATGTCAGATGTAACCATGAGCAATTAGTCAATCCATCAGAGCAAAAGCAATCAAGCCACATCCTTCTCTTTCCTCTCTGGAGACATGTACATCTAATAATAACCCCACAAGAGCACTTTAACGAAGAGAGGCGGAGCTGAGAGTTTTGACTCCATTCTAGAAAACAAATAAGACTCCAGGAACTTCAATGCAAGTGCATCAGCCAGTGATACCCCAAAGTAAAAGTTTAAGTGATGAATCTGAGTTACATCCAGAGATCAGCAGGAGCACACTGCACTGCTTGCAGCATGTGTGAACGCTTCCAAAGGATCTAACAGCCCCACTGCAACTTGCTAAGTGTTCCTGCTGCCCTTCAGATGTATCTTCTGAATTTAAGGCTGTGTTGGAAAAGCCATGAATGAGTTGGATGAGGTTTTCTACTAATAATACAGGCAAGACCATCTCCTGCTGTTGGCAGCACATGGGCACGGGGTCTTCACTGTGCTTCCCAATACCACCGTCCCCAGCAGTAGGGAATAGTCCTAGCATTTAATTTAACTGCAGCCGTAGCTAAAGTACAAAATTATGTTTCTGCAGGAAATATTTAGGTGACAGCTTAAGGAAAAACACTTGGCTTTCTGTTGACTATCTTCCCCCAAGAATACTGCCATAAATATTTCATTTGTGTTGAGGCCACAGAATGTGTAGCTGGGTGCAGGCTGGGGACCTCACCATTTGGAGGTGAATATTCCCAGCAAGCTGACGTTGTGAAGTTAAATATTTATGTCCCCTTGCAGGACAAGGGGCTTTATGTATTTATACCTTGTGCCCTTGAAAATTCACATATAAGTATTTTATTCATGATATATTTTGTTTCCGTGTGTGCTTTCTCTGTGTGCTTTCCTATGTGCGAGTGTGTTTGTTAGGAACCTACCTGAAATTTTCTTCTGCAAATGTGTTGGCTTTGGTTTGTAAGAAAGTTGCTCTGAATGTACTGCTGGGCACTTCTTTTGTTCATTTTCTTTTGTCAGAGGCTGACAGTACACTAGCTGCAGTTTTCATGCGATCATTCTTGAAATTGCTTCATGCTCAGATAAATGTGTAGGCGTTCTTTCTGTGTATTTTCTTTAAATAGTAAGTGAAAACAGTATTATGAGAATAAAAAATTACACCACAAGATTCTGTGCCTTTTCTCCATTTTCATCTTTCATTCATTTAATGAGCTTATTTTTACTCCCTGTCTTTCAGTCCCCTCTCTATGTTAACAAGTTCTCCCCGATTTCATTGATTCTCCTTGCCCACGGTGGCCTTTTTTAATAATTTATTCAATATGTTTATTCTTCTGAAAGTACAGACTGCCAAGAGAGGTTGTGGAATTGTCATCATTGGCTCAACTAGACACCCATCTATTAGGGATTATTTAAGGATAAGGAAATCAATCCCTCCGTGATTCAAGGGGAGGAGGGGGTGGATTAAATGACCTGGTAGAATAGTCCCCTCTAATTCAAATTATTCTGTGCATTTCTTTGTTTTGTTTCATTTTGTTGTTGTTTTCAATTCTTTTTGATCTCAATTTCTTAATTTTTTTTTTTTAGATAATGTTCTCTTGTGTTCGTGTTCTTTGAAAGTATGAAGAATTTGCATGAACCAATTTTTATTAGTTCCCTAGAGAATGTTAAAAACTTCAATTAGGTCACTGTAAAGTCTCTTTTCCAGAATGAAATTCCTTAATCTTCCTTAATAACTTAAATCTTTGAAAACTGATGTTGTTCTGCAATGCATTTTCCTCAAAAGTAATTAGATACCAGCTAAGTTGCTACATAATAGTCAGTGCTGTGTTGTGCTCTAAGTATAATTGGTCTCTGGATTTTGTGGAGCCCATTAACTCTGATGGGCTGGAAACACGACTGTCAGTACATAGGTGTGTGTTGGGAAATGATAGGAATTTCCAGTTTCCACGAGGACTGTATTTTCTGTTTGAGCAGGAACCTCTCACAGTGTAAACTGATATCCTGCCTGTATTTCTTAGTAGCTCAGTTCCATCATAATCTTAGAACTATTTTAACAGTAAGAGGAAATCTGTGAGGCAAATCTGAATTAGCAGGCTGAGGGATGACACAGCTCCATGTCGTTCCCCTGGGCTCTGTTGCTGTCTCCAGAGAGCATAACTCAGTGCTTCCCCTCTATAAGCTGCCACGAGGCCTTCCTCATCTCTCTGTGGGTCAAACAAACCCAAGGACCTCAGCCACTCCTACATTCTCCCCACACCCCCTTGTCCATCTTCCCAGCCTTCCTTTGGATGCTTTCTAATAACTTTATGTCCTTCTGATATCACAAGATCTGACTCTAGATGCCTTCAAAGCTTGTATCCATTTTATGGACAATAAGGTGTGGGTGTTTTGCAATTAATGGTGTGGGCTTCACACTCGGGTGATAAGGGTTTGTAACTTCTTCCCATCTCAGCTGATTCTCTTTAAGGGTGAAAGATGGTTTGTGCAGAAGTTACTTTATTGATCCTTATCCTCATTCCACATATGATAGATAAGTGTGGGTTTGTTTGACCAAAAAAAAAAAAAGGAGGAGATGATTGATTGCTTATCTTAACCACTTCTATTTGAAGACAAAATCAAGAGTTTGGTAAAGCAGCAGAGGTAAGCAGCTTCCTGCGACCACCCTTTGCTGTTGTACCTTTTATTTTATTTTTTAATCTTCTCTGCTTATTCCTGATGCTTTTTGCTACTCCTCAAGTGTTGTCTGTGCCGATGGCAGAACTGTAACTCAGTTTTCCCCCGTCGTGGTGAGAAGCCTTGCTGTTCTAATCCTGCTTTTTTGTAAGGTAACAATTCTTTAATTATTCTGTAATAATTACGGTGATATTTTCCCTCAGCCCTATGGGCATTATTTTGAGGGCAGGCAGTGGCTTGGTGCTGACACTATGGATGTGTGTGATTTTGGCAAGGAAAAAAAAAATCTTTCTCCTCTTCATTTGCTTTGTTTCCTGCAAATCTCCTTACGCCTCATTTCTGTGTTGTAATCCGAGGTCACATTTCTTCATACATGTTGGATTACAACAGCCTGATGATGGCAAAATCAGAATGTCTTCTGATACCCTCACAGGAGCAGCCAAGTCTCTATGTTCTGTAGCAGATACACAAGTGACATACATTAGCTTTCTGTCAACTTTGGCCTCTCATGAAGAAAAAGCCATTGGGGTGAGAATCAGAAGTGTCTTGACAACACCCTTCTCTCAGTGCAGTACCCTGGGCATCTCCTGCACCAGTAGTTCCCTATCCATGCAAGGCTAGGGTCACTCTCCTGTGAAATGCATGTTTGCCAAGTATTGGGGATCAAATTCAGAGCCAATGAAAGGCACGTCTCCAGGACTGCGTCTCCAGACTTTATTTTGTGTCATATCAGGCTTCAAGTATTATATAGCGTTACCATGCCAAGATATTTTTAGTGTCCTAGAGACTGGAAACAAAAAAAAATATTTTGTCTCTTGGCTGGAGGATTTCCCCATATTTGCTCTGGTCTAATTTAACTCCAGATGAATTCAGAGTTAGAATCCATCCAGCTTCTAGATTCAACTTAACCTTGGTACACATATGTTTTCTAATAAATTTATGTACTTCAAAACAGTCACCAATGGTAGTAACCAAATGCCTGTTTTCTCACAAAGCCCACTAGGAGATACTGCAAGATAAAGAGGTCAGATTCATAGGGAATTTTTTGCCTTTTTTTTTTTTTTAACCTTGCAAAATGTGAGGTTTTTGAAGTTTGCAGAACAATCTCTGTTAAAATCAACAGTAATCAAGTTCAAAGCAGGAATAGGAGGCTGATGGCACTCAAATTTATATTATCTGAAAATGCAAACCACTTAAGAGGCTATTATACAGCAGTATAGTAAAGCCCTTCACTGGAGTCTTAAGGATCAAGTTTCTGGCACTATTAGTCATGTTATTTATATATATGTGGACACATATTTATGTGCATATATTGCACGTGTTCACACACACATGCACCCAAGCTATTACTCAACCCTAATGATACCCAAAGTCCAATCACAGAGAATGTCAATTGGAAATTGTCCCTGAAAATGCTTTCCTCATTTGCAGGTGAAGAGAAAGGAGAGAGAAGGGAAAAATTTTTCCTGTAGATGTACTGTGATTGCTGGATTTTGAGGTTCTGGATTATGATCCTTGCATGGGGCTCTTTTAACTGAGGAAACTAAGAAACTCCTGAAAGGAATAGCATTTTTGTACATGTAATACAATCCTCCTTTGGCAGGAATAGACATCCACCATTTTAGCAAGGGAGCGACAAATGTATTGGTATGTAAATCTGTTTATTTTCCAGATTGCAAAAATGCCATCACTGGGGATTTCCAGCTCCCTCTCTCCTAAAGTGGGACTGTATCCGTTCCTCCACCTCCACACACAGAGAACAAGATTTCATACATATCTAGTGACTAGCTACACTGGGTAGCTTTAGTCTAGCGGGATCTAAATGCAGTGGGTTATATGAGGAAAATTGAATTGTCTCAGATATGCATTTAACCCTATTTTTAAGTGTTTTCCTTGTGTCTAGAAGGTGGCCCCTAATATTCAGCCTGCTGGCTGAAGTCAGCCATGGTTTTGTGTGGGCTGTGGTGTGTGCTCAGAAGGGCTGCTGTGTACTTGTTCTTTGTGCAAACCTACTATCAGAGGGTTTTTGGTACTAGATCTGATACCAAATGGTCATATCTAGGCTGCGGAGCAACGTGGTAGAGCTTGTTTATAATAATCTTTGAGAAAGAAAAAGTGGCTTGTTGTCATATCAGAGTGTTCCTGATTATGTGTTACATGCTGAAGCTATTTAACAGAAAACGCTAACAACATATAACACTTTATTCAGCCAACCAGCATCCCGGTTCTTATTTTGCAGTATTTACACTCCAATTTTTAGAGGCCATGAGCTGATTTCCCGAGCAAGGTTTGTCGAATGGATGCTTGTGGTGGACAATCGTATCAGCATGTGTGCACACACCGAGCAGAAGCGTTTTGATGCCTCCTGGCAAACAATACACATGCTGAACTCCCTGTGACCCAGTTGTCTTTGCTAATCGCTCGCTGATTACACTAATCAGTGCCTTGTTTAAAGCAACCAAGCCAAAACCACTCTGCTATGCTGCACTTGGAAAGTGGGATGCATTTTTTTGGTCATTGCCATTTCTGTGCTACTAGAGGTAAACGATGAAATGTTGACTGGAGCCACATGGGGCTCGTGGCTGTTGGTAGCTCAGGAGTGTTGTCTGGGTGCAGACTTTTATGGTCCTTTGCTCTGCAGCCCTAAGCAGCTTGTAACCAGCTGTGTACTAGCATTAGCATCATCTCACAGCTGTATAGGAGTCCAAGCTGAAGGGTGAGGAAGAAAGTGTCTTCTGGAGAGGGTGTGACAAACTTTATCCTCTACCACTGCCACTGGGGCAGTGCATCCCCACTGAAGTTTGTGGTCTTGGTTCACTCTATGGTGGAGTTGAATTCAACATGGGACTGAAAGGGAAGGGAGGTTTGGGCAAAGGAATCCACACCTGTATTTCTGCAAATAAGTCACTTGGTAAAAGTTGGAAAGTTTAAATGTGAACTTGTCTTTCGTTACCAGATTCTTGTGCAGGCAAGAGATGGGTGACACTTCCTGTGATAGCTGCCCTAATAAGACAATCCTTTTTGGTATGTGTCAGCAAACAAAATGTGCCTCTTAAAAGCTAACGTTATCCTTGTCCTTGGGCAGAAGAGTAGAAACAATGGGTCAGCCTTTTGCCAGTGTGTTTATTAAATGGTTAATCAGCTATACAGAGTTAAATTTCACCCTGGAGGTTTTTAGTATCGACACTGTGGTCGAGCTTATCTTGCTGTCAAACAAGTACCTAAAGTTCTAAAACAGGACATAGAGCCTTTTCTGTGTGTGTGGTTTATGATGTTCCTTATGGAGAATGACATGCTGCCTGCATGGCTTATCCCAGGAGCCTTGCTGAGCTCTACCCTGACAGTCAAGAACCAGTGAGTAAATATCAGCCCACCAGTTTCTTCTTCTGAAAGCTTTGTTTTGCTGTTGATACGTTACGATGTAATGGGTATTTTTAAATGAGCATGAAGCATGCTTTTCATGTTGTGTTGGTTGATGGTGTTTTTTGTTGGTGGTGGTGTTTTTTTTTTTCTATTTTCTCTTCATTTGTTAATTTGCTAATGGAGCCACAGGAATAATCCACGTTGAAAAGCAGAATGTTTTGTTCTGCAGCACCCCAGGCTTGCTGATCTGTGTCATTCGTACATTAACTTCTAACTTGTTTAAGTCTTTGTGGAAAGGCTTCTGATCACAGGTGAAAATGAGTTTAATGTATCACTTTATTAAAAATAGTATACCTTCTGATCTTACTCACAGTTTCTGCTCATTTGAGGTGCAAGACTGGAATTGCAGGGTAAGAAATGAGGCTTATTAGCAGAGCTGTTGTATATGAATGAGGTTATCAGCTTTCATTTTATTCTCCCTCACCGGTAAGCATGAAGAAATGAGGTGTTTTTTATGAATGTGTATGAGAGTAAAAGGTGTTTGTTTGAAATACAATTAACACTGGGAGAAAACACCCTAGGCTCTCTGATATCTTAAGATCTGTAAGCTATGGATTTCTATGGACCATGAGGAGTGAAAAATGGGACTGGACCTGAAAATCTGCAGCCTTCTAGGTTAGCTGACAGTCTACTTGGGCTGTCAGCTGTAAACTTGGATACATTTCTGTTCGCACATATCATGAACAAAGGGGATAAAATAACAGGGCTGAACTTTGTTTCAGAAACTTGCTGTTAGAGATATGCCAGTACTGTAGAATAAAACTCAAGATTTACTGAAATTTATGGGGTTTAAATTTCTCCTCAAAGTCAAAAGCAGGCTTGTGTGTTTGGTTTTTTTTTTTTTGTCTGACCCTTGTCACCTCTGCAGTCAGAAGGAGCCAGGCCATGAAGGAAGTTGGCTTTTCCTAAAGGCAGGTCTGAAATTTCATGCAAGATGTTCCGATTTCACAGCTTTTTCTGCCTGCCAAGGAGAACTCTTTCCATTAATTCTCCCAGAAAAACACAACATGCAAGGTACATAGCCTTCAAAATATTGAGAAAATTCAGCTCCAAATGTTTGCAACATTCAGCACTGATTGTTAAAGCAAACATTGCTTGGAGGAGAGATGTCTCCACGTGGAAGTAGAAAGACCAAGGTACCCAAGCCCCTCACTTTTCTTCCTAGCCATCCACTGCCATCCCAAAGAAATCACTGCACCTCTATTTCCCCTTTCCATTTCTTACTGTTGAAGATCAGAGATTAGTTTTCCTCTGTTTATTTTTATGGTGTCTCATGTACCATAGGCCATGTGCCACTGCACTTTCTACATATTTAGTGCTATTCAAGAAGTGTTTGGCAATTTTACATCCAAATTACTGAACAGAAACCCGGACTAGAAGGGCCAGAACCTCCCGTAGAAGAGAAACGTCCTCAGCTGTCTGAGAAGCATTAGGAGATATGTAACTCTTTCCCTTTTTCTCTTAGTGCTTTGTTTTTTTTCTTTAACTTTTATCACATTTTGGTTTTGCTCTTTGTCCTTTCCAGAAGGCTGAATGTAATATTTGCAAACCACTTTTAATCCTTCCTTATCGGTAGATGAACCTCCTCTGGTGTTAGAAACACTTTTTCTCCCTGGTCCTGGGAATTCATATTATTCGTTTCATCTTAAATCTCTCGCAGTGCTGAGCAGATTGTTTGATAGTGCAGGGTGACACACGTGCTTTTTAAAACAACTGTCGTCTTTATTCTTCTGGCAGCAAATGCCACTGCTGTCAAATAAAGTAAAATTGACTCCCACAGGAAAGCTTAAAGAGTCAGAGATGCCATTGCAAATCCTGGCATAAACTGTTTGGAAACCCTTTTCTTCTTGTTTGGCAGGACATGTGCTCAGTCCCTGAACACGCTGCTCAGAAGCTGTTACAAAATATAGAAGACAATAAATACTAAGCAAGTTAAAATTTTATCTGCTTTGAGAGATAGGAGTCTGAATGTCTAAGACACTAGAATTCATTTGACAAGAACAAGAGATCTCAGAGCAGCATTGTAAATGAAAAGCTGTTAGGCAGGCAGTACCTTCCCCAATGTCATGTTTTTCCTAGAACTAGGGCATACATTACACACAAATTTGAGATTATCTCCAACAATTATCTAAAATTAACCGTGGTTTTCTAATGAAAAGCATTAAGAGGAGGATCTGATAAGAAGTGTGCCTATTTATAATACTTGCTATGAGGGAAAAAGGTTTGCTCCTCTGAGTGAAACCAAGCTGCACCGTGTGTCAGAGTATGAAAGAAGTCTGGCTTCCTTTCCTTTCCTTATTAGCAGCAGTGCTGTTAGCTTATCATGCCTGGTGGTTAACAGGGGCCAACTCAAAGAAGTGCTCCTCTTTCTGTGTTTCTTTCAGTGCCGTATCTGCTCTTACAGTGCTCGTGTGTGCTGTGTGATGGAACACAGCACCAGTCTGAGCACTCCTGGCTGCTTTTCTTAGTGTAGCATGTGCTGGAAAGACAAGTTCACCTCTGCTTGGAGCTGCACCGGAGCGAAACCCATGTGCACGAGTCTGGTCAGTGTGGGGTTGCTCCCCTGCACCCTGTGGGCATCTCATGGATGTTCTGCAGTCATCTGGCACAGAACAATAGGGGAGAAACAAATATTGGCATCCCGTAAAGTTTGTTTCCTTGAGACCAGACACCAGATGGGAACCATGTCACTGTGTGCTGGGCCTTCTCTATGCCACAACAAACACAAATTGCAAGAAGCTTTGTCAGCAGAGAGCATCAGTGGAAAGACTGCTCCTTCCAAACTGCTCCCTGTATGACAGGCCTTGGAATCAGTCACCAAAGAATCATAGAATCATTAAGATCATAAAAGACCACTAGGATTGTCTAGTCCAATCATCAACCCATCACCACCATGCCTGCTAAGCCACTTCCCTCAGTGCTATATCTCCACATTTCTTTAACACCTCCAGGGACGATGACTCAAGAGATGTTGTGGTTTCTCTTTTGGCATTTTGCACGAAGTGGATTGCACAGTTTTGGGTTCAGGGACTCGGTTCACAAACAAAGGAGTTACAGTGAGGAACATTTGGAGCCTCTGGTTGCTGACCCCCCTCTGAAATCTGGCTGTTTTGCTTTGTGAGGTGTCTACGTAGAATCATTAAGGCTGGATAAGACCAGTAAGGTGATCTAGTCCAACCGCTGACCCATCATGTGATACTAGTCACACTTACACACCTAAGTTCTTGTCTAACTTGAGTTTCAAACAACCCAAAGACTGAATGAAACTCACAAAGAAAACATAACATCTCACCGCAAATTCACACTGATTACATTTGCATGCTGGCTAAACAATAATACAAGTCATCCTGGGGTTAACATGGAAGGTCAGTAGATTCTGACAAACCTTTCAATGAACCCCTCACAGCTTCTGATTTGTAGGAGTCACAGAAACCAGGTGGATTTTGTTGTGAACCATTTTCCATAGTTCTGCTTATCAGTCATGTGAGCATGGGTAATTATTTTCACCTCGTGTTTGCTAGTGCTGATTTACTTTGCATTTGACCGGTCTTAAAATAAGAAAATCTTTAATCTAAACCAAACAACCCTTAATGCAACCAAATGTTTGGATGAAGAAAGGGTAAATGTCTGCGTGTTTGGGAAAGCAGCACCAATAAAAATAACACAGACATCATCTGCTATCATATTGCCACCAGTGTGGAGTAGCTAAAGGAGTAGGGCACATCGCTGCAAAGTTGAGAGGTATTTTACTCTGTCTTCAGATACCGATTTTGACTGGAGGAGGGGTTTATAAAACTTAGACACAATTTCTACAAAAGGTTCGTAAATCTAACTGCTTTTTTGGGGGTTGTTCTACATTTTTACAGAACGACTCTTAACTTTGAGGAATTTTCACACAAGAAATGTTTTCTCAGCTGCTAAGGCTAATTAGGAGACACAAGGACCGGGTATATTTCCCTCTGAATAGGAGTGAAGTTATTTCATGCAATTTTTTACACAACTTTGCCGTGTGATGGGCTGCATACAGAGTAGTTTATTTATAATGCTTTATCTCACACCTGTTTGGATACTGGCTGTTTTATGGTATTTAAACATACTATTTCTTGCCAATGGCTTTATCTCCACAGTTCCTGCTTTTGCTGCAAATGTTTCTTATTAACTCTAAGAGAAACATCAATTGCTCCCTGAGCATTATTAGCAAGGACAAAAATAACATAATTGTTAGTTACTTCCAACATGTTATCACTGCAGACCTATAAAACAGACATTCTTTCAAAATACTGTAGGGGCTCTTTTACTCTGTTGAAAATAAATAATACATGCTTTAAGCACTTGTTATTTCACTGGAATTTTGTTTTTAGGTGGAAAAAAAAAAAAAAAAAGCCCCGATCAAAACATCACCAATTCTCACTGCTGTGCCTTTCTGAGCCATTTTATTGTGCCACATCTGAACATGCCCCTGCAGCTGCCAGAGCCCCAGTGAAGAGCATAATGCCAGGCAGAGACCCACAGCGGGGGCATACGAGATCATTCACACAGAAAACATGTTGTCCCATGGGGATGCTCTCCTCTGCTATGAATATTTCTCTCTGTAGCCTCAAAGCATGACTGCATATCCTTGTGCTGCCGTTCCTGGGGCAAAGGATGTATTGGACGTATGGACTTCCATCAGAGCAGCTCGGGCTGGAAATGAACATCCGTTGTTATATGGATGGCCAGGTAGGTGTAGGACAAGGGGAAAAGAAAGGCTGAAGTACGTGTCCATGACTGAAAGGGTCCAAATACCTACCTCAGTGCACTTATTTGCCTAGTGCAAACCTGTATTTCATTACAAGTGTCAGGCAAATAAGCCTCGGGTGCGTATGGGACACAACAGGACTGCCTCAAGAGAGGAGTTAGCTTTCAAAGCAAACTGCTCCAGCCAGGATGATGCCTCACTTCATTCCTCGCTTCTGAAGCTAGTTCTTTTATCCACAGCCAGAGCACACACCACCCTCCATCCCTCTTCCTTGGGTGGTGTTTTTACTGGAGGCATTGCTGGATCTGAGCTTCAACCCACTACCTTACTGCTACTGTTTAAAACCTGTCCAACTTGAAGGCACGTGTCAATGCTGCCTTTAGAGTCCCAGTGTATCATCCCTTTTTTTATTTATAATCAAAATAATGCAATTTTATGCAAACTAAATGCTGGTCTACAGAGGCAGCCCCACGTGAGCCCTTCAGAGTGAAACTTGAGATCTTCCATGCCTTGCCAAATGGGGGAGTTGTACTATGAAAAGTAGAATTTCCAAAGGGCAGAATTTCTAACTCGAAATCACCTTCAGTGATCCTCAAGGGTTGGAGTTTAGCCCTGAAACCACAAACTAACTAAAGCTGTTTGTTGGCTGGGTGCTTTTGTCGTTTCCTGTACGCTTTGCTGTATCAACATGAAACTCAAAAAGTGCAATTTGCATTTACACTCAGGTGCATTGCACTCCCCTTTGTTAAAACAAACAAACAAACAAGCAAACCAGTTTTTCCAAGCTTGCTCCCTACTAGCTTAATGAGAGGTTTCTTGCACTGAAACATCTGGTTTTAGTCACTGGTGGTTGGAGGATACTGACAATTCCCCAGCTTTTAAAATGAAGGGAAAGTGGTGTTAATCCTGGGCCCGGGGAACTACTGCAATTCCAGCCAAAATAGCTCTTGCAACTGTAATCATTCATTGCTATTAGATATTTTATGGCGCATCAGAAAATGGATTCTTTTTTATATGATGATTTCTTAAACTAACAGTGAGACTTTTGTGTAAGTGAGAAGTAGGCTCAAAACCTGTGCAAATTAAACAGAGATGTGTGACTGATGAATCACATGTGAACCAGCAGTGGCTGATTTCATTAACTTTATTAATTTCTGTAACTCACACCACGCAACAGAGGCTTCGTCTTGAAGGAAAAGTTTCAGGAGGCTTGCAGAGGAGAATTTACAAATTACATCAGTTTGTATCAAACAGATACTGAGCTACCTGCACAGCACAGCATGGCACAGTGTCTCTGCTCACAATTTCTGGATTGAAGCATGTGAATGTGCTGCTGTTTATAAGACCAGCCCTTTAAATCACACTTCAGCCATGAATGATTTCTAAGTACTAAGCAAGTTAAATGGGCCACAGGAGTAGGGCAGTGATACCGAACCATCATCCCTCCATGGTTCAGGTTAAAATCTGTTTTCGCCCACTTTCGTGATGTTTTAATGTATTTGTTCTTTTTTGAATTTGTTAGCATTAGGGAAGGGTAAGCTAAGCTAGATTTTGAAATCCTAACTTTAAGTGTTTCTGGTTCTAAGTCACTTCCAAGACTGGAGCAGCACATATGTTCTGCTTCCATTTGTGTATATTATATATGTAATCTTGTGAAAACAGTGATTCTTAGGAGGTTTTGGCTAAGAGGGTCTGAAATTCCTTAAGATTTTGCTGCAGTTGAACACAGCCCATGTCTTAATTAAGTCTCTCATCTGAACCTCAAAACCCAGACTAACCTTAAATTGAATCCATCTCCAGGCACAAACATCTTTCTCACCACTCCCTATTTTATTTTTGACTGTTTTGCTCTTTTTATCTGGACAGCCTTGCTCAGTTCTCAGATGTGCAGTAGTTGCTCACAAGTGTAACTCAATACAGCAAACAGTATATATACACTCTTGGAAAGAATGTTCAACGTGAGAGAGTTTGTATATTCTTTACCATCACACTGAAGATATAAATCCTGCCTTAGTATTTTCTGCAGTTACTGGAATTATTTATCTATGGCCAGAACTATAGCCTTTGTTTTACTATCTTAATGCTTAAAAATCCTTAACAAATGTCAAAGCAGAAACAAATTATGTTTTATCTATTTCACTCCTCATAACTAAATTGCTTCTTCTTACAGTAAGACGATACTAGAAAAACAAAAACAGACACCCATCACAGATGCTCACCAATGACATATTTCCATCAGCATGCTGCAGAAAGCTCAGGCAGTTAATACAAACCTGGCTGTAATTATTTACCGAGCAGTTTGCAGCACATCCGTGCCCACTGTGTTTGTAAACTGGCCAATGTTTTGACTCGCATTGGATGAACATGTGAAATGCTGGTTATCTGTCATACAAAAGCTCCAGTGTAAATAAATAAAGCTACATAGGACATCTCCCACGCTTCACACCACATCACAGCTCCTCTTACACAAGAAATCTGTAGGCACAGCAAAGATATCAGTGTGCCATCCGCACCTCCATCATCCCTTCATCACAAGGTTGGCTGGAGCTCTCCTCTTTGTTGAGGTGTAATGAGGCCAGTAAAAAGTTGTCTGCCCACCTCTAGCCCTAGGCAGACAGAGAAATCACCACTAAAACAGTGCAGGAGCTCATCCCACAGCCTGCCAGCCCCAGCAGGTTACAGACCTGAATCCCATTGCCATTGAGGAATGAATTAATTGCAGTGAATCTTTGGCAGCCACCTGCCTCTGCATACTGTAGCACCGACACTTCAGTCTTGTGTGGCCTTGTCCTGAGCTGGTCCCACTTGGAGCTGAACATTTCAAGTAATTTTGGAAAGGGTCTAAGGGCCTGATTGAAGGGATCTTAAAGCTGACGGAGTGCCACTGGCCATGGCAGTGGGAGCATGGTTCGTACCAGCTGAGAATCATCTCCTCCACTCCAAAATGCTTTAGCTCACTTTTTGTGTCCAATGTTTCAAAAGCTTCATGTGCTTTTAAAGCATGTTCTCGAGTCCGAGAAGTTAGTTGCTGGGAATTGGTTTCTAATGTAGGTAATTTAAACCAACTATTCAAATATGTGACCTTTTAAAGTACTAGAGAATTTTGACATATTTCAGATCTCTGATAAGGCTGTAGTTTGGAAAACAAACAAACAAACAAAAAGCTAAGGAAACACCACCTTCTCTTTCTGTTTTTAAATGAAGATTAAGTGGGAGGGAGGGGGAACCCTAACTTGTCTACTTGTTTCTTCACTTGACATACCAGTTTGGGCTGGTGAAAGCAAATGAACTTCAAAATAACTCATGATCAGTTTTGGTTTTGAAGGGAGTGTTCCCTTGGGAGTAGTGCTTTTCTAAAGGCTGCAGACATTATATGTGCTTTATCTCTTTAACGATGGCTATTGTGATGCTCATGGAAGAGCAATTGTACACTGGGCTACACTGTAGCTTCAGAAAGTTGTACTTTAATGCACTGATGACAATTATAGAAACATTTGGAAAAAGATTTACAAAAGCGTTAATTATTAGCTCTGTATTTTTCATTCAGTAATTTTCACTCTGACCTCATTGATATTTGGGTAAATCAGTTAATACTGTTGGAGCTACATGGAGCTACATTGGTTTACAAAAACTGTAAGGAAAATTTTCTTTGGGAAAAAAAAAAACACAATACTAAAAGCACATTTACTAGAAGACTTTCATCTCTATTACAGTCTGCTTTTTGTTCTCTTACAGTTTTAAACTCCTTACTGAGAGATAGATTCTAAAGTAAGATTAGATCAGTGCATCAGTTTCCAATTGATTGTTTTACAGATGTTTAAAAGGAAGTATGTTATCAATGGAGATGATTATCACAACCAAAATATTCAATGAATGATAATGTCATTCTTTTCTCATTTAAATATAAAGATCAAGCCAAGACCCATCTTGCTGGAAGTAAAAAAAAAAATCAGCTCAGCTGAACAACATATTTCATGAGTTATTTTAAAATAGATTTGTTGTTTGCTTATTTATTTCATGTGGAAATTAGATGCGATTTCATATCCTCTTCTAAGGTCAGTATTTGGAACAATACCATTGCAGCCTCACATACACCTGGTCCTGAAATATTAAAACATCAAAACATCAAGAAAGAAAAGAGAGTTAAAGTGATCTTTCTTGATCTCCATTAATGAAAGAATTTCTAACCTTTTTTATAAAAACAAGATTTTGGGCCCAGAAATCCACTATCACTTAACAGCTGGGAAGGTAATTCATAAATAACAATGTATTTAGAAATTAGATAAACAGACTATTTCTAAAATCAAAACATTATTCTAAAATTCCATATACCAACCATACTTGGTGGCAGCCATGAGCAGCAATCAGAAAGCAGCTATGGGCAATGTTTGCATCTATTATTATTATTGCTATGAATACACTGACAACATTGTGATATTTTTCAGGCTGCCATTGGTCAATAGAACAGAACCAAATAACTTTTGAAGCTAAAAGTCTGAATAGTAAAACCTATCTGAACTCATGATACATCTTAATTGGCTTTGGAACAAGTCATCTAGGGCTTAGTTACTCCTTCAAAACTGAACTGCCCTAGTTTTGAAGGGGAGAATAGATTTAGAAATATTTATCAAATACAAAGAATAGATTCAGTGCACTGCTGATTGACTGAGTCATAAACATCCCCTTGCGCTCTCATAATTAGTCTCTGTAGGGGTGCACAGAGGGTAATGTCCCAAGAAAATGCAGTCGTAAAGGACATCTGGAGATAGACAGGACCAACATGAAATGAATGGCCAAAATGTTGCATGCCAAATATAAGCATAACCTTGACCTGGTACATCCTGCACAAACTGCTTAACACTGCAGTCAAAGAGAGAAGAGGAGCTCTCAGATAATGACATGTGGGCCTTACAGACCCGGCAGTGGGCAAAAGGCATCACTCGTTATTCTGTCAAGGACTCCACATGCCAGTCTATGCAATCTGATTCGCAATCAATTGCAAGTGATTACACATTGTTTATCATCGATTGGCACAAGGAATCCTTGAGAGAATAATAAGCTGCAGCTGATGACAATCAGAGACTACTGTCTCGTTGCAAGTTTGATTGCAAAGCTCTCCACTGGTGCAATTCAGCACCCACCACCCACAAAGTACCACAGTAAATAAATAAATAAAGGGTGGCATGGGAAAACAAAATGTTAAAAAACTCCTCTGAAGAATAAAGCCTTAATGGAAGTTCTTCAGTATACTATTTGCAAGGCTAACATCATTAGAATGCTTTGTATTAGATATGCAGTAGAAAGTTCAGCATGAGCCAGTAGATATTCTGGCATACCTCATGATAAAACAACATTTGGACACCAGGCATTATATTTGTTTTGTTTGTACAAGCAGGAGACATTTTGGACCGGGGTATTTAAAGGGTCATATTTTTAATTGAAGTATGCAGCTAAGTTAGTAGCCTAGAAGGATACTTCAAGATAACTTCTAAATACCTCCTGGTTACCACGAATCAACTTGTTCTTCGTAGTGTGGTTTCTTCTTCTATCAACAAAAGCACCACAAAAGTAAGTACTTGTATTGTGTTAAAGTTGTGGGCAACAATAACTCAGTGTGCAGCTCTTTATAAGGGAGTCACCAAGGCCTAAACATTCTGGAAAACAGTAGTGAGAATAACTGCAGGTTGCAGACCATAGCCAGGAGCCTGAGAGAGGGGAGTCTGTCTCTTATTTGATACTGTAGTTGAAGGACGTGAGATTAAGCACTGTGAATTTGTTGTGTGCCTTGTAAGTTGTATGCAGTAATTAGTGATAGAGACAGATTCTAGGATTGCAAGTTTCCTCAGGTGTTGCAGCAACTGCAGTTGTGTCTGGTACCTGTTGCAGTACGAATAAACTGTAATTGAATATGTGATGGAAAACATACCATTTTTTAATGGGATTTCATGTTTGGAAGTTTACAGTCAAGTTAAGTCTTGAAAGTTTTTCCCCTGGTCCCTACAGCATCCACAGGAATTCTGGCACTGTCTTGGCTGGAATTGATATGTTGGCCTTCTGATGTGGAAATTACCTCTGTGCCAATGTTTTGGGTCTTTAGGTTGTTTTGTTCGTTGACTGAGCCCTTGTGTTCTATGTAGTTATCACACTGTTCTAACAGTTGTCCACCATCAGTGTTGGCTTCATTCTGTGTGTCAGTTTATATGTTCCCTAGGACATATGACTCTTATTTTTGGTATGTTGGACAATGTGGGTTCCAGTTGAGTTATATAATTCAAGTGATTATTCAAAAAAGATTTGTTTGGAGGAACTGTCTGTTAATTTCTGAGTTAGGTGCTCTGAGATCTTAGTATAGCTAAAAAAGAAATGAGACTAAAACTGTTTCTTTGTAAGTCAGAGAAGCATACAAGTGGACAGGATTTGTTTAGCTCTTGTTTTCCAGGGTTTTCCCTTATCTATTTCCCTCAGTATTGCTGTCTGCAGTCTTGCAAACTCTAAATGAAAATTTGACACTGTCTTTTCGTTAATCCTCACTGTGACACCAGGTCCAGTTGCCCAGGCAGAACAGACCTGTGTCTACAGACTGCCCAGTTCAGGGGGTGCTGTTAAAATACACCCACAAAGCTCAATGATTTCTGACAGTGACACCATTGGTGGTTTAGTCCTCTCCTTCTCTGAGAAATGTTGAATAGAGCTGTACTGGCTTGTTAGCACAGAATGCAATGTACTTGGTCTCAAACTGTAAATCAATATCTGTATCTGAGAGGTGACATTTCAACAACTGTGGAATGCTACAGCCTGTTAGGATCATTTTTTTTTTTAAGTGTCAGATTATAAACTTCATAAATAAATGATGAGGGCACCTCTTACAACATCATGTGTGTTTATGTGTGCTTGTGTCAGCACCTTTCTGAATGTAAGCGCGGTGACCCTGGAAAAGTAGTCTCTACAGGTTTACTTGTCTGGTACTGTAAAGTTTTAATTAAGCACCGGCATACCCTGAGCCATTTAAATATGTTCAGACCCCAAACTGGTGAGAAGAATAACAGAACCATAAAGCTAGAGGAGATCTGAAAGAATTATCTGGCCCATCCTCTTATTTAAGAGCGAGACCAGCTAGGATTTTCCTTTCAGTGATTTTCCCTTTCCTGTTTCTCCTCTTTGTAACTTCTTTCTTTTTCATCTCTCCGCGCTGCTCAGTGTTCCTCCTTCTAGCTGCCATACCTTTTCTCCTTCTGTAAGGTTTATTGACCAAACAAATGTACTAAATTGTCAGAACGAGCATGTCTAGGGAATATCTGAGGCCAAACATACAAGCAATAAGCACCACAGACTACAGTTGAATGCCAGTAGCTATGTTTATAATCTTATGTGCATGAAAACATAATTTTCTTCAGATCTGTCTCTGTTTGTGCATATTAATGCTTACTTATACCTTGTGGGCAGCTTAAGAAGGAAAATGTTTAACCAATCTTACACATTTTACATAAAAACTGGCTTTTGAAGGGCTTTTAAGCATCATCATACTAACCTTCCCAACACATCCCTGCAGCATGGGTGGTCCTAGCTTACATGAAATGATAAGAGAAACCCAAGTGGATTAAAAAAATTTAATAATAAAAAAGTCAAATCAAAGAGGTAACACTGCTAAGATTTTTGCGCTGTCTAAAGAATACTGGCAATTAACTGTTAGGTTGTTTTTTTTCTTTTCCTTGCAAGCTTCTGGTGAAAGACAGAAATCAAGTTTTTATGATTTTGACTTCTTAGATGTTGAAGTGACATTCTGATTTAATCATAAGCTAATAATTTATGAGTTTGCTGCTTCTGAAAAGACAGCTATTGTGAGGAGAGCGGTCAATTTTCAGCTCTAGTTGTGTCTTCATCATGATTAAAAAGAACCCATTTCAGGAGACCACAAGAAATCTGATGAGGTGATCACACACAATAAGAAGGCTGAAGTTATCAATAGAGTAATTTACAATGATTGTATTTGCAAATTGGACATCATTACAATAACAATAAGTATAAAATCCTGAAAAGATACTTGATGCTCTTGAGTAATTACATGCAATTAATTCATATCTAATTCCAGACTCTGGCATGCTCTGTTCTGGTCCTTCTCAGAAATAGTTGTTGGCAATGAAAAAGTAAGATGCTGCCCAGGCTACCTCTGCTGGGAAAGCTTTATGTTGTACAAGAAGGGCTCAGATTTGGCAGAGAGAAATGATGAGTCTGCAGGGCGATGTTGGAAGAATCACAGTATGTACCATGTATATATGATTTGGTATTTGTGCTGTTATTCCAGTTCAGGTATTTAGCTCTCCTTTCGTGTTTCTCATGCTGAATGGTTCCCCTGTAGACAGTATGGACGTAGCTGTTTTACCATGGTCAAGTAAAGAAAAGGAAGAGAATATCTTCAACTCTGTTATTTTCTTTTTCTTTTTTTTTCCCCCAGAAGAACTTGAGACTCTTCTTTCCAAACAGCTGAACTGTCACCAAACAGTTTATATCCTCATAGCGTCCTTACAGAAAGGAACGAAGGATTCTGTAGTATTCAAAGGTTCATGTGGGTCTTCAGAGCCAAATGCCCACTCCTCAAATATGCGAAAACAGAGCAAGTAAGGGATTTTACAGAAAGCAAAGATTTTAGAATCCAAAAGGAAAAATGGCTCAAAATACAAGGGCTTGGTTTCATGAGGATATATTTCAGAGAAATCCATATTATTCAGCATGTGTTGGCACAAAGTTCTATGTCATAGCTCACTACTGATATTGATTTTCATCTACTGTTCTTTTTAAAAGTTCAGTTTCCCATTTTAAAGGAAGAAGTGCTGGTGGGGGGATGTTGCAGTGCTGTGAGGTGGAGATTGGGGAAATGAGAGGGTAACTGATGCTTGAACTGCATGCTAAAATCTTTCATTAGTATGTATTTCTTTTAATTCAAGCACTTTTTTTTCAAGCACACAGGGAAAAATTATATGTTCAGATGTGTCCTGATGTACAAGTGGACTGGTTTGGTTGTTTTGAGGAATATGAGTTGGGTACAGTTATCATCTCAAGTGCCATGAGTGCAGAGAAACCTTTCTTGGCTTAGTTTTAAGTCTACCAGAAATGATGTGTTGCAGATAAGTAATCCCCAGATTGGCAAGCATCATGAGTTATCTGAAACATTGCTACTGTCTTGGTAGTTACTTGTACCGTTCATCACCTCTAGACATTACCTGTGTGAGTGATTTCACTGAAGTGTTCTCCATCTGATGTTAATGGAGATCTGTTCAATGTGCATGTTTTTGGTTTTGTTTTGTTTTTTTCCAGGAGGGTTCTGGTATAGATGATGGCAGACTGTTGTTTTTGTCTTCTGCTCACTTGGAGCAAAGTAAAATCAATTCAGATATAGAAATGAGTGCTGGAGGAAATGAAGTGGTGGTTAAAAAGGTGAACCTCTCTGAAGAGCAGCCCAGTGCTACAGCTCCTCTGCAGCTGACTTTTAACTTTCTGCATATGCATGAGATGTTTTCAGGAAGGATGGCAATCAGAAAAGTAGTTGCAGTTATTGGGGGGGTTGGGCTAGGTGATTTCTTGAGGTCCCTTCCAATCCTTACAATTCTGTGATTATTTGTTTTGGAAATTAAGTTGTGTGATAAAGAATACATGAACCTCAGAACTCCTAGTTCTAACAGCTACTTAGGTTTCAGTAAAGCAAGTGAATAAATAAAACAAATGAAACTGAGAAAAAAACTCTGACTCACATCCTCTCTTGACTGTAATAAGAAATGTCTTGAAAATCACAGTGTACCATTTTATGTTATCAATAAGCTCCCCATAGAGTTTATGATAGAGTTATTTCCCTCTGTCTGAACACTAAGGAGGGGTCAGGGACAGAGAAGCACTAATTTTTTTTAGCTATTTCAAAAATTTGGTTGTGATGCAGCTCAGAATGAAACTGCACTAAAATAAAATAAAGTATAACCTGAGAGAGCATAATTGATATCTTGGTGACTAGGGAGCTAATTTGACAGGTTGGAGAACCAGACAAAAATCCCCAAACTACCTGCAAAACCTTTGTCTCAAAATTTGTACCTTTTGGCCAGAAGTTATGATTTTGACAAAGCGAATTTTTTTAGCAAAGGTATTTTAACCAGCTCACCAGCATGCTAAATCCTCCTCGTCTCATTCTCTGCTAGACTTCCTCCAGTGTTTTGGGTTACAATGCCAGAACAGCAATAATCAATAACCCAGAAAATTGTAGTATTACAAGTCGTCGTAATGACTTGAATGCTAGTGTTTGTGTTAGCTTCTTATTCGGCAGTGATGATGCCTACTGATTGGAAAAGAAGGGCACTTGCAACAAAGCTCCTATGAAATTATCCTCCCAGTGTGTGTGCACAGCAGCTGGGAACCTTGTGATAACAAGCTAGTCAATCTTCACTTTCTCATTGTCTTCGTTGAGTTGACGGGTGGGTCTCTCCCTTGCCCAGAGTACTTGGCAGAGGAGCTTTCCTGTGCTTGGCTCTAGGAAAGGGGGAGTAAGAAATGGTTCTGTCTTGGGAAACTAGCACTCTACATAGTCTGAAGGATCTTCATTCCAACCTATTTATTCAGTGGGATGGAAAATATTGAAATATGATTACATGGAAATTGTAATGAAATGTGAATACGTGTGATGTACACAATTATTGTGTTGACAGTGGCTTCTGTCATTTGCCTGGCAGATCTTGCAGATTCATTGGGGTTTGTGCTGGAGTTTTGTTTCTGAACAACACCTCCTTGTCTCTTCTGAACTACTGTATTCCCTGGCTTCCATATCTCTCATATCCCCAGTGATGTCACAGGAGATGTTCCGAAGCTCACAGAGCTTAGATAACAAACATGTGCTGCATGCATTGCACAGGGTATGAGAATGTGAAGCCAACTTGATCTTTCTGGGTGTATTATGGCATCTTCTTCCGTGCTTGTAAATGGGTTGCTGGTTTTGGAAGAACAATGAGGAAAGCTGGGTTTCAGGGCCGGGGCCCAGCTCCCACCCAACAGGCTTCAACAGGACTCCAGCTCAGGGGTTGCATTTGAGGAGGAGAAGTGGTTTCACTTTGAGGGAAACAGGGAATCTTTATGAGACAGGGAAAGCAGTTCTGTTTTGTCTATATTGCCAAACTTATATGAGCATACAGAGAAGACAAAAAAATGCATACGACTGTTTAGGGGATTTGTAGTGGAACGGAGCCATGGCATTTGTTACCATAGGTTTGTAGGGGGAAAAAACAGCCTACTAGCTAAATCAGCATATATAATTCAAGGGTTTCCTTGCTCTTTCTGTGTTCTTATTTCCCTCTGGCCTAATGGGTGATGAGAATGCTTTTCTAATCCATTTCTTAATGGACAGGGAGCTACAAACTTGCTTTGTTTGCTTCCTATATTACCTTGAGAAGTGCTCTGTGGTGGTTGAATTGGTTAACTGGTAGAAGACCCAAGTTACTCTCTTCCATCAAGTACTTACCCTAGTTCTTGGAAAAGTGCTTGGTGCAAATGCTGGGCTGTTTCTGTCTGTGGTGGTGGAAACAATGAGTGTAAATCCCAGCCAAAGCACTAGGCTTCTTTTAGTAGCAGGAATGGAAGATGCCTTTGCTCTCCCTGATCAGTATATCAAAATACATGCACTTCTCCAGTTCCCATTAATGCCAAGTCTCTTCTAGGGCTTATAATGGATGCCTGTGGGCTGAGGACATGATGCAAAATGTGATGTCACCAGGGCAACCTTCCTAGGGCTAGAATGAAATTCTGATGAGATCAGATTAAATCATGTCTTGCTTTCAATAAAGCATGTTTTCTAACCCCTCTCCCACTCCCAAAATTTGTCTTTGTAGATGACAATGATTTCTTTTGATACAGGCAAATGAAGATGGAACCACTTCAGCTAAACACTTTCATAGCATCTAGTTTTTGTTGTTTTTTCCCCTTCAAGGATCCCTCATGTGTACTGCTGTCATTACATACAGAGGTCTTCACTGAGCGTAGTTAAGATGCAGCATTTTAAAACCTAGAACTAGTGTTCCTTTTCTTCAAGAGGGTGCTAACAGAAGGTTACGATTATGCATATATTTTAATATGTAAACAATTCAGTCTCAATATGTCTGGCTTTTGTTTGCCGTAAAGTTATATATTATATTTGGATTAATGATTCACTTGGCTGTATAGTAATTTTCTCTGCATAGGTACCATCTCACTCAGTCATCCTAGATTATTTTTTAACGTAATTTAATTTAGAAAATAAAACCTCCTCCCTGTTTATAGAAACATCATTTGTTCCTGGCTTTCATATGTATGTTTGGAGGAAAGAGGTGAGTGATACTGAGTAATAACAAGCACTCAGCCTCTCTAACCACAAATTACACACCTCTATTTGGAATTTATTCTAAATGTTTGCCATTGCTGTTTTTCATGCCTTCTCTTTGTGTATTCTGCCCTTTCTTTCTGTGTAGACTCATGTTCATAACTCCCCTGAAGCCATACCCAGAAAAACATGAACCTGAGCTGGGTTGTGGTGTGCAGTGTGAACTCAGGGAAAGGAAGAGGGGTGGATAGATACTTATGGGTCAGTGGAAGATGGGACTCAGACACAAACTTGTGAGTAGGGAAAGGCCAAAAGCAGCTATTGCAGTACCCAAGTATGACCCAGTCCATGTAGGAAGAGGGCACCATGAGTATTTGCAATTGGTAACAGGGAAGAACTGTGCATGTGCTGTCCCGGGATGGAAGATGTCCCTCTTGCCTCTTGGGGTATGTCTTTGAGATATGATCCAGCTCAGTGTGGCAGAACACATAGTCTTATCCATATCACAGTATCACAGAGTTGCAGGGGTTGGAAGGGACCTCATAACAAATACTTCTGTAGTGTTAATGCAGAAGCCAATCTGAGTAAGATCCCTGTTATTATATTTTATTTATTATACAGAGATGTGGGAGAGGAATCTTTTGATGGAAATACTGAAAAAAGCCTATCTTCCCACTGAAGGAAAGCTTTTGTTTTACATTCCTTGGATGCTGGATCAGGGTAATGATATCAAAGGACTGTGGGGTGGCCTCCCATACTCTGCAAATGCTTAACCTGTTATGAAGAGGAAAATAATCTCTCTTTGCAGACAATACTAAAGATCAGATTTTTCAGTGTTTCCTACTAATTCTGTGCATAGAGCGTTTGCTCAAGTAGTAATGAACATTAATATGCATTCATATACAGCCATTAATCTATTTGCATTTCTTTCTAAGCAAGAAAAATATGTTCCAATTTCGCCTTTTGGAACTCTGTAGATCCAACCCAACATTATCGAATGGAGAGGGCCATTTCTGGTTTTTACCCAGAAGTGATGTGGAACATACTGATGTCCAGAGTGAAGTTAGCTGATGGTGTGGAAGTGGTAAGGAATACTTCTCATTAATGACCAATGCTGGCTGCAGAGTTAAGCAAGTCCAGAGTGGAGAGGCAGCTCTAAAAACCAAAGAGTTTGCTAGTTTCAGAAGTACAGATGTGAGAGTTTATGGGGGTGAGACGACCTTTCATATGAGCACTGCCTGGTTGGGAGATGAGTGTACAGGATCTGAGTTGATTTAATCTTACGTCCGCCTTGCCTCATCTGCCGAGGAACCCCAAGTGACTGTATGTAGCATAAGCCCTGGCCTAATACTCCCATGGCATAAGCTATGAACCCAAGGTTTCAGCCAGTTCATGGTTCTTTTGTGTGGAAGAGGAATGAGAAAACATTATGAAGTCCAAAACCAGAAAAGACCCCATAAAGAGATACAGCTCACAAACGGTAGAGCTGAATGCACACAGCCCTTGTATGACAGAACTAATGGCTTCTGAGAGACTCAGGGTAGAGAGTGGCTTCAACCCAGTTACAGAAACAGAGAAAATGGTGAATGTAGCATCTTTGTGTGATAAATTGAGATGCGGTGAAGAAGACTAAGACTTTTCAATAGTTAAATTAATAGTTAACTTTTACATAGTTAAATTGTCCCATCCTGTAATAAAGAAGAAGCTGGAAACAAAACTGAGGAAATAGCTTTGTTCTTTTAACACTGTAATATCCTAAGAAGAAACCTTCTAGAAAAATGAGTGCCCCAGGTATGACGCTCAGGAAGGTTGAAGAAACATGTTTAATTCCACCTGTAGATGGGGTTTCTCCATTAAGGCCCATGGATATTCTTGCACTGTGCAGCACCGGCAGTTTTGGGTGTAAATTCTTTTTTTTTTTCTGATCTCATTCATCTCATTGCTGGGCTGCAGGGCGATGCTGAGCCTGACTCTTTGCCACATTCTCTCAGCATTGCGCTTTGTTATTATAAGGTGGACCACTACTGGTCTTGAGACCTGGAGTAGTGGAAAAAAAAAAACATTTCATCTCTGGGTGTGAAATTCCTCTGAAGTGCCTTACACTGCAGTCAGCTGAGTTTTTACCTTCAACCAAGCTTTCACCTTCCAGTCTAGTTGTTTTCATTTTTTTAAAGACATTTGAAAACCTTCAGAAAGCATTTAATATTTTCAAAAGCATAAAGACAAACTGAGAACTTGTCAATGCTATCTCCTGAGGTGGGGACCCTCAAGTATTCATTTCCTGAAAAGTTCAGCTTTGCTACTTGTGATCAGATGCTGGTTAATGTAACAGGTCCTCCCTGACCCTTCTCAGAATCTGACTTCCCATCTGCTATCATGATAGTGGCATTGAGTCACTCTTTATTTGGTTTTGGTGGATATCTACATAGTGTCTACCACTGACTTTCCTCTTGTCTTTAAGAATCTAGTCCAAAGTCCAGTGAAAGATTTTTAGAAAGATTAAGATAAGGCCTTAGAAAAAATCCTTCACTTAGGTAAAATCTGTTCTCTCTGCAAGTGCTTACACGCTGCTGGGTTTGCATCTTTGCTGAAGGTATCGCAGGCTCTGCATTGCATGTGTGAGTCATGCTGGTGAATCAGAGTTTTCTCTGCTTTTCAAACTGTGGTTTTCTTTGTAATAAAGCATTCATTGTATTTTCACAGCCAAAGCTCTCCCATCACGACACTCTCACAGACATATGAACTATGAGGAGAAGATATGCATAGATTTAAGTGTCTTGTGCAAATAAAAGGGGTAGGGATAGAATGATAAGTTTTATTTTCCTCAAATTAGATAATTTTAAATGTCCAGCATGAGTTTCTTGCAATAGTTTCAAACACTGGGACAGTTAAACTGCTAGGCTTTTTGGTTTGGAGTTAGGCATTTCAATAGCAGCATGTTACCTTCTGTAAATCTTAACTTTCTGGACAAAAAAAATGCATTTTTTTTTCCCCCAGGATGATGGATGATGAGTTCAACAAAAAGCATATGATGTACTACATGGTGCTAATTGTTTGGTATTTTATTGTCCTTTCTTCATCTCTCTGTCTCTAATATTAATCCCCTAGGCATTTTTTGTTGTGGAAATAGTCTTGAAACTGTAAAAAAACAAATGCTGTTTAGGACATGGGCTTAGGTTCTTGGTTAGTGCAAATCATCACTGACTGAAGTGTATTTTCATTGATGCTTATCACCAGGGGATCCAGACTTTTACCATCTTCCTTGTCCTTTCATAGGATGGTCTGGGGCCTCCAGCTCCCAAAGGCAATATGAAGCCCCCTGTTATGTCTTTCCTACCATTATGCTTCCCTTCCCCCCACACACATATCTAAAGTATTGATGGGAGATGAAGTTGATGAACCTCCCAGTTCCTTTCCATGCTAGACATTGTGATACATCAAGTTGTTTGCAACACAAAATTACTTCATACCAGATTTGGGAGGGGAGGGGGGAGGGGGGGGAAGGAAAGGAAAAGCCAACTGCCTTAACCATTAGCAAGAAAAGGAGAACAGAAATAGAGGAGAGAAAGATCTGAAGAGATTTTGGAACAACAGTTTTTAGGGTGTTTGATTTACTATTCAAGTGTGCACAGCTGCTGCTTGGGGGGGGGAAGGCACCATGCCAAGTAGGAAAGACAAGGGTAGTACAGCAGCAAGAGAGGAGAAGATTGTTTGCAGACTGGGCTATTAAATGGGCTTGAAAATAGTTCCCCTCGTTCTTCCATCTGCTGCAGAGTCCCAGCAGCTCAGACACATTGCTAAAGTATCACAAGGCACCATGTTTTGGTTGCAGGACTAGAATCCACCCTGCATTGCTCCAGTCCAGCTTTCCTCTTACACAATGAAAGCTGTGTTAAATGTGCTCATGCTGGCAGTGTCTCTCTATCTCTCTCATCTTTCAAACAATCAGCTGGGGTGGGAGAGGTGTAAGTATTAGCTTCACTGAAGTATCAGCAGGAAGCACTGTGTGTTCACAGCATTTGGGGCTGTCAGCATGGCAGTCATACCATTATGGTTGGGACCAGAAACACTAAAGCTGACCCCAGCAGCAGCTTTCTTACTTTCCAGCAAGGTGAAGGATATCTCCCTTAGGACCCAGAGAGTTATCATCATTCAACTACTGCTATACTTGCAGAGACATAGATTGAGTTGGTATTTGAAAGAGGTTGTAGCAAGGTGGGCTTCAACCTCTTCTCCCAGGTAACACCAATAGGACGAGAGGTAACTTTAAGTTGTGCTGTGGAGGTTCAGGTTGGATATTAATAAAAATTATTCTCAGAGTGGCGATGCATTGGCACAGATTGCCCAGGGAGGTGGTGAAGTCACCATCCCTGGAGATGTGGCACTGAGAAATGTGGTCATGGTGGGGGTGGGTTGGGCTTGGACTTCATGATCTTAGAGGTCTTTTCCAACTCTAATGATGCTATGATAACACTGATCAGCTTGCTCAGGTAACAGCCCTACAATACAGCCATTTATTCTGCTGCTCCAGCACTAAAACCTTTCTCTGCTTCCTTGATGCTGTTTTTGCAGTTTGTATCCCTTTGCTTGTGCTCATGGATTGCACTGTTGGGAGGTTTTAACAGCGCTCAGCTCTTGTTCTGAGATGCAAAGGCATGGGCTGGTCCTTGGGCAATGGGACCAGGCTGATTTCTGCTAGCTCTGCCCCAGCTTTTTGTGTGTTCTGCAATGATCAGTGCTCAGACAGAACTGGGTTTGTGTTCCTGGTTTGGATTATTTCGTTTATGAGAATCTTCCTTTTGATGATTAATGTCGGCACGTTGTACAAGAGCAGCTTCACATTTCTCTTCGAAGCATGGCTGTAGAAATACTGCCAGATAGTATTTATACTTAGTCGAATGATTCTATTCTATGGAAAATGAGAATCTTTGTCAGTTGCAAAAGACTCTAATACAGTACGACTTGTCATCTTATTTACAAACACAGCCTCTTTATTCCAGTAAGAGGTGAATACTGTGCTCAAACACTTCACTGCTCAAACTTGCCACGAAATAAGCTGGCACTGCCTTCCCAAGTGGCCAGTTCAAAGGACTAACCAAACCAGCTATTGAATTTCACAAAGAGGACTCTGGATGCAACATCTGCTTTAGCCTATTCTCTACTAGTCACAGCTTCCCGATCTTCCAGCTCTCGTTTGGGAACATGCTTTGGATGAGCTGGAACTGCTTCAGTCTGATTTTTTTTTTTTAATTTTATTTTTTTAGCAAGCTATTTCCACACACACACCCTTCCCCCTCCTAGTATACGTATATACCAGGCAGAATTTCTTTTACCTTTTGGGAAGTATAATGTTTTAAGGAGACATTCATTTAATTCCTATTACTACCGGATTTTTGAGATGTGATTTATCATGCTTGGTGGTCATGACAAACACACTATAGCCAAGTGCGAGAAGAATTATTTGAATGCAGATTGACATGAAGGAAAATTTTCAGAGGAGCTTATGTGCCTAAGGTGTATAAATCCCATTGACTTTGAAGTTTTTACCTAATATCATTCTAATGATCTTAAGAGTCCGGTTGTCTGGTTTACTAATTAAGAATCCAATTTTCAAAAGCGCCTGTCAGACATCTGCAAATGGAACTTATGTTCTTAAGTCACTAAAGCCCTTTACAAATTTTTATTTTACATCTGCAGCAGGGGATGTTAGTAGGAGCCTTAGTTTCCACTGAGCTAAAAATTAGATCAGTGTGACCAGCAAAGAGGTAAACTGCTGAGCTGTGTGCTAGGACCTTGCTTTCATCCAGCTGTGTTAGTGGCAAGGGAGCACGATCCAGAACAAGTGAACCATCATAGGTTTTAGGATAGAAATTTTACAGATTTTCAACCAGAGAATGATTGGTTTAATTTCATTCTTCCTCTTGCTTTTCCTGGTTGACTCACTTTTTCCGTTGTCTATCAGAATTAAATCCCACTCAGTCATTTGCTGAGTGGAGCAGTCAGTGCCTCAATAAGTCCTTGCAACTGCTTGAGACCATTACCCATTGACATTGTTCCTCTAGAGGTCCTTCAGATTTGTTGTGATACTCGCATCAATGCTACATTACAGGCAATTATCAGCTGATATCTTTGCCCATGATAAAATATACCTGAGGTCTCAAATAGCTTCTCACTGTAGCAGCTCAGGGGAAGTGCAACAACAGATGCTCTAGAGCAAGGTGATTTTTTTTCCCCCTATTTTAATAAAATAACATTTCTGCATCTGCCTTGCAGACAGTTTGTGGTCATTGTCATTAACTTTTACAACAGAGCAATTCAGTTGGTCTAATTGATCTAGTGATTATAAGCAAAAAAGAATAGTGATATAGGATGAGTCTTTGAGGTTGTGATTTTTCCAGTTTGGGAGTTAGAAAGGAAAGACTCTTCTTGATATGATCTATGGTTTTAGGCTTCATTTTCTTTCTATTCCAGTGTGGCACACCTTTTATAACTTGTGTAAATAGTACACTAAAGTTTGTGAGCACATCTGAGGTGACTTCTTCATCTGAAAGTTAGTTCTGCTGCACATTTTAGTGCTCAAAAACACAGTTTATTAATTTATATAAGTACTCTTGGATTTTCTCCTCCCCAGAGCCCTCTTTCCGTTTGAGTTCTCTGTTGATTCACCATGTCTCAAAGTTATGATAAATCTAGTTTGGAAGGGGTTCCAAAAATGGCAGGGTAGGTGGGAGCTGGTGGCCAGTAAATGACATAAGATGCATATCTGGTACTCCTATCTCTAACTTTTGTTGCAGTTAGCTGCTTCAAAACTTCCATGTCTTCCTGGTTTATGTGCTTACAGGTGATTACAGCATCCTCTTTGCAAATTCAGCGAATTCTGGGAAATGACCCTATCACCAACACCACCTTCTCCTTTTTTTTTTTTTTTTTTGTAGAATTGATATCATAATTCATCAGAACAATCCAAACACTGATTAAGACAAAATTAGCTGATTTAGTTTGAATCATCCTTTGTTTTCATTCTTTTCCTATCCAGTATCTCAGTCTTGTAATTGCATTTGAATATCACACGTGGTATCACAACTGGAACGCTGTTTAAAATAAAACACGGCCAATTATTTGTTAATTTACTACTAAGTGAATATTGCCAAAAGAAAACGCTATCTTATTTTCCAAATGTTGTCAAGTTGAAGGGAAAGAAAAATAAAAGAAAGGGTCCAACTCTTTATCTGAAGGGATTTCTAAAAAGGAATCATTACCTGAGGTAAGACACGTGTTCTGTGAGGCAGGGATGTTTTCTATCAGGTTTACTAGTTCAATGTTTTGGGACCAACCCATTGTTCAGAGCTTTTCTACTAAGACTTTGGTTTCTGCAGACTCTGGGGCATCCCCACAGTAACTCAGTTCTTTATATTAAGCATGTGGAAAATACTTGGACTAAATTGGTTTACTGGTTCGGCACAAACTGGATGAGGGCTGTTGAAATCTAGGTATCCTCCCCACAAGATTTTGGAAACAGCTGTAGTAGCTTAAAAACACAGAAAACAATACCCATCAATATTACAAGAGATTTGTAGTGCATTATGTCCTGCTGGTACAAACTGAAAATCCCCAGTCTTTCTTCTCTGCTGTTCACTGTGGGGCAGCCTGCACTGGATTCACATGAACTCTTGAATAAACCCAGTCCAAAGGAATGGCCTGATGAGGATTCATTTGTGGAAATGCATTTTAACTACTCTGACTAGGCAAGCAAGTCAGTCAAGCTTTTCTTTGGACAGCTGTGAAGCCATAAAGTGTTCCCCAATGGTTTCTAGGGGCAAAATAGCAATAGGCCTCCTTGACATGTTTAAGAACATCTCAGTGCACCAATAACCCTTGTTTTCACAAACAGTAGGCTATTCAAGATGGCTTAACAGCACAGAACTAGACCTTATGCCTACTTCATTACAACTCAACTGCACAACCTTCCCTATATAATGGGCATCTTTCTCTGTGTAGGAAAACCCTTCCCATAAATGCTGTTAATCTCATTCTAACCATACTTCTGTAAATACAATGACATGGTCAATGGTCCCACAGAGACCACATTTCCCCGTAATGAGGGAAATGGTATTTACAGGAAGGATTTAAATATTTCTTTTGTACTGGAGCATGCACTTTTGCATGTAGTATATGAACCCCTTAATACAACTATGACTAATGTACTCATCTAATTAAATTTTTACAGCATTCCAGCATGTCAGTGTCAAATGTTTGCCTCCCCATAACACTGTCAAACTCCTCCTTCTTCAGTGCCTGCCTGCCTCCTTCTACACCACGTGGAATTGAGGCTTCATTACCATCTTCATGAAGGCAGGAATATTCCCTCCTCCTTCCTCTTGTCCCACCAGTGACCCTGGAGCTTCTAAATGCCATTTCAGGTCTGCTGTTTTGCAGAAGGATCTCGTCTATTTTTGTACAACTTGACAGGCAGGGATTAGAATCTAGAGTTAGTAGATGATGTGGGTATGTAGATAAATGGAAGCAAATCACACATAAAACTTTGTTTCACGTGTAGTTTTCTCAGTAAAACTAAAGTGAGGCTTTCCCACTGACCATATAGCTGCTTGGAAACAGTTTAGGGGAAGGACATCAAAGCCAGGTGAAAAGGTCTGCAAGGCAACTCTGGGTTACTTGCCTCTAAATAACAGAAAGGTTTATGTGTGGGGATAAAGGGGGATTACACCCTCAGATCAGACATCACCAGGAAAATGAAGACATTGTTTAGTTCAGCCTGTTTAATCTTCCTTTTACAACACAAGCAGGTCATCTTGCAATCTCCCTGAATCCCTAGGTAAGCACTAAGATGTTGCCTTTAATTAGTCTGCAAGTTATAGTTTAAATGTAGTGACCTGGCATCTCAATTAGGTATGCGAGATAAGAGCCCAAGAAATGATTTCTCAAGTCTCATATTCTGCAGTTAGGACTTCTGGAGCACTGCCATGATGGGAGAGCTTCTCACAGGGCAGCAGATGCAAACCAGGGCATTGAAGGCACTCTGCTGTAACAGCCCACACCATGCTGCTTTAGGTATCTGTTATTTGAACAGGCTCAAGAAAATAACCTTTCTTTAATGTCATTTGTAGTAGGATGGAGCCAGGACCATTAGCTGCCTACTAGCTTTAGATATGGTTGAATCTACATGGCATGAAGAGGATGGTTTCAGGAGTATATAGATCAACTGCAAATTAGTCTTTTTGGAGATTTTCACCAATGAGCAAACCCAGATGAGAGCCAAGACTTCTGGTGGTGTCTCTTCCCTCTTGTCATTTGTCCTTGAGTTCTCTGCTGTGAGGTTTCTGTTTTGTTTATGGAGAATTTGGGACACTAATTTTTGAGACTTGGCACTCAAAAAGAACACCAGAAACACAACAAATGACAAAAAATATCAAAGGCACTTGCAAATATGACCTGTAGAAGGAACTGAACAATATAGTCCAAGGAAATACTAAAAACAAGCTGAGACTGATCTAGAGAGGCTTTTTTCACTTGGACCACAAAACCAAGTTTAGTTTATTTCAAAAGACATAGAGACAATAAGGCAGCTCTGAAATTTAGAATGCTTAAATACCTCATAGAAAGCATAATCCTGAATTGGGTGCTTGGGTTGCCAGGTCAAGTATCTAAAAACAGCTCAGTGCCCAGGAATGGGATTCCTTACTTGTGGCATGGTCAGTAGGAGACTGCCTAAGCAATCTGATGGGAAACTCCAAGGGAGAGAATTAGGGGTATTCCTGTGGACTACAGAGAGAGATTTTTCTTTTAAAAGTTTTCTTTTAAAAGCTCACGACCTTTGATATTCCATGGACGCTTGAACCCTGAATCCTTCCCCATAATGAGGCTTGAGAAGCAGGGCACGGTGCTGAGAGTTATTGCTCATGGCATTGCATGTGGTAGAATCCAAACCGCTGTCTCTCACTGTGTCCTCTGAGCTTCCCTAGTGCTTGGCTGTAGGACATACCATTTATTGCCCTCCCCATTGAAAATGTCCCCCTTTGTGCGAGCACTGCAGTGTTCCTTGAGGGGGAAGGGGAATAACATGTGACAAGGCCCCAGCAAGTTTTAGATGGCTCCAAGGTTAAGAAAGGGAAACGCAGAGGACCTAAATTGGTGCATGAAAACCCACGTGCCATCTAAATTTCACATTCAGTGATTGATTCCTTTGGAGAGAGCACCTGAATTGCCGTGTCAGTGAATGAGCAGCAAGCTGGTCCAAACAAACAAGTGCTTTTCAGCAGGGGCTTACTCATAACAATTTTCATATCTCATTAACCAGTTGATTCTGCAAACCTTCCCCCACTCCTTAATTTTTTCCCCCATCTCTTTCCCTTGGCATGCTTCCTATTTCTCACAGCAGCAGCTGTGCGCAGTTGAATAGTAAATCAAACACCCTAAAAACTGTTGTTTTAATACAATGTCTAAGATTTCCCAATTCTCATTCGACCCCCTTCTTATTTTTCTTGACAACCATTCTAGCTCATCTTTGTCTGGTGATAAAATAACTAAATCTGGTAGCAAAAGCTTGACCTGTATTTTCATTTTTTTTGTGGAAATTAGTGGGTAGGTTAGTAAGTGAAAAGCAAGTAATCCGCGAGCAGTTTAGATAAGTGGATATTACAGCCTTGTGCTGTTAATTGGTATTAAATACATTTTTCAAATTACATTTCAGCAGCAAATGACTTTTCTCATCAGGCTCTCTTGTGGCAGAGCTATTTCTTCCTTCATCACAGTTATAAGTCTTTGGAGAAATCAGTGTGTGCGTCCCCCGCAGCCTTCATCTCAGCCTCTCCTCGGTCCATGCCATCTGGCAGTGTCAGCTTCCCCCACGTCCTCAGGTGCCTCTATTGGCCCGGAAAACCTTCTGAAGGCAGGTTGAGCTCACCACATCTTCCAGCCATCCTCACCAGGACTAAAGCACCTTCACAGGCTCCCAAAGGTGCTTGGAGCTCCAAGCCTGCAGTGCAGAGGTGGCTTGCAGGCTTGGATGAGTGCATCCCTGCTGGCAAGACGGCAGCTCTTTGAAGCAGATAGTTTGCAGTAATCGAGAGCTCAATCTGCTGAAGTAGGTATTGAACTTTTGTTATCTCTGTATAACTTGGCATGTCTAGTGTGGGATGCACAGCTCCTGATTGCATGCGGGACTGGGGTTTGGTGGCTTTTTTTGTTGTTGTTGTTTTTAGTCTGGGTTGTGCAGTGGAACAAACCAATGGTAAACTCACCTCCGTGCAACAGTAACTGTTGTGAGTTAGGAGGGAACCTGCTTTGATTGTGCCTACAATGTGCAAATTGCAGATGCTGTCCCAGACAGGCTCTGGCAGCGTTGTGAAACTGCATGTGGGGGAAAACATCCCTCCTTTCAGTCATGGCCTTTGTGATCGCTTCTGCTTTGGGAGAACCATCTGAGCACCCCAAGGGCAAATTCAGGGCAGGGAATGCACGCTGCGATCGCATCACAGCGTAAGCAGTTTTTTTCTAATAAGCCTCCGAGAAGAGCAGCAAAATCTCCATGTCATTATCAGCAGAGGCGGGCTAATAACATCACCTTTGTGACACGCTTGACGACAAAAGCCAGGAAATTTGAAGATAAGGCCAAGACCACATCCTTGTCTCCAACCGTTCGGGGAAATAAAGCTTGATGACAAGACAAAGAACAGAAATACCAGCCTTAGCAGTGAGTCCTCACTGCTGCTGAGGATGTCCCTTCTGTTGATGTGCTCTGGTGCCTAGTGAAAATATCCAGCACAGGTGCTTTGTGTCCACAGCACAATGCTAAGTTCCCTTGGGAAAATTTCTGGTTAGAGTCATAAAATCGTTAAAGTTGGGGTGACCACTAAGATCATGTAATCCAGCTATCAACCCATCACTGAAACTCCCATAAGTGAGTCCTTACAAGGTGCAGGAGAGACTCAGGGAACTGAGAGAAGATGTGGAAGTGCAGTGTAACCTCCTGGCTGCCCACTTCTCTCTTTCTATAGAACAACTGATGAGGAAATCACTGCTGCTACCTCTTTTCTGTGTCCCTGCTCCCTTCTATGGGGACATTGCACTTTTTGTGGCTTTTGGTCTTTTGAAGTTGAGTTCATGAGAGAGTCTTGGTGAGTGCTTTGTGGCTTATGGCAGCATGCAGGCAAAGAAAAAGGATGGAGCAGTGCCAAAGGCAGTTTGGCCTCCATTGGTAGAACCGGCTGTTAAAATCAAAGCCAGTCTCCTAAAACGTCTTTAAAAACCACTCCAGCAAGCTTTACTCCCTGCTGCTGGGTTCCCATTTCTTGAAGCCATACCACCCATGCTTGTTTTGGCAGACTTCCCTCCTCCTCCATTCCTACTATAGCCATAACTCCAAAGCCTCCACCCATGGTCCCATGCCTCGTGCTGGTTTCTACTGGTCTGGCAGCCCAGCCAGCAAGAGAACGAGCCTGGGAATGGACTTCTTGCAGAACTTTCTGGGCTAAATATCTGTAACGTGGGACTGGAGTGACTGATAGTCCTTAAAGTACATGTGTTAAGTGTGTCTTACTGTAGTCAGCATTAATGATTTGTGGACAGGCTGTAGTTTTTCAACTAACCAGATTAATACCTCATCTGGTACATGAGTCCCGTGCAGCGGTACAAGTTGTGTGCTGTCCCCAGAAGACCATAACAGCTGCTCTAGAGCCATTAACATCTAACTAGAAAATAAATAGTTGGGCATGCAAGCTCATTCAAAAAGGCAGATTACTTCCTGATAGGCTGCAATGGTTCCTCTAGGTAAACAATAGCTGAGGGCACTTTCAGTAAAGCAGATTTTGACCCGGTGGACCTTGGCTGGCAGGCAGGCATGTGCCCAGGAGCAGGCCAGCAGCAAGGCAGCGAGCCCCAGGCCTGGAGCAGTGTCCTGTTTCATCAAATAATGTGTCCTTCCCTTCCCATCCTGCTGTCCACTTCTCTTGGGAGGAGACAAAGGTGCTTTTCCAAGCAAGGAGCTAAAGACATGAATGTTTTAAAAGCTTTAAAGATTGCTTTTGAGTTAAAAATTGGTCTGTTAAATGAAGCTGTAAGGAATACCATACTGGGCCTCCTTTTTCCAGGCTTGTTCAAATGGAAGGAATTTTACTTTTGCATTTAAGGGCTGTCTGTTAGTAGACATCTAACTCCTGACTCCACCTCACAGGACTCCCCCAGATCTGCTCCAAAAGGCTCCTGCTTTCTGCTCCAGTGTTTTCAGTTATTTCTCTGAAGTACAACCCCAAAGCTGAGGGAAGAGGTTCAGAAATAAGTTAAGCACTGGGCTCCCATTAAAAAGATTGATTTGATATTAAAGTGAGGAAAGCAGATACTCTCAGAGGAATACTGAGAGATACAGAGCTCTGCCTCCTCTTGCTGTTGGTGCTCCCTCCATGAGAGGTTCTGTGAGTTCCACCCCGGTGCTACACTGATGCTAGCTGGCTTCAGTCCGTGATGCTGGAAGGTGTCCTCAAGATAGGATTCCCCTACTAAAAACAAGATAATTTTGTGCTGAAATACCACTTTAAGCTGAGATTGGAGCTGATGGCAAATGGCTAAGCACTGTTCTTGCTCTGTCCATCCCATAGGGAGGCATCTTCATGCCACAAACACAAAGGAAGAAGGTAACCCCAAAAATGAAGCTGGTTTACAGAGATGCGCAGTCAGCACAAATTGGATTTGCCACTCTGAAAATGGAGGCACTTCATTTAGCGCTGCTAAGCACCAAGATGTAGGGCTTTGCTTCAAAAAGAGATTTCAGAGATACCAAGAAAAGCAAGAATCTATTTTTGATGGTGTTAAGTCCTAACTGCTCTTCTGGGGTTTTGAAAATCTTTCCCACTCTCCCCAGATTTGAAAACATTGTCTTCAAGTGCCATCAAGCTAGAGCTCCTCAGTAATGCTAAAATTTGCTTTAAAGAATGTAGATGAAAATGAATACACTCAAAGATTATGCACAGATTCTTATGCATGGATTCATGGAAACTATCTCATAGACAGCAACGGCAGCATATGAAACCTCATACTGGAGAATCATTTCACCGTGATTTACTGTATGTTTTAGTCCTATCTCTTTGCATCTTTATCAGAAGCCTGTACATGTCATCATCATTCATTTCCCTCTGTGAAACAAGGGAAATACCGAGTTCGCTTTCTGAAAGTAGTGAGGTACACTTAGATAAATGAAATAATAGTAATAATCCCCTTGGCTTTAAGTAGAAAGGGTTGGAGTGGGGATTTACCCTTCGAGGAAGGTGAAAGGTGCAGCTGGAGTTCAAAATATTCTGGGTTTGGGCTTTATCTAGCTCTCCCCAGGCCAACGAGGGCACAAGAAATCTAGTGAATTGATCTGCTCTGGAGGGAGATGCTTTACCCCAGCCACCAGATACACAGTTGCGCTCAGGATGTTTTTGATTAGGAGAAGTCCTCTGCAGAGGAGGGGAAACGGGGGGAGGAGGACTTGAAGCACCAGCTCCAGTCAGAAAATGAACATCTTTGCAAAGGTCCCCTGCATCCGTGCATGGAAAGGGTTCATGGGGAGATTTTTAGAAAATCATCAGCAAGAGTCTCTTCTCCCTAGCAGCATTTCTTGATGAGGACAGAGTCCCTCTCTCCCCTGCCCCCCCTGCTATCAGCTGGCTAATCTGCCTGCACATTCTGACACACAGCTGCGAGAGATGAAAACTGTACTGTTGATAGATGAAACTTTGGATAAGATTACATGGTTTTGAATATCTTGATGACATATTTGTCTGAAAAGTCTTTTAGAGGACAGCCTAATATAAATGCACGGAAATGTTTCTAATGACTAGCATTTGTCTACGTACTTGGTTTGGAAGATTAACATTCACGTGTTCTTCGACTGTCATTTGCATTTGTATGTGGAGGCAAACTTTTCAATAATCACTTCTTCATGCCGAGAAGAGTTAACAATTTATTCAAAATACACAAGGCCAAATTAGTCCCTGCTGTAGGGCTTGGTGGAGCTGCACTGCACCCACGGTGGATGTGGCTCAGTGCACGCGGCAGCGACGTGCCCGCCAGGCTGCATGCACTGACCTTGCCCATGGGAATGGCGAAGGTCCCCCATTGGAAAGACGGAGCACACTGCAAAAAGGGGAAAAACACAGCAAGGTCAGGACAATTGCATCTTTCATCTGTTTTGCTGTGCCGAACCCTGGGTTGTTTGCTGTTTTACACTGATAAATGGATGCAGCAGAACTTACAGTTCTGTTTTCATTCTTATTTTAACAACAGCCAGTAGTGTGATGTGGCCTCCGGAGTCCCATTTTTCAGCTGAGAGCCTTATTTTAACAAGTGTGCTGCTACCCAGGTGCTTTTGGATCCTGACCGTCCCTGGAGGTATTCAAGAAACGTGTAGATGTGGTACTTAAAGATATGGTGGGCAATATTGGTGGTAGGTGGACAGCTGGACTAGATGATCTTAGGCGTCTTTTGTCAGCCTCAATGGTTTTTCTATGATTCTGAAGTTTTCTGAATTCTGGATGCCTCAGTCATTTCAGGCAGTTGGCTTTCAAGAACTCTTGAAGAAAAGAAGCTTCCATTCCTAAAATATTCCAGTGCTTCTGGAAACTTGGCTCTGTTCAGGTCACAGCAAGGATGTATCTGTATTCACTGCCCTTGATTTTGCCATGGTGTGTAAGTGTTGATGGAGGAACTCCATCATGTGTGGTCAACCACACATTAACATGCACCTTTACATCCTATTGCCTGCTAATCACACAAAAAATAATTTAGGCTAATCTGTGTTGTAGCAATGTCCCAGGTGTCTGGGCTAAAAAGTAAAACCTGAGCATAGAATTGCAGTTCTGAAAGGATGGGATGTCCTTCCCTAGGGTGTGTGGGAGAAGGAGCCCTTCCATTCACAACATACATGATGCTCAGCTCAGCCAGGAGGAGAGGCAGCATGTGGGAAGAGGAGTTGCAGGGCTGAATATTTGATGAAATGTTGTAGGGGTGAGGAAAGATAAACGCTTGCAGAGACTGGTGGAGCTGTGCATCCCTGAGGGCTTTGCCCAGTTGCTTAAATATAAATGAACCTTTCAATCTGTCTTCAGTGAGCTCAAAACTGGCTCCATGAAATCTGTAGGTACCAGCATGCATTACGTACTGCATTATTTGTGTACTGATGCTATGGCACATATGGTCCTCTGGTTACAAGAGAAGACATTAGGGTAAAGTCCTGAGGAGGACAGCACGGCATATCCCAAGAGATGATTATCTGTCCCCTTAGCACACCACTGTATTGTTTTCCAATCTATCCGATTTCTCACTATAGCTCTGCGCTAAATTGCACAGAAGAGTTACTTAGAGCTGAAGTCTCCTTAATGTTGGAAAATACCACAATTACTTGGCAGCTCCCCCTACAGTGCTACACGTTTCTTAAAAAAGCTTCTGGGCTGAACGTGCCTTTGTCTGGCAATGCTGCACAACCACGGACACAGTTTTCTTTTGCTTCCTCTCCACATGCCACCATGTCTCTGTAGACCTCCACTGACGCTCTTTCCCCTCTCAGAATATGTTGACATCTTGATGTCTTCTCCATAGATTCACACTGACACAGTGCTAGGGACTTTGTGATGACACCGCAGCCCACGTTAGTGAATGGTGAAATATCCCTGTCACAAGCTATGTTATGAAATATCAAAACTGTTTAAAAATGTAGTTTTCCATGAGAAAAAATATAGGAAAAAAAAAAAAAAAAACTTGTGGGCCTTGAGCATACCCTAAGGACTGATCTGCTCAGTTATTTACAAACAGGGATGCTTAATAGAGCATTTTGACCTCTGACAAACATAAAGAAGAACTTAATGCCATAGGTTATCAAAAATCACAGTAACTAGCAATGATATTCTTGACTTGTGACAACACCTTGTAACGTTTGCCTGATATGGGTACTTTAAAGCTCTTTATCTGATACTAAATGTTTTTACTTCATGAGAAGCACAATTGCTGAACTTGAAAAATCTATTTTGGTTTTGTTTGGGTTTTTCCCTCCTTAGTTATGAGTATTCATGCTAAATGCAGATCTGAATGTTCTTCCTTTCAGAAAAGGGTGCCATTATTATTCCAGTGCACCCAGTTAATTTCTTCTGAAAACAAATCTAGAATACACTATTAATTTCTGCTGAAAATGATTTCAGTGCTTGACAGGGTTTTGACAGAGTTTATCAATGAAGGCATCCCTGTGTATGGACCCGATTGGTTTCTCTGTTTTTCAGACAGTTCAGGTGAAGATAGGTGAGATAGTCCAGGCTTTGCCTCTTTGTTCCTCTTTTTAACCATTAAAGAGTGCAACCAGCACAATAATGTAATAATGAGGAAAACAATAGCTTCAGAAGAGGTGCAGCTGTTAAAGAGAAATTTTCCTGCTACTATTTGGGACTGTCATTGGATCTGGGATGAGATAACTTGGACAAATCATCAAGTTAAGATGAATAGTTTTGATTTCTTTGTTTGTTTATGGAAGAAATGCACATTTGCTTAAGAATGTTGGAGAGGTGATTTTTGTTTCCTAATCCAAAAAGTGATTAATAGTAGGGCTGGCAGACGTGCAGTTGGAATTTGACCACACAGGACAGAGTTCACGAGACAAATTCAACCCTAGTTTAAGTGCTACATGGTCTAATGAGCCTCAGTATCCAGTTATTTTCTCAAACTCTGCTTTGCAAGAGTTTAGCTGGAATCGGAAAATCCAGCTGTGTTCTTGCTGCTTCTCACAACACAGCGTAATTAGAACGTGCTGATAACTTCGTTGATGCATGAGAGATAAAAATCCATTCTACCTCATGCTGGTGGTAAAACCATGGTTTCATCAGGAAAGAGAGCAGATATGAATTAAAATCAAACTGAAGAAGACAGTATCATTTTCACCAGCACATTTCTCTGACATCACCGACATCAGCGTGTGCTGTACACCGTTGCTTTGCTCTTGGCATGGCATTAATCTCAGCTGTGAGTCAGGGCTGCATGCTGCTAGACACTGCAGAGAACAGAAGCACTTGCATCCTTGGAAGTCTTCACATCAAGAAGCTGCTTACCTAGTGGCTCCCATTGCAGAGCTTCTGCTGCTCCAGAGTCATGTCTCTAGCAGAGCTAGAAATGTCACGTCCCTACCTGGCTGTTTTTCTTATGAGTAGAGAACATGACATGTAGACAAGTTTCCCATGCTAAGAATTTCATGTTACATATTGTTAAAAATGACTGAAATAAGTTATGTACACATCAAAATGAGTGAACTTTTACCTCTTCTATTGCAAGCTATCCGTGACATCCTTGGAAATCATTGACTTCTTAGCTATTGACATTGGTGGGGGAAGGGGAAAAAGGTTCATCTTGCAGGAAATGCTGACTCAGAGATTTCTCAAGAAAATCTACTTTCTTAGTTGAAGAAGAAAGATTCATTATTTGCTCATCTTGGCGAAATCTAATTGTGATATTTATATTCTGTATTAATTTGATTCAGTAAAGATCTCCAACGTAGGCAAAGAAGCCAATCGTAATAATTTGTTTTGAAGCTTTTATTACTATTGTGTTTTAAATGCAGGTATTAAAACAGCAGTGGAGCAGCAGATGCTATACCTTGCATATCTATAAAGATGCTACCTATGCAGTTCCTAAAAACATGAGCCCTTCTAATGGGAAGAAGCAGAAAAACTCCCATTGACTTCAGTTGGGTACAGATTTCAGGTGGCAAGTAGAGTGGTGTTACTTTCTGAGGAATGGCTCACAGTAGCTTTGTTTTCTCTTTTGTACTTTATAAAATAGAGTTACATTCCACATATAAAAGTGTCTGCTTTGCATTAAAAGCGAGTTTTCTTTTTAAGTAAGTTGAATAAACCTGCTTAAATAGATGAGACTGTGGGTACTGGGAGCTGTGACTTAGTGTATATTTTTTCAACGTTTTCAAATGCTCGTTACAATTCCTACTTATTTTATAGCAATATCACACAATAAACATTTCTTTTCTGATTAAGGGATTGAAAGAGAACTGAATTATAAACAGTATTAATATAAAAGGGAATTTCTATCCGGTGCTCTGTAGGCCTGAGTTTATTTGACCTTAAACAATCAGTCAGAAGAAGTCACATCAGCTGCTGTACACATTCCACATTACGGAGGAATTAAATTAAGCAGCTTTAATATCTGTGAAATGGCATAGGACTGAAAGAGAATCGTTCCAATTTATGGAATTTGTATCTGATTTACTAGTGCATGTCTAGCAATTCCAGAGCCACCAATTGCTTTAAGACCACCTCCGAAGTGTTTTTATCACTTACAGTAAATGTGCTAACATCATGTTTTAATTAAACATTTAAAGTGCATCAAACAAATTTATTGATGCTGCCAGAAGAGGCAAAAAGGAAGGCAAAAAAAAAAAAAGAAGAATTTCTGCTATTTGCAAAATGCCCTGGTGTACTCACAGTGGTGTGACCCCTGTAAGATTGCTCTCAAAGATTCCAGCTAATGCCTATAAATTAACAACTGCTTCCCCTCCCCTCCAGTCCCTCATTTTCCATCCCAAACCCCCAAATCATACTTTGTGCATAAAAACATGGTAAGAGCTTGTTGAAAGCCATTCAGCTATAATATCAAATGGTTGTGAACACTGCATTTATTTTTGCTCCTTGAACGCAGGCCTGATATTGAAATGATATAAAAGTCCCAGCAGCGCTTTATATTGATGTTGGCATTAAAAATGCTTTTTCTGTTAGTGAGAGAGAAGTTTCCCCCTTAAAAAAATAAAAGCCAATACCAGGCCTATCAAAACTTTATCATCCTGTTACCACTTGGGCACAGTATTAAATATTCAGAACTGGAGCTGGTTTTCATTAAAAATCCTTTTCCCTTCTGCACTGGGGATCGCAGACGGGTCCAGAATTCCTATAATCCTTTCAGAAAGAGAAAAGAAGGCATGGCATTGCCATCACCTGCAAAGACATGCTTGGATTTCAGCCCCAAGCTCGTAGAGCTGATGTGGGGCAGCAGGGGCAGAGGTTGGCCTGGGAGCACCGCTGGTCTCACCACCTCCTCCAGTCCTGCTCATTGCTCCAGGATGGAGGACCTCAGGGAACATGGCCCAATCTGCAGAGGGCTACGTTATGATTTATGCTTTATGGCACCAAAACTACAGGCATGTTTTTTGTATACATAATATAGCTTGGGTTTCCTTAGGAGGGGAAGAGTATTTTGTCTTCCTGAGTAACCATTCATTCTAGAGAACGATGATTGTGGCAGGTTTGCTTTTTTACATGTATCTGTTGTTGTATTTAGCTGTTCTCTCATATGCAGTGGGTCATAATATGAACAGAGAATATATTTCTATAGCAAACAGACGTACATGTGCTGGTGCCTAGAGATAGGTGTCTACACAATTCTTGTTAAGGTCAGTTGCCTGCTAACAAGCTGATGTATATATTGTTATATTACATATCATCTTCAATAGAATTTGCTCCATTTGCTCAAACCCAACAACTGTAAACATCACATGGTTGGAGAGGAAACAAGCAAGGCACTCAATAGCTGCTGGATCTGCCTGGAAACTGTAGGCCAGGCAGAACTCAGAATGCTATGGCTCAACTGAGAATGGCTGGGAGTCTGCAACTTTTATTCAGAGAAAAAATAAATGAGGACAAGTAATTTTATCTCTGTGAATCAGATTACTTATTTTTGCACACTGTTCAGTCACAGACTGTGTGAAAGATACCATGGTGTCCAACAGAGTGAGACAAGTATTTTAATGGTGGTAATTCACTGATGTGAGAACCACTACTAGCTCTTCATCCTCTGTGATCTCCTGTTTTGGACTGACTCACCCCAGTTTGCAAGGTTACCTCGTGGTCCACGTCTATTTTTGTATCTGTTGTCTCCTGCTTTATACTTAGCTCTTTGGACGTTCTAGAATTCAGTATAATAGAGCCCAATCAATGATGTGATCTACTGAGCAGTAACACAGTGTGAATACGAGGAAATAATTGTGTCTTTCAGCAGGAAGGTGGAGACATTCTTCTAGAGAAAAGAAATAAAGGCCTCAGAAGAAGGGTGCAGCATTTCTCTTCATATTGCGTTTATCTTGGATGATTTACTATTGTGTTCTAGGGGAGTGATTTTCAAAAAGAATGAATTTTGCATTAAATCCTGAGTATGGCTGCTGCAGAAGAGAAGATATTTGCCTATTCAGATGATGAGCTGGATGCATAAGTGATCGCATCAATGGGTAATGTGCACATTCACTCATGAGAAAAAATTTGCATGCCCTATAAAGACCTAAAAGTTGAACATCTGGCCTTTTCTGTGGCACCTCAATTTTGCATCAATGTCTTCTATTCCTTGAAAGGTTTATTCCTAAAGCCGTCGGATCATCACAGTCTTGATACAACGTTTGCTTCACACTGTTGGTAAATGAGCTGAGCTCAGCTGTGGTGGAATGACTAATTGTTTTGTATTATAGATGTTACATTTACCAGGAGGTCCTTGAGTTGTACGGGGCTGGACATGCATGGCAGAAAGACTGGTGTTATTCTTCTGCTATGCACAAGGGACTGAGGACAGACCACCTGGAAAAGCCATTCAACTTCGGCAGCATGTAAGTCTTTTCTTGTATCTAGCTCTTAGATTTTGCAAACATATATAGTTATTATCAGTGCAAACCATGAGAAAAGTATGCTCCATGTGATAAAAAGTAAAATATTTTTCCTCTCAGCTTTGTCCTGCTGCCCAGACAGCCAACTGAAGTCCCATCCCTCAGGTTCTTGCTAGGATTCTGGGACAGCTGTATCTGTCCGTAACAGTGAATATTGTGATATTATTTTTCTGTGCTATTGCCTTGCAAGCACGGAGTGAAAACTGCACCTAACCAGAAAGACTGGTGGACCAGGCACTTCTCTTGTGACTGCTGCTACCTGGCTGCTGATGCAGATTGTTGGTTTGCTGTGGGCGTTCGCTCCTCAGAGCAAGTCTTCCACTTCTCACTGTCTTTATTTTTGTAATTTTGCCCTTGCCCCGACTACTCCAAATCCAGTTTGGGTTTGGACTGTGCAGCTCTGATTATGAGTCGCAGCAATATTCTCACACATCCCAGTATATTAGTTAGGGGACCTGTGAAACAGCAGTAGGACAGAAAGTTATTAGTTGAAATTCCCAAATGAAGGCACAAATGCTGAGGAACTCGCTCTGCTTTTATTTGCCCCAGCTGAGGCAGAAATCTTGTGCGGCATGAATAAATGGTTACCTGCTAGCTAAGAGAAGGGAGTTATCTGCTGGGTTACAGCCATCAGATTTACTCTCTGGGTGCAACCTAAGGGGCTCTCGGCTTTCAGACTTCCACCCCAGTTTTGCAAGACTGCAACTTTGGAAATTAAATCATATCGGGCTTGAATCGCTTTTTCTTTAGAAGTTAGGGCCCAAGCAGACAGAGGTCCTTCAGATGAGTTTTGACTGCGGGACAAGTGGTGGGCTTAAAATTAGTTACGAAGAAGCCAGTGCGTCTGATGGCTTCTAGCCCTAGCAGCTGCTGGCAGATGCTAAAAAACAAGGGCCCAGATGCTGGTAAAAGCAGGTGATGGGGAAGATAGCGAGGGGGGTTACCAGCCATTCCTTCCCATGCAGAAAAGGCACTCTACATGCTTGTACTTCTGACCCCAAGATCAAGTTCCAGATAACGATGTATGTAAAGCTCAGTTATCTTTCAGAGAAGCCACAAGAAGCCTAAAACTGAACTCTTTTTTTCTCCATGAGGAAATCCTGTAGCAGCACTGCTCTGGCACCGTGGCTGCAGCTCTGCTGCACCTCTGCTGCAACGGGTGCTGCGGGAGTGCAGGAATGAGAGGGCAGAACCTCGGGAGCTGTCACCTCCACTGATCTAACAGTTTGCCCAGCTGAGGGCTGGTGGGGAGTGTTTGCTCATCTGCCTTAACCCTGGAAAACGAGGAGGTTAAAAATTAATCTTTTGCAGCTGGCAACTGCTGTAGTGAGCTGACATGGTGGGGTAGAGTTTTTTCCAATACTGGGAATGTTATGTAGCTTCGGAGTGGCCAAACAGCAGGGCTCACGTGTGATAGCTTGACCCAGACTGAAGGCACTGCGTGACCTGTGTACAGCTAAGTGTGCCTTTTTGCACTGACCTGCAGTGCACCTTTTGCACTGACCTGTTTAATTTTGGTGATAGGAAGAGGTTGGCATCCTGATTCCTCACTGTGGCAGTGCGCTTCCATCTGCAGAATGGAAAACTGTGCTATCATGTGTGTCTTTTGAATCTGCAGGATTAGAGGTACTAATAGCAGGCTATTTGAGTGGTGTGGGTAACTATAAAACCTTATGGTGTATCACCCCTCTTATTAGTGGCTCCTTGTGCTTTCCTTTGGCTCACCAGCTGCAAAAGGACACAGCCACGTGCTGCAGGAATCGGCTTGAAGCTGAACCTTGAATTTCAGGTAGATTAAAAAAAGACAATCGCTGCTGGAGGAGACGGCAGGAGATGGAATCTAAACCTGCTGGAGCCAAACTGACACCAAAAAGCACCAGCCTGCCACTGCTGTAAGCAGTGCAGCAGTTACCCGAACAGCTATAAAAGTGTAAATCTGCACAGGGGACAGGAAAGAATAAAGAGAGAACTGCCCTCCCCATCTCCTGCTCTGCGGGGAATAACGCGAGCTGCACTACAGCAGCAAATGCTCCAAAGGGAAAGGGAAGAGCTGCAGCTGAAACCTCTGTGCAAACCACAGGGAAACAGTTCAGTGTCTCCAGTTCTGTCTGTCTCATTCTGGTGCTGTGTGAATAAATAAGCTCCACAATTGCTGAAAACCTCGTGCAGATGTGCTTTCACTCTGCACTCATGGGGCACGGGGAATGGCTTTTTGCAAGGCACGAGCAAAGCTGGTTATGAGAGCTGAAAAAAATAAAGCAGATACTGTCACCTATCACCTTGTGTCCATTAGAGGGGGATTAAGTCAACATCATTAGATAAATTCTTTCTGCAAGAGGGTTCTGTGAAAGGATTCAAGCACATACCTGTCCTGCTTGAAGTACTAATGCTGTACTAGAAGTAAGTGCCTTTTGAAGGCAGTTCAGAGCCCCCGTGCAGCTGCCTGCTTTATAGCTCATAGCTGCATGTCACCTTTGAAGGCTGGGGATGGCAGTGGCAGTGTGGTAACTCCCAGCCGGGGGAAGCAGGCACTCAGCACATTTCGTCCCTCGCAGTTAAGGGAGAAAAGCAGAATACAGGGAAAATTAAAGTGGTATGTTTTAGTAAAGGACCACTCCCTTACCTCAGTGAATTACCAGTGCCACTCACAGGGACGTGCGGGACCGAAGCAAAGCATGGATGGTAATAGGCACACGTGGACCTTGCATGAATAAACCTGTAGAAGACTAAGTTTATTGCTCTTCATCATTTACAAACATCCTTCTAAAGAAAACATGATGAAAACCTGTGTGTAAATTACCAAGTCAAAAGCTGTTCTGTTCTGGGCTGTCTTTATATCAGAGGGCAAACGTCCCAGTGCAGAAATACCATCTTGTGATAAAATGACTAATACATGACTAAAGCCCTTTTCCATTGTGCAGGCGTAGCTCTGGGGATCAATTGTTTTCCATGGTGGATCCCTCAGACAGTGAATTCCTCTGGTGGTTGGTATGATATTCAAGGCCAGGGCTGTTAGTCACCTCCAGGGAGCTGAAATAGGATGCCACTCCAGTTGCTTTTATCGACTGCAGGTGTGAAAATTAATTTCATGGGTATTTTTATCATTTCCTTTTTGTTAAGGATTAGCTTTTCCCAATGACCCAGACTCCGGATGGAGGCAAATATGAAGTGCTTTGCCCAGTCCCACCACAATGGTGAGCAAATGCTGGGGAGCAGGAAGGGAATGGGGCATGAAGCTTTCCATTCCAGCTTGGTGTGAACAATGAATGCCACTGAACAATGTCAGATATCATCACAACATGTGCTTCTCTGTACTGAGACTCTATAAAGCAGTCCTGGAAAATGCAGGTTGTTCTCAGTTCTGTGGGAGAATAACACATTTGCCAATAGTGGGAAAAAAAAGGCAAAGTTAAACGTATCAAACCAAATCAAATGTAGCTGCTTAGAAAGCTACAGCTCCTATTTGCAGGCTGTTTTCATATAGATTTTCTGACAGATGCTGCTACGACTCCATAGTCAAGAAGACAGCTCCAGCTGCTGGACTCCCAGTGTGGGGACCAGAGCTGGAGGCCAGGCATGGGAATGGGAATGAGGATGGGAATGGGAATGAGAATGGGGATGGGAATGAGAATGGGAATGGGAGGGCAGAGCTCACCTGGTGAAGAAGGCTGGTGGTGAGAGCAGCTGAAGCCACGGCAGGGAGAGGAACACTCCGTCCTCAGCTCTGCCCAGGATCAAGCCCTGGCTTCTGGCAGCTATGTTGGCTCCAGAACTGTCTCATTTTCATTGACACCTCCTCCTGCCAAAACCCAGTGAGTAATGCTCAGGAGATAAGCAGGTTAGGCCAGATTCAGCACGATAATTGAAGGTTGGAGGTAACGTGAGATCCTTATGTGCTCCTGTTGGCACAACCCCTCTCTGCCATAAGGCCACGCAAGCCAAGAGCCCTGTGCTGCTGAAGACCCCATTGTTAACCCCAAGCATTTCTATGCTTTCCTCCCATGGGATAAGCCCAGCACACGGCACTCAGCCCACCATGCCAACTACTAACGAGCCTGTGACCATCTCGGGCTTCAAGACATTAAGTCACGGCTTTGTTTAAGTTACTGAAGTCAACCACTTTTAGAAGTGACCATCTCACCCTTCACAGTCACACATGCAACTCAATGCAGAGCAGAAAGGAGAGAAGCAGCAAGGATTTTTCAGAGCTAAAAGAGATACAAACGCCTTGTGCATATCACAGGGCTTTGCCGGGACAGCTCAGTGATGTGATATTGATGTAATCGGTTTCTTGTCCTCCTTTAACTAATAATAGTTTTCTGTAGAGATCAACTCGGGCACCAGATTTTACCAGATCCTCTATTTACTCACTTCAGCTAATTTGAGAACAAACACGTTGTATAAACCAACACCATCATTCCAGTTATAAATGACGAATTCTACCATAAAGCCTGATAAAAATCTTTATTGCAATTTCACTTTTTATATCTTTTAGACAAATAGGTTTTTGTCATCAGGGAGTTCTGTAACGATTCTCACGTTGAGGCCAAGCCATTCATGAAAATTAGTCAAGTGGGACATGCATCATAGGGTGAGCAATGCACAAACCTGGTGGCACCAAACTCCAGTTGCAGAGAGAAGTTCTTTCTGGATCATGCGGAGTTATTTGGGATATTTTGAGTGTTTCAGAAAAGACGCCAAGCAAGCAAGGAAAATGATGCATTCGGCAACACCGTTGTGAAACTGAAAAGAGAACGGAGAGGGAAAGCAAGCTGCATTAGCAGAGAGAATTCTACATAAAATATACCGGAGTGGCTGGGGAAGAGGCAGCCAAGACGTTCAGCTGCAAGTGGAGTCCAATTTGATGCTCAGCGTGAGTTTAAAAGGAAGATTTTCTCAGCTTTAAAATAAAAGAGCAGTGTCAGACGTGGATGGGGCAGCAAGCTGCAGTCATGGCTTGTGCCAGGCTGGGGAAAGGCGAGAGCACTGAAAGCAGCTCGTTCTGCTGCAGTACACTTAGGGACGTGCCCATCTGAGGACTTGCTTTGTGCATCCAGTCAAAACACACGTGTGTGTTAGCACCCGGTTCGTGGAGGAGATCCACCACAAGTCAGTGGGACTTTTGCCTTTGGGGGAGCAGACCTCATTGCCTGCCAGCTGACTGCTCTCGGTTTTTGCAGCCCTGGCCCTTTGACACAAAGAAAGTGCTGCCATCCAGGACCCGATCCTGCTGCCACCGAAATCAATGTAAGTTTTGTTGTTTGCCTCCATGAGATGAAGGATTGAACCCGGCAGTCAATAGCGTTCGGGTGTCCTTTTTCTAAGTAGGGTCGTGTTAATACTGCAGGATGGGCCTAAATCATATCCATTATTGGGACTTAAAGCTGAGCATAAAAACAGGATTAAGGGGGAGAGAGAAACAATCCCAGCAGTGAGCGGGGAGCCCTGAGTGAGCCCCGGTCATCAGCGAGCAAAGTGGGAAACCCACCCAGGAGGTTCCCCCCCCTGCTCCTTCTGTGGGAAACTTTGAGTCACCGTCTCTTTATTAACAATGAACAAAGCATCAACAGAAACAATTATTGTCACACTCAAACAGACATTAATCGACGGCACTTTGTTCGCCGCTGCTTCTGTTCCCTCTTCTCCGACACCGCAGCACCACCAGCAAATGGGGATTCGTGGTACATATGTTGGTGCTCCACTTAATAAAAAAGACACCTATATTTTCAGATAAACTTTGTTAGTAATTCATGAGGTAAGTGACTATTTATGCTAATCGGGGAGAAATATATTCTCGAGCAGAGCGCGTTACATAAATTTGAATGCAAAATGTTCAATTATGAAGTAAATACAGGTAATGCAAATAGTAAATTACATCCAATAAAAATATATAAAGAACGTGTCTTCAAAGAGAGCGTGGCTTTTATTTGCATCTGTGAGTGCTTAAAGAGAAAAGAATTAATAAATGCCCAATTACTGCCGCGACGATTGAGCTCCGAATCCCCGACCCGCGCTGACTCCCCGCAACCGGAGCGTTGTTCCATACCCCCGATAGAAGGCAGGACTGTTTCCTCAGCAATTTTATCCCCGCCAGATTATCTCGTCTGATTCTATTAATTCTCTCCCATAAATCTGCTAACAGCGATCTGTGATTTACTCACCCTGTTAACTGATCTGAGGACTGTTAAAAGGATTTATCTGGCGCTGCACCTAGGAGCGGGTTGTGCCTTATCACTGTGCTCCGAAGAAGTCTTTCGGAAAGCAATCTGCCCGGTTGCATAGTCAAATTCAGCGGGCACTGTTTAGTTCTGCACCATAAAATCAGGCAGCAGGCAAACAAAGGGAGCGGTAACTGTACTTAATGTGTTGTTCTTGATCCACACCCAAGTTAGGACACATAACAGTCTGAGCTCCTAACCTGCAGCGGGGCAGGAGGTGTGGGGACACTGGGCTGAGCACTGCCTGGGTCGGTGCTGGGAACGGGAGCGGGGCTGGGACGTGGCCTGGTGGCAGAACTGGAGCCTGAATAGCTCTAATTGAAATGAAAGCGTGCGACTGTTAGGGGAGAAACGCTGTTAATAGGGGACTGTAAATGTTTAGACAACCGTCGTGAATAGCCAAATAATAAAGGAAAAATAGCACTGCAGCAAGAATTACAGAGGGGAGGGAGGAGAGCGTTCCTGCTTCTGAAGGTTATCCAAAAATTGCTAATAATCCTTTCCCTCTGCTACGCCGTGCCGTTTTGGGGCGGCAGCTCTGCAACGATCACACCAGAACAATGCTATACAGTAATTCCAGCGCTGCTCTGGAGGTCAGAGCTCTGCCTGCACTTGCTCCCATCGGTGTCAAGGAAGAGTCGCTCCCCCTCAGCTCACCCAAATTTGCGCTCTTTGTCTCAACTTAGAAATTCACTGGTTTGCAAACGGAGCACTCGGAATCCACCCGTCCATATAAACTGTTTGACGGGGCTGGAGCCGTATTTCCACACACATCCGTCACGCGTGCGAGTGAAACACTGAGAGTGTGCGTTCCGAAAGAGCAATAACCTTCCCAATCGAAAACATCAGCGCACATTTTACGCCTCTCACAGGTGAGCAGGTTAAGTGATACACAGTGCCACACTCATCTTGCTCGGGGAAAAACAACCGCGGGGAACGGGGCCGTCCTGGGGGAACGGGAAGTTTTGTTGGTTCTGAATAGGAAAGCCAACCCGAGTTGCAGTCTCTAAGATAAAGCCTGCAGATGGACGGGGCTCTGTGCACGTGTGTCTTTGGGGCTGTGCAGAACTATGTTGTTCCTGCCGTCAGCAGCGTGCTTTAGCTCTGTAGAGCCACCTCCACGATCCCGTCTAGGTGAAGCTATCCTGCTCGCCTTGCAGCGTGCCCTCCCTACCTCCTGGCTGCCGGGAGCAGCTCAGCCACGCGGGTTTGTGCCAGTAATGGCACAGTCAGATGTTACCAACTCGCGAGCCCACTCTCCCCGCACTATTTCCTAGGCAGAGATTCTCTGTCTGTTGCAAACGGTGAAAAATTACCCAGCGACTCACCCGCACCTCCGAAGTCTTATAAACAGCAAACCGCGAGGGGAAGGGGGGGAAAAGGAGCATCTGAAGTACAACGTTCAAGACGCCGGTTTAATATATGACCAAGTGTCAGAAGTCAGGTTTCTGAGAATTACTTTTCAGATAAACAACTTCACAGCACCGCACTTCATCTTTCTTACTAGAGGCACCCCATTCATCACGGAATTACAAGGGACTTTAATTCTATCGATATTCCCATAAAATCCAGCTCGGGAGGGGCAGTGCCGCGGTTGAGCACCGGGCACGCCGCAGTTCAACCTCTCCCCCCCCACTTCCATCTCTCCCCACCCCCCCGACGGCCCGGGCCGGCCGAGAGCGGATCGGCTCCGCTCGGCGCTGCGCTGTGGACGAGAGATGGCGCTGTCGGGGTTCGCACGGAGCCGCTCCTCCGCCGGCCGAGCGCTGCCGCACGGCAGCCCCCCCATCCCCATCCCCAGCCCCGACCCCCTCCCCCCCAACCCCGGCCCCGCGCCCTCCCCCGCGGAGGGGGCACCGGGAGAGGGAAGGCGAGAGTAAATATTGAGCCCGTCCGCCACGGGGGCTGAGCGCGGAGGGAGCGAGGCTTTGAAAACTTGCAGGGCTCTTCTCAAACCCGGAGTTGGGGGGGGGGGGGGGGGGGTGAGAAATGGATGCTCCGTGCTCGGACGTGGGGAACGGCGGGGAGAGGCACGGACCCCGCGGACCCACCGCCCCCTCCCTCGGACCGGCACCGCGCAGCCCCGCACCGAGCCCCGCCGTGCACTCAGGTGTCCGCTCCAGGGCAGGGGCAGCTCCCGGGCATCGCTCCCCGGGTCAGGGCAGAGCGGAGCGGAGCGGAGCGGAGCGGAGCGCTCACCCGACGGCAGCGCTCCGCCGCCGCTGTCCCGTCGCGACGGAGCGGTCCCCACCCGCAGCCGCTTACCCGATGCGTCCGGCAGAGGCGGCGGGCAGGAAGGGGTTAAGGCGCGCCCAGCTGACAGTCAGCTGATGGGGCCCTGATTGACAGCTCCCAAAAGTTTCCTTGTTTCATGCTAATGTTCGCAGGGAGGCAGCCCGCCCATTGGTCTGGCGGCGGAGTCCATTTGCCATTTGGATGGTGACGTCAGGAGCGCTATAAAACTCTGCAATGCTTTTAAACTCTCCTGCTGGATGAAACCTTTAAAATATTTTTCATCTTCTTGCCGTAGCTGTGGGGTTGAGGGTTTGTTGGTTGTTTTTTTTTTTCCTCTTTTTTTTTTTTTTAATGATTGTTGTTATTTTGGTTGCGATATATCGACTTTGATTTTTTTTTTTTCTCTTCGGTCTCTTCTCCCTCCTCCTTCCCCCGATGAACCTCTCTCCTCGCTCTGCACTTTGCGCGAGAAAGCCCAGAGGAAAGGCACCATGAAGTGTTAAAAATAACAAAACAAAAGCAGAAGAAAAAAAAAAAAAGGAGAGAGAGAGAGAGGGAAAAAAAAAAAAGAATTTCCTCGCAACAACACCCGCGAACGCTTCCAGCTGCAGTTTGCGAGAGAGAAAGAGAGAGAAGGAAGGGAGGAAAGAGCCCTGCGTGCGAGAAGGCGCAGAGCCCCTCGCTCTGATGCAGCAGCGGCAGCGGAGGCTCTGCAGGGGATAACGCGGAGCGGGCGGAGCGCGGCGCGGCGGAGGAACGGACGGACGGACGGACGGACGGACAGCAAAGCTGGCTCACCCGGCGGCAGCGCAGAGCAGCGCCCTCGCTCCCGGAGCGCACCCTTTCTGGAGGACTGTCAGCAGCAAAAGGATGGCATCAGAACTGGCAATGAGCGGCTCCGACCTGCCCACCAGTCCCCTGGCCATGGAATATGTTAATGACTTCGATCTGATGAAGTTTGAAGTGAAAAAGGAGCCGGTGGAGACCGATCGCATTATCAGCCAGTGCGGCCGCTTGATCGCCGGGGGATCGCTCTCTTCCACCCCGATGAGCACGCCCTGCAGCTCGGTGCCCCCGTCCCCCAGCTTCTCGGCGCCCAGCCCCGGCTCCGGCACCGACCAGAAGACCCACCTGGAAGACTACTACTGGATGACGGGCTACCCGCAGCAGCTCAACCCCGAGGCGCTGGGCTTCAGCCCCGAGGACGCGGTGGAGGCGCTGATCAACAGCAGCCACCACCCGCTGCCCGGCGCCTTCGATGGCTATGCTAGAGGGCAGCAGCTGGCCGCGGCCGCCGGCGGCTCGGTGCCGGCCGAGGAGATGGGCTCGGCGGCCGCCGTGGTGTCGGCGGTGATCGCCGCGGCGGCGGCGCAGGGCGGCGCGCCCCACTACCACCACCACCACCACCACCCGCACCACAGCGGCGGCGGCGGCGGCGGCGGCGGCGGCGGCGGACACCCCCACAGCGCGGCGCCGGGCAGCGCGCCGCCCTCCTCCGCCTCCTCATCGGCCGCGGGCTCCGGAGGCGGCGGCGGCGGCGCCGCGGGGCTGCACCACCCGCACCACGGAGGCGGCGGAGGCGGCGGCCTGCACTTCGACGACCGCTTCTCCGACGAGCAGCTGGTCACCATGTCGGTGCGGGAGCTGAACCGGCAGCTGCGGGGCGTCAGCAAGGAAGAGGTGATCCGGCTGAAGCAGAAGAGGAGGACCCTCAAAAACAGGGGCTATGCCCAGTCCTGCCGCTTCAAGAGGGTCCAGCAGCGGCACGTCCTGGAGTCGGAGAAGAACCAGCTGCTGCAGCAAGTGGAGCACCTAAAGCAGGAGATCTCCAGGCTGGTCCGGGAGAGGGACGCCTACAAGGAAAAGTACGAGAAGCTGGTCAGCAATGGCTTCCGAGAAAACGGATCCAGCAGCGACAACCCCTCCTCTCCAGAGTTTTTCATGTGAGTTCCCACAGCCTTGCCACCTTACCTAAAAAGTTCTCCGTGTGAGTTGTTGTTGGGGGCTTTGCTAGAGCGCCGACCCGCCGTGCCACCTTGTATCACTTTTTGGTTTTCCAACTCAAAACTGCTTTCAGACAAACTCGGGTTTTGGGTTGATTTTTTTTATTATTTTTTTTTAAGGTGGGCCGGCCCCGTGTTGGCCAACCTCAAGTTCCACATCAGTTTCTTTTCTGTTTACTATTATTATTATTATTATTATTGTGGGGGCTTGCTGTTTTGTTTTTTGTTTTTAAATTTAAAAGACCCAACTCGCCACCAACTCAGTTCTTCATATGAAGCTTGCTCTGAAACCTGCCATCCACATCATATATATATATATATTTTTAAGTTCATGACTTGTTGTTGTGTTTTTTTTTCTTCCTTTGAGCTTGCTGTGTCCAAAAGAGTCAGATCATTTTTGGTGGTTGTTTTTTTTTTTTTAAGTTTATTTTTTTATTTTTGCCATCCCGAGTTCTTCATATGAGATTTGAGCTTTGCGAAAGAAAAAAAAAAAAAGGAAAAAAAAATAAATAAAAACGAACATAAAAAAACACACAAAGCAAAAAAAAAAAAAAAAAAAAAGAAAAAAAACCACGAAAAAATTTTTAAAAAGAGTGAAATTTTTAGACTCCAGCTTGCTGAGTTCCATCGGTTTTTAGCGTTGTTGTGCAGAACTAGAGGTGTAGCTCAACCTGCCCCAGACCAACCTGCATCAGCCTTCGGTGTGTCCATGTGAGTTTTGGCCTTAATCTGCCAAACGTGAGACTGTAGTCTGCCATTAGAATCCCATCCTCATCTCATGCATTACGCTTGCTATTTTGTCTTAGCAACAATGAACTGTAACTGTTTCAAAAGACTATGAAAAAGAGACATTATATTAATAAAAGAAAAAAAAAAAACAAACCCTGCATGCTGGTCATGTACGGTATAATTATTTTTTTTCTTTTTTTTTCTTTTTTTTTTCCTTTTGCTTGGAAATGGACTTTTGGAGACTATTATGGCATGGCATTCATCCTTTTGTTTTATTGCCTCATCACTTTTTTGGGTTGAAAGCAAAAAAGTGCAACCTTTGATCTTCCTCCTCTTCCTCCTCCCCATTAAAGTTTGCATCTGCTCTAAAACTGCTTTGAGTCACTCAGAACTTCAGACTTCCTTTCCAATGCACTGAAGCATTCCCTCTTAGAAAGACATTGCCAGGATGGATGTTGGTAACCTGATGTGGCAAATATATATATATATATTTATATATATATAAGTCAATGAATGAATAAAAACACAGAATGAACTTTGGGAAGATGCTCAATCGTGAAATTCACATCCCGCTCGGGGGGACATTGAGACCGTGCTGTTGCCTAAAAGCAGTCTAAACAAATCAATTGTAGGTGATCTGCCCCATCTTTCGATTTGATTTGATTTATTATTATTGGGTTGTTTTTTGTTTTTTGTTTTTCCTTTTTACATTTGGTCATGGTCAAACGTGGAATGCTCTGGGTTCCTGGTATATAATTTAATTCTACTTTCTGTCATCTGTTAGCCCAGTTAAAATGTATGCTACAGATAAAGGAATGTTATAGATAAATCCGAAAGAGTTAGGTCTGTTTAGATGTAGATTTCTATTATTATTATTTTATTTTTTTTTTAAGATTGATGCACTAAATTGTTTACTGTCGTGATGTAAAGGGGGGTAGAATTTGCAACGGGACTGTTTTAAAAAGTAGTTTATGCAGCATGTGCTTGCAACTTACCTATAAGTTGGGTATATGTAGTCCTTGCTATACCACTGACTGTATTTGAAAACCAAAGTATTAAAGGGGGGAGGCACCCTTGTTTATATCTATAGGGGTATTTTACATTCGAAATGTATGGATTTTTTTTTTTTTTCAAAAATTGAAGTATTTGGGACTGAATTGCACTAAGATATAACCCGCAAGCATATAATACACGGGAAAAAAAGAAAAAAAAACTCAGAAAAAAGGAAAAAAAAAAAAGACGAACCTGTTTAGAACGCTAATACGATTTATGCAGTTATAAAGATGGCATTACTGCACAGTTTTAAAATGATGCAGATTTTTTTACAGTTGTATTGTGGTGCAGAACTGGATTTTCTGTAACTTCAAAAAAATTCCGCAGTTTTAAAGGCAATAATAATCAGTAAATTTTATTTTCAGGGACTGATATCCTGTCTTTTAAAAAAAAAATAGAAAAAAAATGGAAAGTGAATCTTACCACAATAAATATAAAAAAATCTTGTCAGTTACTTTTTCTTTTACATATTTTGCTGTGCAAAATTGTTTTATATCTTGAGTTACTAACTTACCACGTGTGATGTTCCTATGTGCTTTCCTTTCATTTTTGACTCTATGGTTATATCAAAAGAGAGAATAATCTACAATAATAAACTGCATTTTTTTTTTTCTTCTTCTCGATTCTGTACTCAGTTTCTTAGTGCGTAGTGCAAAGTCCCCCCCTCGCAGAGCAGCGCTGGCGGAGCCGTGAGGCTGGTCGAGGAGCTGACCTCGGTGGTAGGAAGGAGGGAGATGGGAAAGGATAGCGCTGTGCAGACCCAACGTTGCCACCCCATTAGAAACCAGGTAGATGGGAAGCGTGGGCTCCCAGGTGCTGTGTCGACCCCAGTTGAGTGCCTCTGCCATCCCAGCGGGCTGCGGGAGACCCCAGCGGGAGGGCCCCCCCAGATTTTGGCTGGTTTGTGATGGAGCGAAGCGAAAGGGAACGCTTCTCATCCTGTTGCATCCCAGCAGAGCGTGTATGACTCTGGGTGGGAGATGGCACCGCATCGGGCTTGGCTGTCACAGAGCCACGGAGCGCTAGAGTAGAAGCACTTCTTGCCATTGGAGCCCATGCTGCCTCCTTTTGCCTTTCTTTGCTTCTCCCCCCCCACCCATTCCCGTTCTTCTTTCGTTTGCCTGGTGTTATTCTTTTTTTTTTCTTTCCCTTTGCAAAAAAGTTTTGCTTACAGGCCTCAGAGAGCCCAGGGTGAGCCAAACTAAGAAGGATTCAAAGGGCTTCCTCCAACTTTTGCGTTCAGCCCCAGAGGTCAACGTGCTGGAAGCACTGCCCCGAGCCCCTTTGCGCTCAGTTTCTTTTGTCATCCCCGTGTCATCCCTATGTCATTCCCATGTCAGAGGGCATGGGCTTCTGTGAGTTGCTCAGTGTCTGCTGGCTTGCACAGCCTCCCCAGCAGCCTCCAAGGAGGCTGTGCTGGGCCTCTCCCACCCTCTGGATGAGCTCTTTGCTAAAGCTTCTCTGACGAGTGCTGCAGCCCCTCTGGGATGACGGCTCTCTCTCAAAACCCAGGCTTAGAAACTCAGTGCTGTTTCAATTTTTTTCCCCTTTTAATCCCCCCACTTCCTACCATTGATCCAGCTTCTTCCCAGCTTTACCACCAAAATGCGAGCACTTATTGGGTTCCTCTACCCAGCACCCGCCCTGCCCTGTGCAGCCCTGAGCTCCTTGAGCTGTGGGTCCTCCCTGCCAAGGGTCATACCCAGTGCCCCCCCCCACCACAGTCCCCAACAGTGATGCTGCTCTGCGCCCCTCCCCAGCGCCCTTTGGCATCTGACCTTCTGTTGCACCGGGGTTTGAGTAATGGTTCAAGCTCCAGACTCTGGTTAATTGGAGTTCCATTTTCTGGTTAATGTGTAAGCTGTGGGTAAACTGGTTGCTATTGGCTGATCGGAGAACTATCTCCTCTCATAAAGACAGGGGTTCTTTATTTATTCTTTAATTCTTCTCCCACCTCCCCTGGCTGAGCCTGTATTGATGCACAGATTTATTCACAGGGACGCTCAGCTCGGCCGTGCGGAGCTCCTCTGAGTGGGGATGGGGTGAGGGGAGCGGGGCCCTGAGCCCCTACGTGGGACCACTCCTGGTTAGGGCAGGGTTAGGGTGTGAGATAGGTGAGAATCGGGGAGCGATAAGAGAAATCCTTCCTAGAAATAGAGCGAGTGCAAAAGGGAAAATTCCTATCGCACACCCCAGCTGAGAGGGAAGAGCTTCGTGTCTCTCCCAGTTTTGCATATCACTGCACGTTGCAATCTTCCTTTGCAAATAAGAAATAGCGCAGCCTTCTCTGGGCTGCGTGTGAGTTTCAGCCCGAAACACACCAACTTCCCAACGGAAGGGGAAAAGCAACCAGAAGCACACGGCGCTGCTGCTAGCACCAGGCGAGCGTTGGGGCTCTATTATCACAGCAGGGGAGTGCCCACCTTTACTGCAGGACTCTCAGAGCCGCTTCGCTCTGAACAACACTTGTGAATCACCCCTCGCTGGGCTCCGGCTGTCCTCCTGCTCCTCTCGAGGTGCAGCACTGTTGCAGCTGGGTGCTGCTGTCCTGCGGGGTCCGCTGCCTTCATAGTGCTGCCCCATCTCGCAGCCCTGCGGTGCGTCCCCATTCAGTAACCACGCTACAAGGAAATTCCATGTGTCCGCTGCCGGGAGATGCCCGCAGCTCCGTGCTGGCTGTAATCTCAGCACACCCCCCTCCTCCCCACCCTATAGCATCCTCCACCTTTATTTTAATTATTTTTCCTAAAACAAAGCAACCCCCGTCTGCCCCGAGCGTCCCTGTGCTCGCGCCTCAGCGTTTTCCCTGCCCGAAAAAAAGCATCATCCCGGGAAGAAGGGAGGGAGTTCTGCAAGCCCCTTGCCACTTCCCTTTCTCAGAAGGTCCTCTTTGCCCTTTTCGAGCTCAAGAATGTGTGTGCTGAATCTGAACGCCACGCAGCACTACCCCCTGGAAACGTGGCAGCAGATTTGAGGCGCGCACAGCGCACTTTCCCAGCTCCTCTCCTTTCCAAAAGCCTCAGCGCAGCTGTTTCCCTCTGCTCAGTGTGTAGGAAGTTCTCGATCGAGAATCATTCATAATTCTAATACCAATTTCTATTTGACATAATATACTAATATAAGATACAGAGTGTAGCTGCTTCCTGGATTTAGGGAGGAAATGATGCATATATCAGAATTATCTGCTCACATGCCAGAAGTACATCGGTGTCCTTTCAGCGTGTGCTGCGCGGAGAGGAAATCCTCTATTTATTGCTCCCATCATCAGAGGAGCTCAATGGACCCTCTGTCTCTGACACCTGTTCTGACAGACGGATTGAAAATTTCATGCGGGAGAGGAAAAAAGAAAGTCACATGCCACAGTGCTGGGAGCTCAGGTTTTTAGCAAACTTTCCTCCCTCACTCTTTCAGAATCACTGAGATGAGGTTGTGGAGGGCCTGTCTGTTGCAGCTATGCTGAGTGCCATGCTCACTCGGCCAGGGCAAGTTCCAGTCCTGCTTGCAGTGCCTCTGCTCCTGCTGGAAGCGTGCACTGCACACCAGGATGCAGAGCTGAACGGCTTTTGGGGAGGGAGCACTCAAGCGTCGTGTGAGCACCGTTTAACTGACAAATTCTGGGGAGCTCAGCAGATAAAAATCAATGGATTAAAGCCCCACACACCTCGCTGTGTTTCATTCTTGCCTGCCTGTAATTGTGGGGGAGGACTGAGAATAGCGTTTGTCACTCTTGGAGGGTGAAGAGCATTCAGATTGGTGAGCTCGAAGCCAGCACGGTGCAAAAATAGCCCAGGATGTGACTTAACTTTGCAAGTGCAAAGCAAAGGGCCGGGGCTCTGTGAGCTCTGTGTAGGGACGGAGGCAGCCCCGGCCCCAGCGGGGTTAGCCCGACCCGCTGCAGCATGACAGCATCTCAGTGCCCTGATGCACCCAATCTTACTGCTTTGAAACGACGATTTTCTTGCTGCACTGCTGTACCCACTTTTAAAAAATGTGTATTTTTAATTTCTTTTTTTTTTTTCCAAATTCTCTCTGTGATGCAGCAGAGAGGTGCTGGCCCTGTGATCGTGGTGTGGGGATGGGGATGAGGACAGCACTGCCTCCCCCCTGTTCGCATTGGAGCCCGGTGGATGTGCTTTGCTTTGCTTTTTCCCCTGCAATGCATTGCACGGAGGCGATTGAAGCCAGAGCAGAAGTTTGCTGGAAGTGGTGCTTCTGCACCGTGCAGAAGAAAAGTTTCCCAGCGAACAAACCGGGTGGTGTCCCTTCCCAGCAGGACAGGGAACGCCGTGTCCCTTGTTGCCTCTCCCAATGGTTGATTCAGAAAGCACAGTCCTGGGAAATGTTTGCAGCAGCATTTCCACCTTCCTGGCAGAAATACGTTGCACACAGAGGCAGTACCTGTGCATCCTGGGTAGTGAGCATAAGGACACACACTTTTGCCCGAGGGCACCTTTGGGGTCAGTGCTGTCACAGATTGGAGCACCTTGGAAATAACCTGTGCAGGAGTGAGGTGTCTGTGTAACAGCATCGCATCCATCCCACTGCCCCTGTCACCTCCCAGGCTATGGGGGATGCTTTGTGCGGGAGGGAGTGCCTTGCACACACACACACACACACACACACACACACACACACACACACACACACACACACAAATGTCGGGGTGCTGCCCCAGCCCTGGGGTCCCACAGTGCCATGCAAGGAGTGACCAGAACCAGGGGGAACTGGGAGGGCCAGGGCAGGGTGAGGGGTGGCTTCTTCTGTTTGTTTGCATGTTTATTTGTTTCTAAATTGTTCCTGGAACAAAAGGGGACTCTGTGCATAACTAAAGGATCCATCCCTGCAGCCCAGGCTTAGCCCCATTGCGCACCCAGGCGGCTCCAGTTGGCTGACCCTCCCCTAGGTATGTGCTCGGGGCCTCCTCCCACCTCTGCTTCACAGGCTTTTTTCTTTTCCTTTTTTTTCTTTCTTTTTCTTTTTCTTTTTTTTTCTTTCTTTTTCTTTTTCTTTTTCTTTTTCTTTTTCTTTTTCTTTTTCTTTTTCTTTTTCTTTTCTTTTCTTTTCTTTTCTTTTCTTTTCTTTTCTTTTCTTTTCTTTTCTTTTCTTTTCTTTTCTTTTCTTTTCTTTTCTTTTCTTTTCTTTTCTTTTCTTTTTTCCCTTTCCCTTTCCCTTTCCCTTTCCCTTTCCCTTTCCCTTTCCCTTTCCCTTTCCCTTTCCCTTTCCCTTTCCCTTTCCCTTTTTTTTTTTCACTTCATTCCTTTTTTCTTTCACCTGTGCTCACACAGAGTCCAATCTAAACCCCCTGGAAATCAAAGGGAGCCTTTTTAATGGCATTTTGGATCAGGCCCTGAGATCCCTGCAGGGACTGAGGAGAATTGGGGGCAGGATTTACATTTCACAGCTTTTAAGGAATCTGAAGTACGGCGAAGAACGGAGCTTTCCAAGGCTGAATTTCCCAAATCTATATGGATATATGACAGAGTGTGTATGTGATTAAGCTTAAAGCCCTCTCTAACAGCAAGCAGGCACATTCTCTTTCCTACAGCCTGAACCCCACTTCTCCAATTTTAAAACAAAGATGCTTTGCCAAAGCCTTTGGAGCTGACGGGGATGGGGAAGGAATTAGTTTTAGCTCTCCCAGGCACTTGGGGCTGTTGCACTGAGACATTACAGGCAATGAAAATGAGTCCCAAAGTGAGCCAAATAAGACCTAGCTCTTAACATTTTTTTTCTGCCTTTTTTTTTTCTTTTCTTTTCTCCCTCCCTCCCCTAAAACATAAGTATTTCCAGAATCACAGATGAAAGCCATTCGATATGTAGGAAGAGATGTGCCGTCTGCAGCGCGATTCAGTGTTTGCGGAGTGGGATGAACAGATTTTCCTTTCCGTAGGGTTTCCTCCTGCAAAGTCATTGTAGAGGAGGGAATATTGTAAGATTAAATCTGTTTAAAAAACTACATTCATGTCACACCAGATACGGTCTCCAGACTGCACGCAGTCTTTCAGCTTCCCTCGATGTGAAATCCTTTCAAAACAACACCGTGTGGAGCAGAAAACGTATTCCAGTACAGCTCTCAGCCCAGCTCAGCCAGATGAAATAAAGGGCAGTTATCAGCCCTCTGGAATTAACCAATCTGCTCCGTGTCTGTGGCTGCTGCTGTCTCACTTTCTGAGCCTCTTTCTATATTAATAAGCTGATAGTTCAGCGAAGCTGCTAATGGATCGATGCCCCTGGGGGGAGCGGGCGCGTCCCCTCCGCCGGGTGCTGTGACACCACCGGGATGGAGCTGGAGCGTTCTGCAGGCGGTCTGTGGGAAATGTGCATGCATATGTAGGCACAGGGAGAGCAAGTTGACTGAAGGGACACAGCAGAAGACCCGTGTTTAGGCAACGCGGAGCAGCTCGCTGCCTCACCTCATTTAGCGTTACGAGGATTCGCTCTGTGTGCGTTGAAGTCTTTTTTTTTTTTTTTCTTCTTCTTTTTTTTTTTTTAAATTGGATTTTAAATATATGTTGACAGTAGGAATTGGTACAGCGTGAGCAACGGCGGGAGCAGTGACAGCTCTGCTTTTGTTGCTGAGCTGCTGTCTGGGAAATAAGGGAATGTGTACACAAACGGATTCTGATTTTGCCAATGACATTAGTGCAGCTAATAATAACAGTGAGAACGATGCTGAAAACGGTGTGCTTTTGGGTCGTAGGAGGTAGTACTCACCGGAAAGGCAAATAAATGTTTTTGAGATAACTTCTTGGTAAGATTCTCCTGCTGTTCATTCAGAGGAGAGGCCAGATGCACAAGGAACGTTTCACTGTGTTAATATTCTTCTCTCACTAACTGTGCATGAGCAGCACAAGTGACTGTATGAGTTTAATGTAGGATTTGAATATAAGAGGCCCTATTTGTACAATAGTGTCAGAACAGCTATGTTTTAAAATGCTAAGAGTTCCTTATAATAACGGCATATTTTAATGTATTTACTAAATTAGGTACCCGAGAGAATCTTCTACAACGGTGATGTGAAAATCCCCGTTACCTGAGGTCAGAACAAAAGGTATGTTCCCACTTTCCTTTGCACTTTACCTATATGGGGAGGGTGCTCTGCTTCCCACTGCCCAGCACTGCAGGGTGAGACTAACTTTAGGTGCATCCGCAGCGCTGGGCTTTGCCCTTCTGTCAGCCCTGCTGTGTCCCACCGCTCATCTATAATCCTCTGCAAATGTTTTCTTCCTTTCCCTTCAAATGCTGACGTTCAGGCATCAGCTGCGGGGATTAAGGATGGGTCTCCTGAAGATGTCCCTCAGCTCTGGGTGGAAGTCATGAGGCTGTGTTAGGCAACATCTGCGCTCCCAGTTCACAATAGGGTCTAAATCACAGCGCTGCTTTCCTCGTGGAACTTGTGTTCATTCAGTCTCTCACTGACAGTAAGATATGCTGAAAGGAAAATGTGGGGGTTAAGCGTTCAGCTCCTTCCCTTGCTAGGTTCGAACAGGCACCTTATTTATTTATTTTTTTCCCCTTAGAATCTGATTTTTATTGACCTCAACTGTAAAAAATATTAAGTGGCTTCAATGAGCTGCAGGGCTGCTATGACAGAGGTTCTGGTGTGTGTTGTGTTATCAAACCTCCTGTTTTAGTAAAGAACATGCTGTGTGCTGTTATAAAGCAATATTTTATTAGCTCATGTAACTACAAAAAAAAAAAAAAAAAAAAAAACTATTTAAAATATGTGTGAGAATGGGGAAGAGGTATCCAGTGCACTGGAGAGGGGCTTTTGGGGGTTCTTCGTGGGTTTCCAAGGAGGTGTTTCATTGTGAGGGTGCAGCTCATGTTCTGTTACCTTCTTTCTAGGGTAAGGGCTGCAGATTTGATAATCTGAGAGGAAACCTCTCCTGGGTCCTCTAATTTATATACACGAGTTCTACAAATCATATCATCAATACAAATACTTGTTATCCATATACTAAAAAAAAAGCAAAGGCTCTTTTCCTGCTGTAATCTCAGGACTTAGCTCGCTGCTCTCTGGGACAATTCCTCGCTCCTTCCTTCCAACACCTTGTGGTGACACTGTCACTTAGGATTGGAAGACACACCAGCAAAATCCCTTTGTTTTAAGCGAATTGCTGTTGGGACTCGGAAGAGTTAACGAACTTTTATGGCGAGGTTCAGACAGTTCTGACCCCTATGGTAATATTTCATCTAAGGTTACTGTTGGGAGAGAAATCAAATTTCAGCTGCGAGCATGATTGACAGGTGGAAGCAAGAAAGAGAGAGACATCTGGTCAGATGGGGAATTTGGAAAGGAGAAGGACAATTCAGGGAAGTGTCTCTGTGATATTAGGAATAATAAGCTCAGAGATGAGGACTCCAGCCCTCCGTGCTCTCCAGAGCTGCTCTCACTCGGTATTCATGCAGTTGCTTTGGGTAAGGGGATTTCAGGCTGTAAATCTCCAGGAGTGGACGGTGGTCTCTGTGGTCTAACCTGCCAACTTGACTCCTTTAAGAAATTATGTTACTTCTGGCTTGCTTTTAGTATTTCAAGGCGATTCTTTTAACAAATGGACTGGGGGGTTAAGACATTCTCACCTTGATGTCCCTCTGGGGTCAATGGCAGCAGCGGGGCCAGGGTTACTGTGAGTGGTATTTCACAAGGCAAGTGTTCCTTTCAAAGGAAAGTCATGTCTAAGACTTCCAAGATTGGTGGTTTTCATCACTGTGAATAACTTTTAATGTTTCAGAGTTAAGACAAAGCTGTGGACTCTGAAGGGCATTGTCCATGCTCTAAAGGAAGGGATCTGAACTGCTCCCCATCTCCATCCCACCTGGGAGGACAATCCCTGTGTGGGCTCCTGGCCTAGCCACAGCTCTGGTGAAATCCCACTGAATTCACTAGGCCCAGATTTCCACCACACAAGTATCTATGGTGGTAATCATGCTAATAAAAAGCAAGATCTGAATTCGTCCAGCAGTAGCGGTTCCATGAATTCCCTGGATGGATGTACCAATTTGGGATTAAGGGTGGATTCTCCCTCTTCCCGTCCTCCCCATGCAGCTTTGTTTAAGCTGCTTTCAAAATAAACTAAGCAGGAAAATCCACTTTTACTCTGGAGTAGGAGTGTTGCCCCAGGAATGGTCAACACTGTGTTTTATCTTACCACATAATTCCTAATCTGGATAAGCCTTAAAACTAAGGAGAGAGTAAGGAACAGTAAAGAGCAGAAATACATTTGCTATTCCATTTTTCAGTTTACCTTTAAGACCCTTCACACCAGGGAAATCGTGGCAGTCCTAATGTATACATTTACTTCTCACTGCTATTCCTGCGCTCGCATACGCATTTTTTAAAGAGATTTGTGTTTTGTGCAAAACCTTCTATGTTCTCATGTTTTCTTCTGAGTGTATCGTTGACGTACGACCAAGTCTGCCTGTTGTCTGCATTCGTTTCACGGCCCGCGATGTCAAGCTGCCTGACTTCCCTGCAGCGAGGCCTCCTCAGCTAAGTTTTATTCTAAGGCTATATATCTGATAAAATTGCAAATGAAAGCTAAGAACTGTAAAAACAGTCGAATTTCTTTGGGTATGAGTGAGTTATTTTTAACTTCCCATTGTTGAGTTAGCCCTCCCCTTAAAACGTCTTTATTTTTCAAAGCTGATATCGGAGATAACTCCCATGAAATATTATTGGCAAGTTTCCCATGGCAGTCAATGGGAGCCTTGTATGTATTTTTCATGCAGATGTGCTGTATTAAGTCTAAATGAGAATCCTTTCTTTCAAATGGGATGCAATCTGTTATTCTCAGAAATTAATAGTAGCCTACCTCCCTTCCTTCTCTCTTCCCAAACGTATTTTGTACAGTTTACCAGTGAAAAAACCTAATCTGGTATTCTTTAAAAAAAGCCCACCTTCTACTATGTCTCGAGCTCCTTTCTAGCTTATTCTTGTGAATTTGAAGTATGAAAATATCTTGAATCTTTCTGAGCAAAGAGAAGGTAAAGGACGTGATGTATTTGACAGTTTTTACTCCTCCTGAATTCCCAGCAAAGTCAACTTAATAGTTTTCCTGCGTTTAAAGCAAACTCTAAAATATTTTTTTCCATGTGGCTTTTGCTTTTGGTTAATTCTAACAGACGATTTAAAGTTAACTACTTTATATATATATATAAAACATCTCTTTTGGATTGCCTAATTCGTGCCGCTTATGAAATGACTCACACTGTACCAAAATGCAGGAGATTGATGAGACAGGAAAAGCACCAATTTAACGTCCCATGTGTAAAATGACTTCCCAGGCTTCCACATATAGTCCCGATGGTTAGAGAGTGCAGAAAGCAGGAGCTGGGAGTTGCAGCCTGACTCACTTGTGAGACTTTGACCCAGTTCTTTGATTCTAGATTCAGCAAAATCCGGCAGCACTTTAAACTTGTTATCTGAGGTGTCTTCTAAAGGTCTCTTGCTGTTGATCTCTTTATATCTCAGTTTACACAGTTATAAACCTGGATAATTAATGGGGCTAAGAAGTAGCTCCATGCTGGTGGATGCTTTCCATGTTGCCCACTCTGCTCATGTCTGAGGGCTGAATTCACAAGGCTGTCTGTAGCGTTTGGGGGTGGCACTGGGATGCATGGAGCAGGTGGTTTGCTGGACGGAATGTAACTTAGGTTTTACCCTGATTTGGAGTTTGGTTCGGGCAAAACATGAGCAAATCGTGCTTCAGTGGTGTGACTTCTCTCAAACGCAGTGTGTGCATCCTCAGTCCTTGCTCCTTACAGAGCCATGCACCTGCACAATGTCCGGAGGTCACGTTGCCCTTGTAACTCCTCATTTATTTCCCAAGGTTCAAGCCATTATTATTCAGCAGTGGTGCAGCTTTTCTTTTCTTTTGTCCCCAGATTATTACTTTCCCTCCCATGTTCTCCACCCCCCCCCCCCCAGCTCTATCTGCAATGGAGTCTTCAGCTGTAAATTTGCTAACCACAGAGACTTTTGCTGAAAATGTTCAAAAAACAGCATAAGGGGGGGAGAAAAAGATAAATAAATAAGAAAGGCTCTGAACAACACGCTGTGCCGTGCTCGAGCACTGCGCTCCTGCAGGAAAGATAATAAAGATATTAGCACTCATATAATTTCAGATAGGAAATGAAACCAGACATGAAAGAAGCACTGACTCCAGCTGTTGAGTGGGAATCAAACTAGCTCTGGGAATTGCAGGTACTGTCACTGGAGACAGCCCGACTTCTGAGAAATGACCTCAGGTGTAGGAGCTTGCTGTGGCCCCTTGCAGATATTAATACCTAATTAACAATCTGCGAGAGCATCCTACATCTTAATCACCAGTGAGGTGAGAATGACAACCAGAGGAGGAGAAGAAGGGGAATGGTTTTTTTTTTCCTCTGCATGCATCGCCTAATAACCATGGTTATTCAGATGCAGCTAAATGCGATTTCCTTTTAGTCATTTCTGCCTATTGGAAGGCACAGTAAGTTCATTTGCTAGCAGGTAGGCAGCGGAGGTGAGAATTGAATTGATCTGAGATACTCTGAAAAATTGACCCTGGGGTCATTCATAGTTTAAATTGGGAAGCGAGGCTGAGTTCGTGTCTTCTCTTTCTTTCCCCTCTCCCCGCTCCCCCTCTTTTTGTGTTTGCAGGCATGTTAGTCTACACAGTGTAATTATTTAAACATACTCCGGTGATGGGGAACCTCGTTCTCCCAAAGTTAATCAAAATAAAGAGAGCTTTTGTTAGTAGTGATAGGTAATTAAATAGCTAGCTTCACGTTGTGCAGAGATATTGTACTGCCTTATTGACACCCCAGAGCCACGCTCCCCAACCCTTCTCTGCACAAACGAAGTCACCGGGATTAAGGCCTGTGCTAAATTAAGCACATTTGCTCTGCACTCCGTGCAGCACCACCAATATATCCCTGGTGTGGATTGCTGGCAGTGGGATGCTGCAGTGAGGGCAGCAACCAGACAAGAAACAATGGCCAGGTTTGTTCAGTTGAAGGCAAGAGCAGCCCTCCTGCTTTTATGTGGGGCTGCCCCACATTGCTGCTGCACTGCCTGGGCAGGAGCTGGGGAGGCTCAAAGCTATGTCTGCTCATGGGGCTTTGTGTTCACCTCCAGACAGCTATGGAGGTGAAGGAAAAGAGAGGGAGGGACTGGGAGCGAGAGACGTAGGGCATGTAAGGGATGCGGGGGTTGTAGGCACTGCAGGTGATGTTGGGGATGTAAGGTATAGGAGGTATAGGCACTGTAGGCATTGTAGATGATGTAGGTGATATAGAGGATGTAGGCAATGTGGGGGATTTTGATATTGTAGGGGATGTCAGCAATGCAGAAGATGTCGGCAATGTTGGGGATGTAGGCGATGTAGGGGAGGGAAGTCAGCGATGTACATGTGCATGCTGTAGACCTCATTCTGCATTGTCTCTGCCAGCAGCGCTCTCTCTTTGTGCTCAGGATCTATTGCCTTTTCACTCAGACCCAAATTATAACTCTAATAAGGAGAGAATGGGGAAGCGAAGTCAGCACTGTATTAACCACTCAGCTTCTGTGGAAACACCCAGCATTTTCTTTCCAATGACATGAGATAATCTCTGTTTTCTGTTGTACTCATTTCTTCAACTCTTTTAGCCTTGTTTTCACATGTTGGCCTTGCACTAAAAAACCTAACTTGACATCCTGTGTCTTCTCAGCTAAAAAGGTATCAGTTCCTGGACTTAATGTCAGCTGTGCTCAGATCAAAGGCAAGAAACATAAAGGTTGACATATATTATTTATTTCATGGTTTACATCAGTGATGTTTCCCTCTACCCTTTTTGGTTATTATTGCTGATGTTTTGCCCATAATGTTGTGTTCGCTTCTCAAAAGTGTTTGTCCCCTACAGACAAATATTCATATTAATGCAATCCATCAGCAGTTAACAAATGCCAGCTCACTTCACCATTTCCCGCACGCCCAAAACTCCCATTGTTTTTGCAGGAATCTTTGAGTGTGAGAAGAATGCCGGATCGGGCCCTTGGGTGCTGCTGGGAGCCCGACTCCCCCCCAGCAATGTGCTGGGCAGTGGTGCAGCCAGGAGTGGGAGATGCTGCATTCCCTCCCTGCGTTGTGGGCTGCAGCAGAGGCGAGAAGAATGCCTGGCTTGGAGGGGAGCAAAAGCGCAAATAGAAGCTCTCCTTTTTCCTTCTTTTTTTTTTTTTATTTTTCATTAAATATATATATAAATATTCTTGATTTCTTCTACCTTTCCTCTGTCTTTTTCGTTCAGAGTGAGCCATGCAGGATCTGGCTCAGAACTGTGGCCGGAAAACCGTCAGGGATCGGTCAGAAGTGCTGCCCAAGCCAAGCATCCCTTGTGCCACTCAGCATAGTGTAAAACTTTCCTTTCTGCTTTCTCTTTGTCAACAACTGCTGCAGGTTTTACTTCCTGCATTACAGCATCGGACAAAACGCTGAGTCTGATTTTGCCCCCTTCCCTCCCACAAGCTATATTTTTTTTTTTTCCTGAGGTGGAATAATAATGGTTACGAGAGATCCTTGGGATTTGCGTTGCTGTTTTCTTTTGTTTAGTTTGGTTTTATTCTAAAGCTTGCTGACAATTGTCAAATGTTCATCCCAGCAAAGCCGTGCTCGGAGGGGACGGCCCTCTGCGCAGCCGACAGGAGCAATTTGCAGCTCTCCTTAGAGCTCTGCTCTTCGCAGAGCGTGTGTCACTTTCCCGTTCCTTTAAATTTTAATTGGGATCGGGCAATCGAAGGTCTCCTGGTTTCTCCCTCTTCAGGCTGCAATAAAGCCCTCTTATAATTTATAATCAAAGTTTGGTATCGTTAAACTAAACTGTAAAGCCAACCTCAGGGCTTCGGTTGTAAAAGACAGCAGTGGTAAATATTGCAGTGGGGCTCGAGTTGCACAGCTGAAAACAGCACTGCAAACACACGTCTGTATGTACATGTATACGTACGGCTCCAAGGGTAAGAGCTAAATAGCAGATAACTGGGGTGTATTCTTTCTGAGTGGAAACGAAGCAAAGATAGATTTATAGCCCGAGCAGTTATTTTAAATGCGAAATGAAGTGTTAATTTATTAAAGTCATTTATGCATCCACATTACTTTTATGTCTTTATTTATATTTTTCTGTACTACGGAGCGATAGTATTCATCCTGGGTTTTTCTGTCTGTTGACTGTAGCACTCCTTTGCTTAGATTTTTTTCTAACAAGGCAGCTCATTTAGAAAGAAATGTTTATGTGAAGTGCTTGTCAGTTGGCATTTTTACTGGTGTGCTAACCCAAAGGTAAAATATAAAGGCACGTCTTTTCCTTGCTGGCTTGTTGCTACTAGAAGGGTTCCTCCCTTGTTAGCTTGATAAATAATTTTACTAGCGGGAATCTGCTGAATTTTTATGCTTGCTGTCTATTTTCTGCTTGCTGCAAATAAATTCCAGCACTCAGAGGGCACTAAAACTCCAAACACATGGTATTTTCCCATTTTGTTGCTGGTTGCCTAAAATATTTATTTCATCTTCTGTTTTTAATTAAATCTTTTTCTTTTCTCTCTTTTTTTCTTTTTCTTTCTTTCTTTTCCTTCTTTCCTCAGGAAAAGGAAAAATCCTTCAAGTTTTGCAATTGATTACAAATAAAAGTTTGAATCTTGACTGTACTTAGGATAAAGTTTAAATAATGAGGCATCACATGTGGAATGAGCAGCTAGTGTTAAATCAGTCACCACCTGTATGAGAACTGTTGAATCGTGGCCTGAACCACTGATTGATCACCTGAGGCAAGTACTGAGTCAGCTGCAGGGGCACAGGTGAAGGTGATGTACCTGTGTGATGGGAAGGGGTGGAGCCTGGCTCCACCTCTCCTAGACCCCACTTAAGGGCTGACCACCACTGGGGAAGGATCTTTTGTTGGAGATCTCTCTCTAGTGGAGTCATTGGCATGCCTCGACTACCGTAAAGGTGAGCCTTCCTTTTCTTTTCCAGTAGTCTATGTACCATCTGTATAAAGTCATATGGAAATATATCATTCCCTGTACTATTTCATCTGAATTCCTTTCTTTAGAATTATTTGCCCTACACCACCTCAACTATCTAATAGTTTTCAGATGAAGTGTGAGGAATATTTATTGATGTACGATCTGGTTAAGCATTTCTTCTGATTTATTAGATAACTATACATTTCCTACCTTGTTGTCAAGAAAGCTGATTTAATCTATGGAGTAAATACTACAGTTCAGAGGGAGAAGGTACTGAAAAGCTCAATGTTATGCATTGCCACAGCAGGAGTAGTTTGGTAGACATCAAACTGGAGAGGCTAAAGCAGAAGGTGGTGGGGCATTGTGGCCATGCTCACACTTCCACTCACACAGCAAAAAGCTACCAACCCTATGGCAGGGGGTTGGATCCTGGGGATCTCTGTGGTCCCTTCCAACCCAAGCTGTTATGTGATCCTGTACCCTTGAAAATGCCAGGAAAATCCACTCCAAACTGTAGAATAATTCTTTGTTTGTTTTTAATACAAAGCAGTCCTTAAATTTTGACCCAAATTCTCACACCAACCACCCCACTCTCTGCACGCTGATCAGCGAAAGATCACTGCTTTAACGGTGGAGCTGGATGTTGCCTGCAGACACCATCCTTTTTGTTCACATGAGCACAACCCAGATCAAGTAAATGGGTGGAGATAATGCTCCAGTTCTGAACTGATAAGTGAATATCTTGGGCAGTGGGGAAAATTACCCTTGGGGCTCCACTGTATAACTTCATAAGTGAAGCAGGGCAGCAAGAAATCTCGTGAGGCAATGTAATCCGTCCCCACGCCACGAGGCAGGGTCGGACAGATTGCGTTATCACTGACAGATACTTGCATAGCCTGGCTTTGAAGGCCCCCCCCCCAGCAAGCTGCATCCCCCCTGAGGCTCCCACGCAGACCTTGACTGCTGTAGATGCTCCAAGCCCTTTCCCCTCATCCAGGCAGAGGAGCCTTGCAGGTCCCTCACGCTGTGTCCCAGTCACCCAGCACGACGTATGCCTCTTCTCTCTGACCCTTTGCATATTTGAAGGCCGTTGTTATGGCTTGGTGCAGCCTCCTTTCCTCTAGACTAAACAACAGCACGCTTTTCAGGCTTTTTTTCACGGGTTACGGTCATGACTTTGCTATTTAATATCTCCTCTGTAGAGTCTGCATACAGTAAACTTGCTGGGATTCGATTTACCTGTGCTGAAAAGGACTACTAGAATGCTGCCTGGAGGCTTTACAACATCTGAAAGGGGAATAATTTAATTCTTACACTGATAATTTTTGCTTCCGTGGGGAAGAGAGTTTGGGAGCATTCTGTACAGGCACATGTTAACTGCAGCTCCCCATGAGTTTATTCCAGTACCAGGAGTTCTGTAGTGCAGTGTACAGTCAGAATTTGCTGACAGGTATTGGGCAAGGTGTTTTTAAAAATAGTATGTGATATGATGAATTTTTGTCATTTTATATATAAAAAAGAAGGGGTGACAATAGGATACAGCCTCTTCACAGTTGCAGTTAACAACTTGTGTAGGTCTCCCAGGTGATCTGTGAAGTCTCAAAAGCTGCTCCAGCTCAGCTGGGTGGGTTCTGTTCCTCCTTTGTGGCAGAGAGGGATTCTCTCAAGATGCTGCAGACGGTGGTGGGCCAGAGAGGATTTTTCAGCTGTCTCTACAGACATGGGCTGTGAGGTAGATTTGAAGGCACTTTGTATTTTAAAAGTTGGGAGTGATGTCAAGGCCTAATCAGTGAATATTACTTTGCTCCTTGGAAAAATGAGGGAAAACAGTTTGCTTGTTTTGCTTTTCTTGTCGTCTCCTGGCCCCTTATGCGGGAGCTGTAGGGGAGATGTCCTGGAGCAAAGCAAAAGTATTTATTTGGATGAAGGTATTTTCCAGGAGCGTTTCTTCTTTGAACCCCACTGAAAAATGTCATCTTAACCAGAAGTATACACGTTGAAGGTGTATGTTGAATCAGACAGAGCAACTTACAAGTAAAGGATTCAGCCCAGGCGTTTTGAATCCCTAAAGGAAGAACTCATTGGGAAGTGAGAAGTAAAATGATAGTGACCTTGCTGAGCCATTGGCTCAAAAAGGAGATGTAGCAGCAGAAGTGTAAATACATGTTTCCAACTGTAAAGAGTGGAGTTAAGACCCCTTAATACTATGGGGAAGAAGAATGAAAAATACATTGTCTTCCTTTAAGTAGTTCATTTTTCTTTACAAAGTGATTAATGCATTACTATAGCAAATTTATTGTATAATTTGATTACCATTGCATAATAAATCTAAACAACTGTGACTGTCATGGTGATAAGGCTGGTAAGATTTTGCCTCCCTTAAAAAGGCTTTATAAGTTAAACTTCACTTCTTCTTTTCTGGGATGAAATTTATTTTGCCCATTGTAGCTCTATCTGTTTGAAACTGCACCAGAAGGAAAGAAGTTGTTCAGAAGGGTGGTATATTATTGGGAGAGTTTTACCTTCACTGGTTTGCAGACAAAATTGAACGTTAGCATTAAAATGAAAATGGAGTTCAGGAGAAAATAATAACTCGGTTGTTTAAAGTTGTAACATTTAAAAGGGACTTTTCAAATATCAAGGGTGGACAACGCAATTAAATTGTCTGCATTGTATTTGCAGCTGTTAACACCTCGGGCTCAGCTTGTCTCAGGCTACCAGAGCTGGCTAAGGGCTTGTCTGTGCCTAGGCAAGGGGCTTGCAGGGAGCTGCAGGAAGGAGTGCTTCTGACTAATTAGAGCATTTTCTCTGAATGCCAGAGAAATTGGTGCTCCAGTTTTAGTGCTGTTAATGTACTGAACTGGGAGCCAGAGTGAGCTCTGCGCTTGGGAAGGTTCTCGTGCCTGTGTGGCATTACCCACTGCTCTGGCTCCATCACTTGGACAGTGAGCTTAGCTGTTTCTAAGAATTGATTGAGCTTTCTCATTCCCTCCTATGTGAGCTCTTGGGAAAAGTTGGTGCACCTCCATGCTATAAGCAGTGCATGTATATCCAGCCTGAATACTGTGGCAGGGTTTGCTGCCCTAGAAAACCCCCAACCTTTGAAGGGAGTGGTGGAAGGAAAGAGTTTGTACCCTAGCATGTGGGTGTCCGTTTGTTTCCAACAGCTGCAGGAGGCACTTCTTGTGTAATTGGGTGTATTCCTGTTAGCAGTGGTGGAAAGTGATCTCAGGTGGCAGTGATGAGGTGACTGGAATGGGGAGAAAGAGTTTACTTGGTATAATCTGGTTCCATCAAGTACAGGGGGAGAGGGAAGACTAAAGCTTTTGCACTGGTTTCCAAGGGTTCACAGGCTTCTTTTTCCCCCTTCCCACCGATACATTGAACATCCTGAAAATAAACCACCGTGTTCCAAGAAGGAAGATAGATGTGCCTGTTCAAATAGGCGTTGCGTATGGAAGTGGTGCCTCTGGTTGTTAAACAGAATCCTTGCTTAACGTCCTCATTAAGCACTGTGACTTGCCACTAGTTTTATGAAGATCAAGTCATTTGCTTTTAAAGTAAATTAAAGCAAATTTCTCTGTGGTGACAAGTCAATAAAACAATGGAAGACTCAAGTTTTTCAATCACCCAACATCTGTTCCTTGTTGTGCTGTAGATGTAAATGCCCTGCGTGCAGCAATAGGTGAATAGAGCATGAGCCAATAGTTGTGCTGGTGGCTTTTATTTTTCTGTTTCCCCTCTCCAAACTGCACTGTAAGCACCGTCCATTTTTGGAAGGGTAATTTTGCAGTTTCCTGTGGCAGCACTGTCAGGGCTCCATTGACACGAGTGCGGTGACAGGTGATGCTCTGCCTCTGTTGCTGGAAGCACAGTAAGCTGTGGGGTAGTGGAAGCAGTGAGCTGCTTCTCGGCAGCCCAGTCAGCACAGCTGAGATCCCCATCTCCTGTCCAAGCCACCCACACCGCCAGGCAGACACCTCTGAAGCAGAGGTCACTGGGATGTGTTGTGCACGGTGGTGGGAACTAGGTTGTAGGAAACCTCACTGAAACCACTTCCACGTCGTACCCACGCTCAACCTGTTTGTCTTGAAATGCTGTCTCAGAGAGAAGCCAGCAGATGAGAAACAAAGTATTAGGCCCATTTCTGCGGTTCAACAAGTGCGGGATGCAAACGGCAGTGCGTTTGCTTTACGTGTTCTGGGGGATTTGGCATTTCATGGTGTGAGAATTGGCTCCCTGCTGTGTGAAGGATTCCCAGCGTGGATTTGCGTTGTGTGGGAAACGCTGGCATAGTGGAAAAAGAGGGGGAAGCTCTGCTGGGAAAGTAGGAGGGGGCTGGTTGTTACTCACTTGGGGCAGGAGCCTTTTCCTATCTCAGGAGTATCATAGAATCAGGATGGTTTGTCTTGGACAGAGTATCATTGACTTCTGGAGTGGTAGAGGACAGGAAGTCATTACTGGATGCAAATGGAAATTAGGGCTTTAAGATCATTTTAGGTATTTTTTTTCTTTTTTAAGAAAAAAAGGTCAGAGAAAGTCCAGAGACTTTTCCTGCTTGGATTATCCCACCCTCTGCAATCTCTCTTCTCTCAGCCATGTGGATGTAGACCCCATTGTTTGAGGTGTAGGTAGACTGATCCTCCTATCTTCTGAATCTTCAGGGTCAGGGCCTTCAGTGAGAGTGGTTTGTCCTCAGCCAGAACTTAATGGGGCCGCAGAACAAACTGCTCTCCTTTATGGGAAATGGGTAATTAGGTCTGACTGAATTAAAGGTATTTGGATGTGGGGAGCAGGTGACTTCTCCTTGCTAGTCCCTCTAGAAAGAGGCTGAGAAATTCCTCGTATGCTTCTGCTAGGTTATGCTAGATTTTAATATTCTCAGCTACAGAGATTCATTGAGCAATCTTCATTTTCTCCAAAGAATGAGCCATGTTGCAATTGCATTACTGTATTAAAAACGAAAAGGGGGAAAGAAGTCTACAGCATTTTGCATAGCAAAGGGAATAGTAGCAGTTAATCCATCCTCAGAACTTTGTGTAATCGCCATCCCTATGGGTGCTTCTAGCAGCTTAAGAACTGAATATGGAAAGGTGTCATTCAGCTTTCTCCATGTTCTCCTTGGTAGCATGAGGTGATGCTGTGCTCAGTCAGTGAGGAGACGGGTGAGTCACCCCACTGAGATACAGCTTTCTGGGGTGTGTTGCTCATGATCTATCACACACAAAAGTGGTGACAACGCTTGGATGTGTAAATTCCCCTGAAGTCCTACTCATGGCAGTAGCAATCTTTGCAGTAGTTTCAGTGGGCTTTGGATGGATCCTTTGCTTATGACTTTTTTTACTATTACTGTTCTACTCATTTTGCAGGGCTAGTGTTTGGGACATTCATCCTCAGCTTTGACCCTGGCATCTCCATGTAATGTTTCTTTATCTCTGTATGCTCCTTGCTTCCAGAGCCAGGTGTGCAGAGAAAGAAGCCATGGAGATCTCAGCGCCAGCTGCTGAATGCTGCTCTGTGTGTTCCTCAAATCAAACTTACACTAAGCCTGCTGGAAAAGCCTCATTTGGCTTCGGTGGCAGTTGTCCTCAGCTGCTACTGGAAACATGAAAAAGGTGTATTGAAGCACAAATGGATTTTTCTCTAAAGCTAACCCAGTTTTGTGAGGAGCTGAGCATCTTCTGCTGTATGAGAAGTGTTCTTAGTTTCTCTTGGATTCAGTGGGAGCGTTGGTGCTCAGCCTTGGACAGGCTGGGGCCTCTTTGTGTTACAGGCTGTTTGGGGAGCTAATGCTGAAATACATTCCTTGAACTGTTTGAATTCCCAGGTCATATAGTTTATAGAGATCCGCTCAGAGATGAGTGTGAAATAGTAATGCCATGTACTTTCTGGGCGCCTTTCATCTTTCCAAATATTTATTAATTAGCCCTCAAATCACTCCTGTGAGGCAGATAAGAGATGGGTGGATACAGTTCCTTTCACGCAACAGTGGGATCAAGCAGCTATCTGAATGTATAAAACAGCTTTGCCCACAGTTTGGGGCAGATTAGGAAGTTAGATAACAAACCAGTATCTTGTTGAGGGTGCAGAGAGAATTTAGCTTGGCAGAACTTAATTACAGCTGCTGGAATTTGGCCAGTAAGTCAAGCTTGCCTCACTCCTTTCATTGTTTCACTGCAGAGTCTGTAACTCTGTCAGGACTTTGTCCTGCTCAGTGGATGACCCTCTGAAGTCTGGCTTCAAACCCACTTGGCAGGGGATGGAGACATAGCAGCTTATGCCTCCCATGGTGGCTGAACCTCTTTTGGTTCCACCATGCAGGACCTGCTTTGGCCAACTGGTGGGCGTTTTGGAGCAGTATGGCAAACTGGCTTTGATGGGTGCAGCTCTCCTTCTTACCAGGCATTGGATCCCCATATCACAGAGGGGACTTGCATGTGAACCCTGCACTGGCTTCAGTGGGTGTAAAGCTGGGACCAGAGAACTCCCTTCCATGGCTCTGATATTTCCCCTGAGCTTTGCTCTGGTGCCTTTTACCACAGCAAGAAGCCCTGTGCCTTACACTGAGATTCCCTCTCTGGCATCCCCAAGACAGTCAGAGCTGCAGAGCACCAATTCCTTTCTGTTTGCTTTTTCAGCATGTGATTCTGGAGCATAAAAACGTTGAAGCTAAAACTGAAATTTTACCTATTTTGTGTTAATGCTTTTTAATAAATCTCCAGACTCTCTTTAAAGCTTCAGAGAGCTCAATTTATTGTAAAACTACAGTTACTGTATTTTATGTCCACTGTAATTGCTTGTTTCATCTAATTCAGATTATACTCGTGTATAACAAGAGCTAGCTCCAGATAGAAAGAGGTGAATTATTGATAAAGAAAGTTTTGGAATTAAGATTTTAAACCCACATATTAGATAGATGTGTAATATTTAGAAATAGATCTGAAAGGGCTCACACGATGTGCTTTCATCAAATCTTGAAAAGAAAATGACCAATACATCAAATCTTGAAAAGGAATTGACTGATAAATCAAATCTGGAAATGGAAGTGACAGATAAATCAGCTCTGAAAAAGCAAACAACCAATACATCAAATTCATGGCGTGTTTATTAAAGCAAGGGATTGCTTGTATGTGGTTGAAGCTGCATGCTACGATCATACAACAAACACTTGAAATACTTCAAAAGCGATTTATGTGTGCAGATGTACACACACCTCTCTGTGAGTTTGCTAAGTAAATGCTTGGCTCTGTTTGCACTGTTTTTGAGGCTCTCCACCGGCACATGGCATTTTCTGAAGTCTCCGTGGTGTGCCTCAGTTTGAAGCCTCACCATCTCAGTATTCACATGTTCCTAGACATGAGCAGCTTGATTCCAGCTCTTTTAAAAATGGCAATTGATAGTGCAGCCCAAACTAAAAATGATGAGACGTGCCCTGTTCTGAAAGCTTTCTGCTTTTGTTTCCCGATTCTAATTGTACACTAGGACCAACACAAACTCCTTTGGTTAATTCTGAGGGCTTTGATGGACAGCTCAGGCCCAGAGCATATTTTCAAGATCAAGACTATAAAAACCTCACTATGGAAAAATCATCATTTGCCTCACTGCCTTTGATTTACATCTGTGTTACAGAGCCATGAAATTTAAAATAAGATGACCTAAATTGTCCTATAATAATGTGGGCATGAACGTGTACTCCTGGTGGCAGAGTTTCTCTGTCACTGTACCAAATGAAATCTAGTTTTTAGTGCCAATCGGTTTGGCATCATTAACCCTTTACGGATGTTATTAGCATTCTCGCAGAGCTTTTCATCACGGTACAAATGTTTTCAGACTAAACTTGTTGAGGTCAAAGAATCCAAGTCGGTAAGATTTAGGACTTTTTTGTCCTCTGCAAAATATGTATGGATGCAGTCCTGGGAAGCAGAAATTATGAGCAGTGATTTTTAAAAATGTAGAGTTTAGGGTAAAAAAAAAAAAATCAGTCTTTCCTTAAGATATCCCCAATTTATGCTAGAAATGTGCTCCCCTACATTGAGCTTTTTTCGTTTGCTCTGTACATGAATCATCCAAGATCCAGGAATGAAAATTGCTTTGCACTTGCTATTATGTTATGGTGTTCTCCATTCTGATTTATTTATTTTTTTCTCAGCTCATGTTGTTCTTTTTGCAATGAGTGTATGTTTGAATTGAATTGAAGAGTAGCATATTAAAGAACTGGTTTTATAGCTGTTTATGTCCTTGCATCCAAAGAAGTGTGAGAAAAGCAATCAAGGTTTCAGACTGACATGCTAAAGCAAGAACTATCAGAGAAAGCATCTTGCAGTTGGAGTGCTGAATATTTGCATGCCTACTTTGTTTGAATTAGTCCTGACTAAACCCAGGTATTTATAGAACTAGCTTCAGCCTGTGGTCAGGCCTGCATAGATGAACTGATTTTGTTTCAGGTGAAGTAATTATTAATCTGTTCCCCACTTCTCCCCCTGCTCTACGCCTCTATGTCAAAATGTAGCATCTATAACCCTGACTCAGTGCATTATTCAGACTTTCCATCACTCTGTTTTTCAACAGATGGCATCTAGGTGACTTGCAGCCTCACAAGTGGGATTGATGATGTGAAATAGAGGAGCTTAAAAAGTAATTGCAGAGACAGGAGGAAAAATTACAAATTAATATTGCTGTAGGAAATGGAAAGCAGCCTCACATGGATGCGAGATTCTCAATCGGTAGCTTTCACATCAAAAGTGTTGTTTGATTTGTATTTATTGCTGTATAAATAAAGTGATGTAGGCAGGGGGGTTGTATTCAATAATTCCTCTTGCAGGCATTTGGGATGAGTTTCCCATGGAAGAGAAGTGAGTAACGAGCTGCTGCATCCTTCAGCTGGATTTGGGAAAGGGCTGTTTTGTGCAGCTCAGATAAAACATCCTGTGGTTTGGGGTTCTGAAGAGCTCCCGTTAACATTTTGCTGATGAATTGATGTGGCCGCAAAGCAACCTGGATGACTCACTTGATGCGAGTGTGTGTGTATTCAGGCAGGGCAAAGGGAAAGAGGAAAACATAAAATCAAGGGTACAGCTCACATGGCTGACTGAAATAGGTGGCCCTGTGCTACCTATGAATCTAAGTGTTAGTTACAACAGATGTAAAATCACAGAATGGCTTGGGTTGGAAGGGACCTCAAAGATTGGCTAGTTGCAAACCCCTGCTGTGGGTGGTAATGGCAGCACTACATAGCAGTAATGATAATGCAGGCAGTGATTGCTCAGTCAAAGGGACAAATGAGGGATCCATACCATGGAGATCACCCTTGCTAAAGATCAAGAGTAATAGATGGCTGTGTTTTGGCTAGGATATATGGAAAGCCCTGTTTTTCCTCCTTAGCTTAGCTCTGAGGTGCTGCGCCACATAAATCCTATATCACTGGGGACTGAGATTCATGGTCAACACCAGGTGGTCTGTGCTCAGAGCCCAGTGGGAATTCCCATGGGAATACATTCATGTGAGCTTGCTGGCTGTGTTAGCACTGTGGTGCAGGGATGGTTTGGAAAGAAAGCATGTGCATGGTGAATGAGTTGTCCTCTCCATTGCTGGCTCTGCTGCTTCTTTGGACCTGAAACACCACTTTAATAAAACCTTACATTGATCTCTGGCCTTTGTCAGTTCAGTGAGATTCAGTTATGTGCATCAAAATAATGCATTTAATCACTTCAATCAGTCGGGACCTAAATTCCCTTCTCAGTAGAACTAATGCTCAAGGATGAAGGGGTTATTTGTTGCTCTGTCCCACTGGAATCCTGTTTGACCTAAAACATTTCACAGCTCTATGGAAAGTCACAGTGATCTATGAAATACTTTTTCTCGTCATACTCCATCTCCTTCACTGCTGTCTCCTCACCTTTATCTCTCTGGCAAAGAACGCATAGAGAAGTACACTTAAAAATGTTTGCCTATGATCTTACTGCTGGAAAACACAGAAACGCTTTTAATTACACCTTTTTGGGGGCTTTAGAAACTTGAAAAAGACATTAGAAATTGTAAGAAAATAAACTGAAGGTACCTCTGCTTCTTTTTTTTTTTTTTTTGCTGCTTGGAAAAAAAAAAAGGAATGCACACTTCAAGATGTGTGCAGTGAAGAGATGGGTCTTTTGTTCTGACAGCCTGTATGTCATGTTTTGGCATGGGGGAGTTCAAAACAGTCAGTTAGTATTTGATAAAGCAAACTGGGGTCTGTTCTCTGAAAGATTCCTGTGTGAATGTGGGGGGGGGAGAAGTCATGGATGTGTATGCAGCTATTGATGAGAGCACAAAACGTATGGTTTAGAGACACTGAGAAGTACAGGCAGAGGTCCTGAAGGAATATTGGCACTGTTGAAATCAGTATATGTGCTGCAGTTCTGTAATATTGAGGCATAAGGATGCATTTTATTTCATTCCTTCCACAGAAGAGAAAATAGTTTTTGGACTTTGATTAGTTTCTTGTTTTCTTCAGCCCTTCCTTTTTGTGCTCTTTCTTCACTTCCCAAACACAATGGGCATAACTGATAAAATGTAGATTTTTTTAAAGAGGTTTTCAGAAGATTGCTGTGATATTTAACATCACTGACACGAAGTGATCTCCAACAGGTAGCAGGAGGGGAGCGTACTTTTCCTACATTGAACAATGGGATGCAGAAATACGGGGAGCTTGGCTCTCTGATATCCCTGTAATTTTCAAGGCTGTTTGCATGCTCTAGGCTCTCAGCTAACAACTGGGTGAGAACCTGGGCTTTGTGCTACTCTTTCCCCATGTCTCTGTTTGGGGCAGGGATGTTTCCTGTCCCCGCTTTGCAGCCCTGCCCCGTCACCCAGGAGCAGTGTCCTGCGTGCATCCAAGCAGCAGAAAAGCTTAAATGGGTCCAAGGCTGCTGACATTGGGAATTGAGGGCAGGTATTTTGAGCAGTGAGCTGCTTGCTCAGCAGGAAGGCAGGAAAACGCCTTTCTTCTGGCTGGTGCTACTGGCTCGGGTTTGAGGAGGGTCGTGGGGATCCTTCTGTTATCACCTCTCTTTGAGAAGGTGATGGGAAGGGGACTAAACCCTCTGTTCTCTGGGAGACCCATTCCTCCAGAATGAGGAAGAGAGGGTCTGAATTTTGGGGAGCAAGGGGAGGGAGGTGTTGAGGCGATCTCTACATATATTCTCAAAAAGCTTAGCAAAGTGGAATAGAGAAAGAAAAGGCTCCAGCAGCAGGGAGTGAACGGCTGGAATTTCCTTCATATTAATGGAGCTTTAGGCAGCAAGCCTTAACGTGGAGAATTATTTTTAATTAATAGCTTTTCCCCTACTTTGGAGCTCAGCAGGAGGATCTTCTTAGCATTGCACAAGGAGAGGAGATAGGAGCAGCCCTGGTTTTGTAACTGATAACTATTTCAGGCCAACTGCATCGCCTGGAATAACTTTGTATTCAGGAAAAAAAAAAAAAGGAACAAAATGTTACATCAAAAGATACCTCCTTCTGGCTCTTGGATTTAAATTGCCTCTCCAGATAAACCTGCAGCTGGGCCAGAAAGGAGGTGATGGATTTTTTGAGAGCCTCCTGGCCACGCTCTCCCCTCTCCCTCACCTCTGTGCTATCAGTATGGCATCTGGCCCCGCACAGTGACCTCGTGAGGATGCTGCGCGGCCGCATCCGCTCCCCGAACCAATGCGGCTCCAGATGGAGACGAGGCAGGAAGGTGTTGTGAATTTGTATTACTTTAACACAATGGGTTTGTTCAGAGACAGTTCTCAAGCAATAAATGGCTCCTTTGTGTTCATTCCCTCCCCGCGGTCGCTTTCAGAGCTGGATGTGTGCATATCATTTTGCTGTGTATTAGCAAGCAGAAAGGCCCCAGCTCTGCTCCTTCGGGTCCCTCCTCCTCACCCTTTCGTCCTCCCCACCTTCCAGCACCCCCTTCCCAGCACGTGGCTCAAACAAAATGAGCAAAATAAGGTTGTTTTTTTTTCCCCTTTAAACTCATTAAAGCCCTTTCTTTTGCTCCTCTTGCTCCGAGGACTCTAAGAGGCCATGCAGAGCATCTTTTTATGAGCTACTTCCCAGGAGCTGGGACGTTTGCTTGTTATACAGCAGTGGTGTAAGAGGGTGATCGTCATGCACTATAAAGTAAGGGGAAGTCTCTCAGCCCCACCAGCTCTGTGATACAGAAGCTCACACAGGAGAGAAGGATTTATAGTGGTGCCTTGTATTTTTTAACATTTTTTTTCTGCTTTTTATTTATAGCCTAGCCCAACAGCCCCCTGCTTCTCTCCCATCTTATCTCAGTTCTCTGCCTGTTCCTTTTGGTGCATTGGAGCAGAATCCAAAAAAAAAAAAGTCAGTTCAGGTGGAGGATCAGTGTGGATAAAGGTTGAATGCTGTGGTACCTACATCCTCCTTCTGAACAGGACATGGGGTTAAAAACCAGCTTCTTCAGGCAAAGGAAGAAGAGGACAGATCTGGAGAATAGAGGAAAGAATATGAGAGTCTATTTCTTCTTATCAAACTTGCCAAGCTATTTTTCCTCCAAGCTTTTGTTAATGCCCGGTGTCTGTGTTATTTAAATAAGCATTATCCCTGACGGAGTTTGGAGTTGTGACTTTGTAAAGCAGTGGGGTGCAGTTCTATCTTATTAGCTGTCACTGGAGAATTGATGCTGTCACGTTGGGGGCTGCTGAGCCAAAGCAGTGGTGAGCCAAGGCGAGTGCCCACCTCCCTCTGAAGGTCTCAGAGCTGTTGAGTGGGGTGACACTTTCGGGGTCACCATGCCATGATGTGGTCAAAGCCTTTATAAATAACTGAAAAGAGAAGATTGCAAGTGATGGAAAAAAAAATAGCTTAATAATTGAGCAGCTTTTGGGGCACTCTGTCTCTCTGTTAGCATTGGAACCTGGCCTTCAGTCCCTTGGTAGAAATGTATGGTGTTGCTAACAATGGTGACCTCTAAAGGTCCCTTTCCAACTCAAATATTCCATGGTTCTGTGGCTGGGGTTTTGGCTCCTGTTCCCATTTCAAGTGCTGAGGGGCTACAACAATGAGTTAACCACATGGGGTCAAGAAGATGACATTAAATACAATCAGTGACTCTCAAACTTCGGTAGGGAAGCCCAACTCACTTGAATGTGTGTGCTGATCAAAGCACGATGGGAACTGGGTGCTATGTAGCTGTTTTCCAGGCAGTTTTCTTTCCTCTCTACTTTGGGGCAAAACGTGAAAACACCAGGAAGTTGTAGGAACTCTTGTGGTTCCATGTCTAGAATCTGCTGCACCTGACCAGCACTTGTACATGTTAACTATTGGCATAATCTGAAGCCCTAGGAAAATAGGTTGTAGCACAGATGTAAGACGCTGAAGGAAGACAGTAATTTTTTCCTGTAGATGGGAAATGCATATGTTGCCTCACTCACTTGTCATTACTGAAACTATAGGTAGGGACAAAAATAGAAACTACTGACAGCTTGATTTCTTCATGCTGGCACTGAGCTACAGTGGAGCTCTACAAGACCCTATAAATATGCAAGCGAAGGGAAATCCTACACAAGTGCTATCATAGTGCTATAGGACTGAATAGAATTAGCTTTATTGCAACCAAACAGTATGGACAGAGTCTGCTTTTCAGAGCTTCCCTATCTAGCAAACAATGTAAAATGTGAACCAAAGGCAGCTAATCTGCCTGTTTACTGGGAACAGTTCCAAAATATATTGTTGGAAATGACTAGAAAAAGCTTTGCACTGCAGCCCTTATGGTGCAGCCCTTTCTTCCTTTTAAAGTGAAATGTCCTTGTAGAAATTAAACACTGGAGAAGGGGGGGGGGAGGGGAGGGGGAGAGAGAGGAAAGGGATCACTGTGGCTTAAAGCACTTATTAAAATCTGTGGAGAATGCGGTGTGCGTTGAAAACAGCCCCCCCACCCCCAAACCTAAACCAACAAAAGCAAGCCAACCCCATGAATAGCTCTTCCCAGCTTCCTGCACATTGAATATGTATGTTAAAGGACGAGGAGCCAAGATTCTCTGTTTTGCTTTGCTTGGAATATTTTTTGCCCACTTGATATATGAAAGTCAGGGGCTATGCCAAGGAGAGGCTGGTGAGCTGGCCAGTACGGAGATTGCTGCTGATGGCTCACAGTGGTGTGCAAAAGCAGTATGTGTCCAACTGTGTAAACAACACTTCCTGCACCTTCCAGTAGGGTTCAAAAGGTTTGCAAGGAGAGGAAAAGCACTGGGGCCGTGAGCAGAGGCTGCCCGCTGCGCTCAGGGTGTGCCTGCAGCTGGGGGGTGGGAGTCAGGCACAACTTGGAGACCCCCAAAATTTGGAGAACTTTCTGTAAACGTGGGATCCTGGAAGTTTTCGTCTTTATTATTTTTGTATTTTTCTCAGCAGGAGATATTATTCGTGCCACCTTGTGAGCCCTGCCAGGCATGGCTCCTCTGGAGGACTCCGTAATCCTCTTACTTTCATTCAGATCTATAAGCAGCCTCATCTCCTCTGCTTTTCTAAGCTGCTGTGGCAAGTTTGTTATGCCATTTAGCTGCTGTCCCTTCTTTGTGGAGGTGACAGCTGATGGCCAGCCCTTTCTTCCTTGTTAGGTGAGCAGTGCAAACACCCATCTTCCTCCTGCTTCAAGTGAAGCCTTGACCCCTGGATGTGACACGTTCCTGAAGTGCACAGATGAGATCCACCTTTCTTTAAACTCACCCAATTCAAACATGGTTATCCAGGAAACCATGGCCAGAAGATGGCTGGTCCCAGACAAGTGATTTAACTTGGTAACCATCCATTGGCCGCTGACACATTATTGTTTTATTGTTTGTCCCGTGAAGCTCTTAGTGTGCAAAATAATAAAAATCCCACAGAAGTTTAAATTGGAGTGAGGCTCAGGGATCAGGCTTAGCTGTGATCTGAGGTCGTGGACTCTCATATCAAATCGTGCCACCTTTGTTAATAACTGAACCATTGACCCTGAAACTTGAGCAGCTTTCCTCAGTCAGTCCTCCGATTTCCTAAAATCCGGAGTTGTTATTCTGTGAGCTACAACTCTTAAGGAGCTGTGCTTTTCACACAGGGTTTGAAGTTATCCCCTGCACGATTCTCAGCTATTCTACTCTGAACTGATTCTTGACTTCTCCCATTTCAGCGCATTCTACTCCCTATGACCTGAACCACACCAGCAGTGGATGTGGGGCAGGGGGTGGTGGCAGCATGGCAGTGAGCTGGGAAGGTCCCTGATCCAGGGTGGTGATGGAGTCAGTGTCCCTGGAGGTGTTCAAGAAAAGGGCAGATGTGGCACTGAGGGACGTGGTTAATGGGCATGGTGGGGATGGGTTGATGACTGGACTAGATGATCTCAGTGGCCTTTTTCAAACTTAACGATTCTATGAGGGGTGTGAGGTGTTCAGTGTGGGGCTTTGTGTTATACACCAACCTTGAAAAGGTACCGGGGCAGTATTGTCTGTATGCTTTAAGTTTTTAGGTGATCTTCTCATTTAGAGAATAACCTTTCTAAGTAGCTCTGATTGGTAGAGACAGACACACAATTTCCCCATGCTGTCCTGTGCGCCAGGCTGACCTCCTCCCCTTCCCCTAAAATCTCTTCAGAGTTGTAGAACCGGAGAGAGCACTGTTGTAATTTTCTGTTGTCTTGCCAAGTTAGAATGGGATTAAATGCTCTGAAGGTCTCTGGACTATCACTTTACCCAAAACATCCATCCCAAGCATTCAAAGAGGCATAGAGACTCTGCATAGCTATTTATTTTAAATGCCTTATTAAAATTTCATGAAAACAGGAAGTCAGGGGAAAAGAATAGATTGCAAGAACGATGAAATTCAGGGCTTTGTCATTTTTAGCTCAACAACACACAACAATGAAGGAAAAAAAAAACACCAACCAAGCATGTTCAATTGTAAGTAAGGTATATTTTCACAATCCTTCTGAGGCCACTAATAGCATAATTTGTCATTGGCTGTGTGGTTCACGAACTAAGAATGAAACTGGATTTATTTAATTTTTTTTGCTTAACTTATTACACAATTTTGATGGTTAAGAAATTGTCACCATAAGGTAACCTAAAGCTGTAGTTGAACCTCACAAACATTAAGGGATTTTTTTTTGATACTCTGTTGTTGTTTGTTTTTTTCTTTTTTTTTTCTCTCTTGGCAGTAATAAATACTGCAGCACCACATCCTAACGCTGCTGCAGCTCTTCTGTCCCAGTACCTTTCTAGCTTTTGCATTCCTGATATATCTAATCATCAGGATAAATAGGGGGCAGGAGCAAAGCCTGGTTTTTCTGAATATTGATTACGTGCAAAGGATCTTCATGGTTTGTCTGTCTACTAGAAAGCATTTTTCTTAGACATAGCTTCTGTCTTTGAAGATATACCCTCTTTGCTGACAGTACATGAATGGGAAACACTGTTTTGACAGGCTGTAATATGAAGCGATCTATGTGAGTTAGATCTGTGTAGTATGGAGTCATGTTGGTGTGGTAGGGTTTGGGTGGCAGGGCCTCCACTGGTCCTGTGGTGCCCACGGGCACTCATGGGACATCCCAAAACTGTGGGGCCTGAATCTGTCCCACTGTGTTCATCCTATTGAAAACTGGAAAGAAGTTAAAACTCTGCACTAGCCTCTTTCTTCAAGGACAGCATATGTAGGGATCGCAGCTAGGGCATATGCTGCCACATAATATGGCATAATTATGATAGTTAACGACAAAAGAAGTTTTCACTTGCCTATGTCAAATGAATCCTGTCAGTGTACACCACTGTGAGTGCATAGCTCAGTGTTCCTTACAATATGCACAACTCTGTACTGGAACAAATATAATGAGCCTAAAGCCTTGAAGCCCTTTGTACGTAGCTCTTGCTGCAGTCGCAGCTGTGTGCATTCTTCCATTATTCCAGGTGTAAAGATCATATTGAAATGTGATGGGGATTATTGCTGGCGGGTTAATTGGCTGATGAAGTGTGTGTGCATGGAGCAAGGAGCCCAGGGTGACCTTTCCCTTGTTAGATCAGCCCCCATCCAGCTGGGCAGCAGTACCCTGACAGGAGAGTTTCTTAAATTATATTTTTATGGCTTTGCTGCTTTGCAGGACTTAAAGTTCTTGTATACTAACTCATAGCGTCAATAGGGGCTGCTGCAGAATGCCCCTTTTAGGCTTTAAGAAAGCACAGTGACAATTGCTGGGAGACTTCTGCAAAGCAGAGCGTGTGTGGCTGGGTCCACGCCTGCCCGCTCTGCTCATCCTGCTCAGTGCCAACATGTCACAGGTGCACACCACCAGGGACAATGCAGCAAATGTAATTGGGAGGCAGGTGGTGGTGGCTTGGAATCCATCACACGTTCATCCCAAGGTGTGCTTGTGCATCTGTTAGAAAGTGAAGTCATTTTTTTAATTTATTTTTTTTATTTTAAATTTGTTTGATCCGAGCTGCAGGAAAACATTTTCCATCTCCTCAGTACAGCAAAGGGAAAGTTACCAAAGGTCCTTGCAGATGGAGAATAACCCAGGGCGGTGGCTGCTGAGCTTGTGGAAAGGAGTGGGGTGAAAGAGCAGGGCTGGAGGTGTGTGTGTGGGAGCAGCACGGTGTTTCTAAGAAACTTGTCAGAGCTTTTTCCTCCTCTGCTATCGCTGTAATATCAGCACAACCTTTTCCTTTTCAGATAGCAGCCTTTTGTGCTCGGACCAGGCTGCTCGCTTGCCTGTGCTCAGGTTCTGCTGTGCTTCCCGGGGCTGGGCTCTCATTATGGGAGCTGTGGTGCATCTGCTCCAACCAGCAGTGTTTGTTCAGTCCCTAAAACAAGGAAAGGACCCCAAATTCCCATACCCTGCTAGGAAGTCTGAAAATCTTCCAGAGCCAGACTGCAATGATCTCTGGGGTGGAATATAAAGCCTGTAGTGCAGCATGCAGAATCTGCCTATAGGTGAGGGCAGCCAATGCCAGCCTTGGCCAAAACCATGGGGAACGGGATTTAAATGAGCACTCATGCAAAGCTGCTGACACATGAAAACAAACAGCACGGCGCTGCAAAAATGCACGTAGGTTTTAGTGTCCTTTGGTGGACGAAACGTTGCTTTTATACGAAGGATATGTAAACAAGACAGAGAACATTAAATATATATTACACATACACATCGCACCTATTGAATGCAGAGTGCTTCGGAATTCCTAGGAGAGGATTTTCCCTCGCTGGCTCAGTGCCCAAGCACACCTCTCCATTCTCCTTTCGGTGCGGTGTTGGGGTGTGCTCTGCAGATCCGTGGGGGATTTGCTGGGACGCTCCCCTCGCCGTGCTGTGCCCTGGCTGACGGTTTGCAGACTTTGTCCTCCCCCAGCGCTGCTGTGGTGACTTCTGCTTGCTGGCAGCATCTCCGGGCTGATGGAAAGCACGAGGGCTGCTAACCCGCAGCGAATGCTTTCTTGTCTCCCAGAAGAGTGTTGCACTGAGAAACAATTTGCAGAGGACAGAGGCAGAGATCTGGTTTCATTTTTGGTTGGCTACTCCGGTTTCTAGCTGTAAACGCTTATCAGTGGAGTCGTTGTGTAGAGGCTCATCAGTGGAGGACTGAAAAACACTGTGTCATTGCTTCAGCCCATGTGGTTTTATTTATCGTGACTTCTAAGCCTTATGGAGTGGGTTGTGTTGAGCAGCTCGGCTCCTTGTAGATTGCAGCTTGAGGTTTTGGACTTCAGAAGTAAAATAATGTGAAATAACGGGAAGTAAACCAAAAGAACTTGAAATGGAAAAAAAAAAAAAGGTATTAGTGGTATTAAAGAACCAAAGTTCATAGGATCATAAAAGTTGGAAAAGACCTCTAAGGTCATCTGGTCCAACCGCCCACCTACCACCAGTGTTGCCTGTTAAACCTCATCTCTGCGTGCCACATCTCCACAGTTCTGGACACTTCCAGACATGGTGAATCCACCACCTCCTTAGGCATCCTGTTGTACTGCCTGAGCACCAAAAAGAAGTTCCTATTAAATGAGCTCTACGGTTGTACTTTGGAGTGATCTAGGACAGCTGATAGATTGACACTCCAAGTTACATGAGTGTTGTAAATGTGTAAAGAATCCTTTATAAGTTCAGCTATGTTTGCTATGGTGCACTTTCCAAATTAGGACAGTGTGGAGCAGATTGTGGAACGATGATTTACATGACTTTTACATTTACTGGAGGATTTTGCTTCCTGTAACTAAACACAATGACACTTCCTCTTTGTTCCCCCTAAAATGCATTTTGAAAACGTATTTAAATATATGTACAAATGTATTTAAGACACAAGCTATATCCAAAAGAATAAAAATATCCAGCAGATAGTGCACTATTGAGTTCTGAGTAAAATACAGCTAAACATCTTTAGAACTCAGAATTCTAAAGATTGAAATTAATGTTAAAATTACAACTAATAAAAAATATGCAATACTCTTTTTTTTTTTCTTGCAGTAAAGTGAAAACATTGAGCTTTGTTGGCTCGTTCTGCCTTTTGCAAAGGATTTAGTGTTGTGCTTTTACCTAGCTGTGTGATATACTGCAGTGAAATGCACAGAAATTCAGATTTAGATATGAGTTGTAACATCTAGTAAATTTTATGTAGAGAAATTTAGAGTGTGCCAAATGGCCAGCAACACGGACAAAAGAGTAACATGAATAGGTTAGAGAATTATTAGCCTCTAATAATAGATGATATAGTATATATCAAGCAGTGAGTACTTACTATCCTGCATTTATCTGTTACATGATGTCCTTCTTAATTACCTACCCCACTGCAGCTGGTACAATACTGCAAAGCTCCTTATTTTTCCCCAGTAAAATGGAAGGGTGCTCCCTGTCTCTGCCCTTGTGCTTGTTGGCTATGGCATTCCCAGGCAGAAGTATCCCAAGCATCTCTTTTGTGAAGTAGTTTCCAGGGGAGTTTGTCTTACTGACATCTGTCCCAATGTGTTTTAAGCCGGTGGATGGCAAAACACCTTTTTACTCCCAGCATGGATCTTACCTCTGGATTTTGGTTCTTCCTGATGCTTGTTGAGGTGAGGAGCAGATGAAATTAGACTGGTGCATCCTGAGGCAGTTCCCTTTCATCCTATCACTGTGACCTGGGAGAAAAGGCCAACTCCCACCTCACCACAACCTCCTTTCAGGGAGCTGTGGAGAGCAGTAAGGTTTTCCCTGAGCCTCCTTTTCTCTGGAAGTGCTACCAAGTCCTCACATTTTGCAGGAAAAACTGCAGGCTGGTCTGTCACAGCCCTGAACTGCCCGGTGGGGTGAGCAGGAGCATGAATTCCCATACCCTACTTCGACATTCATTCTCTCCAACTTAAAACTTGTGCAGGCAGTGTCCTTGTTTTTTGTGAAATCAGAGCAGATTGAGGACTGGGGGCACTGCTGTGCTCTTAGTGTGTAGCATCACTTGTGCACAGCCCTCCTCGTGCCCTGCACCAGAGCTGCTCTGCTCCTGCCCTCCTCCCTCTAGCCGCTCCTAGAGCTGGCAGCACATTAATAAAAAAAGGTAAGTTTTATGGGACAAAGTAAATAAGGCAATTCATATATCATCCCTAAGACACACAGAAATGAGGCAGAGAAAAATAACCTTCCAATATTTTATATGGGGTTATTTCCATGAGTCAGCTCATTTTCAGGTTTCTGGGCTTCCAGCTGCAAGCTCTGCTGTGTTGGCTTATCTTCTACTGGAGGCCTGGCATGTGCCAGAAGTAGCTTATAATTGGCTGTGTTTCCCCTTTGTAAATGGTAATAATAGAGCCTTTATCAGCAGAGAATGGCTAAAAATTTGGATGTCTTTAATTTCATCACAACTCATAATTTTTTCAGGCTCAACCTTACATGAATAGATCTCAGAGCTTCTTGCTTGGGTTGCTAAGCTGACAATGCAGTGGATCATTTTCATAGCTGGGGTATTGAACTGCCCTTCAGATGTTCCCTAAGCAGTCCCCCTGGGGCTGAGTTCATCCCTTAACCCTTGCGGCATAGTTTTTGTTAACCTCAAGGCTGTGGGATGCTGCAGTTGTTGCTTGGCTGAGATAGGAGAAGGCATTTCTGGCCTCTCCTGTTTATTCCGGGGCACAAATGCAAGGTATTTCCAAAGTATTTTAATTCACTTGAGGTTTTCAATGAACTCAGCCTTCTGCACTCTGCCTGAGATTGCTTCCTGTGGATTTCAGGATGACTAAATTTAACTGGAGAGGGGAAAAAAAAAAAAGCTCGTTCAGAATGATTTCTAAAGACAACTATGCAAGCTTTGTGGAAAATGAATTTTAAATTTGTACATGATAGAAGAATCTGGTTGATCACTGTCACAGGAGAGATGTTACAAGATTCGTTTGGCCATTCACAACTTGAATGTTGAATAGGTTCTGTCAAGTTGCTAAAAAAAAAAAACAACTTGTATGAAAATGCATCACTTGATGCATTCAGATCACAAATATGGTTGAGGGAAACTGAAATCTGCACGTGCGTTCCCTGTGAATGTGCAACTCAGGTTGGATATTAGGAAGAATTTCTTCTCTGAAAGAGCGGTGAGATACTGGAACAGGCTGCCCAGGGAGGTGGTGGAGCCACTGTGGTGGTGATGGGTTGACAGTTTGACTTCAAGATCTTAGAGGTCTTATCAAGCTTTAATGATTCTTTGATTTCATGTGCGTTTAATGTATTTTTAGGGGGGAATTAATTGTCTGTTGGTGCTGACAGACGTGGGGGATGGAGGAGTGGGATGGGAGCAATTTGCTGTTCTTAGTGGGAATTAGTGGCACAACTCTATTCTAACAATCACAATTAAGCCTTGTACTTGAACAGTGCCATTCCTCTGGGGATCTCAAGACAATCTGTCAAATTTATTGGGAGATCACAGGGAAAGCTGTGAGCAAAGCCCAGGGCCCTGGGCATGTTGAGAGCTGCCCTGTTTCTCCATAAGAGCAACCCGTGTGAGGAGCACCAGAGCTGGGCCAGATCAGTGCCCTTAGCAGGCAGAGTGCCACTGAAGGATGTAGGTGGGGACACAACAGAAGGGTATTTCAGCAGCAGCAGCCTGAGCTTAAATGAGCTTCAAATAGCACTGGGAAAATGCACACTCAAGCATTGTATAACCTTTGGAAAGTCATGGCTCCTCCAGATCTGTGCAGTCAGTGTGGTGATATTGCAGAAGAATATGTGGAGATAGATTTTTCTTCTTTTTATGGCTAAGAGAATTGGGAAATCTTATTGAGGGATGTGGGTTGTCCACCATCATGTAAAGTTTTGTTTATCAAGGCTGAAGTGCTTCCCCAGAAATAAATGCTCTACTCTATCTCAAAACTTAAGAGCTTGTACAAAAAATCTCACAGAGAAATTATTTTTTTGCGATAAGGTGATCACAAGCACCTGTTCTGCTTAAAATCCGTGGGGTTAAAAGTCTGTGTGATTTAGTATTAGCTTTGAACCCCTGTGGATTCAATACAATGAATTAGCCTCCTCTACCAAGCTGATTTCAACTTGCCATACAAGACAAGGAACGTTATTGGTCTGTTTGTTCCCTTAGCTGTTTCCACAAGTTTGTGCAGCCTGATGAAAAACGGAGCGCATCCACTTGGCTCTATAGACAGAGCAGAGCGTGGTGAGTTTTTCATCTAAGTGCCTGCAGAGGATGACAAAGTGTTTAAAAGACAGTTGGACTTCTGTTATTGAGTACGTTTAAAGTAAGCAGTAAAACCTTAAACAATTGATTTGTTGTTTTACTGGAACCAATAGAGTTTAAAAAGGAATGGTTATGTGCTGAAAAGTGTAGCTCCAGGAAAAATCCCCATATTTGCACTGAATAACTCCTCCCTTTCGTAAAATCATTAAGGTTGGAATGAGCACCAGGATCATCTAGTCCAACCACCAGGCCATGCCTGTGACCACTCTAGGTTACATCATTTTGTGTGACATCTAGTCTTTTCTTGAACACCTCCAGAGATAGGGATGGTGACTCCATCACCTTCCTGGGCAGGGAGCAAGTGAAGTGGGAAGGGTGACACAGTTCTTGACCTCTGCTATTAGCTGCAGGCTGTGCATTTGGTTCAGTGATGGGCAAAAGGATGGTTTGGTGTGTGCGTTGAGGAGCCTGGCTAGAGGAAATGGTATGCTCTGTATTGGGAGCATGGCACTGTAGAGGGAGCTGGGTTATTGCTGCCACACAGAGCCATGCCAGCCCATGGGCACTGCCATCCCTCAGCACTGCTGGCATTCCCAGCAGCCGTGGGCAGGGCACCCCGGGTATTCCACCAGAACTGGGACAGTTGGCAATCCTCACTTGTGTGCAGACTGTGTGAAATACACACCATTCCCCAGAGCTTACAGGCGCAGTTACAAACGAAGCAAAGATGGCAGGAATGACATTCCCTTGCTAATTATAGTGTGTTCCCATCTGTATATTTGGTGTTATGTCACCAACTCCAGCCTGCTTTTTGCTAACAGGAAAATAACTGCTGCAGGTCGGCACAAAAGGCACCGGACCTTGAGTAATATTATATTTACTTTGTTAATGAGGATGAAACATCAACTGTTCTATTTTAAAGAGGTATTGGTTGGAAATCAGAGATCACATTGGCTAGGGCACTTTTTGGATCGCTCAACAGTGCACATTTAAAAAGCACTTGGGTGTGGGTAAACCAGAGTGTGCAGTCAAGATATATAGTCTTTATTTGAGGTCTGTGGTGTGCTCCTTTAAGGTTTCACCCTCTGGAGGAGCCCATGGGGCCCTTTGTCCTTGCTCATGGCTGCACTGGTGAGCCTGGTGTGTGATAATAGAGGGCTGAGGTTCTTAATTAGGACAGCGATGGGAGCCTCCAAATCTCATATGATTAGAGACTTCTCGTAACTTTTACATTTATTATAAAGTCCAATTAGCATATTTCTTACTTTAATGTCTGTATTGCCCAGTTCAGCGTTGGAAATCCAAGAATGAGAGCACTTTGCTAAAACTTGAAAGCCATAAAGTGAAAATAGACCAGAAACAGAAGTAAAAAATGGATATCCCTAATTTAATCCACCGATTTGGCTAAAAATGATGAAGCAAACGTAGGCAAAACAAAGAAGCACATCAAGTGAAACTAAAATCATCAAGTAAACTAAAATCTGAAAAGTATCCACCTGCCTGGTTGTGGCTGAGATAGAAGGAAGACAAACAAAAAAATAGTTGCCTGTGGTTTTGAGCCATCTCAAATGCAGAAGCACCACAGAAGGTGCATCTCTGAGGACAAGCATCGGGTGTAGAGTCCCTGTGCTTGGTGCAAAGGGACCACACCACAAGGTTCTTGGTGGGGCTTGCATGGCAGCTGTCCAATGAATTTAGAGGTAAGCAGCTGAAACATGAAGACCTTGGTGTCTGCTGAAGTCAGGGGGGATTTTGTACCGGCAGAGAGAGGCTTTGGTTCCTTGTCATGCAGGAAGCTGTTGGTGGAGCATGAACTTAACAAGTTCACAACTTAACAAGTCCCAGCCTAGTGTCTGGGCTACCAGAATAGATTTTTTTCTCAAATATCCGAAAATATGAGATGCTTTTGTCAAATTTTCCTCTCTATATATACCCATTAACAATGAAGGTAGTCCCAGAAATCTTCTGCAAGGAAGCAACCAATGCTCCCTGCTACGAAAGCAGTATCTCACTGTCTTGCATATTAATTCCATGCCCAAAGAAGACTGTAGAGGTTAAATCTTTGACTTGCATGGCAATTTCCAATGCTTTCATTTTTGGGAGCTTTCTCCAAGTTTCTGAAAGGCTTAGCACAAGCTACAAAGGCCCCACCTATTTCTTGGCCCCATAACCCGTGAGCAGTTCAGCTGAGGCAAGGGGATTTGTGTATAATGATTTGGAAAAGTTGTGAGTATAAATAGAAAGGAATTTGAGATGTTTTTCCCCTCGGTAATTCAACACTCAATAGCTTACCCTTCCACCTAGCACATAAGGTGCTGTATCGCAATGGTGGAAAGAATTTGTGGAGCTTCGGACCAAGTTGGTTTGTATGCCAAGAGGTTTTTCTCTGGCTTGCTCTCCTTTTAAAATCTGATAATACCACCTCCCACCTCCCATGGGGACAAGCAGAGCCAGTGTGGAGGACGTTACAGATTTTCACAGGATACTTTCACCAGGAAAAATTCCTTCCCTTTGTCTCAGGTGGTCAGGGCAGCCCTCTGACCTCCTCTTATGCCGTTCAGGACCACAGTATAAACATTCAGCCTGGGCTTTCCCTTTTCATTTTTCTCTTCACAGTAGCCACTGAGAGCACATGTTGAGTCTGCTCTCAGCACAAACCTCAACCCTCCTTTCCCTTCTGCATCCCACAGTACTGGGGCATGGCAGTGGGTGCGTCACATTGCAGCCCACGCTCCATAGCAGTGGTCCATTGGCATGAGGGCAGCCCTGAATCAGGCAGCCCGAACTCAGGGCTTGGAGCTGGGCATATTGGTAGCAAGAGTCTTGCTCTGGAGTTTTTTTTGTGGTTGACAGCCCTGCTCACTGCAGAGTATTGGAACTAGGTGATCTTTGAGGTCCCTCCCAACCCAAGCCATACTAGGAATCTGCAGTCGATCAGAGGATGTATTCATACACTTGCATTGCTGGGAGTTTGATGTATGGTTTCATTTTTGTGCCTCCTTTTTATTGTGCACCATGACATTTGGGCATGCAGATTTACAAATCAGGCCCCTGGAATAGTGTTTGAAGAACCTTCAACAATTTCTGTAAAAACCTGAGTAAGTATTTGTTATATTTAGAGGCAATTCTACTCATTGTCTCTTCACACAAGTAAGCTTTTCACTGACCTAGATTTTGCTATTCCATTTTCCATTTGCGATTCCACATTACATTTGCATGGAGGCAAAGCCTTTTGTCTCTTCTTGTTCTCTTCCACTTGCTGTTTTATCCACCGGCCAAAAACCACACTCGCTGACCTTTGACGCAGCAACCAGCTTTGCTGGAAACGATCATATCATGGCTTCAGACTGGAACTAGAGAGCTGTTGTAGATGAACCCTTGAGCTGAACAGAGCTGGAGTAGCAGCCAGCAGCAGGAGAGCATGCAAAGGGAAAAGGTTGGCGTGTTTTCCAGCAGCAGCAATTTGCGGAGAGAAAGGGAACGTGGGACAGAGTCAAAAGCTGGCTTCCTTTCAGTTGAAAGGATTTGTCCTCTCCCTGGACATATATTACAACTATCACCAAAGACACAGAACTGCGCTGTGGTTTTAATTCTGCTCTAAGTTTTAACATGTCATTAAAGAGATACCTGTATTGACAGGAAGAGTTGTAACGCTTTTGGGGAGTTGTTATTATCGTATTACATAACAAGGGTGTTCATTGCTGTAGTGCCTTAGGGCCGAATTTATAAACGCTGGGGCTGGATTACATGGGTGTTATGCTGCGCGTAAGCATTTTGCACTCTGTTTGTGGTGAAATCCTGTGCACTGGACAATGCAAACAAATTAATGTTATCAGTGAAAAACCTTGCTTTTAAGTCAGCTCTCCCTGCAGACTTGTCCAAAGGATGCTTATCCCAAGTCTACATCTCGTGTCTCTACCATGCTCAAAAATGTTTTTACTAACACATGTTAACCAAAACCTCTTCCTTTTTGGAGGGGAAAGGGAAAAAAAAAAAAGTAAAAAGGCAGGCGTGTTTAAAAATGCATTTGATCCGACTAGCTCGCGTATTTTTAAACACGGCTGTGTTATGTTTAACAGCGTGTTAGCATATGTCACTCCGCTTGTTCCCGCAGAGTGCTGACAGCAGTGCCCTTGTCGCTCTGCAGAGCCCGCGAGAGGCAGCGGGTCCCCTCCACACCCTCATCTGTGGGCAGTGTGAGGGTGCTGGGCATCGCTTGGGGTGCCTTGTCCACAGGCTCTGCACCTTCCTGCTGCTTCAGCCCGTGCTGAGCCAATGCATGAATGACTCCCTTATGTCCTGGGGCTGCATCAGTACCATCAATGGACATACCTGGCATAGGCAGCATCCCAAAATAGGCCCCACGCCTTGCCAGCAGCTTGTGTGTCCTTAACTTCCACATGCTGGCCCTGCTGTGGGACAGCAGAGTTTTTTCGTTCTGCACAACAGCCCCACACCAGCTCTGCAACCGGGCACGGTTGTGCTCTTTGCGGGGTTGATGCTGTCCTTTGTACTTTTAGCATTTACCCAATGGTCCCAAGGGAAAATCATACATTTTTCCCCTGCTCCCAGGGCATGGCCAGGCACACTGCTCTGCCCATAGCTGCTCAGGGTCAAGTTGTTGCTGGCCCCAGACCATTTCAGTCTGATGCTTCACAGTGGGATGGACAGAGAGGCCACGACCAGGGAGTGGATGCTCAGCTATTTTCTTCCTGAGAGATGGGCTCCCAGCCCCTTGGAAACCTTCAAGGAGCCTCTCAAAAGGAGTACCAGAGCAGTGTGATCGCTCCCTGATGTGAGCTGGGGCACAGATTTCCTCCCCCACACCCCCCCAGTCCTGGCCCAGGGAATCAGCTGTGCTTCAGAGCATAATTAACACAGTGGGATTCAGCCCATCCCTGACAGCAGGGCTGATTGGCATTAGGTCCTTTGATTTCTCCGGAGGCGTCATAATATTTTAAATTTATTATTAATTACAAGTGTATTAATATCTGTATAGTATGAACAGCATTTCAAAATATTATAATTTCATCTCATCTGAGCCCACTGAGAAACGAAAGTCACTTTGGATGAGCAGAACAACTTTATAGACGGTGTGTGTTATGACCAGATGGATTTTCCCCAGTTCTGTCTCTAATATTGAGGGAAGATTAAAGGTAACCGAGTCAATGGCTGTAAAAACTCACATTAAAAATTTGCCGTAAATGAGAAGAGGAAAATTTCATTAGAGACATAAGTTGTAGCAAGTGGAATGCACGCAACTTATTATTACACTGACAGACACCCTTGAAAATCTTTTTTTTTTTCCTTACAAAATATTTTCTGACATGGAAAAAAAGAAAAAGAAAATGACCTCTAATATTTTGAAATATAGAACTAATTGTGGTAGGGAGCGATCCTGATCTTGCTGAAGTCAAATGCAGCGTTCTTTATGCCATTACAGGATTGTGCTGCTATTAAGAAATAATAAGGAAATGAGATACTTTAAAGAGAGGGTTTTAAAATGAACTGGCTCTGTTGGCCTCTTTTGTAAAAATACCTTAGAGCCACTTTTATCAAGTCAAAAGGTTCATTGAAAAAGAGAAATTAAAAGATGCCGCTCGCAGAGCCTGGCAAAACATGGAGTTCGCAATAAATATCTCTCCAATCCAATTATAACATTCAAATCAAGGAGGGAAAAAAAAGTCAGAAATATAATGAAAGCTTTCTTTCTACTGAAAAAGTATACTTCGTGTGTCCAGACCTAAGGGAATTTCCCAGTCAGCATTATAGTCGGGAAAAAATGTAATGTAAATGAGAGTGAAATAATCAAATTTTTCTGGTGGAAATAAGTGCGGTTGTTTGATATAATTTTGACACACAGCATAATTTCAGCATCAACACTGAAGTTTAAAGGATCAGTGTGTCTTCATGAGATTTATATACAGAAAAGCCGTTCAGCGGGAAAATCTAAATCAGACTTCGGTATGCACATTGGGCCCCCTAAGACAGAAAGCCTTGCATTATATTAGTTGCAAATAGAAAGATAGAGATGACCCTTTTTCAGTAATTTCTAGGCACCCTTTCCACTTGAAAATCCTGCGTGATTACAGTATATAAATCACAAGAAATGTGTGAATGTTTTCGTGCTCACAAAATCAAACATTTGTTTTATGCCTCTAACTCCAGCTAAGCCATTTACAGATGCACACAGTTCTCTGCAGTGAGCTACACCGGGCTCATATCCCTCTGTTTATTGCAGATGTCATTTTTAATATCACAGGGATATATTCTGAACAATTAAAACAGGGCAAGTCTTTGGCATTTAACTCAGTCTTCTAGCCTGTGTGAAATGTATTTGTAAATTTGGGTGCATTTCCAAATCAAGACAGATTCACACACCCTCATAGCCAAACCCAGCACAAGAACCAACAATTAAATGAAGCCTGAGATCCAGTCCAAAGGAGGCATATACTCAATTTAATTATTAAATAGCTTAATTAATAGTTTCAGTTAAAGTGAAGAAGTGAAAATTGGTCAAACTATGTAAACATCGGTTAGAAAAACACAATGTCCAGCCAAAGCAGTGTAGAAATTTTTTTAAGAATGGTCTTTAAATTTAATTTAAACCTGGTTTTCTACCATTGGTGAAAGCCCCGTTCAGGCAAGGCTCAAGCCACAAAGAATTACCAAGGTATGCTGAGAGTTTATTTAGTCTTTGCTTGTTCTGAGGCTGTGTTTCACTCTGCAGTCATCATTTTCTCCCTGCTGTCAGTGTGTTTTTACCTTTCAGTAGCTTGGAATTCACTGAGAGCCTCCGTGTGTTCTGAAGCTGAGTTTAATTGCCAATGGGAGCTGTACGGATGCTAGAAAACATTGCTCACAAATATTTACCAGAATTTTGAAATGAATTGGGATAGACTTCGCTATTGCGCTTCTCGTGTTTGCTTTTCTGCAAACATTCAGGTTCAAGTTCTTATTGACATGGCTGTGGTGTATGGCAACACTTACATAAGTCCCAAGGCCAGGAGCATGCTTTGATGCTGGAGCAATAGGGGAAGAGAAATACCACCACGTGTCTTACCTGGCCAGGAAGCGCTCATGAGCGATCCTCAGATAATAGAAAGGAACAATCACTTATTGATTTGATATCCACTCCACCAGCAATTCTTAGTGCTGTGATAAACTTTGTGAGTTTGAGCCTATATCTAGAGTTAGCTAGCTCAGATGATTATTAAGTGAGTTAGAGGCCAATTTTCAACTAGATTTAATGAGCCAAGACCTGGTGTGGTAGGGGAATTTGGGTAGTCCTTGTGGTGTATTGATGTGTATTGATTGTGATGAAACCCTGATGCCACGGAAGTCAAAGGTGACTGACTGCAGCAGAGCTCGGTTCTCTCTTCATATCCTCTTCGTGCCCACAGGTATAGCTATTTTTGGCTGTTGTGTTAGTGTGTACAGCAGAGATGTAAAAACATGGTGAGAGATGACATCCTTTTCATGGGGAACAACCAACCAGTTGGGCTATAGAATGGCCCAGATGAACCTGCACTCTCCAGCCTCTCCCTAAAGTTAAGCACACTGAAGGGCTTTGCTAGGCGAAAGGAAGATGTAGGAGAGGATTTTATAAATGGCAGTTGGGCAATTAATGTTAACCATCAATATCGAAATAGCTTAGATGGCATGATTAACTAGTAAGAGTTTTGAGCTGGCTGGTAATTTTAGATTAAATAGCCAGGCAGCCAGTGACTTGAATATTGATGAATATCCTGTGTTTTATTAATATGCATTCTCTATAAATTAGAGGCTTAGTACACAAAGAAGAAATCTAATGCTCTTGCTATTTTTCATTGCCACAGGTAGAGCTGAATAATTCATAGCAATTAATTTATTTCACTGATTTAGCCTTTTTGTGTGTGTGTTGAGGGGGGGAGCATAAGTAGTCTGCAGGTAATTTTTTTCACATTTATTTATTATAAATAACTCACCAAACACATTTGAAGACTAGCTTTTAGTTGCAGTGATATTTTTTTTAATTAAATGGAAGAACATGGGAGAAGCTTGGGCAGAACTGCAAGCAATCCACCCATCATTACAAGAAACCAAATGAATTTTAAATTGCAAAAAAAGCACAACTAATTGCAAATTAATTGATTGACTGGTGAAATTGATTGGTGCAATACCAGTTGCATTGCATGTTTCTGCTCCTCACTTAGTTGATTGTAATTCTTTAGGACCAGGATTTTCTTATAACTATGTTTGTGTGTTGCAAACTAGGTTTGCAGCATTTGTCCAAGGTTAACCCAGAGTGACGTGGGGAAGCATACACATATTCAATGTGAACAAGCTTCGATTTATTGTTGGTTACATATCTGCTTATATAGTTATTCGGTTGCTAAGATTAGGTTTACAGCACACAATCTTTTAGCTACGCGATTGGTTAAAGCAAGCTTACATAAAAGCTATAGTGATTAATAATCACACGGTTTACATATTGTTTAGTAGTTCCTATAACATCCAATTCCTTAGATTAGGTTTCCATAACATTCAGTTCTCTCACAACATTCAGTTCCTCAGGTAATGTCCAGTTCCATTGAAATCAGATCCAGCCGTCTTGGCTTCTGTTAGTAAGTATTGTTTCTCGTAAACTTTGCACGCAACATTGCTCTATCACTAAAAACCATTATTCTTACCCATGCTCCATATCCTAAGACCATTATTCTTACCCAGATTTATTACATCCCTGACATTTCCCCTGTTTTTCTTTTAAAGTAATATAGTCATGTCCTCCTTGTTCTATCAGCCAATTTTGGAAAATATCGGCTGAGGTAGCCAGGTTTACTTTAGGCGTAGCAAGTCGCATAGTACAGCTTACTACTAATCGAGCTATGATTATAATTAAAATAATAATTAACACCCATTTTATTCCTTCCTTCAACAAATCATAGAGCCAGGATGAAAGGCCTGGAAAAATTGATCGAAACCATTCGTCAATTGGGTTATGATCTTTGGTTACCTGACTTGTGTGATTGAGCAACCAGTGGATCTGATTTTGAATAGACTGACTATTATCTGACAGGTTAAAACAACACATACCCTCAAAATCTTTACACCCATGCCCCTGTGCTAGTAATAAGAAATCAATGGCAGCGCGATTTTGCAGTACAGCGTGTCTCAAGCTATTCATATCTTCCAACATTTCTTCAAGAATTAATGATGTAATATTACTTTGTTTAACAGTCCAACAAGCTAGTCTCTCGATTTGGGTTAAGGCTTGGGCTGCCGCTACACCTGGAACCAGGAAAGAGGCGAAGACATTTGCTGTTGTTGTCCATAATTTTATCTCGTCCGAGCACTCGGTTGTCAGTGCTGAAGCGGCTCTCCGATGTCGATGACCAGTGCTATTGGTTAGCCGTTTCCCGAGCGACATACAACCGTAGCATGAGTATTTGACCAACAGTTATTACACCATACATCTGACTTACAGTCTTTACGAAAATAGCCATTTCGTCCACACTTAAGGCAACGTTGAGGGCGCGGGGTTGTAGACGCTGCTTTACTCTCAGCTTGCTGCAGCAGCGGTCCAAAGGCAGCAAACACCCGATCCTGGACTCCAGCCAGCTTCTCACCTATATCCTGAACAATAGAGCTTAACATTGCTTGAGTGGGGGTAGGCACTCGGCTCATACGTTCTAACATTTCTTCAACAGTGGCATTTAAAGGGAGAGTGGCAAGAACTGCTTTTGTTGCTTGATTACTATTTTCTAACAGACACTGGCGTAACAAAGATTGTTTCATCCAATCAGGTACATCTGCATGTGACAACGCTTCAGTTATCTTATCAACAAAGTTAGGAAAAGATTCTTCCCGACCTTGTTTAATTGACAAATAAGATGGAGTAGGTTTCGAAGATCGAACCATATTATACGCATCTCGCGCTAGATTCATACTTTCCATACAGATTTCTGGCCCCATTTGAACCTGCATCTCTGGTCTAGAGAACATATTACTACCCGTCAATTGGTCAGCTGTCACTTGGTACAATGGATCATGCATATCCCGTGGCGCGTTAGCACTCAATTCACATAAGCGGCGCCAATGGGATTGCCACATCATTTGTTCTGACGGCTTCATAATCATTCTAATAATTGTTTTTATATCCTCTGGAACAAGCACACTGCTAGACCATATATAAGTTAATAATTGACGAGCCGGTTCACTATGTAACCCATGTTCTGACACTGTAGAATGCAATTGAAATAGCATTTTCCAACCAAGAGGAACATGAACCCCTTGAGCTCCACCATCTGCTGTGGGCTCGTACCGAATGGGAAAAGCCTGACCAATTATTTCAGCCACGTCAGAGTGACCTTGCTCCACAGCTTGCTGAGCAATTTCTGCCCAGTGAGGTCGCGCAAGGGAACCTACAGTGGGTCCACTTTTACGCGCTCTGCCGCCCAAAAGCGACGGTGGAGGAGGTAATGGCGGTGGTGGTGGCGGTGGGAGATCCCCGTTTCCCTCCTCTGAGGGAAACAGATCAGGTTCTGCCTCCGGGTCCTCAGCTGTTGGTGCAGTAGGCAGCACCGCTGATACCCGTACAGGGACAGGGATCCCTAGGGACGGCTGAGGGGGATCTTCAATTCGACCAGTCGCAGTGGCAGCTCCGCCATGCAACTGAGCAGCTGCTTGCCCTGCTACCTCCTGCTCAATCTTATGCCGCTTTATACAATTAATAATCTCCCTCCAAGGCTTCATCAGCTTTTTCGCCTCCTTTCTGTCATCAATAACATGATCCCACAGCACGTCACCTAAGGTACGCCACTGATCGATATTAAACAATGTCCCTGCGTGCAAGAAAACTCCCACTGTCCGCCCATAATCCAAAATATTTGGCACTGCTTTAAGGGTGCCAGCACTAATTCCCCGCTTTTCTAAAAAGCATGATAAAAGATTTTGGGCTACCTCTCGCTCCATCCGTTCTGTTCCGCAGGAACAAAGGTACTCTGAGGAGGAGAAATTGCGCTGGCCAGTCGCTTAGCCCCTGGATCCCGTGCCGGTCTCGCTATGCGGTCAACCGAAGCTACGCTGCTTTTCCGCTTTTCGCAGCTGTGCCGGTACCGCTGTGCGGTCAACCGGTCCTACGTAGCTTCTCTGCTGCAAAGCAGCAGAGGCTTTGGTCCAAAACCTACGCACTCAGGGTCCCTGTTCGGGCGACAGATGTTGCAAACTAGGTTTGCAGCATTTGTCCAAGGTTAACCCAGAGTGACGTGGGGAAGCATACACATATTCAATGTGAACAAGCTTCGATTTATTGTTGGTTACATATCTGCTTATATAGTTATTCGGTTGCTAAGATTAGGTTTACAGCACACAATCTTTTAGCTACGCGATTGGTTAAAGCAAGCTTACATAAAAGCTATAGTGATTAATAATCACACGGTTTACATATTGTTTAGTAGTTCCTATAACATCCAATTCCTTAGATTAGGTTTCCATAACATTCAGTTCTCTCACAACATTCAGTTCCTCAGGTAATGTCCAGTTCCATTGAAATCAGATCCAGCCGTCTTGGCTTCTGTTAGTAAGTATTGTTTCTCGTAAACTTTGCACGCAACATTGCTCTATCACTAAAAACCATTATTCTTACCCATGCTCCATATCCTAAGACCATTATTCTTACCCAGATTTATTACATCCCTGACATTTGTGTGCAGAGTTTAATATCTGTAACTAGTCACTGGTGCATTTTAAATGGAGTGGATGGAATGCTGCTCCTTTAGAAACCATGGGAAGCTTTACCATTGACTTTGGAAGATACGGGATTTCACCTCTTGATGAAAACATTCCAGAAAATCCCTTTTGTGCAAATAGAGCAGTAACACATCCAACCCAAATTACATTTGGTATTTAAACAAATCTTCACAGTATCCAAAAGCAGTTTTTTTATTTCTTGCTTTTCTTAGGTGGGGAGATGGTGCAGCTCTAAGTCAGAGATGCAATTCAGCGTGGTTGTATCCACGTCTCGGTGTCACACAGTCATTCACAGACCTAGTAATATCCAGAAACATATGAGGAGGAGGCTGTATGACTGCTGCCTCTCCCTTTTGCTTGTTCTTGCAACATATTGCACAGCAGTGAGAGTTGCATAGGACGCAATAAATCGTTGCTTCATTATGCTCCTGTAGGCTTGTTTAGGGCACCTACTTCAGTACCAACTCCAGAGGATTGTCTGTTCTTACCAGAAATTCCTCTCAGATACAGACTTCTGTTTTGCTTTGCTGAAGGAAAAGAGAATCTCTATGTCTTATTTTCAAAATAATTTCTTAGTGCAAACAGCAATTGACATTGCAGAGCCTCCTAAGAAAATAATTTGGGCAGTGCTTGAAGGTGATTTTAATTTGTAGGTGGATGATTTTGTCAAGAGGAGGCAAGAGGTTAAAGAAGGGTTTTATGACTTTTCAATGTAAAGTATTAGCAAATGAAGCTTTCCTTCAATCCTTTCTTTTTTCTCCTCTTCTTGCTGGCCTGCCTTTTTCCTTTCCTTCCCTTATTTCTTTCATCCATTCACAGAAGGTGTCAAGCCATCACCTCACCAGGTTTTATGGAATTGTTCTCAGCTGTAAAAGAAGCTTACATACCTCCAGTAAAAAATAGTGTGAGGTCCTTGTTCACTTCATATGCCCTTAGCCAGCCCCAGCCTATGCTTGTGCAGGAAGACCCAGTCTGACAGAACAAAAATTTTTGGCACTTGGCTTTGATTAAAGTAGACAAATACTCTTAAGACAACAAAACAAAAAAAGGTCATTAGTTGTCCTAATTGTCCTAACCTAACAAGGAACGATATTCAGCTTCGCTGATTTTGATAAAACAGTATTTATTTACTGAAACAACCCAAGTTGTACCTGCAGTGCATTTGAATGGATGGAAAGGCAATGTAAGAAATCAGGTATGTTCACTGCAGTGAGGTTGGGTTTTGCTGCAGTGTGACAAGGTGATGTAAGATCTGATCCAGACTCCTTAGAAATCAATGGAAATGTTACCCTTGACTTTAGTGGGCTTTGGAGCCAGTTCCAGTTGTGGCAATAATGATTTCAATGGGGAGAATAATTTTTCTGGCTTAAAAAATTCAGCATTTTGAGTTGATAGTCTTGTTTGTACGAGCTTTGTTTCCTGACTTTGTCTGAATATTTCTGCATATGCCTTGCTCAGGTCAGCAGTCCCATGAAATACACATTTCTGTTTTGTGACCCCACTGAAATTTTGAACATTAATGTGAAGATCAAAATCATTTTAAATTTACTCAAAACATGACCTGACTTCACCAATTGCTCCCTAAGCTCTCTGAGCAAAAATGGGATGTCTTCAAAACCTTAACAAAACATAAAAGTCTGTTTTGTGTAATCTAGGGTTTCAGTTTATGTACTTCATTGTATCTCAGAGACCTGGACTTAATTCTTATTTGTTCTTAGTCACTTACAAAGGTCTTAGGAACAGGTGATGTGCTGAGGTACCAGAAAAGACTTTTTCTAACACCCGCTGCAACCTGAGCCCCCCATAAACATTTAGGACTCAGCGAGAATTGTACCCAACTCTATTTGATGGCAGTACAGTAGTGACCTTCTACATCGATTAAAGAAGTCACATTGATTGACTTTGAAGGGAGCCACATCCACCCTTCTTCTGCCAAAAAGGCAGTGGCTGCAATGTGAAGCCTTGAGAGTGGGGCATTGCTCCTCCAAGTACGTGGAAGGCATCCAAGGGGAACTGGATAATGCGGATAATGGGATAGGGTTTCTCCCCTCCTATCCCTCAAATACCATATAGCTAGATTTTAGCTATCCAGAGTTAAGTCTAAGAAGACTTTGATAGTAAATGAGAAGCTGATGAAGCTAAGGAAATTAGTTATTTTTATAGATTACATAGGATCTTCAGCAGTTGAGAGCATCGAAAAGGACTGATAGTTTTTGACTCTGTAGAGAATTTGAATTGTGGTAGGGAAAGGCTGATGCTGTTAGGACCAGTGTGATCAACCAAGTGGAAGGAATGGTGTGGTGAGAGAAAGAACTTTATCCCTCTGGAAAACCTACCTCTGTTGGTTTTCCATGCTGTCACTTTGGGGTGTCTTGTTTGAGAGAGGATAATAATACCCAGTTTTCCAAAGATGTACAATATCTTAACAATATCTGGTGTCTTTAAGGCTCCTTGGGTTGGCACTGAGAAGTAACTGGCATCCAGAATTGTCGCTTCTGAAACATAGGCCATTGAACCTGATACGAACTATCAGAAATCAGGGATGAGGGAGCATTTATGTTGGTGAATGTGTACGAGCTTGAAAACTACAAATCAAAATGATTCACCCTTTTATGTGTAAATCTCTTTATCTTTGATATACGAATTGAAAAGCTGTCTAGTTTCCTTGTAGTTTCCGTAAGTAAACTGCGTGCGACCCACAGGAATGCTATTTAAGCATTATTTAAAGTGCAGACTTGTTAAGGTCGAGAAAGCTCATCTGTATGCTAAAACGGAACCAACTGAACCTTACACTTAAAACCAGCAAACAAGGAGGTCTCAAGTTCCACCATTCCCTTCTGACAAGGGTACAGCATGACAAACGGTGAAGCACCAAAAGATCAAAGTGCTTTTTCAGGGAGAACAGTAAATTCAGAGACAGAAAGACACTAAGTCCTGGTGCAGGTGTCTGCTGTTCGTGAGCAGTCTTCCTCAAACATGACACTGCCAGCTCATTGCAAAGGGATGGGGCAGAACTGCAAACTGGGAATAAGAGTACTGGTACTTTTCAGTTATGCTTGGTGAAAAGAAACTTTCCCATGCACATGGAAGGACAGTGTTGCATGTTTTGCTCGTATTCTGGAATTACTTGCCTCTGTCTGAAGCTGTCCTGCCTTTCTGAAGGATTATGCCCCTAAGTAGCTGCTTTAGAAAGTATATTCTATGTGGTGATAGCACAAAGCAGAGGGTGGATGATTAACACCAGCTAAGGTTATTTGTGAGAACCTAGGAAACAATAGCTTCATAAATCATTTGTCTTATTAACTGTAGTTCTTCCCATGTAATTTGGTCATCATTGAGCAAGCTGTGTTTCAGTACACTTTTAAGTAGAGAACCAACTGATGTGAGTGAAAGTTTGTGGAACTGTTGAAGGTACAATAGTAATAAATAGCAGAGTATTAAAAAAACAACAACAAAAAAAACCCACTAAAGCAAAAACCTGTTATTTTCAGCATATTTATTAGTTTTTGGTGCTTTCTTCCCACATATTTTTAATCTATTTAACTTAACTGGCAGTAGCATTGCTTCTCTTGCCTGCACTTCAGCCAGTACACTACTATTTTTGTTTGAAGCAATAGTGTGGTTTTACAGTAGTCCCCTGGTTGTCTCCACTTTTTTGGGACAATAGTTCAGCTTCAGAGCATTTTTGGAGCATGAGGAGATCCACTAGGGAGCTCTCTCCAAAAGCAAATCAGAACTAGTTGGGTCATTCAGCTCTGATCCCAAGGGTGAGCCACGCTACCGTGAAGTTCTCTGGGGTGTAACGCTACTTTGCAAGAGAAGTGCTGTCAACCCACGCTGAGTGCCCGTGCCACCCTGGAGTGGAGCTTGTTCTACAAAGAGGATCAGATGCTTTATGTGATGCCCTTTTTGTTGATGTCTGGCAGTTCTTGCTACTGCTATTCCTCCTTCTTCCACCAAGTCTTCTGGCTCATTATCCTTTCTGTTCATTAACTGTCCCATCTTCTGTAGCTGTTCCTTCTTGTTGCTCTCCTTATTTTTTTTCTACCTGTATCACGTTTTGTGATCCCTTTTCCAATTTCCAACCTTAGTCTCCCAGAAGACCTGGAGTGGTGACGTCTGGACTGAGAAGAGATCACACTGCTTATAAATCTGCACCATGAGGAGGCCAAAAGTTTCTTCAGCAGCAGGAGGTAAGCCAGGACTGCTGGCGGGTATGAGGACCGGAGAGCAATGCTATGTACCTTCAAGAAGAAGAAAGTGGTGCTTCTGAGGAACAGAGACTTTGGGGCAGCATCACAGTCCTCTAGAGAAAGCCCAAAGAGACCTTCAGGTGGGAGCATACCACCCGGCCAGCTGCTTGTTGGGTTTAGCCCGTGGACATCTGGGGTCTGCCCACCGGAGACCGAGAACTCTTGACTTATCCTAAATTTCCTCTTTGCGAACTTCTGATGTGACAGGAATGGCACCAAAAATTCAATGTACCTGCTTTGCCATAACTTTTCCATTGCTAACTTTCCCAGGACTACATTCCGTTCAAATTACGGGAACTTAATTACGTGAGGCTTAATTTCAGTTGCTTGGCCAGCTTTAAAAATATATATTCAAATTTGGACCTCAGGGGCAGAATTTGGGGAGCCTCTTTGTCCTTTCACTTTGTGTTAGTGTAAATGAAGAAACTATGCCTGTGAATCTCTGCTTTATTACACCTATTTCAAGTCAGTCTCACTTCTGCTGAGACTTCCCAGACTTTCAGCAGTGTAAGATGGGGCATGGAATACCCCTAATATTATAGTCTTTGCTTCTGAAACAGTGCAAACAAAAGATATTTGTCTCCTGCTTACACATTTTCTTGTAAATAAAATGTGTTGAGACCAGATGTGGCATTACACTGATTTTACACCAGATAAAAAATACGCATTGTCATTTTACATAGAAATGCTGTGTTGTCTGTATATACATTGAGTAGATGTTAGAGTGTTTAATTGCAGAGTAAAAGAACAGAGAGAGAGAGAACTGAAGGAGGGGCATGGAGGAGAGAGAAAGTAAAAGGACACAGAAGGGGAATGGTGGAATTGGTGGCTAGTATTTATCAGAGCATTACCAGACAATTCCTATGATCAGGACTTATTACCTTCTTGACGTCTCCTTTCATTATGTTTTGCTGCTCAGGTGATCAATAAATGAATGGCCTCCCAGTTCCATTGCTCACTCTCTCTAGAAGCTTTTACATCATTTTGTTCCCCTCTCCAAGATCTTATTTCTTAAGAAGTTCCAAGAAGTTAAGGCACTAAGACTTCACTTTTCTGCTGTAGTTGATGTATTCTTCTGGTATATCTGTGTTGTTGTTTCGATAGCAAGGGTCCCACAGCACTTTGTGTTACACTTCCATCTATCACATTGTGATGATCAAGAATACAGTGCAGCTGACATGCAAACACTGATGTATATCTAGAGTTGGGCACCCACCTCCAACTCTACAGATTAAAAACCCTAAAAAGAGGCAACAAAGGAGATGTGTTTTGTATTTTTTTTGTTTATTTTTCCTTTTTTTTTTAATACATTCCAACCAGCTAGTGGATTATCCTCAGTGCAGTGGCAGCATGCCCCTTTCTTTCACTGCATGATGGTGCTACAGCATGCAGAGTAAATAAATAACAAGACTGCACCTCTGTTTTTAGGGAGTGACATTTCCTAGCCAGTGTGGCTGTGCAGGAGAGGGCTCCTTGCAGGAGCTGCTTATGTGTCTTCAAGGGCTGAGGGCTGAGTTCCTTCTACAGGAGAGAAGAGAGGAAATGACCTTCACCCAGCCAAGCAAGGAACAGCAGGAAGCCCTTGTGGTCTGAAGCTTTGTCCGCTTCCCACCCCCTAGAATCTGGCACTAAGGGATGGTTTGATGGACTGTCAGGCTTTAGCTGTGCTGCACGTATATTAACAGAGCGTGTTGATGAATCATGGCAAAGTGGTGTGTGCTGATTTAAGTGATGGACTAGCCATTCTGTAATGGATTTGAGAATTCCCAATCAGATCGTACTTATTTTATCAAGCAGGAAGCTGGCAGGCTGTGTTTTAATCAACTGATAGCATCACTTGGCAATTGGCATCCCACTGGTGAACTGGTGAGCTCTGAGAATACTTCCCAAAGACCAGCTTGTGGAGCTGCAGTCAGCAGCATCCCTTCAGATCTCCCAGGTCTACCTCCATGCTGTTCTGTTGAGCCAATTTCTTCCCCAAAAGAAACTTCCAGCTGGAAGTACAGAATGATGTGGCACATACAGATCCTTTGCTGCTCTTTTGCCAGTGTTGGAGGGGGGAATGAAATGAGGCAGAAGACATTTGTTCAGTCTTCTAGGAACATATGTCAAAACAAGCTCCTGGATATAGCACAAAATCCCAGAACTGTGCAAATTCAAAGATGTGATGTTGGCATAAGTTTGTGAGCACTCACGCTCTGTAAGTGTGATCAGTCTGTGGCATGGGACCACACCAGGTGGGATGTGGCCTATTCCCCTTTGAGCCAGGCTGCTTTGTGGCCCATTATCCTACTCCATGTCCTGAGCAGCACCTTGTATTTTCAGCTACACCAGCAGTCATGTGGAATGTTTTCCTTTCAGGATGAAGCACAGCAGTCTCCTTGTAGCTTCCGCACAGCTGCAGTTGAGCATCTTCGCAGAGCAAACTCTCAGGTGCTATAGCTACCTTAAATAATTTCCTGCTCAGGATTTGTGTGCTATCACAATTATTGAGCTGTGCAGCCATCTACACCCACGTGGCTGTATTTGAGCACAGAGTCAAACCTGGGGAGCGGGTTTGTTGTGCCTAGCTCCTATGTAGTAGTTACTGTGCTTAGCAACCCACCTCCAATATAAATATATCTGCTACTCTCAAGAGCAGGCTTTGAAAAGCACCAGAAGGGATCACTCCCCCATAAGGATTTATTTCAGCATTGCAGACTAGTGAGGACTGGCAGGGAGAAATCCTGTTCCCAGTTATCTTTTCATTCGGAGAGGTCAAGCTTTCACCGTAGGCTGATGGAGCTCAGGTGAAGCTTGCTGTGATGGATGATGAGCCTCCTTTAAAGATCATAGAAATACAGAATCATAGATTCATTTGAGTTGGAAGGGACCATCAAAGGTCATCTAGTCCAACTCCCCTGCAATGAACAGGGAAAAAATGGATCCTGTGGGATCTGCTCTTGGGCTGTGCTGCCACACAGGGAGTCATCAGTGCTGGTTTTGTGTAGGGGTCCCATAGCACCTCCAAACCAGCCAAGGGTTGCTCCAGGGGAAAACTCAGTAGGCTGTTAGCTAACTGTGTCATCCTCCTTGTTCCAAATTGATCAGGTGCTGGTGGCCCTCAGAAGGGAAAAGTAATTGCAAGGATGCAAAATTGTCATACTGACAAAAAGAAATACAGATGAAAATGTGGTGTGAGTACCAGATAGGAGGGATTCAGTGGGAAATGGCAAGCCTAAAATGGTGAATCTTGTGTGAGGAAGGTGGTGTAAACGAAGGGCCAGACAGTGGTTTGTACAGATGAGACGAAGACATAATGAAGGTTATTAATCAACTCTATAACTTAAGGGGGAATTTTAACAACTACCTTTGGTGTGGTCTGCTATCCACTATGTGAAAATGAGATGAACCAAAAACAAGATCCCTGTCTTTAGTGTCACTCCACCTGGGACCTTCACCAGACAGTGGTACCTGGTGCAAAAACCAGTGATAAGGTTTCCAGTGCTGAAGTCACCAATCAGACATGTGAGAGCAAAGCTGCCAATAGTCATAGTTTTTTTCTCCCTGGATTGGTGTTCATGTGAAATCATAGAATTTCCACAAGGTGGTTGTATGTGTAAGCACTCTGGTTAGCGTGCTTTACAAGTTATAATAAAAGCATATCTTGAAGACATACTCGATGATTTAATTTTAAAACAAGGTAATTAATTTATCTTAGTAAGTGGAAGAGAACTCCCCAGTGAAGAGGCTAATCTTGATTTTCCCACAAATGTTTTGTGGATTTAAGTTCATTTATTACACTATTTGCTTGCTTTTACAAAATCCCCACCAATAGAATCATTTAATTTCTGAGAGTTTCTCCAGGGACGGGAGGCCACACTACAATATCTCACATTATGTGTCATTCAGGCAACGTCTCCTGAATCATAAAAACAATAGAAAGGGAATGGTACTTGAACAGCAAATTCACCCTCCTTTTCCCTTTTCTGAGCTGTTTTTCCCAGCACTCACTAGCACAGAAACTTGCTAGCAACTTGCTGAAACACCAGTTTTAGGGCAGCAAAGATAAATTGCATAAATCTCAGCCTGCAAACCTGTTCCTCCAGTGGGGTACTTTGAGTAAAAAGAGGTTTTCTTGGGGACGATCCCGTTGCTTTTGATATTATTTTCTAATTCGAATCTAATGCTAGAACATCAATCCCAGCTCATCCAATTGACCACAAAGACCATAATCAATTTGATTTTATATGGTAAATCCACTCCAGATTACCACTCTGACGGCATATTTCTGCATGCAGGAAGTCTGCACTAAACTATCTGGCCTGATTAATACCTGGTTATGGGGTGCAATTGCGACACAACTGTGTGCCAGGAAAATAATCCTTAAAGAAAAAAAGCACTGAGGGTGTCAGAAGAAAAGGAAAACATCAGGACTGAAACAGCTCTCACAATTTCTCATTTCCATTTATTAAAAAAAAAAAAAAAGTAATTGAGACTTAAAAGAGAAAGAAAGAAAAGCCCTCCACGACTTTAAGTGTAAAATCCATTTTAGTAGCAGGAAGCTGTTATATGGTTAGAGCAGTTATTTTTATTGTCTGTCTGGGTATAGTTTTTAACTGCAGGCACAGGATAAATCAATAGTGTCATAAAGCTACTCTCACCCGGTGCCCTTTCTAAAGGGACATTGTTCAGTGGCTGTGCTGGATGTGACACAGGCTGCTGCTTTGATGCACGGAATTACGCCGCAGCTGTGTGCTAAGGAGAGCTCAGAGTGCGGTGCATCTTTAGCAGCATCTCCTCATCCTTGTTGGAGGGCCATCAGATTAAAAGCAAAACAAAGCACTCACACAGAAAAAAAAACAAAAAACACAGAAGTACTTCATCAGAAGAGGGTGGGTGGGCTAGTCTGGCTGTTCTCTTGCGAAAGATACTCTCAATGAATTTGTCCATTCATAAATCTCCATTTCCAAGACGATCCAAGAAGAGAAAGCTTGCAGTGATTTGTAGTGTCGTCCCTGCAGCTTAAACCTGAGCATAGTCTGCTCCTTCCCACAGCAGGGATGGGCGTAGCAGGACCTGACTATAGGAAGCTGGAGCTAGATAAATTCGGCCTGGAAGTGTGCCTTTTTAATAGCAAGAATAGTTAACGGCTGGAACAGTTGGCTTAGGAATGCAGTGGATTTAGCTTTGCTTTCAGTCTCTAAATCAAGAGTGAGTGTCTTTCCACAGATATGCAATAGCTTCAGCAGAAGTTATGGCTTTGATGCTGAAATGAGTGGGTGAAGTTCTTCAGCTGTGTTGCATAGGAAACAAAACCAGATGATGGCGATGGTCCTTTTCAGCCACTCTAATCCATTAAATCCTGGTTGGGGGCCTATCACACACTGGGGTTTAAAACAGTCTGTTGGCTTTTCTGGATGGTTTCTGTGGGCGATACACATTCCAGAGCCGGGGCTGACAAACTCCATCTAAATGTGTATCCGGAATTGACACACTTCATAATTTACAGCTCTTTAATCATCGCCTCTGAATGCCACTCCAGAGCCATTCCCCTACAGCTGAGCTCACTTTGCATCTCCTGTGCAGTGTGAGTGTTCGCTGGCAAAGCAGAGACGCACCAGGGGCTGATCCCAGCTGAAACCCACACCTCAGACCAGTGTACTGGGCCACGGAGAGGTAAACCCTAGCAGGTCAAATTTGTAAGATATTTATTGTCAGCAAGGAACGCTGTCGAGCAAATTAATCTCTCCTTGCTTTTGCATCACAACTTCCCCAGGTTGGCACTGGTGACAAAGGCACGAAAGCTGTTCTTGTGCTGTAAGTGGGAGGTGCAGACAGCGACAATCTGTGCCCTGTCTGTGGAATGGATGCTGAGACAGCTCTATTTTCACATCCAGTCACACGCCGATCGGTATTACCTTGGGATTTGTTTGGGGGGACGGCTATTGAGAAGTGGAATTGGAGTTGGGATTTAGTGAGATTAAAGGAAACAGAAAAAATAACGCAAGTGGTTCCTGAAGGTAGCACAGCTTGTAAGTCTGCTTGGTGAGTGGGGGAACCATTGATAAGGTTCATCTCAGTAATCTAATCTTTGTTTCCCATGTCTCTGCAAAATGCTTAGTGCTGGATTTTGATGTCTATCAATGCTGATCTGGATTTCCCTTCCTTTTTTCTCTGGGAACCCCAGTACTCAGCAACCAGAGCAGCAAATGTCGTTGAACCAAGGATGCCCTCATGGCTATGAAAAACAGCACAGAGAAAAGCCTACAAACACTTCCCAGATTGCCAAACTTTTTTGTAAATAGCCGGTGGCTGCCTGAATAGCAGCAAGCAGCGGCAATAATAATAAATTACAGTAAATTCCATGCTGCCAGAAGTGACAGCAAACCAAACCCACTGCTGTTCAGAAGTGAATTGGAGAAAATATTTCTTAATCTCTTTTTGTGTTATTCAGTCAGCCGTAATGATTTATAGTACTCCAAAGAAGTTACTGTACAGAGTTGTTTCTTAATCATCCATCGTAGCATCTTGCTATTATCTGCATGTGTCTGTGCTCCGGCAGAGGCTCCAGTGTGGTTCGATGCAGTCGTTTCACTGGGGAAAAGTCTGCTGATACAAGGTCTGAGATGGGAAAGCTGTGCTCATCCGTTGCTGAGTAGTGCCTCATGTGGAGGTGTTGCTCAGGAGATGTGTGCTTCAGGACTTTTTGGCCTTGTGAGGCACTGGCACAGGGAGGTGGTGGAGTCACCATCCCTGGAGGTTAAGAAAAGGGTAGATGTGGAAATGAGGGACATGGTTAGTGGGCATGGTGGGGTGCGTTGGTAGGTGGACTAAATGATCTTAGTGGTCTTTTCCAACCTTAATGGTTCTATGACTCTGTGATTCTGTGAATAGTCCATGCCCAGTGCTGGTGGGGCTCTGGGAGCTTGGGTTTGGGTTGGTGTGCATCGGGAGGATGTAGGGAGTGTCTGTGGGCATGCTTATGGTCAGCATTGGAAAATAAAATGGTGGGGGATAAAAGAGGCTGGGAACACAGTATCAGTTGTGGCTGTCTTTGTCAACTTATTACCAAAGATTTATACGTGACGCAGTGAGGGCTGCTCAGTGACACATTTTAATTTAATTAAATTTCCTGTTGGATTGATGTCTGATCAATCAATAATGTTAATGTTTTTGCAATTTAGAGATTAAAGCTTGGATGAGCGGATATTGAAATACTCTCACATCCAGATGCCTGGGAATATCTTCTTCTGCTTCCATTTCTCCAAAAACACAATGTGTGTTGGGATGCGACCTGGGGCTTATGCCAGGTCTGGAAGTTTTGCTTCCTCCTGGCAGCAGGGACAGAGCCATGCAGCAGTGTGGCTGCTCAGGGAGACCCAGTTACATAGACTGTAAGGCCCAGGTCTTTGCAAAATCCTTCTCTTTCTGATTTTTAGTATGGAAAAAGTTTGAGGAATGGGCCTTTGCTGGAGTGATTCTCCCTTTTGCTCTGCTCTTCTTGTTCTGCAAAGCAGCAGTGCTGAGGTTGCACCTTTGGAACCTAGTGGCCTCTAAGGTGGTCCTCCTTTACGTTCCAGATGCCATTCACAGGTCCAGCTTCCCACCAGAGCCTCCTGCAGCAACGAGTTAGCTGCCTTCCAGCCAGGATCCAGGTCCAGAGCTGAACCTGAGCTCCTCAAAGCTCCTTGCCTGCCCGAATTTCTTACAGATGAGCTAATTGTGCTCCACCCACTTTAGGCTCTGATGATAAAGAGATGCTGCAGCATGTCCACAGAATGGCTTTTTTCTCTCACTTTGTTCAGTGTCTCAAATATTTTAGTACTGAGGTCAGGAGAGGTTCTAATGTCTTCAGGGCAGTTATTCTGCACTGACTTTTACATGAGGCAGTGAGGTCTCATACAGTCCTTTAAAGACTTACGACTCAAGGAAAAAAATAAATCTACATTTTTGAACTTGTAAAAGTGTGAATCAAAATATCATTTGAGTTGAGCTGGGAGCAGTCTCAGCCTGAGGTCTGCAGGCTCAGCTATCCTGCTCACAGTGCCCAGGTCTACCAGAGCTGGTGGGGTGACACAGGTGGCTGTATTGAGAGGAGCCTTAAATGACCCAATTTCATACCTGATTTCAGTACCTTCTTTTCTTTCTTTTCTTTTCTTTTCTTTTCTTTTCTTTTCTTTTCTTTTCTTTTCTTTTCTTTTCTTTTCTTTTCTTTTCTTTTCTTTTCTTTTCTTTTCTTTTCTTTTCTTTTCTTTTTCTTTTCTTCTCTTCTCTTCTCTTTCCTTCTCTTCTCTTCTCTCTCTCTCTTTCTCTTCTCTTCTTTCTCTTCTCTTCTCTTCTCTTCTCTTCTCTTCTCTTCTCTTCTCTTCTCTTCTCTTCTCTTCTCTTCTCTTCTCTTCTCTTCTCTTTCTTCTCCTTCTCTTCTCTTCTCTTCTTCTCTCTTCTCTTCTCTCTATTCTCTTCTCTCTCTTCTCTCTCTTCTCTTCTCTTCTCTTCTCTCTCTTCTTTTTTTCTTTTCTTTCTTTCTTTCTTTTCTTTTCTTTTCTTTTCTTTTCTTTTCTTTCTTTTCTTTTCTTTCTTTCTTTCTTTCTTTTCTTCCTCCTCCTTCCTTCTTCCTTCCTTCTCCTTCCTTCCTTCCTTCCTTCCTTCCTTCCTTCCTTCCTTCCTTCCTTCCTTCCTTCTCCTTCCTTCCCTTCCTTCCTTCCTCTTCCTTCCTTCCTTCCTTCCTTCCTTCCGAATTCCTTCCTTCTTCCTTCCTTCCTTCCTTCCTCCTTCCTTCGAATTCCTTCCTTCCTTCCTTCCTTCCTTCCGAATTCCTTCGAATTCCTTCTTCCTTCTTCCTTCCTTCCTTCCTCCTTCCTTCTTCCTTCCTTCTTCCTTCCTTCCTTCTTCCTTCCTTCCTTCCGAATTCTTCCTTCCTTCCTTCCTTCCTTCCTCCTTCCTTCTTCTTCCTTCCTTCCTTCCTTCCTTCCTTCCTTCCTTCCTTCCTTCCTTCCTTCCTTCCTTCCTTCCTCTCCTTCCTTCCTTCCTTCCTTCCTTCCTTCTTCCTTCCTCTTCCTTCTCCTTCCTTCCCTTCCTTCCTTTCCTTCCTTCCTTCCTTCCTTCCTTCCTTCCTTCCTTCCTCCTTCACTTCCTTCCTTCCTTCCTCCTTCCTTCCTTCTCCTTCCTTCTTCCTTCCTTCCTTCCTTCCTTCCTTCCTTCTTCCTTCCTTCCTTCCTTCCTTCCTTCCTTCCTTCCTTCCGATTCCTTCCTTCCGAATTCCTTCCTTCCGAATTCCTTCCTTCCGAATTCCTCCTTCGATTCCTTCCTTCTTCCGAATTCCTTCCTTCTTCCGAATTCCTTCCTTCCTTCCTTCCTTCCTTCCTTCCTTCCTTCCTTCCTCCTTCCTTCCTTCCTTCCTTCCTTCCTTCCTTCCTTCCTTCCTTCCTTCCTTCCTTCCTTCCTTCCTTCCTTCCTTCCTTCCTTCCTTCCTTCCTTCCTTCCTTCCGAATTCCTTCCTTCCTTCTTCCTTCCTTCCTTCCTTCCTTCTTCCTTCCTTCCTTCCTTCCTTCCGAATTCCTTCCTTCCTTCCTTCCTTCCTTCCTTCCTTCCTTCCTTCCTTCCTTCCTTCCTTCCTTCCTTCCTTCCTTCCTTCCTTCCTTCCTTCCTTCCTTCCTTCCTTCCTTCCTTCCTTCTTCCTTCCTTCCTTCCTTCTTCCTTCCTTCCTTCCTTCCTTCCTTCCTTCCTTAATTCCTTCCTTCCTTCCTTCCTTCCTTCCTTCCTTCCTTCTTTCTTCCTTTTTCTTCCTTTCTTCCTTTCTTTCTTTTCTTTCTTTCTTTTTTTTTCCTTTCTTTCTTTCTTTCTTTCTCTTTCCTTCTTTTCCTCTTTCCTTCTTTCTTTCTTTCCTTCTTTCTTTCTGCCTGCCTTCCTGCCTTCCCTCCTTCCTTTTCTCTTTCATCTCTCCTCTCCCCTCATCTCCCCCACTTTGGTCATTGCCCATTCAGGTTTCTGCCCCAGCCAGTTTTCTATTTGGGGGTTTTAACATGTAGGGAAAGTGGAAGTGCATGGCAAGGACACACTTTCAATCCCATGACCCCAGTCCTGCATGGAATTCAGTGCAGACAGCATCTACAGACTGCTTTTGGAGTTCATTTTACCTTGAAGAGTAAATTCCTATCGGAATGTAATTTATGATCTGAGAGGGCTGTCACTTACAAGCTAGTAAAAGAACTTCAGCTGCACTTTTACTGCCTCCAGCATCCAACATCCATGCTGAGGGTGGGAATGGGCCTTTTCTTGTCAATTGTGATACAGCACCATCTATAACACAACCAAGCGGGGTTCTGGCTTGCATTCACCTGGTTTCCAGGCAGCAAGTTAGAATCCAAATTATTTGCATTTTATACTATGACTTACCGACTCGATATCAGGCTGCAGTGTGTGTGGGAGAATACAGCAACGCCCAGGAGCCACAAGCAGCCAAAGCATTGGGTTGGTGTTACACACAGCAGGTCAGGCCTTATGCAGTGATCTATGAGGTCTGCAGGAAAAATGCATGCTCTTACCCTTTGTATTCAGAAGCTGCCCACTGTGCCCAGAAGTCATTGCATTTGTGTATTTATGCACTCAAAAATGAAGTTGTGAGGACTTGCATTCCCTCCCATCGCCATGCAGCTGCTGTAACACCCATCTCTGTGCTAAGCTGTGAGTGTTTTTTGCTTGTTAGGCCTTTAAAACCCAGAAGAGATGAAAGTGAAAATGGATCCATGGACAAAACCTCAGAGCAGTAGTCTGCAGGTCCTGCTGAGAAATGCTTAAAAGAGGCAAGCTTGGGTGGGTGAGCTGGAATAGGAACCAAAAACAGTGATCTAGATGATGGAGAAAAATGACTCGGAAAGAAATGCAAGAAGTCTGGTCTTCCTAAGTGGAAAGGGAATAGAGAGAAGTAGAGATATGGGTTATTCTTTCCATGTATATTTTTAATTATGGCCCATATATCATTCTTAGCATTGCCTTGAGCAAAGAAAGATAAAACAGCAGAAGCAATAGTGAGCTTTTCACACATGTAGGCAGTCGCAAAATCAATGGAGGTATCTAAATACCTTTAAAAACCTGACCACTAATTCTCCAAGGGCCCCCTTGGATATCACAACCTTAAATCCTTGCGGAGGTCTCTTGACATTGCTCAGGAGCTTGAAGTCAGGACAGCGTTTGATTATCATGGGAAGTGTTGAAAAAAGGTTCTTGTTAAGGTTGGCCGACTTAAGGCTGTGAGCTCTCATTGCTCCTCATCTCTTTTTTCACAGGGAGTGTTCAGCTCCTTGCCAGCAGCTAACGAGAGGAATTTGGTGTCTGTCCACCAATGCATATTAGCAAATGCTCATTCCCTGCCCACATTCAAATATTTTACAGGTGAAAATAAGCTTGGTAAGAGAGGAGGAACAAAGGACATCCACTCTCCTTTTTTTTATTATTTTTATTTTTTTGCATGCGAATAGCATTGATAAATATTCAGATGAATTAAAAACCACTTTCCACTGTGGATGAGGGAATCCACGCAGATGAGGGCTCTCCCCTGGACTCCCCCTGCTCTGCTGGCCCCACACCTTGAGCTGCGCAAAAAGAGGAGCTATCCCAAGGTGAGGGTACACGAGTGGCTTGCTTAGCCAAGGTGACTCCTCTCATCTGTTACATATCACAGGGTTATAAATAACATAGCATCCTGCGTCTGATCAGGCTTGGGAGGCTGGCAGCCCCCTCCCTCCTCTGGGATGCTGGAACAATCACCAGCCAGTAAGCACTTTGGTGTGTGCTGCAGAGATGGGCTTGTGCTCCGCTCCCCTTTAATTAGAGTTTATTGGCAAAGCAGCCCCATTTCTCTGCTCCCGGAAAATCGAGGCTGTCAAGGCCTAATTCCTGGGGCCGATCAGGTATGAGCTATGTTTACTGAGTCCCTCCAGGATTAGCTGGTTGCTATCAAATTGGAGGAGCGTTTTTCTATCAATGAAAACCGCTATGACAAGGTCTGTCCCCTGAGACAAACTGCCTATTCCGGGGAGGCTTTAAATAGGAGCAATAATGGTAGTGAGCAGCACTGAGTTGAATAATTAGATTGTTCTTCATAAATCCTCGAGCGAGGACTTCCAAGCAGGTCCATTATGTGTGTCGTATGTTAGCACTGAGCTTTATGTGGTGTGGACACTGCTCGGCACGGGGCGGCAGTGACGGGTGAGTAAATCAGCAGCCAGGGACTGGGAGACAGCTCCTTCCCTCCTGGCTTTCCCCAATGGAGATCATCTGCTCAGAGATACAAACACCCATCCTATTTATTTTATTACTCAAAGAGTTTTCGAGAGGACTATCTAGAGTGATCTTTGAATATTTATGTTTTGTTTGTTTATATTTAGAGGCTGGAAAACACACATATTTTGTTCGTGTCCCCAGACTGGTTCATTTACTGATTCGTTTAAAACATCCTCGCAGATCCGTTGAGAGATAAGTTCTCCTTCAGAGGGTTGCAGGCATATAATAGCAGCTCGGTATTATCTCCACATATCCTTGGTGGGATTTCCCCTTGCCAACTGAGAACTCAGCCTTTTTTTTCCCCCCTAATCTTTCCTTCTCCCTCCTCTCCTTTCAATTATTCAGGTTTTCTCTCTCTTTCTTTCTCCCTGTGTCAGTTACAGAAAGAAATCTCAGATGAGCAAATGTCATCTGACTCTAATCCTGGCTGGTAATTTTTTAAATGTCTGAGACAATCTGCCAGGCTGTGGGGGGTGCAGCCACAGCCTGTGTGGCTCAGGTTGCTCCTCCAAGTGGTCCTGATGTGCTCTGTTACAGACAGGATCTCAGAATCACAGCATTGCAGGGCTCAGAAGGGACCTCCAGGGATCATCACATCCACATGTTTGTGAGAGCTAGCTGAACGCTGCTGGTAAGAACAGGAAATGCTCTTCTCCCAGTGGCAGTGTAGGCACCTAACTATTTGGTCTGCCAGTAAGTCTGGTGTCACTGTAAGTTCTATAGGAGCTGTGGCAAAAGAAGCCCTGATGATAAACCAAAACCCCAAGTCCAAGCCCCTTGGTGCATGAGAGCAGCATAATAGCTGTCACATGCTACCTGTGACCAAACTGATGTGCAATGAGAGCACACTAATGGCTGCAGCTGTGAGTTTGGAACCATTTCCCCTTGTCCTCTCACAACAGATCCTGCTAAAGAGTTTGTCCTCTTCTTCCTTATCGCCCCCCATTTAGATACTGAAAGGCTGCTCTCAGGTCTCCCCAGAGTCTTGGCTTGCACAGGAGCAAGATGGATCCTGAGCCTGCTGTGACCCAGCAGCTCTCCACTACCCTCTGCCCTCCCGTGGCCTCACTGCCACTCATCCCTTCTTCATCCCTGATTGAGAATTTCTCCAGCATCAAAACACCGTCAGGATGAACAGTGCTAAGCATTTTACGAGGCAATTTAGGTGATAATCATCAGAGTAATAGAATAATGTTATCCATATTCATTTAAAGGTGCGCTGTGCTTTCCTTTCCGATTAGCGTAAAATTCTCCTTCTTGCCAGGCTACAGCAATAAAGTGACTGTGAGAATTTTTAAAGGCGCATTCTTCTTCACATCATGAGAGCATGAATTCAAGGAATTTCCGATTCATAAGGAGTTTGCATTCCTGGGACACAGGGCTCGAGCACAGCCCCCCTACATGCTACAGCCACAGCTCTGCTCCTGCTGCTCTGCTTGGCTGAGCATTGCCTGGAGCATGGGGAGGGGACAGCCACAGCTTTTCTGCTGATGGCCCTGGAGCCTCCAGGTTCTGTTAGCTCAGTGCCATGCTGTGATCAGGCAGTGTAGACCAGGGGGTGGTTTTCAGTGTCTGGGAGTTTGCACATAACCTCATTTTTGATCCTCTGCCGGTAGTTATGTTCTGTAAAAGTGGAGTTCAGCCTTCTCACCAGGGTCTGGGCAGGTAAAACTGGTCCCAGTTGGAGACAGGGCTGAGTCAGCCCCGCTCCTTGCTGCAGCTCCTGGCTGAAAGCTGCCGCTCTGGGAAGCAGCTGGGCACGCACAAAAGGCACCCAGGACATTTAAAGGAAATGGGAAACGTGTCTGTGGACATTAGATGATTCAGGGCTTGCTGGCAGTTGAACAGAAGCTCTTGGGATTTCAGTTTGGAACTTGGCAGCTTTATTCCAGCCCGTTCCCACGGAGGGTACCCCTGTCGCATGATGGACTTGGTGCTAGGTTGGGGCAGGGTACTAACTGCACCTGCCATTCTCAGGGGCATGCCATGGAGTGCAACACAGCCTGGAAATCTGGGCACTGCAGTAACGAGCCCCAGGTAAGCTCCTTCAGTACACTGACTTCATGGTAAGGTTCAATTTTCAAAAGGTTCCGGGAAGAACCTGCCTGAGCCAAGAGCTGCTTCACCACCACCTCATTTCCCTCTTGCTCCATGCATCTGCTGGCTGGTCCAGTGCCAGGCTCCTCACCGACGCGGATATCACTTATGAAAATAAAGGCAGTATTTTTTTCATGCACCAGAAAATCCTTCTGAAGACAAGGAAATATTTGCTGTGTGAACACAAAGGTGTTCTTTGCTCTCCCAAGATTACTTTGTAAGCCCACAACATATCGTTCCAAGCAGCGTTGGTAGATTGTCTGAATTTCCTAAAGTAGGTTTAAAAAAATAAAGACTCAGGGCTGAAAACACAGCCTATTTGCAGGAGGATTTCTCATTACATTTCATGCCGATCTCAGCTTTATGAGGATATGCTGGCTTAACTCCTTTCTGATGCTGTTTCTTAATACAAGTAGACTTTCTAGATTAGTGGAGGTATATGAAACAAAAACCTGGCATTAGATTTGCAGAATGTCTGTTACTTACACTAGATAGTAGTTAGACAGTAATCCAAGACAAAAGAAATTCGCTGTCACAATAACAAATCCATTTTAAAATCCGTTTTCCTTAAATCCACCAAATCAGCACAGAAATGTCCTGGCAAATATATGATGATGTATATTTACATAGGAACCTCCACCCCCCAAAAAAATACAGCAGGAGGTGGCTCTGGGGAAGGGAGATCCCAGGACACAAGGGTGGGGTTGGACATCAGCTGTGTCACTGCCATGCTAACAGCCTTTGCCTGCACAAGGAAATTCTACAGACTTCTGAAAGGCAGCAGTATTTTTACTAAATATTAATGGGAGCTTGACTTGAAGTCGGCTCGAGCTGCGCAACAACGCTTCCAACACTGATTTATGTATTAAATGCAGCTGATCTGCTATTTTCATTATCTTGATGTGGTTTTGATGTTTGATTTTCATACGAGCAGCAGCATCCAGCCAGCCCTGGGAGCGTTTTTGAGCACGTGCATGTGCTTGCATGTCTCGACAAGCAGGACGCGGGTGCGCGGTGCGAGGCAGGGCGCACAGTGCCGGCGGGATGGGATATGACGGAGCCAGGCAGCGACTGCTGCGTTTCTCTGTGTTTTCTGCAAGAACTTTGCTGTCTTATCTGTGGAAAATTGATCCATACAGTCTCCGTAGAGACCTACATCAAATATTAATTTTGCCTATTTGTTCAATGTAATTAGCAGGTGTGATTAATCAATTAATCAATCTGGGATTCCTATCTGTGCGGCAGCTTGCTATGACAAGCAGCATTCCCTCATCACCCTCCTGTCCCCCCCCCATGTCCAGCTTTGGGGTGAGCTGGGGCTGGGATACCCTCTCTGGCTTCAGTGGGGAAAACAGCTGTCAAGTGGTGTCACAGATGGGTGAGTTTTGTATGGCTCCTGCCGACCCTCCCAGCCCAGTTTTGCTGGTCCAAGGGATGTGGCTAAGTTGTGAGAAGTTCATGTAAACCTCAAGTCCTTTGGACACTTGGAAATGCCAATAGAGCTTAAGGTGAATGCTTAGAAATGCTGGACCTGTGGGCTGTGGCTGAGCCCAGCCCCATACTCAGGGACCCAAAGTCTAAATGAGGTTGCATGCATTTGCAGAGGGTCTGGATCGCAGAGAAGATATGCTGGGGGGCCTCACTGCATGAATCTTCTCTTAACCGCTGTCCCTTCTTGGTTTCACATTCTGGATCATCTCCATCACATCATGCCTATTTTTCTTTCTCCCTTTTTCCCCCTGCTCTTGGGCATCCTGCTACCTTGGTCTTCGTCCACCATCACTCTTAAGAACCCAGAGCTAGCTGCAGCTCTGCCCAGACAAGGTACTAACACACTCAGGAGTCACCGCATCCATACTGTATGCTGACAGCCTTAAGCCCTTTTCTTGTTCTTAGATCTTATAGTTCTGCAACCCCCTTTGCATCATATATATTCTTCTGTCCATCCTGACCTTGCCCAGGCTGAGGGGAGGGCACTTTTTTTTCTCCATTTGTTGAGCTCATTGGGCCTGATTTCATTTCTGTACATTGTATGCTTTGCTGACCCAGGGAGATTTTATGTTCCACAAATGCCCCACAGAAGACAGACTGGCCTTGGTTTCAGCGTGATTTTTGGATTAGAACCACCTGGGGTAGCATTTTCCCCAGAACAGTTTTTCTACTGAGTAAAAAGCATGAGTCTCCATCCGATGCCTTGAACTGTCATCGTAATAACCTCAAATATAGCTGTCTTCACCACATCACCATCCTCCTCTCTGACCCATAAAGTTTTACCATTACAACCTGCCCTTAATCACCTAACCATTTCCTTAGTCTTTCAAGGACAATGGTTTTTATGCCATACTTGCTAACCTTACGTATTAGTCTACCATCCTGGGCTGCGTTTAAATGACTTTTCTGAAATCTATGTGGATTAGCTCCAGTGCTTTGCCCCTGCCTGTTTTTCACTTTAGCTCCTAAAACAAATTCTGCCAGATTTGTCAGACAAGATTTACCCTTTATGAAGCTGGGCAGATCCATTTTTATCAGTTCATATTTCTCCAGATGTTGGGTGATCTCATCCCTGCTAACATGTCTAAAACCCAGCCTCTGATTCAACTTACGCTGCGGCTCTGGGGCCAGATTCTCAGCTAGTGGGAATAAGTTCACATGAACTTGTACCAGCTGATAACCTACTGCCAATATTTCTTGGTTTCTTCCCGTCTGTTGTCATGGATGCTCAAATATGTTTGCTTCATGTCAGCTTCTCTTCTCCTCTTCTTATGTCCAAGAAGAGAACCCAAACCCATTATTGGGCACTTTATCTTTCCTGCTCTTCTGTGAGGTACTCGGGTTCCATCACATCCCCCACACACCGCTCTGCTCCTTCCCCAGCAGCATTACCTTGCTTTGGTGGTTGCCAATGACTTGAGCTCTTCCCTGCTTGGCTTTTGCTGGGCACTTTGCCTCTGTGCCTGTTCTTACATCTCCAAGTCCCCCCACAGGGGTCAGACAACCAAAATCATTCAATTTCCATCATTTTACCCTTTCTTCCCACGTTATTAAGCACTCTGTAGCAGTATCTCTCAGCAGCCCAGTGGCCTCTCTGCTAATCTCATCTTCTTTACCTGCGTAAAAGAAATCTTTTTTTGTTTATATTCACCCCATAGGCAATTCTTCTCTCTCTGTCATATTTGCTTTCCTAATCAGCTTTTTACATCTTTTCAGCTTTGCTTTATAATCCCTTTCATCCCCTTAATATTTGCCTTCTTACACATGTCACCTGCCTCTTTCCTATCCCTGATAGCTTTTATGACTTCCTCAGCCATCAGCCTCCATCGGAAGCGCAGCTCACCCATCCCTGCTTGACAGAGATGTTTCCAAGTGCTGCACTCATTTCCTGAGTGCGAGCTGCTGTAGGCAGTGAGGGCTCAGTGAATAGACACCAATGCCTCTACTGTTGACTCTCATTTCTTTCTTGCTGCTGTTTGCTCTCAAGCAAATGACAGTATTCTCACATGCATTCTTTGCTCTGAATTGCTACTAAGTAGCTCCGTGATTATTATTTTTTTTCCTTTGAAGCAGTGAGTGCCATGGATCCATGGAAAAGAGATGCTTTTTATAGGAGGAACTCTGCAAGTCCTCAGCATAGTGCTGAGATATCCCTTGCCATCAACCTGCTGTAGGGAACCTGCTTTAGAAGGGGGTTGGACCTGATGACCTCCACAAGCCCCTTCTGAGCCTTACAATTCTGTGAATCTGTGATGAACACACCTCAAACCCCTTCCAGAATCCAGAATGTTGGTGATGGTGGATTAAGTGCAGGAACCAGAATGATGGAGAGCCGAGGGACATCCCTGAGGTCCTCTGGCAGAGCAATGCCACAGAAGGAGGCTGGGCCCCCTCTGCTACCAATGTTGTGTCCACTGACCAGGCTCAGAGAATCTCAGAATCATTAATGTTGGAAATGACCACTAAGATCATCTAGTCCAACCATCAACCCATCCCCACCACGCTCACTAAACATCATCCCACCGCAGCAGCACCAGTGAGAACATGGAGTGGGATCATTACTCATTGGGCTGTATTTGTTCCAGCACTAGGTGATGAAATGCAAATTGCACAGTCAGATGCACAATTTCTAATCCTCTGTGAGCAACTACTCAAATATTTGAGCACGACGTTCTCTCCCTTCGTGGAGCAGCACCACATGGAATCATGGAAAAGTGCAAAGGGTTCAAACATGCACTGAGATTGGAATTTCCAGGATTTTTTCCCAAACGTCTATTATCCATTTCAGTATAAATATATATATATATAGTTACACACAGACGCATATATGTATTTGTTTTAAGCACTACAAGCTCCAATCTCTGTTACAGTTTCCAATCTCTGTTGCCATCTCCCAGCTCTGCACATCCCCAGCCTCAGCAGGGCAGCAAAGTGGAGGTTTTAATATATATTCAAAAGCAAGTGTTTGCACAAAGGTAGAATGAAGGGAGAGTGCAAGAAACCACACATCTTTGTTCTTCCCAGTGCTCTTTCCCCCACTTAGTGGTGATTAGGGCTGGGTAAAAACTTCTTCATGCTATTTGTGTCTCTGACAGAGCATTTCTGTCTTTCTCCCTGTGTTTTCAGGCTTTCTCACAGAAGGAAACATTCCCAAGTTCATAAAGCCTTAAGATTTAGAAACTTTAACCTGATTTTGCTTTTGGCTTTTTTTTTTCCTTTTATATTAAAGCAGAAAGAGGATTCTTCAAGAAAATATTTTATTATTTTATTTTCATAGCTATTTCCATCAAATCCCTTTTGCTACACAGCTTCTCTCCTTCATCATTTGGTAGTGATGTAACTATACAAGAGGGCTTGTGTACAAGAAAAGACAAAGCTGAAGGCTTAATTCAGCATTGCTAGCATGATGAAAGGAACAAAGGACGATGCAGCTATGCCCTGATCCTGCACATACTTCTGCACATGGATAACTTCACTGCCAGGAGTATTTCAGCTCACAGTAATTGTGTGCTAAAGTGTCAGCAGACTTTAAGTCACAGGCACTGATTTAAGCTCTGCCAGAGCCGGTGCACAAACTCTGCCACGTTTCAGCAGGGACTTTGCCAGTGCTTACTTAGGGAAGCATTTCAGCACTGCTGAGTTTACTTGCAACTTAATCCTGAGCACGCATAGGCTTTCCCGAGCTGGGCGCACACGCGGCTGCTACTCGACATGACAGTGATTGATGACTTGATTCATTGGGGTTCTGTAAAATTACCTCTCACGGGCACTGCCAGGTGGATCATTACAGCACAGCTCAGCTTTGCCAGCAGCGGGATGGGATGCCCAGCAGGGATGCACCAGGATGCATGATGATGCACAGGGATGTGGGAGGACGCATAGGGCTGCTGCCCATGGCCCCATAAAGCCATCCACCTCCCTGTTTTGTCCTGATCTTCTGCAGATTTAATGTCTCTGCTGAAGGAATCTTCCAGAGATGACACTGCCATGCCAGATAGGCATTTTTTTACCCCTGAAGGGGACATCTCTGCACTTCAATTAATCCCTTAATTGAGCTATTTGCAGGGGAGCACTCGAGGGAGCAGAACTCCTATTTCCTCACAGTTGAACTATCACCAAATCTAAACACTTAGTTTGTCCCTTAAAGAGGAGCAAATATATAGTGTCACCACAAATGTTGTCACAGCGTATTTCCTGTCATGGTAATGGTAGTAAGATCAAACTGCAGTATCAAGTATATTCAATTATAATTGAGTTTTGGTCCCATGGTAATATATATATATATATATATATATATGTATTTTTAGTCAAAACAGCATGCATTTTCTTTAACTACATTTGCAGCCAGGGGCTAGGTGGGATTTCAGCCAGATCCTGAGCTCTGAAAGCATCCCAAAGACTGTCTTTACAAGAGACTTCAGCTGGCAGTGAGAGCTGCTGCACCAGGAAGGGTGGCTGTGCTCAGGCAATAGGTGTGTGAGGCTGGTGTCTGGCCTAATTTTCCTCTCCTGACTCCTGGTTCAAATAAAGGCACTGTCACATGGTGTGAGTATCCCATGAGACTTATGTGTTATTACATCCAACTTGAAAATTAACTCTGATGTGAGTTGCACAGCACACCAATGAAAGCAACCATTAGTTGTTAATATAAACTATTAATGAAACACTACGATGAAGGTCAAAGTGCATGACTGAAACCTCCCAGCAAATGAAAGGATTATTTTGCCTCTTACTGAGCATAATTATTATCTGAATTTCATTGGCTTTCTGATCAAACCACTTCCCTCTGCACTGACCTGTTCTACCACGGTGGTAAATCTGTTCCCAAGAACTGATATTTGCTTTTCACCATCCCCCTCAGTACAGCGAGATTTTTATTAGCATCCTGGCTGTCTGCAAAGAGCAGGGAGCCAGCACCCTTTCACCTTTGTTCCTGTGGGAGCTTTTCCCCTTCCATTGGCCATTACTCACAATAAATTTGCTTTGTGCTGGCTCCCTGTAAGCTGTGCTGCCTTCTGCCATATGTCCTTTACCTGTCCCAGGTCTGTGAGCACACATGAGATCTGCCCAGCCTCTTCGCACTAGGTATGGATCAAAACATCAAGGAGATGATGAGCTGGGGGAATACTCTGCAATGACTCTGTCAATCAGTTTTCCTTTCCTCTTGTTTGCAGCTGTGGGATCAGCCTCATACAGCCACTTATTCCCATAAGAAACAGAAATTCATTAATTGAGAAAGCCTCGATCCTGGGGCAGAAATACCCTGATTGGTTTTGTTTTCTGACAAACCCTAAAGAAAATGTTTTAAGTGTGCAAGAAACCAACTACATCATTGCTTTGAGGAAACTTTAGAAGTGCTGATCTCACAGAGGCTACTCATGAATAACCTCTCAGTTGTGTTCCCTGGCATAGAAACTCACTGTTGCAGCCCCTGTGTGAGTTGCAGGTGATCTTAGAGGTGTCACCCTGCTGCAGAAGGACTCCCTGGTGAAATTTTAAACTTACTCAATTCAAGTGCCCCTGGGCAGGGATTTGTTGAGGTGTTGATGGTGAGCTGGTGATCAAAAAACATGGAGGTGTGGCACTGAGGATCACGGTTAGTGGGCATGGTGTTGATGGGTTGATGGTTGGGCTGGATGACCTTAGTGGTCTTTTCCAACCTTAATGATACTTTGATTCTATGACTTCAGCCACGTCTGCTGCCCTAATTGATAAGTAATAATATGCCAATGGGCTGCTCAGAGTCTTACACATGTTTCTGTTTGCAGGTTGTCTGTAGAGTTGTCTAATATTCCAGGAAGAGCATGACACGTCTGCATGGATCTTTCTTGGCTTGGTTTCTTTTCCTGTTGTATTTTTTTTCCTTTGTATGCTCTTTAGTTGCCGTTTCTGCAAAGTGAGACGACAACCCTTGGGTTGCCTTTACCTGGGGAAAACACCGAGCAGTTTCTGTTAGCATGGGTATGTGTAAGTTGCCACCTTGAAGGCAGGTCCTCATGTGTTAAGGTATGCTGGGCTGTGACAAGCTGAAATCTCAGCTGAAGAGCGCTGTCAGATCTGTTCTCTCATCCATGCCCTCCCCGCGCTCAGACACTGACCTTCCCATCAGATAAGCAGCACGGATCCCGGCCCTGCATTCCCTCTGCAGTCTCAGCTCATTAAAAATTCATTGCCTAAAGTGAATCTATTCTGTTGCTGCCGAAGTGTTATTTACCTCGGCCCGGATTTCCTCAGGTTCTGACAATTAAAGGGGTCCAAGGAGAGGGCTGAGTCACGGGATTAGGGCTTGGGCAATAACTCTCTTGGAGCAAGAGACGATCATGTAAAGCCATAATTTCCCAGCTGCGTTTTGGTTCCCCTTCAGTGCTTCATTAAAGGTGGTGACTCAACAGAAAGGATGGAGGCGCAGGTTAACAAGAATCCCTCCTTTTGTGGGATTAGAGCCTTGCATAGCGAGGCTCTTTCAAAGGCAGGAGATGTTGTCAAGCATCATTAGGAAGCCGTTTTAAACAAGAGTCATAAAGCACCCTTTGCGGTCAAACGAATTTATTAGAGAGGAGAGTGAGTGGAGGCGAGCGCTGTAGGAGAGGAAGGGATGAACAATTTGCACGGCATTGATAACAAAGCTCTTCTCCAGACTCAGAGTGCTACCATTAGAACAGCTTAAAAGGATTTTGCAAAAAATCTTAGGGTGTTCTGGGTGAAAGCCACGAGTTTGGGCAGACAACAGGTACCTCTCGAAATCATGGTTTCTGCACAGGGTAACTGGTTCCCAGCCTCGCGGTAATTCCTCCCAACAAGTGGGAAGCAGCTGGCCTCTCGTTGCGCCCCACTGATCCTGAAAGCCCCCAGCAGCCCACCTCAGACTGCCGCCCACAAAGGCCCCAGCAGCTGGGAGACAGTCTGGGGCCTGGCTCAGAGCTCTGCTCATGGGTGCGTCTTCCTTCAGGAAGAGAAGGCGTATCAGCAATTGCTGCAGCGGCTTCTGGGAGTGTTCCATAGCAAATCGTGGCTGGAAGGGCTGTGGGAAGAGACCTCACACTTTTTCTGGTCTTTGGCAAGTTCTGGTTTTGGAAAGAAACAGAAACCCAAACTTCTAGGGTTTGGTGGATGGGAAATAGAGGCAGAGAAGGGAATGAAAAAGGATGGGATGAATAAAAGCTGCCTGTTTGGAAGTAGGTGAGCAGCTTTATTATCCAGTTAGCATAATGGACTATGTCCTGTGTTTGTTTATTGAGCCAACAGCATAAACCTAAACGAACCAGTAGTTCAAATCTAAACCAGCTGTGGTGAAGACAGAGGAATTCCAGTCACTGATCATCTGGACAGCACCATTGCATTGTGGGAAGGAGGATTTTTTTCTCTCAAGATTCTTTAGAATTATGCAGAAAAATTACACTTTCCGTGTGCATTCACTTGGGCCACACAAACCCTTGGTGTTGGTGTGAGCTCATCCGAAGAGCCTCATGGCTCCTGCTTGCACGTCTGCCTGTCTGCACGGAAGGAGCACTGAGGCTGGCAGCGCAAGGACAGAGCAGGAGTTGAATGGACTGTTATTTTTGGAGTGGTTTCCTGTGTTCTGTTTGAAGGGTTCTTGCTTGGGCATGTTTGGAAAGGAGCGATGCTTTCATTGCATGGAGCTTTCAGGAGAGAGGAGCCATGGACAAAGGCGTGGGTATTTATGCTGTCTCTCTAGTGATTAAAGGATAACTGTTCACCACATTGAAAAAGCGAAAAACACTGGCTAGGAGTACCTCTCCTGGCTAGGAAGGCTTTTTTTTTTTTAATTTGATTTTCAATTATTCATACACACTAGCTGGCTTGCAGACGAAGGTGCAGCTCTTTCCTGCTTCTGATGCAGTGTGGGGCAGGGAGGCTAAGAGTGCTGTGCCCAGCACTGGGATGCTCCCATCCAGCCAGCACGGTGGGTTCGCAGGCAGCTGCTCTCAACACCAAGGGCACCCTTGTCTCAGTAGAGGGGAAAAGTGCGCGCTCTTGCACACTGGCAGAGCAAGGGAGGGGACCCAAAGCATTGTCTGGATATAATTTAGGCACTATAAACACAGGCAGCAAGGGGTCACGCTTTCTATTCTCATTTTACCCCCTGCAACGTCTCTGCTAACTGGTGCATACAACTTGAACTCTTGTAAAAATTAGCAGAGAGCACAGTCCCGGTGACAGAAAGCTGAACTTCTCCAACAGCAGGCTCTAAATTCACTGTGTGCACTGAATCCACTTAAACTTTAAAGAGACAGCCTGCATTCTACTCTTAGCTTGCAAACAGCTGCAGTACTAATTAAAAGCAAATTGCTTAATCTGGTTGCGTTAGGACAGGAGAGGCCACCTCCTGAACGGGGTCGAGAAGCGTGGAACTCCCAGGGCTGCTCCATCCATCCCCTGCACACCCAGGTCAGTGCCCAGCCCGTGCCAACAGGTAGCAAAGCAGTGGCAATGATATTTGTGTTGACTCAGTGTACAATGATGCATATTTTCCTAATGAAGGAGTTGCCTACTACGAGGGCCACATCAGCAACATGTGTTATGTGAGCATTACTGAGGGACCCCAGTGTCCCATGGCCAAGTGTAGGCAGGCTTGGGGCTCAAACCCCAAGGTTTAGCCAAATCCACAACATCTGAAAGATCCTGGCTCTCCCAAGGGAGAATGGAGTAAACTCCTGGCTCCTTTGTCCATAGAGACCCTTATTTATGATGATCCTATCATCTTACTCTCATGATTTCATATGACCAGTGTAACAGAAATGCTTTTTTTTTTTTTTTCCTTTTTCCCCAAGTTTATATTTGCACGCAAGGATGTGTAACAACACGGAGAATTGATTTCTTCCCCTGTATTATCTTTGGATAACATGCATACCATCTTTGCTAGCTAACAAAGAAATAGGAAACCCCTCTTCTTTTGCTTCAGGATACCCATATGACACCCTGTTCCTGTATTTACTCTAAAGCAGCTGGGCATTGATAGCAAACTAACTGAAAGCCATAGAAGAAGTCCATACCCATTTTCCTCCCCACCATGTGTGAGGAGAATGAGCACAATGTACCTTTTTTTAGCAAGATTTTTACTGAGTTATATAATATGTTAATGTTTTTAAATTTAAGTCAGCTGAGGGAAGGCCACATTTTTCCTGTTGCTGACCAGAAAAGAATGGTGAATAGAGAAAATTCGGGTTGTTGCAGACTAGTATACCTCAATACCAGATTGTTTGTAGTGAAAGTCCAACAAACATTGATAACACTTTACATCAGTAAGCATTAGTGCGAACCAAGGAGCTGGTGTGAGTGGGTGGAGTGGCTGGGTGCAGCTTTAATCAGCATCAGCTGCTCAGCACAAGTGGTTCTTGTTAAGCTGCAGTATATGGGAGCTCCTGTCACACCTGGGGTGTGTATTTTAGAGGTTGAAGGGGAAAGAGATTTTTCTGGTTTAAGATGCCTTTAAGGATATGTTCGTTCCTGTTGATTCTGGCCCTATATAAGCCTACACATACGGGTGTTAGAGCTGGCATGTAGGCCACTCTGCATCTCTATCCCCTAAACCTGAAGGCCTGGAAGATCTTTGTGGTTCCCTGCAGGCAGCCAGCAGAGGGGTGCTTTTAGATGTTGCTGTTGCACAAGTTTTCCAGCCCATCTCCATGAGAGTTGGGGAAAACTCAGCACCTCTTGGGGATGGTGGCAGAAAGGACTTAAGGAGACCTCTGCAGATCTGATCTTAGCTGCTTTCCAGCCAAGCTGGTCCAGAAGGATTGGGATTGACATTATTGGCTGTTTATTCACTGAGAATCAGAAGACTTCAAAGGTAAGAGGCTGGGCAGTTTTAAAAGCTCACTTTTTGGTGTACTTGTTTGCTTGTTGTTTTTAGATGTAAAAAGTCTCAAATCAGAAGTTGACTTCCCAACAGTTTCCTTGGTGAGGAAGTTTGTTGGTTTCCAGTTTCATGTGACAAACTAAATGCAATGAGAAAGGCAGGGGAAGAGTTCCCATGAGGGGAAGGTCACCAGAGCAGCAATGGCGACTGAATCCCTGTTTTTGTGTTGAGGGGCAGCTGGGTAGGGGCAGTTTTTGGCTGTTCCTCTCTCTGTAATGAGGGCAGAGACCACTGAACTGTGTTGTTTGTTTGTTTGTTTTTTTTAACTGTGAAAGGTTTTATGAAATTCAATGCTGCTTGTGCTAAGGAGTTTGTGGCACAGCTCCATCTGCAGTTCTAGTGGCATGGGCAGTGCTGGGGCTGGGCTGGCTCAGCCCAGCTTACTGCTTTGATGTGTTTTTATACGAAATGAATTTTTTTCCAGGACTCTAGTGACTAAGCTGAAGTACCTGAGTTTGGCATCCAGCTGTTTTACACAATACCTGCGGCACAATGTTGAACATCTCAAGTGCTGCCCTCTGCACCTCTTTAGCAGAGGAAGTATTAATTTTAATGGGCAGGAGGCAATGAAATAATAAATATGTCTTCATTTATTTGAGTGCTGCAGCGTCCTAATGAAGCTTAACAATGTTAGAAAGCACATAACGTGGACCAAATCAGATACTTTGGCAATTTCAATACTTTTGCTTAATAAACCTGAAGCCTTTCCCTTTTAAATGTCTGTCCAGGAAGACTGAAGTCAAATAATGTTATGAACACTGTAAAATGGGAAACTACTTTAGGGAGTTTATATTAACTTCTTTTCTAATGACTCCTTGCTTATTACTCTGCCTGTTATTTATGGTCCCTTCTTAGAATTCTGTGTTATGTTTCCCTTTTCATATTTGCACTCCCACTTTGGGGGTCACAGTATATAGATACCCCGTGACACCTCTAAATATGTTGACTCCCACCGTTATAATTCTTGTTATTCCAAAAGAATCCACAGTACAGGTAATGCTTTTCTTATTTTTCCACATTTAATGCCTATTAAGTAGCAACTTGGTGACAGTATCTGCTTCTAACTTTCCAGAGCTCTGCTGTAAAGTAATGGAAGCCAATTACTGCTGTTGATTTTGTGTTGAGTCTGTTTGCTTTGAAGGGCTGTGGGCATATATGCACAATATCAGATGATCAGAAACCCTCTCCCCTTTTTGTAGTACCTCAAAGTGTTGTCCATCAGTAATACATCGTGGGAACAGTGCAAAGCATCACATTGTGCATGAATAACCCTGTAGTGTTTGTGGTCATCTTTGTGCTTGTTGATTGTTTTTATTTCTCTTTTGAAACATGTGAAAAGAAAAGGCAGTGGCATGCATATTTTTCATTTCCTGATAATTATAGGAGGCAGTTACTACGGGTGAATGAAGTGAGCTGTGCTTCAAATGCTCATGTTCTGTTCTGATACGATCTTTCACTATATGAAGAATGGGGTGTTGCTGTATTAGGTGCTAACAGTGTAGAGAGTGTGGAGAAAATACAATCCTGGGGCTGATAACGAGCGGGGAGTTTGTGTCATGCATGTCACAGTGAGTGTCAAAGGAGAAAATAAATGTTTCTTAGCAGGAGTTACTGTACTGTGTTGCAAGTGTATTAAGAGATGGAGGGAGGTGGATATTATTTGAAGCTCTGCTGCTGTAGGTTACAAATTTCTTCAGTGCTTCTAAGTTTCTCTTGTTCGCTTTCTATTTGAGCACCTGCCTTGCAGATGCAGGAGGAGGCAGAAGCTGAGGCACTGTATGTGGCTGTAGAAATCAGAACTGCCAAATACTGTTATCTGAGTTCAGCTCTGAGAACTTGCAAGTTCACCTGGAAGTTGTCTCGTTCTGCAAGTGGGATTGCTGTGAGTTAACACCTATGTTTCTGCATCCTACACTTGCTTTTAGCTTTTTTTTCTTCCCCCTCAATAAGAGAATCAGAAAGCAGGAAGGGATGGTGTGCTTTGGTTAGGAATAATGCAGAGTCTCTGCTTTACAGCACAGCCTGCCGAGTGGCCTCTGCCTCCCCTTCTGCCACTCTCCTTATTAAAACTTGCTCATTTTCTGTAAAATAACACCTTCTTAGTTGTCTAAGAACTCTGATCTGCATCTATAAGCTGCACAGCTGGATGATCAATTTTATGGATTGCTTTCAAGCACCTCTGTCTGGATGATCACAAAGTGCCATGCTCTTCTTCATGCTTGCAGTACCTTGCTGGGCTGATACCACCCTCTCAGTATCGCTGTACTTTTCTGTCTTTAATGGTGTGATGTGCCTTTCTTTTTTCTTTTTTGTGAAGGAGATGGCCAAACCTGCTCAAATTGGAGATAATTGATTGTATCTTTCAGATGAGCTGACTTGTTTGTACACAAGGGAAGTGCATTTAACATGATCTCTTAAAATGAATAGTTGTTGGGCCACATAAGGCAAGGAACAGGCTGCCAGCTGTGGGAGCCAATTCCTAAGGATGTTTCCTTTGTGCTGTGAGTGATGCTACAAAGTTATGGCACCTGATGTCAGTGCTGCACTGGGAACAACGGGCAGGCCATGAAGTTTCCAGTGCTTCAGTGTAGTGCTTTCTGTGAGAACTGTGGACTTGAGGTTTAAGTGTACTTGAGTTTGATAATAATTATTTGTACTGCAGTTTGTGGTATTAGATAGCTATAAACTCTTGTCCTGTGGATGTGGTCAGCATGAATTGCCACTGATATCTGGCACTCAGAAGGCAGATTAAGGGACTAGGAACTGTTCTTGTATGGAGAATACTGCCAGAGGTGAAGGAAAATGCCAGCAGGGAGGAAGATAGGGAGTGATGAGGGACTGAACACCTGGGTCAGACACAGCAGTGGATGGAGGTGGTTCCTTCCCACCCCCTCCCCCTTGAGACCCTTCACCAGCTGCTACTTGTGGGCACAGGCAGTGAGGGCTGCAGACCAACCAAGATTTTTTTTTATTTTTTGCTTCCTCTTGTTCATTGTTTTCACTAAATCTTCTTACAGTGCTGGTCCCAATGTAAGTGAAAGGTGAAGGCTTGTGACACTGAAAGCTAGAGCAGCGTGCTGGCAAAATGCTGCAATAAGCTGCTTCCTTCCTCTGAAACATACAGGAGCTGGGGCAGGGCTGAGCCTGGGGCATGTGGCTGGGGACACTGCCTGTGCCCAGAATCACAGAGTGACAGAATGGCTTAGGTTGGAAGGGATCTGAAAGATGACCTAGATCCAAACTCCTGCCGTGGGCTGGTTGCCATTCATCAGATGAGGTTGCCCAGGGCCCATCCAGCCTGGCTTTGAAAGCCTCTGGGGATGGGGTCTGTGCCAGTGCATCACCACTCTCTGAATAAATAATTTCTTAATGTCTAATCAAAATCTCCTCTCTCTTTTTCTTTGAAGATGTTCCCCTTTGTTCTAACACTGTTAGACTGGTGTAAGCCATCCTGGGGTGCCACTGGGCTCTTGGGTTCCACTTCATTCCAAGACTTGCACGCTCCCTGGGAGGAGTACTGCTAAGAAAGACTGAACTTCACCAATGCAGACTGTATTGTTCTCATTTGCATATCATAGAAGAGGTGGGGTAGCTCATCTTGATCCTTTAATTAGTTGCTTCTCTTCCTATACCTCATCTGTCTCAGGCTGTGAATAGAATTGAGAAGCTTCCTGTGTGCTGTGCCTGTCCCCTGGTGCTGCAGTCAGTGCCTGTGCTACAGACACGATTGTCTGACACCTTCCTATTGTGCAAGGAATGGCCCTCTGTGTGTGTTTGTTCAGGATATAAGAATATGAAAAATTGCTGATCGTAGATCATCTCCATAAATCTCACAGACAGTAAGTCATAAAACCTTGTGTCCTTACATATGGCAGTAGCCCAGGGACAGTTTTACCAGATGTGAGCAACCACCCCTGGAAAAAAAAATAAAAATAAAAATGGTTTCAGTTGGAAAACTTCTGTTGCTCTTCCCAGTGCCTGGAGCAGAGGCAGTGGCTGTGGAAGGCACCCTCCTCCTAGCATCCTCCTGCTGCCTCTGTGTTAGGATGGAACAGTGCTTTCAGAGGCAGCTTAAAGGAAAAGTAGCTGGGTTATAATCTGGAAGCTGCTGTCAGTAAGCAAGGCCTGGTTAGCTCTTTCCTCCTCTGGTTTGCATATCTATCAAGCAAAATTAGAGGAGACACAGGAAGGAGTCTTATTGTCTAATAACTGTGCCAAGCTGTTACATCTCTCAGCTCATGAATATAACCAAAGTGCTTTGGAAACTGCATGCAGAGCCTGTGTGAAGTTGCTGGGCTTTGCTGCACATTTGCATGTGATGGTCAAGGCTGGGATTCCCCTCTTAATGATGCATTTCTGCTTTTACTGCTATTCTCTTTCCTTTGTGACACTGTCCGCAAAATAATTGAATGTAAATAGCAGCTGATGCTTTAAAATAATTCTCTATGGGCTGAAACTTTAGCAGAGGTGCTCTGTGATTTACCATTTCCAGCCTGAAGCATTGCAATTTTAGCACAGTAGTGGCAGCTGTCCCTGCCTGCCCCAGTGCTTCCCCTCTCCTGAAACCTTGGGACATACTGGGACAGGAATGAAAGTGGGTTCTGCAGGTGTCTGTGTTCTTCCTTTTGTTGTCTGCTCTCAGGCTGTGAGTGATCCCAAACTCTGTGTGGATGTCCTAACTTCTCTTACAAGCTATGGTCATTCTGGTCTATATGTGTTTATTTCATAAGACAGATAATTATATCTTGCTTTTCCACTCCAACTTCCATTTTTCACCCTCTATTATTCATGTTGCTGATTATTTACCTGAGAGTGCTAACATGGTGAGTTTGGTTGTCTGTCGTGGCTCAGGACTGCAAATAAAGCAGCACGGAGCAGATGGATTGGAGTTGTGGTAGTGCACAAGCTTCTTGTTTTCTACTTCCTCCAGTAATTTTATTTCCCCTGTGCACAGGCAACAAATTGGAGATTGGTTTTAGAAGCACAAATTAAAAATACATCAGCCAGTGTAAGAATGACACCCTGGCATTTGTCAAATGCAATCCATTATCACTCAAGTATTATTTATTGCTGGGTTAATCAGGTTGTATTTAAATTAGTAGGGCAGAGGCAAATAAACCTCACTTTTTTCTTTTTTTGTAAAGTTATCTAAATTTTAAGGATAATATGAATTTATATGGGGAGTTGATTTGATTCAGTCCTAAGGCTTCTCAGGTGAGTTCTCAATGCATGTTCTAGTGTTGTCAATGAGTTTTACATGAGTTTGAGATGCAAAGGATACGTAAAAAATAACTTCAGGCTCTGATGAACCTGATTTTGGCAGGGGGCACGGGGCAGAATTGCAGCATTCATCTTAGATGCAGTGCTTAAGCACTGACTATCAAAAAGCACCCAGTGTTAGATCTGCATGCATCACTATGTCAAAGTCTTTACAGATTTTCTTCCTCGAGGTGAGGTTATATCCTTTATAGTTACAACATTTCGTAGTTACTTTAAATTATTAAAGGTATTTCATAGGGTTGTATCTCTTTGAGCATAGTTTGCAAAGAGGGCCCCTGCCTGTATTCTTAAGGTAGGTTAATGATGACTTTCCTGGTGCAGTGTGTCCAGGACACTGAGGTTAATAAAACCCGTAGCTCTTCTTCATGACTATCATGGGATGTTTAATGTTCAGGAGTGTGCAAGACCTCAGCTTAATGTTCCATATGAAGAATAGTGCTGCCAAGCACTCATCATCCCTAGTGCCGGTGCGGGGATGAGTTCAGTACCTCTGAATGCAGCCATCCGCCTTCCTGCTGGAGGGTTGAGGAGATGGGGAGTGGGGACAGACACCAGAAACCCCAGCCAACAGTTTTGACCTCTGCCAAAGCCTGCTCTGAAGAGCGTTGTGCTCAGAGGCAAGTCTCTGTGCAGAGCAGCTCATGATTCACACCAAGCTGGCCAGATGAAATCATTTATTTGATACAATCTCCTTATTTTCCTCTTTCTGCCTTCCCTGCCACCCCCATACAAGAAGGGGAAGGAATGTTTTTTGGGGGGTGGGTAGCAATGAAAGACTCATATGGGAGAGTTTTCTGGTGAAAACTGTCCAAAACAAAGACAGAAAGGAGGTGGATGTGTGGGGGTTCATGTCTCCCTTCCTCTTCCCCCCTCTCTCCCCAATGTGTTTGAGACTTTAAAATAGTCCAGCATTGTTCTGGGACTTAGTGGGCTTTTCTAGCTGTGAACATTGCAGCAAATACCACAGCAATGACAGTACAGTGTTGTCTGTATTCTCTCTGTGCTCTGGCTGGACAGGGATTTTTCATTTCATGCATCATTTACAGCCTTCTGCATTGATCTACAAAGTCAGTGTGTATTGTGAACACAAAGGAAAAGAAGAAAGGGGAGAGAGAGGCCTGAATGACAAAGTTCAGATCTGAAATCAAGCCTTAGCTCAAACTTCCCCAAAGCATTGGTTGTTCCTTATGGCCTCTCTCCTGCTATAAGGAGGATGGTTTAAATGACAAAGAGCAGATAGAGATTTGAGCAGAGTTCTCAAGTCTCCTCAACTTGAGTAAAATGGCAATTGGGGTAGTGCTGTAACAAAGAATAAGTTCCAACCCTGGACTGGAGTTTTTCTGCTGCTGAGTGTTCTCTGGGCACATCCATCTGTTGTGAGATGGTTGCAATGGGAAGTTTTGTCTCCTTTTCCTGCAAGTGAGTGGGACTTTTCAGGGTACTATCAGGTGTTTTTGTTAATTCAGGTTAGCTTCAAAACCCTGTCAGTGGTAACTCTCTAAGCAGGTATCTCGCATTTCAACACTGAGGCAATGTGTTCTTTCCAAAGCAATGCCCCTGCACCTTATTGCAGCGGGGAAGATATTCACAAATGGAGAAAGTGAGATTGAGAGCACAAAGACCAGGTGAAGGGCTTAGGGGTGTTGGGCTGGAGTGACTGTGGTGCAAGTGGAAGGGATGATTAAGAATTTCTCATGTTTCGTTATACTTCCAGTGGAGACTGCATTTTTTTTTAAATGAGAGGTCCTTTTTATTAAAAGAAAAAAGGTAGGTTGGGGATAGATATACTTTTTGTCCCATCTGGTGGCTTTTATTGGAAAGGAAGCTCAAGCTCTGGATGGATGTTGTAATCTTTTCCTTATTTTCCAGACATATTTCATGCCGAGATTTGCCAAATTTCTTTGTCTATCAGAACAGCCTTTTTCTAATTTTCTTCCCTTTTTTCTTTGAGATAAAAGGTAGCATTTTATATTGTTCCTTTTTTTTAAGCCCTGTCTAGGCGTGTTTCATACACATGCAATTTTGCTTTATCACAGTTAACAAGCACCCTAATCTCCCCCATCTGCTTTAATGAACTACTAGTATAATCTTGTCATTTTGGTTCACCATACCTTGCTGTTCAGTGAAGTCTCATTTCCCGTGCCAATTGCCAAAGGCCATTAGTCAGCAACAAAGCTGGCTTGCTAAAACCAACCCCAATCGAAAGCAGCAAGGTAAAAAGTTTGTCTGGAATTGCTCATGTGGTGGCTGGGCTGGTTTGGCAGCTTGTTGGGCCTGGCTGCCATGCCTGTGCCACTGGGGCTGAGCTACCACCACGAAGGACCGAAACGTCCCCCGGGATGCAGGTGGCTCCACACGCCTCCGCCAGTGCGGTCTTTTTTGGTTTTCTCCTGGGATCTGTAGGCTAATGCCAGCTGTAAGGCATCCAAAGCCTCCACAAAATGGCTGTCCCCACCTACACCCTTACCCAGCGGCAGGTATTGGGCAATGCGTGCTCTGTGGGTTATATATAGAAACCAGGAGTGCAGGGAGCTTTAGGAATGGTCTTGTATGTCCTCTAAAGGCAAATCCTGAAGTCTGTACAATGAAGCTACGTGTGGTGTTGAGGGAAAGACTTGATGGTCCAGAAAATCCTCTTGGCCTAGGCTTTGTGCTTCAGTAGTGGCATGCCAATGCCTGCTGTGTGGGCCCAAAGGTGCCACATGTGGGCAGGGGGATGTTGCTTGGGAACAGAAGGGTATGTTGGTGCTTTGTGTGAGATGGCCCTTCTAGTCCCAAGTTCTCAGCATCTGCAATGTCTTTGTGTGCAATGGGGGCTGCCTGCAGTGATCCTGGTGATGTGCTACCACCTAGGAGAGCACTGAGCTGTGTGAGGTTGAGTGTACGCTCTCAACATACACTGAGAACATTGGGCTGCCGTGGCTGGAACGATAGAAGCACCCTACACTCAGTTCTGTGGAGTTGCTTCAGAGATGGCCCTCAGCCTCTCTGGTTCATCAGAGATGATGTTGTAAGCACAAGTGTTCAGCTCTATTGTATCATAACAAACTGTGTCTCCTTCTAATGCGGATATACTGGGCCTCACTGAGTGTTCTATGCTTTTTTGAAATTATTCCACATAAGTATTTCTAGGTCATGATCAAATATCCTCCTTACCTTTGAGCTAAATGACTGGAACTAAGCTTTCAGGTCTTCAGGTCAATCTTTGAGCTCGATGTTAGGGTGTCCATGAGAAGCAGCTTGTGCCAGATGTAATCGGTGTTTAGCGTTGTGGTCATAAGAGCGAATGAGAACAATCCCATAGTCCTTATTGCCTCCCCAGATTGCTATTGGTTACAATCACTTCAGAGCCAATATCAGGTTATGTCAATCATTACTGCAGGAAATAGGCCCTTGACACAGAGAAATCCCACTCAATAGCTTTCTATATCGTGATTGATTTCAAGACTTAGTATAAAAATGTACCAGAAGGTTCAGAAGATCCAATAAACCTCGTATATTCTGTTCTCACTTGTTTCCAATCTGATGAAGATAAAGTTTTTGGCATTCGCCTCTTCCTTCATGTGCCTTTAGTGTTTCCACTTGTGGTACAACCATAATTACTACTTCCATTTGCCACTGCTTTGACTACAATCTTATTCTGGGTGAGTGACTATTCAACTGAACATTGCAAGGTTTAGTAGATCTGGAATCTCAAATTAAGCTGCCTCAGAATCATTACCCTGGGGACCTTTTCAGCCTGGAAATTTTCTTGTCTGCTTTGCCGAGTGATGCAAGGCCAAAAGTGATTTAGGGGGCTGTCTCTCTCTCAAGCCTAATCTCATCAGTGCAAGTCATCTTTTTAAAACACCTGGGCAGTGAGGAGCCTAAGAGTCTCCTTGAAAGAGTTGCAAGATGAAGATGAAACGATTTATGAGCTGGGAGACCAGAGCAGGAGTCAGAATGGGACTACTGGGAGCCCTGGCAGACTTTGGAGCTGGGCAGGGGAGGTGGTTATTCAGAGGGTATTTTTTCCTTCTTTTCTTTTTTAATTAAGTGTCTTACTAATGGTGATATTAACAATAATTATAATTAAGATTGGCAATCACTTCTCTGAGCAGCGATCAGCTTTTTGCAATCCGCTATGGGATCTCTCATCTCTTTCTGCTCAACATCTCTGACTCCTCTTGGATTATGTACCCTGGATTAAATGGGAATGCTTACAGGTTTGTTGAGCCAGTGTTGCTCTTTAGATATCAAAATTAACCCCCAGTAAAAAAAAACAAAACATTGTGCTCTTTAGATATATTGCTCTGTTTTTTCTTTATTAAACTGTTGTTTCCATTTCTGTTAATTACGTGGGCATGTCACCATCAAGACCAATAGGAGAGCATGGTTCTTATCTGCTGTAATCTAATAAGCTGTCAGTGTGCAAAGTTGGGGGGGGGGTGAGGGGGAGTGGGGAAAGGAGGTCAGCCAAATGTGGCTCCTTTCAGTTTAAAATTCTGAAAATGACTCACTCCTTATTTAGTCTTATAATGAGCTCCCGCCCACTTAGGGCGAGCTTCTAATTTCAGTTGCTCTAGAGTAAATCCAGGAAGCTTCCATTGCAGTGGGTGAAGTTCCTGTCCATTGACACAGCTGCGAACGAGATCAGATCCAGCCTCGTGTGCTTGCTGCTGACCATGGCTAGGTAGAGCTTCCTACTCCCTTCTCAGTGCAGATGAGACAGGGAGCTCCAGTATGCATTGCTGGGCATGGAGCGTGACGTTTGGTTACACTGGTTGTGTCAGAGCAGCATTTTTATGTTCCTTTGTGTATTTTGCTATCAGTTGGTTCAGTTCTTGATATGTGCTATTTTCTTTATACCCTCCTTGTCTGCTAAGGCCTAGTGGCAATGACTACTTGGGCCCCTTGAGAAAACCTTATGTAATCTTACAGAATCATTGAATTGTTTGAGCTGGAAGGGACCCTTAAAGGTTGTCTAGTCCCTCCCTCATCCTGCAACGAACAGGAGCATCTGCAGTTTGATCAGGTTGCTCAGAGCCTGGTCCAGCCTGACTTTGAATGTGTCCAAGAAAACCTGTTCTGGAAATAAGTTCTCAAGAGGCTGTGGAAATCACAAAAGTCTTGAGACTGCCCAGGTTAATAAAGATGCTTCCTGACATACAAGGAATTTTGTCAGGTCACTGACTTGGATTAAGGGACAATATCTAACCTCAAGACAGTAATAAAGTTTGGAGTAAAGAGAGTGTTTGAGCTGCTAGGAGGTCAAGCATTGTGGTCCTTTGTATCTGAGTGCAGACATCTAGGGAAAAACACCAAAGCAGGGCAGAGCAGCAAAATGCCACTGGACAAGAGCTAGCTTCATTTTTGTGGATCTGCAGCAGGAAGGTTTGCCTGGGGAAAGTGATGCTTTCCAAACCAGAACTTGTCCAAACTGCTCCATTTAAGCAACACTATACCTGGGGAGAGCAAAACGAGAGAGTCTCAAACCCTGAGCCTTTCAGAACTGCAGGCAGTCAGGATGTAAGCTTTATATCCACAAGATGACACCTCAAGAGGTGACATCAGCATGCGGATTTCAGAGGTGACTCAAAAGGAAGAGAGCCACCTACTCAGGCAGAACGCTGCTTCCTGGGCCACCGCTGGCCATGTCTGCCCCAGTCGTGCACCAACATAAAGGCATGGCTGCAGGACATGCTCTAGTCTCAAATATTTTATGCTGACTTTGCCTCCTGAATAAGCGTGGTGGAGGCAGTTTGCTTTGGTATGGTTTAGAGATGTCAGGAATGAGGCTGTCTGTGGGTGAAGAGCACCTAGGCACTTCTAAGCTAGGCTGTCAAAACCTGCAGTGATTTATTACAATTTGATACAATTCCTAGAAATTACTCTCAATACATGTGTTGTGTAATTGTTTCACAAGAGGGCTGTTTCTAATCACCTGGCAGGAGCAAGGTTCAGGCTAACATCAGCAAGTGTGACTAAGCAGGACATTTCCAATATTCAACAGCCAGATGCTGTTTTCATTGTGTTCTGTAGCTTTTCTTGATGGCTCCTATTCTTTTTTTTTTCTGGACTATAAAAAAAAATTGGGGACATATGTTAAACATGGAGCCAGCTTGTTGGCAGGCAAACTTTTGTTGCTCTTCTGGTTTCCAGCAGCCTGAGTCTGCTCTAGAGCCATGTGCAAAGCTGTGCTGGGAAATGCTGTGCTCTGACAGCCTGAAGGCTCACATCTCAGTGCCTTTCATTTCATGTAGGAGAGTGAGACACCTTCAAGCTCTGGGAGGGCTGCGAGCCTCAGTCCTTTGGAGGGCTCTGGCATTTAGTTGGTGAAAGAAGACTTCTAAAACAGCAGTGACTTTCAGGGCTCAACTTCTTTGGTGCAGTGGGAGAATACATGCTTATAGCACTGAGAGACAGTCAGAGGATGTTACTCACTGATGAATTTCAGTTTCAGACCTGAGCTGCTTTCACAAGTGTTCACGTCTTGTTTGCCTTTTTGCTCTTTTCCCCTCTTCCTGTGAGCTCTGGATCAGTACTGTTTAGGAGGGGTGGGGAAAAAAAGAAAAGATAGTGTTGCTATAGCTATGAGCACCATTGCATGCGACACCAAGCCCTCTAGTTTGATGTTTCACCATAGCACCATTTGAGATACCGCACACAAATTGCAGAATAACATTTCAAAGCTAAGAAGCAGTTCGTTCCCTGTGCAGTTGTGACCAAAGGTCTTTCAAATCACATGTTCTTCACTGTGTATGGCACTGAATATTAAAATATGCTGTAAGAGCTTATTTATTTTCCTCTGAAAGCAGTGCCCAGTAAACTACAAGCAAGACTCCCGTAACATTGATACCCTCTGTAGCTTTATTTGTAGTCTGTTTTTATTATGGTGACAGAAAACTGATTTCCTACCATGTATGATGACAAGCTAGCAGAGGGGTTACCCCAGCACCTTGGTAAAGGCCTGAGGTTGCCCTGTGTCTGAGGTCATGGTGAAAACTGGTTGGTGCTGATGCCTGTATGCTCCTTTGGCTGGCAGGGTGGTGGAGTGTTTCTCCTCTAGGAGTACCATTCTGGAGGCTCAGCCAAGAAGGCTGCTGCAGGAGTCTGAGCAAGTGAAGGCATTAAGGGTCTGAACTACTTCTTTCTTAACTGGTTAAAAATAAGTAGGGAACAGAGTGGAAATTCCCACTGTCTGATTTGAACCTTGCACTACTAGAAAGCAAACTCTACTCTGAGGTGTACTTTATCAGTGATTGCTGATGAATTTTCACCTTTAGAGCACTTGCTCTGGTTCCTATTGAGGAGCTGTCTTTAGCTCTTATTTAGCTCCATCCCTTCAGCTTAGCACAAGTTGAAGCAGAACTGGAAGCCCCAGTCAGTTTCCTGGAGGCTGCTGAAGTGCTGCTGTCATGCTGCCAGCTGCAACCTGTCCCCAAGGCTGCAGCCTCGTGGTATGAAGCTGGAGCTATGAACCAGTATGCATTAAAAAATAAGTGTTTTTTAAATTAAAACTTTCCACGTAATTGGTCTTCTGGCAAATAATGATCCAAAGTGGCATGCCCGTGCTCCGGATCTCATTGTTAATTGGTCAATCGACCTCTAGCTGACTGGCATATTGCTCTGATCATCTGAAAGCCTTTTGGCAGCATTTGCACGGCTCAGGTTAGTTGCTCCTGCTTGTACAATCTGGTTGCAAAATGTCATTGCTCTGAATCATCGAGGCCAGTGCCAAGCTCATGGGAAGGGCTCCCTGAATGCTGCCGAGCCCAGGCTGGAGTGCAGGGCACACTGCAAGGGCCGTGCTGGCCTCATGTGGGTTTGTGGTGGTGACAGCAAGCTCAGCCCTGGTGCTTGCTCAGGTCTCAAGCAGTGCTGAGCCCTGAGCCCTTTATCAGATTTTAATACAAATCAAGGGCAATTAATTTCTACGCCGCTCTCTTATCTCGCTGATCTAACAAGCCCTGTCAAAGTTGGGTTTCTCAGTTCCCATTCCTGAATGCGAGCTGCAACACAGTTACAGTTCAGAAATCTATAATTCAGACTTCAAGACCGGTGGTGCTTCCCGTGCAACTCCTTTCATAATTGGTTTTCAGGCTGGTCTGTTCTGTGATGTATAATTGTTAGCAGTTGTAAAAAGATAACTCACGTTTTTAAAAGCCCAACGCTTGCTCTGTGCAGATAAAAACTGTGACAAATTATGTTCCAAAAAAATCATAAAAGTAGAGAGACATGTTAATAACCAAAGGTGAAGTTTCATTTGGAGGTCAGCGGGAGCTATTAAAGTGGTCAGTAATTCTGGGGTTTGCCAGTAGCGATTTGACCACACTACTTATCTACTCTGGTCCATGCTTAAGCATCTCTCTCAGTGAAAAAAAATAATCCACTGAGAGAAATACAGGAGGTCAGAGGTAACGACAGAGACGAAGCAATATTGTCAAAATAAACCAGGCTTTCAAGTACAGGCATTCAAATTTGCAGTCCATTAAAATGTTTTGAGTTGGACAATTTTACCACACTGCTTGGACATGCTATTTAGAATCTTGCTTTTCATGGTGCTCAGATTAAAAAAAAAAGAGGTCAATCAGATCGTATTAAAAAGGGTATAAGCTGAAGAATAGCATTTCATGTTATGTGACTATCTAGTGATAGAAGGCTATTTAAAGATCCAGGATTTTGGAGACCTTAAAATAGGGCCAAATAATCAATGTGGGTACAATAGAAGTTTGGTGAAGCACTGTTGCTGTCACTGGGCTGAAGAAATCCCTCGTCATTGGCTCCTTCCTGCTTTTGCTCACTGGGACAAGCTTGTCCCATGTGTTTTTGTTACGTGGAATAACCACAGAGCAAGTTGTTATTATGTCTGTACAGAACGAGATAGTTGTTTACCTGTGTGCTGCATAGCTTACAGGTGTATAACTCTGGTCTATTCAGTGTAACTCATGAAGTAAACTTCAGCACTCCTTCTTGTTCAAAAGAAACATCCTGTGGTTAAATGATGCTTTGATAAGTCTTAAAGAGCAAGTGCTCTCAAGTACTTCTGTAATGTATACTTCTTTATCTAAAAGCTTGGGATGAGTTTGATTAATGTAGATTATAGCATGATAATTTGCATGTTTGGGATGTTCTCACTCTTGCATGTGAGTCTGCAGTGTCTCCCTACATTTAAACCTACTTATTTAAGGAAAAAATTCACAGAAGTTTACAAAGCTTAATTTAGAGCCCAACAGAACATATAGTGAAGGGATGTAACGAGAATATCCTGTTTCTGTGCCACTTCAACTGCTCTTATTTTCTAATGCTTGAGGCAATCCAGTGATCTTATTGATTTGTACCTGCTCTGTAACATCCCTCTTTGCAGGGGGATCCAGCAGGGTTGAAGCCACACATCTGCATATGCTTGGAGCTCACAGCAGTTTGTAATCTGCTCTGCCTAGCATTGCAACAGGTGTTATCCAGGTGCTGCCAGTTTAGGTACTTGGTATAACCAATGCTGCTGTCATATGTGGTGTGTGCATGTTGTGGGCTGTGTGCCATGCGTGGCCCATAGCAGGTATAAATGCACGTGGCAAATCCCCTGGGCTACAGTGTTGAAATTTCCCTTTCCATTCCTTTATTGTTGTCTCTCCTGTTCTGAATTTTGTTACTCTTTTTCTGTCCCTTTTCAAGAGGGCTTCTGAGATTGCAGCAACACCCACTGGTGGGCAGCGATGGTGGTTTGATGGCTCCTGTTAGCTAACCATTATCAGGCAGCTCTGCACATCAGATGGAAGGCACAATACTGTTTTAACACCCCTCTGATTTCCTTCCTCCCAGGGGGCAAATGCTCTGCAGAGAAACCTCCACACTGCTGACCACAATTGCTGTAATTTGTTAGTCTAATGGGAAAAGTACACAGCCTTTCAAAACTGGAAGTATAAAATAATATTGTGATACTTTATATAATGGTGCTTGCGCTTCTGAGTGCTGCTGGTTCAGTTGAGCTCTCCCCTTGGAGAGCATTGATAACCTGGATTAACTTTCCCTGGTAGGAAAGGTAGGAAAAGCACTTTTTAACAAGGCCAACAGTTAGCTGCAAATGTGTAATTCTGTGTGTATATAAATTTGTGGACTGTCTGAATAAAGGGAGAGTTTGAGTTATTCATCACTTATTCTATAAAGCTGTATGCTAGCTGGTGACACTGTGATGCTCTGATGCAGGGGATTGTAGCATGTGATGGGTGGCAGAGTCAGGAGAGGCTCAGCAGTGTTGTATTGCAGTGCTGGGGTCCAGTATTTGTACGCATTCAGATCATACCCATGTTTCTGAAATAGGTGTTTAGGTTTCCAAGCCCAGCTGATTCCTGCGATCCACAATTCCTGCTTGTGGTGGTGTGGAGGGGGCACCAAGGTGCTTGAGATGTCCTTTTCCCCTCCCCCCATGCATCCTGCTGCCAGCTGACTGCAGGTACACTGCAGTTCAGAGGCATTGCTGTAGAGGGCTTTCATAACACACCGGACAGAGATGCTGGGGGGAGGAGGGGTGGGTGGGTGGCAAGGCATTGTGAGCCGAAATTAAAGAAATCTATATATGGGAATCAATCTGTCCCTATAGCTGATCAGTGTTAATAACAAAGCTGAGTGACTGAACAGGGTATGTGTTTTATTGTGAGAGAGGGAAATAAAATCTGAGACAAAATACCTCTGCTGCCAATCGGACAGTGACATCCAAACTTGAGTAGCTGCCGGATGGTTGTATGGCTGCTGCAGCTGCTGGCAGTTGTTCAAACAAGACTTCCAAGCTTGCACCTTGTGAGCTATTGAAAGAATCTCTGCTGTTAAATGCTTCAGAAGATGTACTTATGGTCCAAAATGTTTGCTAGAATTCAAGAAACAGGGGAATCTGAGAAACTAAGAAGTGATGCTGCAGAGGATGCCTGAAAGATAGCTTACATGGTGTCATGTGGTATTTGATGTCTTAACTGGAAAATGCCTAACCGAGTCAAATACAAATAAGGAGAGGAAGTTTCAAGTTCTTTGCAACTTTCTAAGCATAGTGCAGGTTTGTGTGTTTCCAAGTTCAAAGACAGCTTATCCATTTTGTCCTTGAACAACAAGCTGAACTGGAAAGATATTTCCTCTGAGGCAGGAGTCCCCTGCTTTGGTTGGAGGCTTTTTGCAGCCTAGGCAAGGAGAGACACAGGATGAATCTTTCAGTGGTTCCTGTTAGAAACCTATTTGTCTCCAGCTTTCTGCAGCAGGGGGGAGGGAAGCTTTCTTGTAGCTTCAAGGCTGTGAACCTCGGCAGAGAGACTAAATGAGAAGAAAAAAAATAATCAGATGATCCACTTCTTAGAAATCCTTGTCACTAGGACATCTTGTTTCCAGTTCTTCTCTCTCAAGAGTTCATTTCTCTTCAAATATTTACCCAGAGTAACCTCTGAATTGCAAACGCACTTATCTCTGCTTTATATCAGCTTTAAGGATTAGGAGTATGGATCTGTTTTCCAGACTGACCGTCTGACGGACTGACCTGCTCTCATGCACTCACCTGGCAGCACGTGATGCACCTCTTGTCAAAACCACAATTAGTCAAAATCCCTTACAGGAAAGATGAGCCCAATAAGGAGAGAGAGAATCGGAAATCACGTGTTTCATACATAACCTGTGTGTGGCATGAAGGTACAGGAAATTTTTCTGCTGCTGCTCGCTTGCTACACTTAGGTCAACGATGAGAGCAGTCAACAGATTGATGCTCTTTAGGGCATTTTTCATCTTCAAAACAGTTTCAATCCTTTAAAAATAAATCTTCACTCCACACCTGGAGAGAAATAGTCGTTATGGTCAGAACTGTTTCAAAGCTAGAGTTCCTTTGAGCCTATGGTCAGGATGCATGTATTTTGAGAGCCTCGCTGTGTTCCAAAATGGAAGAATATTTAAGTTTAAGGAGTAGAATCAGTTAGCTGTTTTTGTTGTTGATAATATTATTTAATCAGTGCTTGATTAAGGAATGTGAGTGGACTCAGGATGGAGTTCATAGTTATGCTTGCACTGTTCTACCAAAATTGCCTGCACTCCCAGCCCTGTGGCTGTCATTGATTACCCTCTACTTGAAGGGCGAAGAATCGAAACCAGCATCACATTTTACTTCTCCTAATTGTAATATGTTGTATCTCCTCTCCCCCAAATAGATATTCGGAGGCTTTGCTGCTTCAAGTAAAAAATTAATGAAAGCAGGCTTAGCACTCACACATAACCACACAAAAATGAACCAGGGAGTGTGAGTGATGGAGGAACAGCAGTTTCAAGAAAGACCGACTTCAGAGCTGAGCTTCAGTATAGCTTATGTTTATAAGTGATAAAGTCATGCCATGTCATTTATGAGGAAAAAAAATAACTGAATGACAGATGACTCTGCCTCTGCTGTGACTTCATAGTGCTGATGTCTGGAGTCTGTCTGTAAATGTGTGGGATTGAGTATGTTCTGCTTATATTTAGTAAGTCGGATGGCATGGGATTAATAGCCAGTGTTCCCAGTGAAGTTCCTCCACACCAACCTTGCTACATCTATAAGAACCAATCTCATTATCTCCCATTAGGGTTTCATGATGCTACTCAGTGCAGTGGGTCACCAATGTCCGGGCATTTTTCATACCTTTCTTCCAGTGATGTAATCTTTCCTAAGATGGGCAGCCCATGCAATAAAACTGTTTCAGATATCTATTAATATTTTAACATGCTTTTAAGAAAATTTGGCCTTTTGTAATTCTAGTCTCAGGACAGATGCATATAATGGTTAATGATATGCATTAAACTCAGAGCAGCCATTCTGGTAGGTATGTTTCCTTTGTTTGGATTCACATTTTAACATCTATTATTTAAAAAAAAAAAAGCCTTCTTTGTCAGTTATTTGTTTAGAAGCTAGAGTGATTTAATCTGATGATCAGAAGAGACTTGTTCCTGCATTTCCAAAGAAAAAGCTATGGTTGAAGTCTTAGCTTTGGTTTTGCCCTCTGCTATGCAGTTCCCACTGAACTCAGCAGGACCATGATTGCATCTCTAAGACCCTCAAGAATCTGGTAGATGCAAACGATTGACAAAAGGTGACAGGATTCTATTAACCAGAGAGCTGTTTTCTTTAATCCATCATGTAAAAAATAATTTAATAAAAAAAAAACACCACCTGCATTTACCTGGTCTCTCTGACACTGCCATTTATGTGGTGCTCACAGGGTTCCCATTTCAATCTACATGGCAGTGAGCATTGCTCAGGACACTCAGATGTTCTATGGCAGAAGTTATGTTCCACACTTGAGAAGTTGTAGCCGCTCAAAGGAGAGCACACAGTATGTTAATAGAAATCTATAAATTAATCTGTATATAACACCTTGCTAACACTTAGATTTTTATAGGTATTGTGAGCTGAAAGCTTTACCAGTCATTCATCCTTTATTGTGTTCATTATGGGAATATGACATCTTGATACCAAATATTGGCACATATAATAAAACACTTCAATGAATTAACTGCATGATTGGTACAGTATTTCTCATTTCCACTAATCAGAAATGTAGGGTGTATTACTTCTGCTTAATCCTTAGACATTCTCATACAGATAAATTAACTAACTGGCTGTTAATAACATTCAAGGGATTTAAACCAATCTATTTTCAGACTTTCATGAGGTTGATTTTAATCTGTAAGCATGCACTGGACATATAGAAAAGATGAAGGTGTGGCTGCAGTTACTGCTTAAATGGAATAACAGGTGTACTTTCATATGTACATTAAATTACTGGTCAAATATTTTTGCTCGTTGCTGCTCAGAACTGAGAATAGGAATGTCCTGGGCACTAGCAATCTGAGAAGTGCTGACAACATGAACGGATGTCAAGGCACAATTGGTTAATTGCATCTTGCAGGCACCATCACTGTGGTGTGGGTCACATTGCTGTGAGTCTCTGGATGTCATCTGACCTGATTGAGGCGCTCTGTGTGCCACTGTTCTACATAAAGGAGAAAGTTGTGCTTCTTCTGATGACATGCCACCATTAAGGAAACCTTCAGATTTTTGTCAATGCCACAGTATTAATAGCATAAACTTTGACTCAGCAAACTGTGGTTTAAAGACCTGAACACAAATGCTCTCTCTGCTTTACTGAGATCTGGGCATTGCATAAATCTTGTGTTGAATAGGATCCTACCAAGCAGGTTCTTGAAGTAAAGCCAAAGTTTGAGTATTTTCTTAGATTGAGAGTGGTATGCTGTAGATTAATTCATCTTCATTCCTTTTTTTCTTATTTTCTTGAGCTACCCTAACTATTTGTACTAATGCCTTGTGCTTTCTTGTATGCATCTGTGGTATTGCTGCCCACTGTGTCCTAAAGGTGATACGCACTTCTGAAACAGTGATTGTGACCTCAACAAGGAGAAATCACTTGTCTTAGTGGGGTGAGAAAGCTTTTTATTTAGCTAAAATTAAATTGGATTAAATATTTATTGATATTCTATGGATGAAAAATCATGGCTAAACTCCCTCAAGTCCTCAAATGAAGGTGAGGCAAAGTTATCTGTGTGCATCTCACCTGCATGTGCACCTAAACAACTAATGCCAATAGTTAACCACCTACTTCTGTTGTGTGTAGGAGCAGAGAGGAGAAACAAATTTGCTCTTCAGGTAGGCTTGTACTTCAGTGTATCTCTGCAGTGCAAACTATGCATATAGGTGCCCCAACAGGAGAATTGGACTTCAGTATGTTGCATCTCACTTCTGCCTTTCAGTGAAGCTTATGAAGAGCAAGATAGAAAGACATTATTTTTCTTGTTATTTAAATTTAAAGACATCTCACATGATTGAAACCTTTCTCTCAATTGCCGAGAAAGACATTGGCCCTAGCTCATATTCAGACTGCTAAGGTTTAACAGTATTTCACACTCCTACTGAATTTTGTTACTATAAATTGTGCATCTTAATGTGTGGTAGAAGTTGCTTGCTGTAATTGACTGTCCTGTGTTTAGAACAATCCCAGTCACAGTGGTATGGTGCAGCGTGTAGTCTAAGTGGAAAAAGCATCGTCGTGGAGGGGAAAAATGATCAGTGAGAGGTGCTTTTGTGTCTACTACAGCTGTTGTGGTTTTTATTCCATATCAGTCTGACAGATTAGATAAACATCTCCCATTTTAGTCAGATCCTATTGTTTCATCTGTGTTACTTAAATGTATTTACAATCTCCATAGCACTCTTTTTTAGTAATGGTAGTGAAGTCCTTCCAGAAGGAATAAAGATGATATAACGTCCTCGAGTACCTCTGTCTTGCTAATGGAATGACTTACGTTACAGGGGATATTGTTCTGCTGAGCTCCACTAAAATAGGTATTTACTAGTCAATCTAGTCGTCATCTTGGCAGTCAATGCCATGATATCACAGCACTGTGTCTTTCAACAGAAAAACAACGCAAGCAGAAATCCCTTCTCTGGGATTTTTTTCTTGTTTCCATTGATGCTTCTATATTTAAAAAAAAAAAAGCCACCTCATTAAATAAGAATGAGGCACCTTTGCCACATGGTGTAGCAATCGTACTCTTCCCTGAGATTTTGTACTGCAAAGAGAAGTAGGGCATGGCAGTGGTGTGCACGTGGCTGTAGCTAGCATCCCTGCTGTGTCTGGTCAGCTGCTGGACCAGGAGCTCATTGCTCTGTAGATCAAGCAGAGGGCCATTTTGACAACTTGTGACCTTCATTTTCACAGTGAGCCACCACGAAGTTATTTAGCACTGGCATTCCTGTAATGGTGGCACATTGGGAAAATTGAGCATTTGATGAACTTTCAGCTCATGCTTCTGCTCTTTTTTTTTCCACTGGCTTGGCAGGAGCACGCGGGGCTGAAATAGAAACCTGCATGTGTGCCTCTGTTTTGGAATAAAAAGGTGCAAAGGCTTTACAGAAGGGTCTCTGGCTGCAGAGGGAACTGGATGAAGGAAAATCTCCATTGTGGGTTCAGGAGCTTGGACAAATCTTCCACTGCATCCTTATCTCTCTGGGGCATGGATGGAGGACTATGTATTTAAGATAAACTGCTCTGCATTAGGTGCACTTGGACTCTGTTCAACATGCTTGGTGACTCTTCCCATAACAGCACCTTGGGTTGGGCAGGACAGGATAGCTCTTTCTGGGACAAAAGGGAGTATTTCAGGAGTTTACATGGAGCCATACAAAGCAATTATCTAATTTCTTCTTGAAGTTGTAAAGAGAATAAATATCTTTATTCAATGGGAAGGGGAATGTTTTCGAGCAAGTGAAATGCTCTTATTTTGTACCTGTGTAACCTGTAATTTGTATTGTCAGTTAGCTCAAAGTTCTGCCAGCTGTGAAAAAAGCTATTGCTCATACCTGCCATTCAGCGTGGGTGAAATGATCTTTGTAGATGAAGCAAGTGAATATCAGTTTGTTACATTTATAAAGAGCTTCAGGGTACTTTGGCATGAGAGGTCCCATAGTAGTGAGAGATATTGTTACTATAAAAACATTTTATCCTATTTTACTATGACGGTTTATTGAGTTTTAAAGTACTTTGCAAGGCAGGCATATATATTAGCAGCAGCAGAACCAGATGGGAATAAATATGTTTTCAAATGAACTTTCTGGGCCAAATTCTGCTCCCAATTCTATGTGCTGGCAACTCAGAGTGTTTAAATTAGTGTCCAGTCTTTTAAAAATCACATTACTGTGTTCTGAATGAAATCACACCTGCTTTCACATTGGGATAAGAGTAAAGTAGATCTTAGACCACAAAGTTAATTTGAAAGTGCTTTTGTCCTTCTCCAGAGAATGATTTTGGAAAAGTTTTGTAGGGCCAGCATTTAATCTTAGTATTGCAGTCTTCCTACAGTTCTACAGAAAAATTATGTGAATCTTATAAACGTTTTCCTGTTGTACATTTGCACCTGCTTTTAGCTAATATAATGCATTAAAACAAAATTGTATTAGCACAGTGCTGGTGAAATACCTCTTCAGTGTATCTTTGAGGAAATCCTTTGTACATGGAAAAATGAATTGACCTCTTGACAGAAAAAATAAATTAAAATGAAAGCCCGAAATCAGTCTTAATGAATAATTTAAATTATGATTTCTCCTCCCCTGTCTTGATGACTCATCTTATTGCACCCATTCACTAGAAATCACGGTAAAATTAATAGAAGCTATTCTCAGACTCAAAGGTGATATCGAGCATGTGGCAATGAGTATGAAAAAAGCCCTCCATATACTATAAAAACACCATCCTTAAAAAAGGTGACATAGGCCTTTAAAAATAGCTATTCCAATCCATTGTGCAAAGACACTGACAAAGATTGACAGCTTTTAGGAAGGTGTAATGTTCCCAAGCCAACTGCTAGCACAGCTCAACAAGATAAAGATCAGTAATTCGATCCAGAGGAGGAGGCTAAATGTTAGAGGTTAAGCTGCTATGTTCCTACTACTAATCAAGCTTCAACACCTTATTTTAGCATCATCAGACCTCAATAAGGAAATAGTGAATTATTAAAGCTGCAGCATCCTGGTACACACTGATGCTCTTCTGAGGAGCTGTGGCTTAAAGCATGCTGGCTGTCTTAATTGACATGTGCTGGATCTCAGTGGCTAGGTCCTGATGCTTTTTTTTTCCTTTCTTTTGGTTGGATTCTGGTAATTTAAGGTTAAGCTACTTTTAAGGTGCAGCGTGCTGCCCTAATGAGGAGTTAATGGAGTGGAACAGTGATCGCTTGTACAAACTATACCAGACAGGCACCTACTGCATATCAAAATCTAGACACTGCGCGTCCTGACACTGCATCTACTTTTGTCCCAGTCTCTATCAGCAATTTTTTTAACCTGCTTTCCTAACAACGTGCAGCTCCAGTGGCTGCACTCTCATCAGCCCTCTTCTATCCTGGTGCCTCTTGAGCTGCTGGCTAACTTCTGCCTGTCCCCATTGATAGTGCAATCCTACAGGGGAAGCAGGGCAAGGAGTGAACTCCTCAGCAGCCTGCAAACATGCTTAGTACTGATATGAGCATGGGCTTCTGTGGTTCATTGCCTCTGAAGAAATCTTTCCTTTCTCTAGAAGGGCTTGGCTGAGCATGGTGATTTTGCATGCCATGGAAGCTGCTATAGCTCATGCAGGAGTGGAAAAAATAATTTGCTAGTCAGTTGGGGAAAGCACAATGCTTTGTTTTGGTGAATATTACCTCTGTGCCTATTATACCATAATACTCAGAGTTCTGAGGACCAAGTCTTGCTTTGATTTCCTACAGGATGTCCCATTCAGAGGGTACAGGTCAACTTTTCAGATAAGTTTTACTTGAACAAAGTTTAGAGCAACCTCTTTTGGGGCCAATATGCATGGTGTAACTTACAAAAAACAGTCATTCCCAGCTTGGAAACTGTATCCCTTGTAACTGATTGCTTAAGCATTAATTGCACTGTGGCATCCCGTGCATGGGCAAAATGCAGAGTAACATCACAGAGCAGATGCTAATGGAGATCTCAGGAAGCATGCAGTCATTGCACAGATCAGTGTGATAGACACATATCCTCTTTGTCCTTGCAAGAATCTTTAACACTCAAAAAACAAAACAAAAAAAAACACATGAAATGTTTCCATTTCACAAACGAGTCCTCCTGGCATTTTCTATTCGTTCCTGTTAAAATTACTGACAACTCTACGCATTTCTATAATATTGCTTCAATCTGCATCACTAGGAAAACTGAAGAGCTTATTAAAGAGATTTATTCTTTCAGTCTTCAAGGTGTAGAGTAGTTCTTTAGAAATGTGCTTCATCAGCTTGATATATGCCTGTTTGTGGGAAGAGGCTTCTTGGTTAAAAGGGGTTTCAAGTGGAATGTGTTCATCCTGTTTGTAGGGTGGCAAACAAGGCAGTGAGGCAAATCCCATCATCAGCACACCTGCTATTGAACTCCTTACCAAATGCAGAGGGTTGGGGCACACCCAGTGACTTCAGTTCACAACAAGGTGGGTGTTCAGGCTCCTGGATCAATGCAGTGCATCCTTCAGTGTAAGAGCAACATCTGATGGTGGCCAACAGAGCTCTCTGGCTTGCATCATTAACAAGTCATCTCATTTTGGATTGCTTAGATCTGTCTGGTTTTCTTTCTATTTAATTGAAAGATTTTTTTTTGAAGGAGAAGGAAATATCAAGTACAGCCTGCATTTCCAAGCAAAGATAGTCGTTTCTCTTCCAGTAAGTGGAAGTTCCATTATATTGACAGTGCCACTGAGAAATTAGTGAAACTCAGCAGAAGGAACGTTAGCAATATTGGTCTCAAAATGGCAGCCAGTTATACACAGAAGAAATACTGTTTCTGTAGGGTGATTCTCTTTCTTTTTCTACTGTCACAGGGAAAGTAATATAAAAAATGGTGTGTGTGTGTGTATATAGCTGCCAAGAATATCTCAGTTTTCCTGACTTAAATGACTTCGGTAGATTTTTGTGTTTTGCTTCTTGTTTCAGAATGCATTCTATATTCAGAGTTTCTGGAAGAGCTAAAGTCAAGAGTTAACCAGGCTGCAAAATGCACTGTGAGTAGAGGTGCTGACTGCAGGGAGGCTCCAGCGTGCAGGCGCTGAGCAGCAACTGCAGGCAGTTTCCAAGCGTGCGATCTGAAGGCTGCCTGGAACGTGCTCCAGCTTCTCTCTAGAACCTGTGAATTTCTGTAGCAGGCTATAAATTCTCCCTACGAGTGCTGTCAGTCTGTCTGGAGGCACTCAGTCCTTGCCGATGCCCAGCTGGACCTCGGGGCAGATGGTTGCGTCTGCTGCTTCTTGCAGGGGTGATCTGAAAAAGCCTTCAGATGACAAAATGCTTTAACTGTTGTTTGTTTTTTAACTCGAGCTTCTGCTGGTAGCAAAGCAAAACTAGATTGTCTTGATCGTGCTGACACGTAGAAGCACCATGCCTGCAAACACCTTATCTCTTCGGCTGTGCTACTTGCACAGCTTCTCCCTCTGTTAGAAAGCAGCCCCAGCTCTGCTCGAGCCTTTTCTCCAAGCGTGTGGAGCTGTAATGTGAGGAAGCTCAGCCTGGGAAATCGACTGACTTGAGCTCTTTCCAAATAGCGCGGGGAAAGCTGGTAGTGGCAACATGACACTGTCAACAAATTGACAATTCGCGTTCCCTCATGTGGTGTCAAACAGGCACTGCTGCACTTTCTTGTACTCTGTCCAAAAGGGTCCCTCTAGGCTGCGGCAGCGGAGAGCAGCTGCACCGACAGGAACGGCAGCGTTCCCGTGTGCCTGGGGGAAAGCATTAATAGGGCCTCTGTAAAACGGCAAGGCTCTGCTGTCCCCCTGTAAACGCAGCCTGTGTGTTTGGAGAAGGGATTGCATCGTGTCACCTGGGGGAGTTGGGTCCTTTTAATGCGTTTTCCAAGATTTTAATGGAGAAAGGAGTGGGTTTTTTTTTTTGCTCACTGATTCAAATAGCTGCAGATGGCAGCTCCTGGTGCTACATTTGGGGCATGTGGAGCCACGGTGGGGAGATACATCACTTCCTCTGGTGATGCTGGCAGAGGGACTGCAGATCTGGGATAAAGCAGCATCTCCATCTCCCGTTGTCAGAATCCTTCCATACCTTGGTGCAAGCTGCTGCTCAGCATGGAGCTCACAGCAGTGTCTCCGTGTTCATGGAGTCACTGCAGTTGAAAAAGATGCCTGTGATCACAGAGTCCAATCAACCACCCCTACCATGCCCGTTGACTGTCTCTGAGTACTGCATCTCCTTAGTTCTTGAATACCTCCAGGGATGGTTTCTCTGCCACCTCCCAGGACAGCCTGTTCCAATGCATGATTCTTCTGAGAAGAATTTTTTTCCTATACATGCAACCTGAACCTTCTCTGGTGCAACTTGAGGCCTTCTCAGCCTACATCCAGTCACAGGAGCTGCCCATGCACTGTTGGAGCAGTATGAGTGTACCTTGGCCACATTACCTCGTGTGAGAAGACAAACCCTGCACATTTTTGATGCATGGGGCTCAGTTGGGAGGTATCACCTCAAAAGTGAGTTTGCACCACCCTGCCTGCACCCCCGCAAGATGCTCCCATGCTCCTGTGCTGCTGATTTCATGGAAGAATATGCAGGAGGCTGTGGCTCCAATTCCCATCATGGAGGTGGGGTTAAGTCCTGGAATGCATGGTCTCCAATTATAATTTTTCACAACTTCCTAGTGAGACAGCTCCTTGTTTCTGAAGGCCAAGCTGAATGTACAAGCCTTATTCAACACTTGAATTGTCTAAAAGCTTAGCAGTTCTTTCCCTCTGTTTAAGAACAAGTTCACAGCATTACAGTGTATTCATCATACCCCTTCCTCCTTTGTTTCACGCCAATGTTCAACCAGAAGCATTCCACTGAGGAAGTGGACAACAAGAGCAGCCACCAGCAGTGATCAGCTGTCCCTGCAGCCTGATCCACTGGATTGAACTCAACCATTCAGGAAGCAGAAACATTCAGGACTATGCAGAGGCTTTTTTTTTTTTTTAAGGTATTTAGGTGCTTAACTATTAATGTTTCCAATGTTTGCTAGGTTTGGCTTGTTCATGTAAAACGTTCAAGAATGAGCTAGATGAGCACATTGTTATGGAAAGACTGCATTGATACTGTGACAAATGATGCAGGTTAAGCTTAACTTCAACTAATTTTGGCCACCTGAGCTATCTCTATAGCACCCAGTGAGAGGTTCAGCCCATCTGCCCTCTCTGGGGCAGGGCAAGCTGCCTTCTGCTTCTTTACTCATAAAGGAAACCCGGATGACTTGCACAGCTAAACATCAAACTTCTAGGTGTCTGAAGTAAAGTGGAATAAATCCCTCCCTCTATGAGTACTTTTGAGTAATGAATAATTTCAAGGTATTTTAATTTGCTTCCAGACACTTCAAGAATAGAAAATGAGGTAAAATTAGTCATGTGGTTAATTCATTATGCATAATTCCCCTAGCTAGAATCAGGGCAGAAGCCTGCCCAATAAGTCTAACCTCATGACTCCCATTGACATTTTTACAATTTGAAGAAAGCAGAAATCTTCCCCAAATTAGCTTTTCACCTAGTCCCATGAACCATTTTCAAGTCCAAGATTAAAAGTGCTGAGCTTGTACGAAGGTTTGAACCAGAACTTTTGCTGTTTATAGCAACGTAGGCAACCTTACTGTTAATGAACATTGTGAAATATTTAGAAAAGTACGTCAGGGCCCGTCACAAAGCATACACACATGCTCACATTTGAAAACCCATCCTTCTAGAAAGATAGGCTTGTTATAGAACTTGTGCTTATTTCTACATGGTTTTGTAAGAGGTAATCTTATCAAGAGAGTGAAAAGGAGGACAGCGTTCTTTTATGGTCAAGACAACTTTAGCTTTTAAGAGCTGTGCAAGTGTTCTGCTTGCTTTGGGGTCTCCCAGCAAAATGTTGTATGCAGTAACTGTACAAAATGTGCATGCTGGGCTAGGTAGGTACCATCCAGCAACAGTGAAACCTATAGGTCAGGTGTAGATGTTGGCAGGGCTGTTTTCCCCCACCTTCTGCCCCTCTTGATTTTGAACTTTGTCTTCATTGACGAAGCACCCCCTTGGTCCCTGACCTAGGGTCAATGACTTTAAAGGACATTAACTAGCATTGACTGAGAGATTTGCTAAAGGTCAAGGCTTGAATAATTCAAGCCCCATAAAAGATTTCACTAAGATGGAGACCCTCTGGGCAAGTAACTACTGTGTGTGGGCAGGGTGTCCATGCAGCCCTGACAAATGGGGATGCTCTGCTTATAAAAGAGACCTGAGGTTTGGTGAGAACGGTGTATTGTTTTGTAAGTTTCTTGATGAGTGAATTATAGGGTGAAGTGAAATGTCTGAAAAAAGAGAGAGTGGCAGGAGAGGTGTTGGGTAGCAGAAACCTGCATGCCCTTTTTCTACTTGACTTCCTTAGCTGTGTGATCTCGTGGCCCAACAGCTAATCTTCTTTATGCAGGTTGTTAGATGTAAAATGTGCATCAGGATGCAGAATATGGTGTTTTTCCTGGTCACATCAACGATGCGATGCAATTCAATACAACCCAAAGAGAAGCAGGATGATCTTGCACTCAGTGTTTCCTTGTATTCAGAGTATGTTTTAATGGGAGCGCTCTTCTGCCTGCTGGCACCCTGTTCCCACAGCACTGCCTGGAGTGTGTATTTTGAGCTTCATTCCAAAATCCGGGATGAGAATAGCATTGAGATGGAGCATATGTGTCTTGAAAGAGCCTGTCACTTTGTTCCCTTCAGAAAACACTGTTGATTGCAGGACGGCTGGGACTTGTGACAGATCTGAGCAATGCCAGTACTGCCCTACGTTGTGTAACTTGGGTCAGGGGTGCTGGGCTGCCCTGGCACTCAAATCAGGCACCTGCCAGGTGGGTATCTACACGGGCAGAGGTCCTGGCAGCTTTGCTAATCTCACCCCATAATCATAGTATCATAGATTGGCTTGGGTTGGAAGAGACCAGTACATCCAGTTTCAACCCCCCCCTATGGACGGAGTTGCTACCCACTACATTGGGCTCCCCAGCGCCCCATCCATCCTGGTCTTGAACACCCCCAACAAGGGTATATCCACAGCTTCTCTGGTCAAAAATATAAGTCTAGTCTCACTAACTGATGGAAATAGATCTACAGGCTTAAACGGAAGCATCTGTATGAGTAAGAACTACTCAAATGAATAATTTCTGCAGTGTCTGTGTCTCTGTTGTTTTAACTTTGAGTAATTCAAGATTGACTGTAGATACATCCATATGATGGCAGTTGTTTCACTGTTTTCATTCAAAGCACTTCTGAAAAACAGGTGATGCTGTCTAAACTTTGTAAATGAACCAGGCAGTCATTTGAAAGTGGGTTTCCTTTGTTTGCTGTTAATAACAAAAGCACGTCTCTATTTGAAATTTCTCCTTTTTTCCCCTCTGCTGGAGCATAGAAGGGATCCACAGTGCTTTGTGTTGGAGCTGGGCTAACTCCAGCACCAGCTGGTAATAAAGCCATAAATGTGGGCCTATATGCTTTAAAAATCAAGAGAATTGCTTAAACAATCACTGAAATGACATTTGGTTCAATTCCATGTAAAAAAAAAATTATATTTTTAAAGTTTGACCTGGTGTTCTAGGGACTTTTTTCCAATTCTTCAAAGAGTAATCCCAGTTTACCTTTTTTTGCCTTTTTTTTTTCCCCCTTCAGGTTCAACCCCTTTTATCACACTAAAGTGCCAATCAATATTGTGAGATAGATGTTACATCTTAGGTTTTTATAACATTACTTGTCCCAGAAGGGATACTGTATCTTTAAGGAAATGGACCCGATATCCTGTTTCTGAAGGATTAAAACACTTTAAAGAGACAGAAGAGGCTGTAAACCCCTATCATATTCTTATTCTCTCTTCATTATCTTGTCCAGTATCTATCCCTGCTGAGTAAATCTGGTTGTGTGTTTCTCCAAAGTGGTCATAAGAAGAAATTTATTTACTTCTCTTTGCACTGGAGGGGCATTACTGGGTTTCAAGGCTCTCTGAAGTAATAAAGATTTTGCAGTGTGTGCAGAAGGAGCAGAAATTCAGAACTTCTTTTCCCCCTCTGAGGTCGTTTGGCCAGCCTAAAGGGGAGACACTTCTCATTTTCTGACAGGCTTTATTTCCGTAAGATTTTCCAATTAGCAGGAAAAGGTCACACTAATGTTAGTGCTGTGCACAGGAAGGGGGTTCCAGCTATGCAAATAGAGATCTCCTTGAAAGGACAGTATAAAAAATACTGTGTTTTCTTTCTTTTCTTAATTAAAACTTGGAGGGGAGGGGTGTGCAAGAATATGTGCATGTATGTGTGCATGTGTGTGCACACCCGGTGGGTGCTTGCTGGCAGGGGACAGCAGTGCTCCCTCTTGCCTGAGATCAGCACTTTCACTCCATTTGCAGACCTCGTTTTCCTCTGAACCAGCAAATTGCATTTAGCCTCCTGTCTGTGTGTCTGTCCACCTGGGTGGAAAGTGGGCAGGCACAGATTTCCACACTGCGCAGGCTGGGAGAGCGGCAGTGACGTGGGCAGGGAGAGCAGTGCACCCCCCATCCCGCTTACTGTTCCCAGTTAATTCTCAAGCTGAATTAAGGGTGAGGAGAGTTTATGGGTTTTTAGCTTTTGTTAGGTCACTGTGGGGATTTTTGATCCAACTGTACTGCAAACAAGCAATGCTGACCGCAGGCGTTTTTCCCCTTGTTGAGCCCCGCTAGAACCATCTCTCTGTGAATTTCCCCAAACCTTTTGTTCTCTGTGCCGTGTGTGTGCATGTGCACGTGCACATGGAAAGCACAAGAACTTTTCCCAGCGAGGTGAGGAGCCGGGAGGTGTCAGGACTTGCTCCCACTCAGCTTTCAGAGCAGCCTTGCATTCCTCCTCCACGCAGGCAGGCGTTTGTCTCTTATTTATAGCGCAGGAACAGCCGCAGCCCTATTCATGCCCCTTTCCCTGCACAGGGGCTGCAGTGATTATATTTGGCAGTGGGCATGGGGAGAGGCAGGTGCATGAGTCTGGAGGCTCTCTGCAGGCACTAAACCAGTCCAGATCCTCCCCAGCACATTTCCTCCTTGAACACATAACTGGATCTTCAGCCAGGGAGCTGGAAAGCATCTTGGGAGTCAATTTGGTCTTGAAGGCATTGTATTAAGGAAAATGGGCCTGAGTTTAGCTGCCTGCTGACACTCCTGGGCAGACAATTGTTGCCATGAGTGGTTCACGGGAAATAGGAAATCTTTTCATTTTAGGCTGTAACTTGTTGAGCTGCGTGTGTGCACACACGCACGCACTTACATATAGACAACCACCAGGGAATTATTTCACAGGAAATTAAATATTTGCAGCTCTCCCACACCATTTCATATCTTGCCAATTCCCATAACCCCCTTTTCAGATCACCAATACCGGCTGGAGCCCAGAAACTGTCTATCATAACCAGAAGTCTATACACTGGGAAACATATCTGCACCAACTCCTTTGCTGGAGAAAATTGGCCATGTGCCACCCAAGTCAAAGCCCTTGTGCTGATTTGCACCAGCTGCAGATCTAGCCCAGAGAAATGTGAAAAATTCAGCAAGCTTTGTGCACCGATGAGTTACGCAGCAGTACTGTATTCCTGGTAGTGAAAGTTGAGCATCCTGAGCTCCCTGGGAGCCCAGCAGTGTGATGGGGTTTTATTCACTTTAAGCCTAGACTTCACCCTTCTTTGCTGTTGGAAAAAAACAAACAAACCAAAAAAAACAAAAAAAAACCCAACACCCATGTTTTATCTTCCCTGGGTTCCTACCTTGACATTTATGCTGAATGACAATTAACTTTCCTTTTCATTAATCAACCGTAATTCTCTTCCTGACACTGGTGTGCCTAACTCTCCCTTTTGCTTTACCCACCTGCACCTTTTCTGCATTCAGATACCTCCCTCTGCAACCCCAGGACCGAACAGCTCAGGCCCTTGTCATGGAAATCACGGTAGCAATAAACACCTTTTGGTTACAGCTTGCAGGGTCTGATGCTCCTTCAGCCTCACTACGGGAATACAAGGTGATCTCTTGGTCACACAGAGGCAGATGGCAGTGCTCCTGTGCACTGGTGGCACAGGACCAGGCTTCAGAGAGTATTGCTAGGGCACTGTTCCAAATGAGGTGTAACTAGGCTCTCATTTAAATAAATAAATTATAAAAAAAAAGAAAGTAAGAAAAGAAAAAATGGAAAAGATGGTGCTTTCTTGTTTAACTGTAAATCAGTAAAGCTACTGAGTTTGTAAGCAGCTGCAAAATAAATAAATGTAATGATAACTTATCTAAGCTGTGTGATCACAGAATCATACAGATAGAGCCATATTCGTAGAGTGGTGAAGGCTGGGAAAGGCTTCTACGAGCATCTGGGCCCACTGTCAACTCATCACCACCATGCCCATTAACCATGTCCCTCAGTGCCATATCTGCCTTCTTGAAAACCTCCAGGGGATGGTGCATCGGCTAAGCCAAGAAAATCACATAAATACTACTTTTAACTTTAGAAGTATAAATAAGCCTTCAAAACAGCCCTCACAATAGCCATGCCTGCTTTAACAATATCTCAGGGTGCCTCTGTGGGTCACCAGCTGAGCCAAGCACAGAACCTCAAACCCTCACTACCGGAGTTGCCTGTAGGTTTATTGTGTCTTGAGGTATGCGACTGGTTTGGCACCAGATGTAGCTCTTCTAGATGATACAAGATGACCCTAATCCATAATATTTGCATGCAGGTCAGCCCTCAGGTGGCTGAAAACTGCAATCAGACTCTGGTGGAACTGGTACCTTCCTGAGATTTCTTGTGTGAATACATTTTTACTTTCTTACCAAAAATTCAGCTATTCTTAAGCCTTCAAGCTTGGGGCATCCACCCAGCCACACAGATGGCTTTCTGCCTTAGGGACAGGCCAGGTCCCTGCAGAGCACAGTCAGAGCCCATCACTAAGCAAGGACTTAACAGGATGTTGCTATTTAGCTGAGCTGGTGGTTAATAAAAACCAAGCCAGACCAGATGTAGAAACCTGCTAGAGAAACCGGATCGTTTGAAAGATTTAAGAGCTTGCAGGATTGTGAGAATTCCTCTGTTGCAGAACTACCCCCATTATTTTTTTGTTGCTTGTAATGAAGCTTCAAAACTGCATCCGACATCCTTGGATCATTAAAGGTGTGCAATGATGCGCTCTTTGTTTTTTAATACAGTTCATTTTTTACAGAAAGCCTTACCAAAAGCAATACCAAAAACAATGAGGGGTACACATAATGACATTAAAAAAAAATCAAGCAGGTAGTTCTTGCAGAAGGACTTTATTTTGCTTAGTACCACCTTGAGTACACAATATCGACTGTCACTATAAATAATTGACTTACCCAAACGTACAGGGAGAAAAAAATAACTTGACTATTATATTTTCCTTATATGGGCACTGATGTTAGTCTTGAGTGTATTTTCATAATGTCTCAAAGAAAATGTATTTCTTGCTGTTATAATACGTGCAAACAAGCAGGGAGAGATTTGCATTGAGCTGGCATTAGTTTAGCTAGGGCTGCCAAAACTGGGGCTCTCTGCAAGTGATATGTTTCACATTGCAGCATTCCTCTAAAAACTTGCAGAACTAAATAAATAATGGCACCATGGATGAAACTGGAGAAAACTGAGCAATGTTCAAGCCAGGTGCCCAGAATTTCTGTTCAGGCTGCCAGATTTTCAAAGAATCTTTTCAGATCAAATTTTGTAGTCTTTATAAAATGTTGATGCTAATAAAGCATTGGAAATAATGAAGCTTTGCCTTAACATAGATCCAGGTACTTTTCGTGCAGCGTTTCAGCCAGCACCTGTCGAAATCTGTGAAGGGATTCCTGCTGATTTTCATGACCACTGGTGGGACCAATCTGAGACCTTCTTCTTGGTTGACCTGATGGCTTGTTGGCCCTTCTCACAGTGCTTGTGGGCTTTCTGCCTGCAGCCAGCCATGCTGACTGTGATTTCTAGTAAACGTCTCCTGCTTATGATTGTTGGCCTTCTTCTGAATCTTGTCCTTTATCCTGGTTTATAATAGCAGACTTTACTTATTAGCTCTATTTGTCAGTGAAGCCCATGAAAACCTATATATAGGTCACAGTGAAATATTAAAGTTTGCTTAATATCAGGCACCTGCTGAAACTTCCTCAGTTTATGCATAAGGATAGGTTCAAGTACATGCTTGCAGCTGGCCCTTCACCTAAGTGCATTCAACTCACTGTGCTGCACTAGGAAGGAAACATACCTGGGACACCTCAGAGGACTTCCCCAAGTCACTATGTGCTCTTTGAAGAGGTTCAGAAGAAGCTTTCAGCTTTGCAGACACCGTATCTCTGGTGCACTGACCTCCTGGTAGTGGCTGTGCACTAGATGTTGCACTTGGCTGCAGTCCTCCTCAGTAATTTGGCATTTCAGTAACACGGAGCAGCTCTCCTTGCAGCAGTCCATCAGAGCTGATCAGCTGGCTGTTCTCCATTTCTCACTGACGGGCAGTTTCACAAGGAAGGTTAGTAGATGGTAACCATTTAAATTGAAGAACACGTTAAGTAACGGCAGCTGAAACTTGGCAAGTGCCTCAGAGGAAAAGAAAAGAATACCTTATCACATGGGGAACTAGTCTGATGATAACTTTTTACAATCTAAGATACTGAGACCTGTAAAAGCACATAGTTTGGGTACTAGGAAAAATTTCTTCTCAGAAGGAGTCATAATGTATTGGAGCAAACTTCCCTGGGAAGTGACAGAGTCACTGTCCCTGGCAGTATTTTGTGTCTTTCCCCAGAAAGTGGAGATCTAGCAATCCCAGAGCTTATATGTACCTTGTCTTTCCCCTTTTACACTGTGATCTGCAGAAGCAGGGTTGTCTGGGGTTTGGTTTTGGGCTGATGAAAGAGAGCTGCCTGCTAAAGCCACTGGCAAAGCCCTTGCGTGGTGGGATAGTCCAAGCTGTGGTGTAGAAGGTGCTTTCACAAGGCTTGGATCATCCTGATCCACAGCAGGGTGATGAATCTGGCCTGCCTACACATATGAATTTTTTAACTTTTTTTTTTTTTTTTTTTTTTAAGCAGCACCATATGCTTTCTTTGGAATGAAGGCAACTGCAATTTGTTTATGTCTGTACACCAAGTATTATTTGAGAAATGACAATCAGATTTAGCTCTGTGAGAAACCCATGCAGTGAGATGTTCTCCTGAAAGCCAGGAGTGCTGAGAGTGTACAGGATGGTGCAGGAGCAGAACAGGGGGTGACTGGGACCAGTGAAATCAGAGAATGGTATGAATACCCCAGAGCTTAGGAGCTCTCAGAGACACAGCTTTGGCCTCAGGCACCTCATTTCACAGTCAGGCACCCTGCTTCCATTTTTGGAACCGATTCTCCCTAAATTAAGAGTCTAAGTGCTGTAATATAAATAAATAATAAAAATAATAAAAATAATAAAATTCAGTATTAAAATTGCCGTTGGGAAAACCAATAAAAGAAAAAGCCACCAACCATGTAATGGCTACTTTTAACCACTTAACATACAGTTTAAATCTCTAAAGAGGAATAATAATACATTTATTTCTAAAGTACCTGAAGTTGCCAAAGGCACTCAGGGTGCTCAGCGATATAAAACCATTTCTAAAAATAAATTAGCACATTATAAAAAGGCTCTCTGTAGTGAATGTACTTAGTGGGCAGGTGAAACGTTTCTGACAGAGCATGTTTCATTTGGAAGAGGTCTAGTGGAGGGAGTTTCCAGTGAGAAGGGATTAGACGAGGAGTAAAACCCCATCCTTTAGCCAGCCCATCCTCCCTGGGAATGCACAGCCCAGTGAGGTCTGAAGGCAGGTGGGATGCTCGAGTTATGTGCAGGCACCAGCCCCATCTGTATTGTGTCAATGTGATGCTTCTTGGAAAGCCCAAGGTATTTTGCAGAAGCACTTCTTGAGAAAGTTAGCTGCTCGAAACGACCTCGAAGGAAACTCTGCTTTTCTTTCATCTGTCGCCTAAGGCCTAATTGAGTTGAACACAAATATAAACTTATAACAGACGTTTCGGTCGTTGTGTTTAGCTCGTCTTACAAAAAGCCAGTTTAATGATCTTTCTGAAGGCTGTTTCACTGAGGCAGCAGAAAGATACCCACTTTGCATCATTACTGAATAGTTCATAAAGGAATTATTTAGCAAGATGTTCTGTTTGTTAATCGACCCAAATCACGGTTTCTTTTACCAAATACTGCTTTTATTTGAGGTCTTTGAATGAATTTCATTCAAACAATGCTAGCATCTGATGATAAAAACCACTAATGAGAGGAAAATCATCCACATTTTTGATCTAGAGCTCTCATTAATTCCAAAGTTTGCTTTTAGTTTGTTTTGCTGATCAAATCATTAGAACAGTTTTTATTACTGCTTTGGCATCCTCCAAAGAGAGTTAGCTTTCCATGAGCGTTAGCACCCTTCTCTTTGTTTTGCACGTTTTGTACTACATAACCCATATGGAATAAAATTATTCAGAAGGGGACTTTAATAAATGTCTGGAGAAGAGGCCTCCAGCCCTGGCCCTAAGCAGACCCTGAACTTGGGGACTGGGTTGGATTTTTTTTGATCTTGAGATGTATACCTTAGCTGTGTGTAGTTTTTCTTTTGTTTGTTTGTTTTTTATGGAAAGATTTTTTCTCCAAGTTAAATACTGAAGAAAATGGTTTGTCTAAGGACATTCAGCATTGCACCATGGAAATTTTTGCTTAACGTGATGTTTTCCACACTTGTTTACGTGGCTCTTTATACCTATTAGCACATGTTGGTTCTGCCTTGTAAATCATTATTAATTGCTCTGTAATTTTCTACAGTAGCACCAGGCTGTGAGCTGTGCTTCTTTTTCTTTCTTTTTAAGCTAAAACCCCCAACGTGCAGAATAGGGAGACCTGCAAGGCCAGAGCTGGAGGTGCAGCCACTCTGCACCAGCAGATGTCTTGTGGCAGTGCCATGACTGCTGATGTATCCAAAGGAAAATCCTTAGCCCCTTCACATCTAGGTAATTCACAATGATTGCTTGTTTCCAGAAGCAGTTGCATTGGGTGTTGGTTATAAGCTATCCAAATACTGCCATGTACAAATCCTTGCCTTCTTTTCTGTTCCCAAGCTGATGTTGACCTTCCTGAGAGTTCAAAAGCACTTGGAGAAATCAGTACAATTTTAAAAGCCAAAAAGTGAAGGAGGGTTAAAACATTTTCCTGCTCCCTGTCATCCCAAAAAGCTCTACCATAGCACAATAATACGTAGGTTAGGTATATGGGCTGTCTGCCCCAAACTTTTGCCTTCTACAATTGTCTCTGCTTATTAATGCCTGCAGGGCGAGGCCAGGCCATTGTATCACTTGAAATTTATGAAGATTAATGAGGGAGGCAGACAGCAGTTCTGCATTAGGAGAGCAGGAGACAATGCAAATTTACAGTCTCAGTAAGTTTAGGGGATAGAAGTGAGGGGTTTTACATGCTTGGGATGTAAAGCAATTCATATTCCCTTATTCTAGCTCACTAGCTGAATTTTTTCCTTTAGTTCAGAATCAGCTTATTGTATTGTTTTAATATAAATAGATATGTAGAACAGTGAACAGAATGCTGTATTTAAGACTAACAGGGAAGATAAATAGCGTTGCAAAATCAGCTTTCATTGGTGCTTCTTGTCGTGCCCTTTCTTAGGTCTTTCTGTATCAGTTCAGCAAAATTAATTGTTGCCTTAAGCTTGGAATTACATATAGATGGATTACTTTATGAGCAGGAAAACGTCATGAGATCTGAAGAGGGAAAATAAAATCAAAATACACCTTTTATACCATGCAAGTACACAAGTGCTGGCCATGGGTCATTGTTAAGAGCCAAGAAACTGCACTGACTTCTTCAGTTAAATGGAAAAGCAGGGATCATGGTGCCATGACTCCAGCACTCGTTTTTCTTTTCACCTCTTCCTGCTGAATTTCCAGCCTGACCAGGATAAGTGTGCTGCTCAACTTGCTCAGTAGTGGTCCGGGCTTTGCTGATACACCTTGCGCTGTCATTTCCAAGGAGCACAGCTTGTGAAGTTTATTTTCCATCCTAAATTGTAATGTTTATAGTATGGGTCTTTTTCATGCCTGAAGTGTTTTCTCCAGTAAGGACATAATGTGGTGCTTTTGTTGGGAAGCACATGCTGGCCAGTGACAAGCTTAATATTTATACTCAATATTCAATGTTAAAACTATTGGAAAAGCCATTATATATGGTTCCTGGCCTAACAGTTTGTACCCTGAGCATAACCCTCCTTCAGTGAGAGCCCCCTGTACAGACCCAGACTAGGCCCTGCAAACAGCTCCAAGTGAACTGGTGCTCTGTGTGAAGGATTTAGGGGGAAGCAAGTCATGCATGGCCTAACTTGTAGTGAGACCTCTCCACTGGTGGGATTTTCATCGTAGCCAAATTCCTTGCGTAGGCAGATTTGCAAAGCTTTGCCTCAGAAGTCAGTCAGTCTCTCAAAGTTTTATGTGCTATCCACATGAGGGAGGAAAAAATAACATAAGGTTTCCTTTAGCCTGGTTTACCCCAATGTTTTTAAAAAAAGGAAAAAAATAATGTTGGGAAACTTCTCCCTCAAAACAAACATGGAACTTTCCTTGGAGCAGCAAAGCAGAAGCTGTCCAGCAGCAGAGGTAGGTGCACTCTGAAAGCTTTGCCATTGTGTTTGTTAGGCTGCAGAGGGGCAACGCTAAAACAAATAGTGCTATTCACCAGAGATTGATAAGAGAGAGGTCACCTCTGGTAATACATAGTAGAATAATTCTCCAAAGAGCTCAATTTTAATTATATACTGGTTTAAGAGTATTACTTTCACAAAACCATGCTACCTGTTTGTGCTTCCAAAACCTAATGGAGTTATATTGAATAACTGAAAGGCCCCCAAATCACACTGACAACTTGTCTTCTAAACTCTGTTATGTTTTGTCTTAGCACAAGTGCCAGTGCTAAAAATTATTGATGCAACTGCTTGCTTTTAGATGCTGAATCACATTAGCCTCCCTCCTGCCCTCCTATTTCATTAAGAATCTGGCTTCAGATCAAAAAATGTAATGCCTTCTCTGTGTAGGGCCCCATAACTTCCACAAGCCCTAAAAAACTGACTGGCAGTGCATTGATTTCTTTCTCTTTTCTTTCTTTCTCTCTGTCTCTCGCCTGCTTGCTTTTGTTCTTTTGCTCTCTCTTTTTCATTCTGTCTTTTTCTTTCTCTGTCTTTATTTCTTTCTCATTTTCCCTCTTCCCCTTTTCCTCATGGAGAGAGAGAGAAAAATAGAAGTAGGAAGAGGGCAAGAGGTCAGCATGTGAGGAATTCCAGTTTCGTTGACAAAGCCAATATACTTATGTACATTCACATATTGCATCTGATATTCTTCTTATATCTGCTCATAACCAAATAACTATATGTTGTTATTTGGTTTTCCCATAGGCTTATTTTTTTTGTATTTTTTTTCTGTCTCCTTTGTTTTAATTCAGACAAATCAATACTCAGTCAACTTACTTTCATTCAGAAAAGCATTCCACTGTGGAAGGGTCTCCCTAAAGCTCTGCTGTAGCAGAGACCAGAGCGTGACCTTATTAAAGACAGTGGGACTGTTGCCAGTGGTTTCAATGGGCTCAGGATTCACCCCCCAAGATTCTGGAGTCCAGCCAGAGGATTAAGTCCATCTGGCACTTGGGTGCTATAGGACATGTCCAGAGCTCCATGCTGGGCTTCGTAGCAGGCTCAGCTTTTAGCTCCAGATGGGAAATGCAGCAGGATTGAAAGAAATAAGGGGTTCTCCTGTTTTGTAAGGAAAAATAAATCCTCTAGATGACATTGAACAATATTTGTAGAGTAGCAACTTGACCTGTGAAACAAGTGAAGTCCCTTTCCCGTTGTCCCTGTCAGTGTTGTGGTGAACCTCATCTTCTCTACTCAAGGCCTCTTTGCAAACAGCCAAGTGCAAGGAGTTGCACTGAATGAGAACAGAAATAGTATGTGTTGAGACTCATTTCCTTTCCCAGATTCCAAAATGCATGGCTTTCAATTCCTATGCACTTGAATTGTACTGGTGTGTGCACATACGTGGCTGCACAAGCAGGAGTTGTACCAGTATTCACCACTGAACCTGCTGTACCTGATTTGGTGCACAAGCTTATCCTGCTTGGAAATCTGGCTGTCTCCCACGAAACAGGAAAAAGATATTTTAAGTTACCAGCAGATACAGTTTTAAGCTCTTATCTGAATAGACTGAAACATCATTTTTGACAAAATCTTGAAATCAATATTTCCCCCCCCAAACAAAAGAGCCACTTCTGCATTCTTGCCATACTTTTACTCTCCCTCTAGCATCTCTGTGTGATAGCAGTTGGAAGCAGGAACAGCCCCCAGCATTTATCATTTCACCAGTGCTGGCATTCAAAGCTAAAGGAAACCAAAATCTTTGCTGAACCTAAGTCTTGCAGTCACATAACACCATGTTAATACCTTGATTTGTTGCTTGCTGATTTTTAAGGAGTGTGTTTGTTTGTTTGGATTTTACTTACTTAGTGCTACACAGCCCAAGGCATTTATTCATGTAACTTTTAAAGTTGCTTCATTTGGGACAAATTTCACGTAAATATCATATTAATTAGGTCCTACACCTAAAGTTCATCTTAATTAGCATTGTTTCTTTCCCTGAGGTTCTAGTAATTTGTTAGAATCCAACACGAGCATAGTGGAACACTTACAGAGTGATAATTAGTCAACTGTTCTTATTTCCATTACCTTTAACGTGAGCAGGATTAGACCTGTGAACCACTGTGTGTAACTTGATACAACCAAGGCAATTTCATTAAACATTTTAATAAATCTCTCTCACATAAACACCCATAAATGCACACACGCATGTGCATATCCAATCCCATTTATTTCAAATAAGGGGAATAACTCTGCTGTGACAGTTGTCTCTCATGTACCGTTTCTTTTACCCATGTAAATTAATTTAGTTGTTTTTCATAACCATTCACATATTCCACTTCATTTCCTTCGTTTCACAACTAATTTCAGGGATTGATTTGATAGTCAGCTATTATCTTTTTGGACAAATGCGCCTTCTTTGTATTTCTTGTTGCCATAGCTGAGCAAACAGTTGCTTGGCTCTTTATGTAGTATTAAAACAAGTCCTATATCCTTAAATAGGACTATACAAATAAAATAGGAAACTTTGTCAGTGGAACAAATTTTTCACACTGAAGTTGTGTGAGGTTATGATTACAGCAGTTCAAGAGTGGTATTGTATTGTTTGGATTTTATTTTTGCTGAGTAGGGAAAATTATTTAGTGTGCTCTAAAAGGAGTGTATGAAAATATTTCCTATGACATAGCACAGGCTTATAATACAGCAACATATGGCATCATATCTTCCCTAGAATCACCTTGAGTAATTTCCAGTCTAGTGTAGTACTGGACTGTATAGAAAATATTAGGATTTTGCGTTTATTTATGGAAGGAACTGCTAACGCTTATGACAAGAGCAGCAGCAGGAGGCTCTTTGGACAGGTTTCTCAAAGTTCCTTGAGAACTTACAACGTAGATGGATGCACAGGTATATTTCCAAACACAGAGAAGAAGCGTTAGTAGACTAAGTGGGTTTTACAGCCACTGAATGCCTTCTAGACATCTCCACAAAGTTGGGCCTTTCCTGCAGAAGTGTGTCGAGTTCTGCTGATTAAGTGCAATCTGCAAGAAATGTCTGTTTTCTGGTTTGGGGGACTTTTTTTTTCCATCAGGAATTTGATATCTTTTCCTAGTTAGGCACTGATGAGAAAGCAGATGATTTTTCCTAGGCTCATTTCCAAATACCTGAGATCTGTATCTCAGAGGGACTGAGGTGTCAAACTTACCTCTGGAAGTAAGTAGCTACGTCAGATTTAGTTTTTGTCAGCTATGACTGTTAAGAGAAGGTTAGATTTGGGATGACAGAATGAGACCAAACAAAGCCTCGCTCTGTCTAGTTTGTCTTGTGAGCAGCAGATGTATTGTCCACCACCTGGAGACATACGCAGAATTGCTTTAGTCTTGATACTCAAGTCATGGTTACATCTGGGATGTGGTCAATCAACTTCATTGTGGGTTGACAAGGGATCTGCAGCCAGGTCTTCACAGAGCTTTTGAGCCCATTCTGAAGGCTGTGTTGCTAAGGCCTTTTCCGTGAAGGCTAATAAAGCTGGTTGCACCAGAGACAGCATGTACGTGTATTGTCATCTCCTCTCCTGATGGCATATCCATGCTTTTGGCTTTGCTGGTTTTCTCCTTCAGAAATGCACACCTTGGCCATTCAAGCCATGGAGATGATTGTTGCCAACACAAACCTTTGTAAAATTGCTAACAAGAATCTCTTATTGGATTTCCGGGTGAGGTGTTAAGAACTTTAGTATTGCTGCTGTGGTGGTCTTTAGAATATTGTATGATTCATCACAGCTCCCAGAGCACTAATCATTGGGCAAGGTAGAGAACCAAAAGGCACTTTCCTGGTTTCAGAGCTGTAGGCAGAGACATGATCAGCAATGTTTATGGAAAATGCAGGAGAAAGGAATGAGGGATGATCCAGGTGCCAAGCCAAATATTTATTTTTTTAATGCTGCAATTTCAGTGAACTTGTATAGAAGTATGGTGAGATGGAGAGCAGAGAATGCTGAATGAGATCTCTGAGCTGGTTGATGTACAAAGTGAGATTTCCTCTGAGGTCACAGCTATGTGATTTTGCATAGGAAAGTTGGAGGCACCAGATAGGCAGCAAAGTACATTTCTCCTATGATCAACGGAGAATTATCACTGCTCTCAACTTGAAGCATTTAGCTCTTTAGTTCATTGTGGTGAATTAGAAGAAAACTGTTTGTAAAGTAACAAAGACACACAATAACTTCTTTCATTTTAAATGGTATTGAGACAGTAGAGGTGAAATCTGGGTGCTTTTTCCTCTATAATACAATCTGGAAAGTCTCTTGACTAAACCAGGATCTTGCAAAGACATAGGTACTTTGCAGACTGCAAAGCTCTTTTCACCACTGAGTAAGAGGCTGAATAGTTATCCTCAGCTTCCATAGATTTTTTTCCTGCTTTAAACTATGATTTGCAGATGAATTATTGCTTCCCATAGTGCTTCGTGGTAATCTATTCATGTGATGCTGGCTCAAGACACTCCAGAAATAATTTATTCCCAGACATATTAATTTAAGTCAGTCTCTGCATTCACCTCACCAAAGCACAATCTAGGCATGTTCCCTATGAGTTTCTGGAGAAAGAAAAAAAAGAATTTTCTGGCAGATAGATTTGGATCCTTTCAGTAAAATTGCGCTCAAATGCATAATATGGATTTCAGACACGTGGACCTTTGAAGAGTGGAAATAATCAATTTACAGGACTAGATGGAGTCCCGGAACTGCTACACTGCTCCAACGTGAGCAAAGGTGCTGTGTCCTGTAACCTAGCACATGTCTTCTTACAGAATTGCAGAGGAAAATCTTTGGCTAGAAAATATAGGACAAGCTGAAGCAGTTATATCCATTCAGACCAGCAGTGAATTTGTCCTGTAGTCATTCACGAGGAGCCTAAAGTGAAATCTATTGCACAGCAACACCAAAATAATTACCCTAAGGGTAAAGGTGTCCAGCAGAAGAGTGACAATCTTGTCATCCTAGTGTGATTGAAAAGTGACAACTTTGTCATTTCATTTCACCTCTTTACGGATTCCTTCCTAGAGCATGGCTTTATTCTAAGTAGACTTCTCTGTAGAAAGCTGTATCTATGGAAAAAATTATCTTCTGTTTACTTCCTTTTGCTTGTCTTGGTAATATAAATTTTAGCTCTCAAAAATGTTCAGATGATATTAAGCATGTCAGCGTGGTACGTGAAGATATAACTAAGAGTAATGAGATGAAACTGAGCCAAAGCAAATGTTGGCTGAATGGCAAGAGATCTGTTACTGAGGGCTGTTAGAGGAAGGTTGAGTTTCCCAAGAGGAGTGATGGAAAAGCCATCACTTGAGTCATTTACGGCCAAAACAGACAAAACCTGAAAAGATATTTGAAGGAGTGAAGTTTTTTTGTAAAGGATGTGGGAACTGAGTGATCTACCAGGTCTTTCCCTGAGTTACACCTCTCAGCTGGCTGATGGAGCTGGTGGAGCCTGATCTCACTTCTTCATGCTCATCAGTACTGAAGGAGGCTGCTGAAAGGGTCTCCTCAACCTCTCTTAAATTTGTGGCATCTTCCCAGTTTGTCCAACACAATCGCTCCCATATTGTACTTACTCCACGACTTGGTTTCCTTCTCCTCCTGAGAGGTTTCCTTCTCCTCTCCTGTCCCCACCATCACTGTTGCTGGATGGGCAGTCACAACTGAATCCACAGCTCAGAACCATTTTTCTGAATCATGGTCTGTGAAAAAAAGACAAAAATTCTTGCATTTAGAGCAACTTTCCAACTGAAATTGTAGCGGATACGAAAGCATTAAGCACACATCCGTAGAGTGGGTCCTGAATGATGAAAAATGCATAAGCCTAAGCTGGGCTTTTTCCTTCTCCTTCCCTTTAATACAGAGTAGGTAAATTCCTAAATTCCATTTTCTTCTCCGAAGATTTACATACTGAATTTGTTTTAAGATAGAAGTGAGCTCCTCGCTGTGTGGGCTTTATGCTGACTGCAGCTTACAACACTTCCCTCCCACCCACCTCCCAAAAGCTAGCATCACAGCAGATCCAAAAACAGCCTCCAAGAGGTAGAAGGCACCCCTGATCCCTTAGGAAAGGGAATCTTTTTGGAGGGCACTTCGCTCAGCTCCCCAGTTGCAATGCCCCATGGCAGCCAACGCAGTGCTGACACAGAGCTGGAGCAGTAACAGCTCAGCTACTCTCCACCTGCCAGCAAGTGCTGGCTTCTGCCAAGAGTAACTTGGTACCAACTTCAATAATATCACAGTGCAGTATTTAAATAATTTGACAAGGCTATTTGGATAAGAACCAGGAATTGCTCAAGTCCGTAATTTTCCTTTTGGGAGACAAAGTTAGGATCTACATTTTCTCAAAGATAATGTTGCCTTGTCCCATCTCTGAAGACATTTTGAAGCATTTGTACATATACACACATATGTTAAATGTGGGTTTTGATGCGGGAAACAAAAGGCTGGTGGTGCAGCCTAGTACAAATTGGGCTGCTGATCTCCCTGCCTTCCTGCCCAGCACTGGAATCTTTCTGTTCCACTGTCCTCCACAGGAGTTTCTTAGATCCAAACGAGCAGTGCCCTAGGATATGCCTCACTTAACTTCCTCAATGATTTGTACTAGTATCACCTTGGGAAAGAACTTCTAGGGCTGAAAGTTGCATCTTGTCAGTGGGGTGCACTTTATTGGCTGAAGAATGTAGATCTAGGCTCTAGAAACTGGAGAATGTGTATATTTCTAGCACAATGTCTTGATATTGTCCCATTGTTACGTTACTCTGGGTTTGCACTGCATGTAGATATGTTTTTACTGGAGGGTATTAAAATACCCCAATGTGAGAATCAGCATTTGAGACAACACTGCTCAAGCCTGCCCACACCTTGCCAGTTCCCAGGGATATGGGAGAATTACTGTGCCTGGTAGGTGTTCAGAAAATGTGTGGATGTGGCAGTTAGGGACATGGCTTAGTGGGTAATATTGGTGGTAGGTGGGCAGCTGGTCTAGATGATCTTAGACGTCTTTTCCAACCATAATGATTCTATGATTTCCACCTGCCAAATACTTGATTTTCTGAGTTGTCTGACATGGGCTTGGAGTTCAGGATCACAGAATATTTTGTCACCTTGTAACAGCTTGGTCTGATATGCAGAAGCCAGCCCAGATAAGGCTGAGAGATTGTGCTTCTGATTTCCTTGAAAGGCATTTTCCTGTTGGAGTGTGCCTACACTGATGGTGCTCCAAGCATCCCAGCTGTCTGAACAGAATGTGATGGAGCTCCTGTAAGCTGGGTGCCTGCTCCAGCTATGGCACCAGGCTATTAACCTTTGGGTATTTGCATTATTAGTCAGTTTTCTAAATCCTTGGGAGTTAAGTGTAGAGGCAGCAAAGATTTTTCTTTTTGTTGGAGCTTGAAGTTGTATGGTATGAATTTAACAAAGCACTCAAAATGCTTAACTTTCAGCCAATTTGCTACTCTGGCTATATTCTGTCTAATATCTTCAGAGAAAATTACTTGGTGCCAGCTAAACACAGTATGTTGATCACCTATTAATTTATGACACGCATTTGGAGCTGAGAACAAATTTATCAACAAACTTTGAGTTCTTTTTCCCCTGTGAACTGTACCAGCATTTGTTTTAATTTCCCAGTAGTCATGCCTAATGTGTCAGAAGCTATGTTTGACTTCTTGTTTTCCTTCAAAAGAAGGGAAAAGAAGCAGAAAAAATCTAACTAAAGTTCAGCTCCTGTCAGGTATTATGAGCAACACTTTAAAATGAGGTATGAATCCAAATAAAATATTTTAACTGTGTAGCTTTTCTTACCAAAATCTGGAGGAGAAGAGCTTCACTTACTAAACAATCATTTGAGCTGTAAACCTTCAAGTATTCACCAAGGTCCCTTAAAGTTAAACAGAAAAGAAATATCTATCAGCACTTTTTAACAGAGAGCAGAAATCCATGCTAGATAGTACACTACAAAAATAAAATAATAAAAATGTAGAAATGGAAGGATGTTTAGATGAAGACTGGAAGCTGGGGGACCTGGGGCATGGGTAGGTCCGTAGGAATGCATCCTTTAGGTGAATTTTGATGCTGAGGTTTATATAGTGCTTGAAGCTCCAGGTTGGGTATTAGGAAAAAATTCTTCTCATAAACAGTGGTAAAACATTTGGACAGGCTGCCCAGGGAGGTGGTGGAGTCTTCATCCCTGGAACATGGAGGTGTGGTACTCAGGGACATGGTTTGGTGGGTTGATGGATTTGGTTGATGGAATAGATGATCTTAGTCATCTTTTCCAACTTTAATAACTCTATGATTCTATGATTCTAAGCTCTTAGGACCAAAACTACTTTATGGCTGCCAAAGCCCATCATTTAATCAAGCCTCTAGGGAGGTCAAGCTGTGTGTTCAAACCCATGCTCTACTTGATAGTTGGACTAGATGATCTTCTAGGTCCTTTCCAACCTAATGTATCTACGAATCTATGAACCATATAAAAAATTAAAGACGTTTTTTGGTACTGGTTTTCATTAAAAGATATTAAAAGAACTTTCTTACATTCGTTTAGGGTAATATGTAACTGATAATCTGGGGAGAAAATAGACCCCTTTCTCCTACTTTATCACAGGTCTTGATGTCCCTCATGTGTGTGCACGCAGTGTCCTGGCCTCTCCATGGGACCTCTCTGTAGGTGCCCAGTGCATAGAGCAGGACACACAAAAGTTCCAAGGGCAGGGACAGGCTGGCCTCATAGACATCTACCCCTCAATCTCATAGCTTCAAGAGCCGCTATTGCAGCTCAGAGCTGTGCTGACCTCTTTCTGGCTGCCTGCAGCCACACCAAGCCCTGGTGTTTCTGGAGAAGCTTTCCCCACCAATCCATTCCCCAGAGCTGGGGAAATCCTCCACAGCACAGCCACAATGCACCGCTCCAGCTACAAAATGAACCCTCCTGGGAGACAAAGATTTAGCCAGCACAGTTGATGTTTTATGAGTTTGTCAAACTATTTGTTGTGAATTGTGTTTGTTAGGCAATTAGCTCTGGTTGCAAACCCCTCTGGGCTTCTCAGTATTGCTCGGATGGTTGCGATAAACAATTTCCAGCCTATGAATTGTTTTGGGAGGGGATCACTTTGAATAGCCCTATGTTTGTTGTCTGAATGTCATGTGTTTTTTAAAGTCAAATGGTATGACTGAAAAACTGCCTGTGTTTAAGAGTGAAATTTTAGTGCATTTTGGGGGAAGGAAACCAGTCTTCCTGCAGCTTTTCAAAAGCACCAGGAGGTCCCGTGAGTATTATCAGAGACTGTTTTTAACAACCAACCACCTACTTACTTACTGCACCGAAAAAATTGCAGATAATTTCTTTATTTCCTCTCTTAGCCATATTCTCCCTCCTTCTCTTAGGAAATAATAAGGCTCATCTGTAGAAAGTAGAAAACTCTCCAGGCAGTTCATTTTGCTCAGTTATTTTTCACACTGCAGGCAACCGTTGCTGCTCCTTTCCTATCTGTCAACTTTTCCCTTTGTTACATGTCCCATGTCCATCCCCAGCTATTAGACTATTGACTCATTCCCATCATATGTTAATACTAAACTATCTGAAAGGCTAAAAGAAAAGTCAGTAGCGCACGGTCTGTCCTCAGAGCCTTTGTTAGTTATGGGTCAAATCAGAGCCCATCCCAGCCTAACCTTTGTGCTCTTGAAAACCATCCCTTCTTCCCCGAGCCACTGCTGCACGTCTGCAGTTCTCCAGGGAGCTGTCAGAACCCTTATTCATCCAGGAGCTCAACTAATAGGAAGAGCCCACCTGCTCCAGGGTGACTCCGTCTCTCCCCACTGTGATGCTTGCTGGGATGTGATCCTTGCCTGTTGTCATGACCTTGTTTTATTGGTTGTTCTAATAGAAGCTGAAATGGATATTAGTGGTAATTACTCATTCCGCAAGATTCTGTAGGTCGCTCTTTGTACCAGAGTTGAGAACCTTCATTGTCTACATTGCTTAAGTTACTGAACATTGTGCCATCAGTTCTGAATTAGTGCTCATTAATGAGCCTGTGGTTCGAGAAATTCCCTATTTATTATTCAGAGGCCAAATATAATTCAGGCAGCTGCAGTGCAACACTACTGCCTGACTTTTGATCTGTGATGGAAAGGCCTGGCTTTGGTTTTACGATGGTTTTTTTTTTTTTTTTCATTTTTTTCCTTTGGAGTGCAGGAGGGAGGCATACTGCAGGCAAAGAGCAATAGATCTTTCCCCTCCTAGCCCAAAATCTCTCTCCTAAGTACCAGATTTCTTTCAATAAAGCAAGAAAGCATTTTATTTATTTATTTATTTTTGGATGCGCTAATATCTTCTTGGTTACTAAGTAGATAATTCCAAGATCATATTAAGTTTCTCCATAATCTTGAAGATGTCTGGCTGCTCTATTAACCCTCTGCATTAAATACTCTCTGCTATGTCTTTCACTTCTGCACCTGCTCCTTCTGTGCTCTTTCTTTCCCTCCTGAGCACAAAAATCTGAGGCACTCACACACTGACAGCCTGCTAGTCCCAACTGTTTTAAGCTGTAGTTATCTCCTTTATGTTCTTTAACTGTTTTTGGCCCTTTGGTGGCAATCACAGTTCAGGTGGCACCTCCAGCATCTCCCCAGCTAAGCTGGCCTCTTCTCCTTACACCTTTGTGTCCCACCAATATATATGGTGTATCTGTGGCAGTGGAAAGGAATCTGCATGAATGGGATCTTGTTTTCTGTGGGGGCACTGGGAGTGCTTGGAGTTCAGTACTGGTTTGGGGTTGCTAATGGATGCTGGCAGCACCCTGAGGGCAGGGCACTCGCATGGCATTGTGCAGCGTAGCACTGCCAGGAGCCTGCAGCTCTGCACTGAGCAGTTCTCATGTAAGAATTAACAAAGATATCACCGTGGTAGCAGCAGGGATGGGACTGGGACTGCAAGTGGCTTAAAGCAGCGAGTGCAACAGCAGGCTGTGGGGCTGGTGAGTGTTCTAAGGAAAAAGCAAACCCAGTGCTGACTGGTTGATACACAGATGCACTAAATCCTATAGCATTCTGGGGAGAAAAAAGAAAGGAAGAAGGAAAAAGACACCAAAAAATGGGTTCTGTGGGTTTTGATATCAGATCCACGAAGCTTCCACTTACAAATGCCATAAATATTTAATACAGTGGCTGAGAACTGCCGAGTTCCCTATCAGCCCTCCCTGGCAATCCTAGCATTGTTTTTCACTATTTTTTTATTTGAAAATGGAGCACACTTGTTTCCTTGGCCAAATCTCTTGTTTTGTTTAGGCAACATTTCACACATAATTATCTGTAGGGAATGAGGAACTTTCAGAGGAAGAGTCAAATTAGCAATTTTAATGCTAGAAAATTCTTGAAGAAGTGCAGCTTGGGTAATTGATAGAGACCTAATCTTTACAAGTTATAGCAGTCTTTGAAGAGTCCCCAGCATATTTAACTTTATTCCGTAATTGTATGCTTGGGCTCTGAAGATATCTTAAGACTTGCTATTTATCTGCCTGGTGAGGCGCAACACTTTCTTATTAAAAACATATCTATCATGGTTAATGACTTGATTTTTTTCCTTTAATACAGTACAATGACAGGTGTAAAGAGAAGATGAGCATCAGATGCTTGAGCAATATGCTCACTGTTTCAAGACGCCTTGAACATCAGCATTCCTTCATGGTGCCAGAGGAAAAAAAAAATACACTACACAGATTACACGCTTGTGTTAGATAGAAAATAGTACCATTTGCAGTTTCAGTTAAAAGCATGTTGAAGTGCATATGGAAAATACCATTAGGAGGAACTCCAGAGCGCCTGAGTAAAATGGGTCATTAGGCTTTCGTTTGTTGGAGAGTGTCTCCCATCTGACAGTGCAGAATGGTAGCATTTTTAGCAGCTTATGTTCCCAGTTACATTAAACAGACAAACAGATTGACTATTTTGCATTTCTCATTTGACAACAGCTTGTCTTCATTTGCAGCACACTGGTGGCTGAGCTGAAAGCATGGCGGATGAGTGTATCCAAGGTCCTGGTTTTGAATAACAGCAGATGCCAACGTTTAACTTCAAAATCAATCAATTCTTTTTCCTGTGTGCGGATAAAAGGTCTAGTGAAGTGCCTGAAGGGCGTTTTCTGCTGTTTACAGCTGAAAATATATTTAAAAAAAAAATTCATTACAAAACTTTCTGTCAGAGATGCGGATGCTGGTGATTTTGTGAGTAGGTATGTGAGGAAGTGTTTCAAATTGAGGGGTACAGCAAATATTACACGAGGTCTGGTGGAACTGCAGACTTTTTGATACAGATTCAGAAAAATGTAAAAATGTTTGACTGCTGTTAGATCATGGGTGAGAAGACGGAGCTGAGCAGGCTCTGGTGGCCACCTGTTCTCCTGCCTATGTTTCTGAACACCATTGATGGCTAAGAGCAGGAGGAACTCGTGATCTGCAACAACAGTAGGTCATAAAAGAATTGCCATTCATATTCTGCTCACATTCCTGGGATATTTGGCTTGAAACCACAGTGGCCCATGCATGTTTTTCCTTTGTGTGCGTGGGGGGGGGAGAAAATGGCAAAATGAACATGTGATCAAAACTGCTGATGTTATTAGGAAGGCAGCTGAGGCAGGCTGTGAGTCTCAGCAATGTGCTGGGATCTTGGAAAGTGCCATGGAGTTTAGGGTCTGCTTCTCCAGCCACATGCAACCACAACACAGAAAGGATGACATTTTCTGTGTGCCCATGACTGTGCTCCTGGTAGACATGCAATGCCACTCTACGTTATCAGTTGAAACAGAAAAATAGGGTTAGTTTCCTTTTAATGTCCTACATTTGACTACAGGACTCCCTGATGAAACTGTAGGGCCTTCTGGAGTGGGAGCAGCGTCCATTCCTTATTGGTGAGATTTAGCACTGTCCAGATAGCACGAAAGATTCACGAGGTAGTAAAATGTGAGCAATATAAAGCTAATCCCAGTGTCAGGAGCATTTGGCAAGGGAGATATAGGTCCGATTACAATGTGAATTCTAAATCTTTCCCCTTTTAAATCAAATTCTATTCCAATAAGAGGCACATTATTTTCTGCCCAGTAGCAGAAAAAATATCAAACCCAGCAGCCCATGCTGGGTGATTTCTGTCATCAATAGGCTGTCATGGGAAAGCAAGGGAACTGCTTCTCTTGCTGCTTTTTGGCAAGCTTGGAAGGCACTACTGTAAGTCCCCATCTGGAGCTGGTAGTTGGGGATATGAAACCTGAGCTGAGGAGGTCCAGCCCAACCAACTACAAGGAAAATGCATAAGGGAATGCAGCCTTCAGTGTTTCTGAACCACCCAACCCGTAGCACTGTGTGTGAGCTTAGAGGCTTGACTCCAGCTTATGATTCCAGGGAGTAAAAGCTAGACAAGACAATGCCTGAGGTCAACGGTTTTCTTAGCTTGAAGGTGACAGGGAGAGTCCATGTGGCTGATGGTGCAGGGACATGCAAGGAGCGCCTGTGATATCCCCCAGTTCCTGCTGCAGTCGTGTGCTTTCCCTCATGAGAAGTTCGATGGTTTTAGCAGCTGCAAATACCATGGGTTAGGAAACAAAATGAAAGGTGGTGGTGAGGAACCTCTGCCACTGAAATACTTGTTTCATTCTCTCACCCATTGTCCACGAAGCCTCCCCTCTTTAGCATTTAACTGATCATAAACGCAGAGCAAATACTGTTCAGGATGCTGAAATAACACTTGCAGCTCATTAGAATGAATGGTAGGTTCTATCCAGGTTTTTCTAGCTACACTGGAGAAACGATTTCTTGATTTTCTCTTTATACAAAGACACTGATGTTAAGCATTTTAAAATCCTTTGGATAAGGTTTAATTTTACTGTCTGGTTAGTTATGTTAGGCATATCTTTGATGGTCTGGCTTGGCAGTGCAGGAAATGCAACAAGAAAAGATGATTTTGAATCTGAAGTAATTTTAGAATGCATCTGAAAAAAGATGTGTGGCTGCCAAAACAGACCAACCCTCCGTCAGAGTAGTTGACATTTGCCATACAGGTATATCTGGCACCTATAATGAAATTAAGTTGATCCTACCTTGTACTTTTCTAAAGCATGTGTTTTTGCGGGTTAGTCAATCATATTTAAGTATGAACCATGGTCAGGGCCCATTGGATGGATCTCATCTGATGAGACATCCGCATGGACTTTTATTGGGCTATCTATGGGCACAGGCTGTCATCAGTGTCCCTACATGTGGCCACAGTGTGCTTCTAATATCCTACCTCTAGTCCTACCTTCTGCACAGCCAGTACACAGCCTAGCACCAAGAAGTTCCTCTAACCTTCTCCTTTTTTGTTGTTCTTAATACACTCCATGACATGCTCCTTGCTAAGCCCATCTCCCTCCCCGCTGCCAGGTTCATTTACTCCCACCTGGCCAGGCAGCGATGCTAACCCAGCCCTTGGGCTGTATGATGGGGTGGAAAACCCTTCCTATTTGACTTCTGCACATGCACACGTTTAGTCTTGCCCTCTGGAAACCCAGGCTTTCTGTTCCCTTCTCCTCTGGAATACGTTTTTTCTATATTTTCCAAATAATCTTGAGGTTCCCATAGAATTGGCACTTGTTGTGACTATGTTTAGCCCTCCAAGTTCCAGCCTGTTCATAACTCAATGCTGGTGTCTGCACTCTATCACTGTTAGGCGTTTGTGGTGATTAGAAGGCAAGAACAGGAGATTAGAGAAAGCCAAGAGCTCTCTGAGGCATACTGGGGGGAAAAAAAAAGAAGGGGAAAACACTTTCATGGCCACTGGAGTGCAAGAGGTCTCAGCATGTGGTCAGAAGATATAAGCAAGTAAAAAGTTTGACAAAGGCCATTGCTTGGTCTGCTTGCGTGATTGTTTCACAGTAGAAAGAGCAATAATATTGATTCCCAAACCGTTGTCTGTCCTTTTACCTACAGGTATGAATTTTGATATCCAAAAAGCGCATTGCTTTTTTTTGACAGAAGCATTAAGGAACAGCTATGGAAAGCACCACAGCCTAAATGACCACAGTTTTCTTTCTTCTCACTCTTTAAAAATTGTTGCTGTTGCTAGGGCATGCATTTAGAGCTCTTTGTTGCCTTAATGGAGACTGAAACATGTGTAAAGTTTGGTGTTTGCTTTTTTTATTCATCAGCTGAATAAAAAAGCCAAGCAGACAAAGCATTTGTAGTGCAAGAGTGGAGTGCAAATCCCTCCCTGTAAGCTGAACAAAAAAGCTCATTAAGAGGAGGTGGGATTTCCTGGTCACAGCTTTTAACTAAAGGGCAAAGGTCTCCTGTTAAGTACCATACAGAACCGAGTAAAATTATGGGGGGGGGGAAGTCAAATATTTGCTCTTAATTCTCAGGTTAGTTTATCTAGAATGGCAACCAGGGAAGTGTTGGGAATGATTAAATGGCTGCATTGAGGCTACAAATTGCTGCTACTTGCTTTTGTAGCTGGACTTGTTGCAGTTGAGTGATGTCGCCCATCAGCGCATTGTGTGCACAGTAAAACAGTCGAGCAGTGACAGATAGACTGAAACTCAGAGCTACTCCATCACCGCTGAAGGATCCTGCTCGCTGGGAATTGAGAATGAGCACAAGCCATGCACGCTACTCAGAAACAGCTGCTTTCACTCCAGCCCTGCTCCTCTGCTGGCCGGGGCAGCAGCAACCAGTAAATATACTTTATCTGTGATCTCGCTGGAGAGGAGAGACAAGCAAAACACAAGCAAAATAAATAATTTGGCAGAATGCTCTACCTATAGGTCTAGATGCTAAAAGTGTAATGTTCCAGCCAACAGCACCGTGCAGTGAGGTGCTATCTAGCAGTGCAGGACGTGCCGGCAAATTCAGAGTGTCTTGATGAATGGCAGAAGTGCCAGTTCCAACTTGAGTGACTTCTTGCTCTCTTTGGGTACATCCTGGAGCATGTTCTGGGGCAGAAAGTAGGTGATATTTGTTAACTACTAAGTTTCAAAATCTGGTCCTCAAAGGACAGGGCTTACTGGCATCATTGTGCAGAATGAAGCAGTGGGAAGGAGAGGAGGAAGACCCCGGCACCTGCTCATCTCTCAGCTGTGTTCTGCCCCTTTCCTTCCGTGGTTTCACACCTCTCTTCACTGAGGGATTGTTTGCTAGTTCATTTGTTTTCATTGCTTTGTTGGTCGGAAAAAAAAAAGACAGACAAATGTACATACAAAAGTTGAGAAGAGTCAATTCTTGGAACAGGTTGATCTGAGGCTGGGAAAAAAAAAGTTTATAGAGCTTGTTCCTACTAGTTGTAGATTCAGCAAATTTTTTGTGTGGGTTCATGATGAAATGGCTGGGTCTCACTATACATTGTAAGCTCTAATTGAAGGCATTAATTAACATTAAAGCCAAATTCTTCCAGTCTTGTGTGCTAAACAGAAAACAGGGAGAAGCAGGTAGGCAGTGCGGATATCATTTGGCATTCTTTCTGAAGCACAGATTAGCATTTAGAGTCTAATTCTTTGCAAAAACTCATTAATGGGCAATTAATTATGCTTCACAGTTTTCACTTACACCTAAATACGTGCAGAACAGTAGGAGCCGTGTTAAACATTGGCACAAAATAAAAATAAAATGCAACCATACCAAAGATGTTGGTTGTGCCAAATGGAGCTTGAATATAGATCTCTATATTGATGTCTACTCTCCATTTATTAGGGTAATGAAATCTAGTGTGTGGAATCACAGAATGTTTTGGGTTGGAAAGGACCTTAAAGATTATCCCATTCAAGCCCCTGCTGTGGGCAGGAACACCTCCACCAGGTCATGCTGCCCAAAGCCCCATCTAACCAGGCCTTGAACAGCCACAGCAATGCAGGGATCTATGAGCAGCTTGTTCCAGTGCCTCAACATCCTCAGAGTAAATAATTTCTTCCTAACATCTAACCTAATCTACCCTCTTTTAGGTTAAAGCCATTACCCCTTGTACTGTCATTCCACTCCCTGTCAGAGTCCCCTCCTCAGGTTTTCTGTAAGCCCTTTAGGTACTGGAAGGACACAATAAGGTCTCCACCAAGACTTATCTTCTCAGGGCTGAACAAGCCCAGCTCCCTCAGCCTCGCTTCCTAGGAAAGCATCTTCATGGCCTCCTCTAGAGGAAAAATTTCTTCTCTGAAAGGGTGGTTAGGTGATGGAACAGGCTACCCAGAGAGGTTGTGTGATCGTCCCTGGAGGTGTTCAAGAGACCTTTTGATATTGTACTGAAAGACATAGTTTAGTGGGGAAATAATAGTGGAAGGTGGACAATTAGACTGAATGATCTTGGAGATCTTTTCCAACCTTGGTGGTTCTATGATTCTAGATTTGCTACAGTGGGTCCAAGTACTTCTTATGTTGGGAAGGCCTAGCACAAAGGCACCTCAACACCAATCTATGAACCCTCCCTTGGAATTCTTATTCTGAGGATGAATTTTGGTGCTTCCATTTTTGCCCATGCTCTGATTTTTATCATAAGCAAATGTGTTTGATGTCAGGCTGCTATGTGCACTAGCATCCCTACAGTCTGAGCATAACCACTTTTAATGGGAACAGCCTAGTCTGGTAAGTCTGGACAGTGGCTATGAACAAATAAGCTACTGTGAAGTTAGAAATGGTCCCATTCCAGAATTAAGTTTTTTTTTTGTTTTGTTTTGTTTTCTATTTTTAAATAAAATGGCAGGGCTTTTGAGTAGATCTCAGTCTTTTTTTCTTTTTTCCTTTTATTCTTTTTGGCTTCAGATAGAAAAAAAAAAAAAGGTAGAAACCTGAAAGTCAGAGAGAAACTCAGGAGGTGAAAGAACCCATGTGAACTGAAACCAAAAACAGCTCACACAATGTGCTGAGAAACAAAACTGCTTTTTCTTAGCCATATACATTACCATTTAAAAATATATAATTATTTATATTTCAGCTTATATTTGAGCTTCAGGAAGCCCAGATGCTAACAGTTTATTGGGAGCATGGAAATCAGATTACAAAAGGGAAAGGAAAAGGTGGAGAAGAATGCCAAGGAGACAGAGGTTGCAATGCACCAGGGAAAGTGGAACAAATCATGTTTTGTGCTGCTGTACGCTGGAGGTGGCTGAGAATGGCTGCATGACCCAGGAGCACACAGGATGTCTGTTAGGGCTGGAAAACGAACACAGGTATCCTAAGTCACCCTGCAGAAAGTAGCTTCTTGAGCCCAAGTACCAAAGAGGAAAGTTGTGGATGTTAGAGCATTAGGCCATATAGAAGTAAATATCTGCATGACTAGTTCACCAGTGCAGTAATACAGTTTTGGAGTCAACTAGTAGAAGATGGACTTTTGAGGGGAAAGGCTTCGAAGGAGATTTTTTTAGGCAGCTAAATGAGTTTTGTTGGAAGCATAGCTCCATAGTCCTGACAGTGGAAAGAAGTAGATGTGTACTGACAGCACACTGGAGGCTAGAGGTAGCAGTTAGATGGCAAGAACTGTATGTCCTTCAGAACCTCATCTTTATTTCTTTCTGAAATAGGAAGGTACCAGTGCCTTACCCTTATTTATCATGATCATTTTATGGGCACCAGAACAAACATCCAACAATCCCTGTCTTTGTGTCAAATGTAGTTGCTAATGCTAAAGCAGTGAATCTGTGAGGAAAGACAAAAACCTGAGGAGCTACAAAGGGACCTGCCCACTCCTCTTCAGGGCAATATTCACCTAAGAAAGTCAGTGCATTCCTTTTTATGGTGGGCCAGCACAGTGCCTTTGCACGGTAGACTGTTCACCAGCCCATGTTGAATAGTTCCAGCATCAATCTGTAAAGCACAGGGGTCACTCAGGAGTCAGGTTATACAGTCATACTCCATCCCTGGGGCCATTTAAGGATAGGCTGGATGGGGCCTTTGGCAACCTGATTCAGTGGTTGGCAACCCTGCCCATGGCAGGGGTGCTGGGACTGGATCGTCTTTGAGGTCCCTTCCAACCCAATCCATTCTGCGATTCTGTTTTCACAAGAAATCTGCTTGTTTGCATACAGAATAATCTCTGCCATCACCCAAGTCACTTCTGCCCCATTTCTCCTCATAGCAGTTTAGCTTTGGAAATAAAAGTATAATACAGCACCTTAGCGAAACTGCAGTCACATAGGGTTTTAGCACTCAATTAACCACTATCACAGGCTTCACAGTGTACAAGGGAAGAAATAAATACCTTGAACTTTGGTGCCTCGAAGGGACAGGGGGAGAGAAATGGTTATTCTTTCTTTCATTCTCATTTCTTAAAAATCTTCTCCAGTAAGCTCAAATTGTGCAGCTGATGAAGTGGTTTTCTGTGCTACGAGTATTAGAGGTGCTGGCTAATTTAGCTATCATGATAAATGCCTTCTAGGAGCCTATTTTCCTGAAAGAGTAAAGAAAAAAGGAAACCTTTTTCTGAAAATTGGTAAAAATAACTGTATTTTTCTTTGTATGAAAAATATTTCGAGGGAAAATAACCTCAGATAATATGAGACAGCGTGGGCTAATGTGTTACTTAAAGAAAGGACATCAACTTCAACTTCTAAGATATGGGCAGGGAAAGAGAGTGGCAATACTGTGTTCCTGTGACTCTTATCAGGTTACTGACACTTGGCTGCAGTAGTTAATGGAGACGTTGTAGAACAGAATCATAGAATCACCTGAGTTGGAAGGGACCCATAAGGATCAGAAGACAGTATTGTCTTATGGAAGAAATAATCCTGAAATACACCAAGCTGCTTGAGGAGCCCCATGCTGCCTATGGACCAGATGGGCTGTACAGATAGTCAGAGATAGCCAAAGATCAGTTAGGGAAGTACATTCATCATCGAAACCATTTGTCAACTCTTATGAGGATGAAGACAATGTACACTGAGTATAAGCAAGTGGGATGCTTCCCAGAGCAAGAGGAGAGCACACCATGATTCCTCATGCAAGTTTAATGCCACCTGCCATCTATATCAGAAAACAAGCATGGATTGGCCTCTGTCCCTCTAGGGTGCAGTGTCACTGCTTCTGGGGATGCTCAGTCCCCCCTCACAGCTGCTCAGAGACCCCAGGCTCCCTTTGTCAGCAGTAGGAGGCAGCTGAGCACGATGCTTGCATCCCCTCCCTTCCCAGCTCCCTGCTTCACCAGACCAAAACTATATATAGATCTGTAGGAAAATTATTATAAATCGCCACTCTGCAAATGGATGTGTATAAAAAGAAAAGTTAACTCTTCAGCTGAGCTGCTGAATCACAAGTTTTTGCCTCGGGCACATTTTTACAGCCCCTGCAAAAACAGAGGCATTCGTGGAAAGTCTGACACAGCGTTAACTCCCGCTGCACTGGGAGGGGTTGCCGAGCTTAAAATGGTCACTGAGTATTTTCTTCATCCTCTGTGCAAAGCCTCGTATCTGAAAAACTGCACGTGATGTTCACATCGCAGGCTACTCAACTCCTTTTTCCTTGACAAATTGCTGCTCAAGCTAACGGCACTCCAGCGGCGGGCCCCATGCTTTTAGCAGCACTGCTGCCCACAAGCCCTTTTTGTGGTTCCCTTGTCTAGCTCAATTTAAACCCAACGTGACTCTGGCTAAGAAAGGCGTTTTGCAATTGCCTACCACAAAGCGATAAGGGTCTGCTGCAGCAGATGACTTGTGTGCTTCCCTAAATGAGCCCTTCACATTTAGGAAGGTCGGCCATGTCATTTCTCTAATTTTCTAACCACAAAAATGTATATTTAGAAAGGAGCAAGAAAACTTCCTTTACCCTCAGCAATATTGCATAATGACCGAGGAGGATTACTGCAAAGGTTTTTCTTTGAGCGCAATTCTGAGAGATTGGGAACTGGAAAGCCTGAATAATAACTTATTTCAAATATGCAAAGCCAGGGCTTTCTGTGCGTTCCAGATCCCTCTGTGTTTCAGGATCATGTTCAGTACATTAGGTGTGATCCCTACGGCTGGAGCCCACACCTTAGACATCTTGAATGTTTCTCCTGGAGAGCCAAAGCCCCTCTGGGATGCTCCTGCTTGGGGCCATGATGTTCACCAGCACAGCCCCCTTTACTCCTTTACCTCCAGGCTTGTTTGACTGCTCCATCCCTCACTTTCTTCCCTGTCTCCTTCCCTTGCTAGATTCTATAGAGATTTAGGTATTGCTGTTATTACAGTTGCAATACTGGGCTCAGGAGTCTGAAGCATTTAGGCACAAACACCAATTATAACAGCCAATGATCCTATGTGTCCTATTGCTTCAGCCTTACCTCTGTGCTGGGTTTCTGGATCCCGTGTGTTGAGGAGGATATGCTGAAGTAGGATCCCTGCATGCAGATGTCAGAGAGGTGAAGTGAGGCATGTTTTTTCTGGGGTTCTTTGGCATCCAGCTTTTTTCATAGACCCATGACTGTGAGGTGCAGTGCGGGCTACACCTGTGTCTCTTTTGTGTTCTCCAACATCTAACAACATCAACATCTAACAAAAGGAAGTGGACTTTTACCATATAATTCACTGTGGCTGAGAATCATAGAATCATAAAGATTGGAAAAGACCACTAACCAACTGCCAGCCCATCACCACCATGACCACTAAGCCCTGTCCCACAAACTCTTACAGGGGGCAGTAGCAATGAACACCCCTACAAGCATATGCAGTTGTACTGAGTGCATGAGGGCTGGGAGTTTAAAAGAAATAGATGGTGATTTGGCTTGTTTTAGAAGGGGACCATCTTTTTGTTATGAAAATGAAAATGGTTTGGAAGTCACCTATTTTGCCTGGCCCAGCTTGGGCTCTGAAGCAATCGTCAGGGTGAACGCACATTGTTTTCATTAAGCATTTAAGAAAGGATTTTACTGCTGTCTTGCACAAAAATCACTAAAAAAAAAAAGTTACTTTGAAGATATAACTAACTTTGTGGCTGCGGGAGTGGGATACATGAGAACCAAATTGTGGATTGGGATGGGATAAAACTTAAAACTTGTCGTTGTTGCCTCTCGCTCATCCTTGTGTTGGAAGTTTGCATTTCAGTGGGGATACTGCATCTTGTTTTCAAACAAGATTTTGGAAGAATGCTGTGAAATGTTTCTATTTGGAAGACTAGCTTTCTCACGCTAGCTCAGCAGCACTTTGTCCTTATGCACAGCCTGATGGATCAAAAGTTCAATTTGTGCATAGTCTATTACTTGCACACTCAATAAAATAGGATGCACGAATGGCTTAGCATTTTTTTCTTTTTTTTTTCTTTCTTTTTTTTTTCCCCTAAATGCAATTTTTCCCCTCAAAGATTACTGAAAATTACTTTTGCAAGTCAGTATGAAGGCTTATCAGTCCAATGGAGTTCAGGTTCCCATATTAACTGCCTCACATTACTGTGAACAAAAAGTGCTGTAGAAACCAATGAACTACGAATGTAAAGTGCATACTGCTGATGTATGTCCCTGTAGTAACCCTTTCCATCATGAGTACCTGATAGACTTTTCTTCTGCAAACAATTCCTTTTTTTTTTTTTTTTTTTTTTTAAGTTGTGTTATAGAACCTAAACTTTCCTGCTTTGGGGCCATATCAGTCACAGTGATTGTGACTGATTAACACAGAGAGCAAACACTCCCCACTAAGGAAGCATGCAGGAAGACTGCTTTCACAGCATGCTCAAGGCATATTAAAAAAATTATGTTTCAGCACAAAAGAAAAGAATTTAGCCTGTGCGTGTCAGGCTGCTTTAAATATTTTATTTTGCCCAACTTCTGAATCAGGAAATCCCAGAAGAATGAATCCCTTGGGGCCCAGCCCTTCTAGGATGTGGCACTTTTCAATCCCATTGATTTTAGTGGACCTTGAAGGCACTTAATACTTCATAGGCTCAGTCTTGTGCTGTAGGAAGGTTACCCTGTATATGTTCAACTGTTACAGCTGCCAGGAGATCTAATAGCCTTTGATTTAGCTGACAAAGAGAAGAGCTAGGCAAGCTCAAAATAAAAACAAGGAAAAGTTCTTTAATAAGGAGGTTAATTTTCCATGAGTTATGTTACCAAAGGATGAGCTCTCATCCTGTGGGGACTGCACAAGATCTCCACCCTTGTTTCAAAAATAAAAAATAAAATAAAAAAAAGAAAAAAAAGAAATGCTACAGTTCTTAAGTCATCGTGGGTTTCATATAGGAAGTGCCAGGGAGTCTGCTGTCTGTGGTGCTGGGATGAATATCGGAGAATTACAGTCACAGAATTATGGGGTTGGAAGAGACCTCTAGAGATCATCGAGTCCAACCTCCCTGCTAAAGCTGTTTCCCTACAGCAGGTCACACAGGTAGGCAGCTAGGTGGGTCTTAATTATCTCCAGAGAAGGAGACTTCACAATCTCTCTGAGCACCATGTTTGTGATACAGAGATGGGGTGGATACTGGGAGCTTCCTTTGCTTTGAAGATGTCAGCACCCATTTATATATGACACAGTATGTGGAGGGAATAAAAAGGCAAAAGCATATTAAAAGAACATCAAAATAGCAAACAGAAGGGTTTGAATGACACTTTGCTCTCTTGCAAGACTGTACTTTGGCTTTTCCTACGTCCATCAGTCTGCACTTGCATCACTGCCTGTCACAGGGCTGCTGCTCCATGCAGACCTGCACAGTCACTCAGGATTCTGTCTTCCCTCTTGCCCCACAACATCACAGTCCTTACACCCAAGGGCTCACTGGGTTTCCTCCTCAGCTTTTCCGTGCTGCCCTCTCCACACAGGCCCTGCAGGGCCCATGGACGTGTTTCATGCTCCTGCGAGAGGAGGAAGCACCAGGCCTGCTGCACAGATGAGGAAGTGAGGCACAGAGCAGCAAAGGTCAAAAGTTTCCATCGACTTTCGGTGCCCAGCTTGAGGAGCCCAAGCATGATTTTTCAGAGCTCGGCGCTGAGTGCTGTGGGTGACAAAGTACAGCACATCCCTCTGCTGCCCTTCCTGGTGGCCTCCTGTCTCCCTGTCCTCAGGACAGGAGGTTGGCTGCTGCCACCCACCCCAGGGCAGTGAGGGAATTGCCTCATGAGGATGAGGATGCAGGAAAAGAGCTGCTAAGTGCTCTATCACCAGTAGAAGAGCCCTGCTCTGCTGACCTGGCACAGTGCACTCTGCAGGGCACGGTCACCAGGGAGGTGGCTGCCTTAACACCAGTTTCAGGTCCTCCAGCAGCTTCAATATGCAGATTCTTCATTTCTTTGGTGTGATCTGAGGAAAAGAAAATCATGTTCCCAAGGAGGTAAACACGTATTTGAGCAAAACCCCTCTTTGTTATAACCCAGTCCCTTTGGGTGCCCTGCCTTTATTTTTGTTCATCATGGTACTTAGGCTGGAGAAGAGCCTCTCGCTCTGGCACATTAATTATCACTTCAAACCTTTCAAGCTATGAATTTGTTATTATAGCTCCATGTTTAACATGCAATATTGTAAATACACTTGAAGATTAGCTTGCTGAATGGTGGGAGTAAAAAAATGAATTGTCTGCTCTTAAAAAGCTTCTCAGTGTGCGTTTCCCTAATGTACTGGCAGCATGGCACGTGGTTTTGGAGGAGTTACTCTAGTTCATTTCACTTCCTAACGTGTATGGGAGTTTATTAACCATTCACAGAACAAATATATATATATATATATATATGTATATGTATTTTCCCATGCTTGTGCTGGTTACGACCATTTGTGTGTTTGAAGAAGAAAGTCTGCCAGGTTATAATGAGTGTATCACACTTATTTTTCCCAAGGGTAAATGATTACATAGAGACCAGGGAAGGAAGAGATTGAGTCCTCTGTTTAAGCACATTATGTGTGCCTTACTACTGACCTAGAAGTTGATGGTCTCATCCCACTGCTTGTAGCTTGCAGCAATGGGTTTAGTATCTGCACATGTGGCATAATGACAGATTACTGATGTGTCGTCATGAAGGACGCACTCACCAACAGACAAAAGGTAGGACAAAGATTAGACAGAAATACCCATAGATGGGTTTAGTGGGCATGGCAGTTTTGGGCTGACAGTCGGACTAGGTGATTTTAGTGGTCTTTTCCAACCTTAATGATTCTTCTATGTTTCTGTGCTGTGGTGGAAACACTGGAAATAAGGTTTGGTTCTGCAGAAAGCTCTCCTGTTGTGTGGCCCCAGTGCAGAGAGCCCAGAGCTGCCTGATCTTCTGCCAGAGCTCCAGAATGAAGGGGAGAGAAACTGAGAGCAAATAAAAAGCAAAATGAAAACTCCAAACTCATTTGTTGTATTGCTTGTGTATATGTTTTGCTCAAGAAATAATAGAAAAAAGGGAGAAAGAAAGAAAGGAAAAGTTAGAGCATTGGCACAGGAAGTCACAGAAGCCAGAGGTATAAACCAATTCAAAAAAGCCTGATGGAAGTCATGTGAGGTAATAAATGCAGTGTTTGGGGTACAGTCTCCTACAGGAGGTGTTCCAGAAGGATGTTTCCCACAAGACAAGGAGGGGTTTGGAGGACAAGCCCTTCCCTCCAGCACTGCTCCTTGTCCCTCCTCCCTCAGTGCTCCTCTGGGCATTTGCAGCTGGGCTGGGTGAACCATCAGTCTGATCCAATCTGGCACTTCCCAGGCACTTCATTTGCCTGCAACAGAAACACACTTAAATCTGTTTGGTGGTATTTGCAGGCTGGACAAAAATACAAATCAGTTGTGTGGAGCGAGAGATTGTGTATGCAAAGTAAAGCAGTGTGCAGAAGCAAAAAAAAATATCAAAGATGTGCTGCTGGCTGACAATGGCTTGCCCTGAAATAAAAAGTAGGTCTGTCTGTGGGCACAAGGAACAGCCTGACAGCCTCCCCTCCATCCTGCTGAGCTTTGTAGGTGAGCATGTACTGGTCTCGCTCAGGCAATTTGCATGAACGGATGTGTGACAAACGGGGACAGTCCCTCCCTTGAAGTAACAGGCCACAGAAGGGAAGTTTAGCAAAAATAGGAGCCATTAGTAGTCATTCTGTCTCGCTCTCTGAAGTTCACTGAGGTTTAATTACAGCACTGATATGTTTTCGACTGACCTTATTTCCATACCTGATAATCAGTAAACTCATTACCATTTTTTAAGCTTGGTTTTGAATCCTGCTAATTAGCACTCTTTGGGTCAGCATCCAAGTTAAATACAAAGACGGGAGGAAAATTCCTAGATGTGTGTATTTCAGGTGCTCCCTGCAATGGGGACTGGTCACCCAGTGCCATCACCAGTCCTGGAGCAAAGGCTGTGCTGGTGGGTGGGTGGTGGCATTGGACTTTGGGCATTGAAACGTCTCAAAGATGGCTCTCTGCAGCTGAACCCTTTGTGAGCTCTACTGAGGAGGTCTGGAGAAGTGTGTGGCAAAGTCAGGTTGGATATTAGAAAATATTATCAGGAAGAGTGGTCAGGCTTTGGAACAAGCTGCCCAGGGAACTGATGGAGTCACTGTCCCTGAAGGTATTCAAGAAACATGTGGCACTGAGGGACGTGGTTAATGCGCGTGGTGGGGATGATCTTAAAGGTCTTTTCCAGCCTTTATGGTTCTGTGATTTCACAGCTCCTGGTTGCCTCTGTGGTTAGAACGGAAGAAATGAGAGAGGCCCACCACAGTTTGCAGCACTGCTGTTCCCAGAAAGCAGATGTGGTTTTCTCCATGTTCACCATGGTGCTGGAACAGGCCAAGGCAATGGGAAATGATGGTTGGGCTGCTCACGATGCCCCTGTTGTGGTCATATGTATCTCCATGTGCAATGCCTGCTGACACCACACTCTCCATTCCCGTCCAGAGCAGGCTGCTGCCGTTGCCACCATTGGGAATTGCCAGCAGTTTAAATGCTGAGGAGGAAACAAATAATTATAATACTTAGCACCTGGCTAACACTTTGCACATCGACAGCACAGCACAGCCATCAGCTAATGAAGTGAACGAGATGTTCAATTACGCAATGAATGTTAACGCTCAGTTAAAACCTACAGAACGGAGCACCAAATGGTAGAGCTGCAGTTTCAGCCCGTGGCTGGTAGGCATTTCCTTCCTCATCGGGGATGGTGCTTAGCAATACTTAAACTATTTCTCTTCCTCCCGTTTTTCCTGATGCCTGTGTGTAATGGCCTGTTTTTAAACAAGCCGGTCCCTTTCTGGGAGCTTCTCAGTCTTATGCTGTAAGATGCCCATTATGGTCTACGTGGAGTGTGCCAGGCAGCCTGTTCAGCTTCCTGGGAGCAGAAGGCTCTGCTGCAAGGCTTTGCCAGAGCCATGAACCAAAAGGAAAAAAAAAGTACAGTAACTGATGCTAAAGCCATCCCCTTCATGGAGGCTTTGTGAGGTGTGCGGTGCTCCAGCACGTCTGTGCACTTTCTCCACATAGCACTGTTAATGAAAGTCATGCTCCTGTCTCTGTAAGCATTTCATCCTCTGCTTTGTATCCCTTTGCCTGACTGGCTGGTAGAGCTTTGGAAGATTTGGAAAAGAGGCTGGAACGAAATCTCCTGGGGGTTCATCCTGACCCCTCGGACGGACTGCAATGTGGCTTTGGGAAGAGCACTCCCTTGGCCTTTCTGTGGGGGCTCAGCCCATGCCACACACACCCAGACCTATGCTGCTGTGACTGACCAAACAGTGCAGGGAGATGGGCAGTGTCTCACCCACTGCTGTGAGCGCTCACCCCAGGTTGTAAATACACCAGCAAATCGTTCATTAATGAGTTGAATTACATTAATATAATAATGGAAGGGATTTTTTTTTCTCTTTTGGTTGAGGGAATAAATAGGAACACTTACAAGAACAAAGCAATGGAAGCAGCAGAGGAGATGGTGTTTTTAATGAAATGTGTATATTTGCTTGCAAAAATGTGCTACGGATGCATATGCCAGGTAATAAACAAAGGGCTGAAAATCCATCTGATCAGCAAGTCTATGACGAGCTACTAATTAGGTGTCTCTCATTTAGGAAAATCCACTATGCTGATGGCGTTTTATTGTTGGGGGGGTGGGGGAGGACACGACAACAGGGCAGTGCTGTGCTGGAGCAGTAATGGGACAAATTGAGTTGCAAGCAAATCCATCCTCCACCTTCCCAGAGGTGAAGGCAGACCCACCAGCACAGTGCCTGCTCCAGCAAAGCCCTGTTGCTGGCAAATGTAAAGAGAAGCAGTGCAGAGTGGGCTTCAGCTGCGGACTAAAACCATTCTTAAAAACAAATAAATAAAAAGTGGTCTTCATAAAAGAGACTTTCTTGGCCATGATCATTATAGTAAATGGAAGCAAAGAGATTAATAATGAAGTAACCCAAGCAAATCAAACAACGCAGACTGTCTCACATCCATTTCAGGCTGAAGTTCGTTTTGGCTCATGCATCTGAGCCTGAGTGAGTTTCTCTGATTGATGGCTGATAGCTCACATCCAGTTGTTGTGTTTTTTTTCCCTTCTTCGTTTTACACTCAAAGGGTTTTTGAAGGCACGGTTTCAGAAATACCTATTGTCTAAGCCCAAAAATACATAGGTAGTTTCTAAATTGATTTTTGTAGACAGCTGCTATTTCCATTTCATTTCACTCGAGAAGAAATTATCTGTTCAGTTATTTTGCTGGCTGTGACAAACAACAGTCAAAAAACCGTATGAAAAATAAAATAAAACAAAGAGTTGATGACAATGTTATGCCTAGGTAGACAGACAGATAGAAATAAAGGCGCCCGCTTTCCCTCACACACAACATTCAGTGTCAGACATCAAAGTTCCACTCCATGCTGAGCGCAGTGGCAGAAAAGCATCTTCCCAAGGCCATAAATAACCTGGTCAGGCCGTAATGCACTCAGTCAAGCCCATGCTGAAGCACTTTGCTTCGCGGGGTCAGAAAGAGTGAATCAATTACATTAAAAAATGCCCACTGATGGGCATCTCCCACCTGCTGTAGGGCTGCTCCCAGCTCGGTAAGGCATTTCTGGGCTGAATTCCTGCTGTAAGGCTCCTTAGTGTGGCGGGGGCTGTGTCACATTGCTAATGGTGCAGTAGGGTTTCTGGAGCCTTGCGTAGGAGTTGTTTTATTTATTATTTAATTCTAAATAAGCACAATAAATAAATCATTTCGCTGGCGTGCTATGCTGGTAGGTGCAATGGAGAAAGCAAAGATGGATGGGTAACGTCACATTTTAGCCTAGTAGCTGTACAGTTTCATGTTATATTTACGCCGTTTGATGTTTAGCTGCATCAGTATCAGAATATTAAGAGCATTTTTTTTAATCAATAATTAAACCTGGATTTCATTATTATTCAGAGCGTATAAATTTACAGGACAGTCGTATTAAACACGTTACAAATATCACACCGTATGTAACTGCGCTCACACTAATTGCACATTCTGGCACATTATGGGGTAATGATGCTTGAAGTTACCAAACAGTTCAAAGATCAAAGGCCACGCAGTCAAAGATTTTAAAATAAAGCTCCTGATTTGTGAATTGATGATAATGTGCTAAATTTGACCTCTTCCCCTCATATAAGTAACCATATATAATTATATAATAATTACCCTGCAGTCCCACAGCAATTACAGAGTCATTCTACGGGTGTGTGAGCCCTGATAAGGACTGTGATACCTGGCATCTCTCCTGCCCGCATCTCTAGCTTGCCATCACTTGCACATGTGAAAATACATGGATATAAAGAAGTTATTTACAATAAGGGTGATGAGGCACTGGCACAGGTTGCCCAGAGAGGTGGTGGGAGCCCTGTATCTGGAGACACTCAAGGTCAGGCTGGACTAAGCTCTGAGCACGTGATGGAGCTGTTGGTGTTCCTGTTCATTGCAGGGGAGCTGGAGCAGATGGCCTTTGAGAGTCCCTTCCAACTGAAACAATTCTATGATTCTATAAATAACCCGAGTTCCCAAGTTTGTTTTGCTGAGAATTTCACCAAAGCTGGAGTTTTCTCTCTGGTTGCTGCCTCTGCCTAATTGGGAGCCTACGGACATTAGGAGCTCAGCAGAACATTGTTCACTCATCTTCAGTGTTGGAAGCTGAGAGGGTCTGGTGGGCACCCAGGGTGCCCTGCAGAAAGCTGAAATGGGAAGGCTGCTTTTGTGTTGCTGTCCCCATTCAGAAAACAGAGCGAGCAAGAAAGAGCCAGGCAGCCTGACCAGGAGCCAAAAGGAGGTGATGATGTGGTTATCCAGAGAGATTCCTTCTATTACTTGAAAAATCAGTGAGCAGATTTAGAGAGACAGGTTGATGTGCTCGGGAAGATCAATGAAGATGAGAGCTTCATTGATGGCATATGCTTGGGTTTAGACATAGGTGGCAGCTCCAGCAGCAGTGACAGCAGAAAGAAAAAGCCCATCCTGGTCTGCAAGCTCCTCAAGGCACCCACTCAGCCCATTGCATGCTGACCCACAGGGGGACCATCCTCGAGTTTCATAAGCTGGAAATGTTGTTGGCAAAGAAAGGAGGAAGGGGCTTGGAAAGAAAGTGTTTGAGGGACAATAGAGATAGCTGTGAACACTGGAGCACCGACCTCCAGATGCACACAGGGTCAGTGGAGAGCGTATATCAAATATGTTAGCAGGTACTGGGAGCCAAGAGCTAATTTTAAGGAGGATTGGAAGATATTCTCATTGCTTCAGCAAACATTTTAAAGCAACTGAAGCAGTTTCCAGCGTTATGGAACTTTTCGTTTGTTTCATACAGGGTCCCTTGCAGATGCTTTCAGATGCCCAAAATTCAGAGAGCTGAAGTCATGGACTGTTTGCTTTCTGCAGTCAACAAAAGCTGAAAACTTAATTTTCCTAATGGCTGTAGGACTTTCTGTCTGAATTTGTATTTTAATAAGCCGTGTAAAACGCGCAGTGATATATGTGAGGAACATAATTTAAGGCAGTGGTTAGCAAGCAAACTTTGTGATGGCCACGGATGTGACTCCAGACAGTTAACTGTGGTTGTAGATTTACCAAAGAATGGGTTCTTTTAGGAGTTATTTGCAGAATCCATTTTTTATTGCACTTTACTCTCAAATCCACATACATGAACTGATGCTACAAAGTAAACTGGAACAGATCCAGTGCTTTGCTCTGCTCAAGTGCTGCATAGCATTTTTTTATTCCAATACAACTGTGTTAATAATCTTCCAGTTCTTCTTAGCTCGAATACGAAAGACTCTTTGGAAAACTTCAAAAAATGGGAATGTTTTAGGTTTGTTAACTATGAGAAAGGAATATATAAATGTACAAAACAACTAATTAGCCAAGCGGGATCCTGATAAAAATGAGTGAGAGTGAGGAAAAGATTGTGGACAAAGCATGAAGAGTTGAATTTCATTATTACGTGGTTTTTTTTTACTCATTTAAAGAAAAGAAATGCCGGAGTGGCTTCAGAGGACTTAATGATGGGGGCAGAGAAGGAAGTCCAAAGGGCTGCAGGGACAGGGTAGGAAAGGGTCAAACCCAGAATGATGTTCCAGTGATTCAGCAGTTCTCTGTTTCCAGAGGATTCAAAATACTGACACTGGGGGTTGAAGGGGGAGTTTTAAAGACAATCGTAAAGTGTGAAAGTTTATATGAATACGTGCTATATGTATATATATGCTATGTGCTATATATATATATATACATACACATACGTGTGTAATACACAGAGAGAGAGACCCTCGTACATGTGCCTGTGGGTGAGTCTCTACACAAAATATGTCATTTGGGAGTGGTGGCATCCATGTGAACAATTGCTCTGCATCTGGGGAAAGTGTTTGAGTACTGTAAATCACCAAAGAGTTCAAAAACCAGGGGACTAATATAAAAAATTAGGAAATTAAGACTAATCAGGTTATTCAAGTGGAACTATTGTATTTCATTCAAAGTGCAGTAAACATATGGATTAATCAGCCAATAAGACCACTGAGGCAAAAACCATGGCTGGTGCCCTGGAAAAAAGAAAAATTGCTCCTTATTTTTTTAATTTCCACTTGTTCATGGAACAGAAACAAATATTTGGATGACTGACAGTGGAAGTAGATCTGCCAGTGAAAGTTGTTTGAAGCCATTCGTCACAGACACAGTTTTCAATCTGTTGTTTTAATTTATTTTAAAACAAATGGAGGTGTTTATTGTCTGGGTGTGTTGAAGCCTGCCCGATTCAAGTGGTCCATATGCAATTTACAGCGTGAAATAATCCATGTAGGTATTTTAACTTATCCTAAATCTGAAGTTGTGCTTATCTCTGCCTGGTTCATCTCACTGAAGATTTGGGGTGAGCATGTTTTGTACCCTCAATGGGCACCACAGTGCCTGAAGTAATGAAACTCGCCCTGGTGGGCTGACTGATGAGATCAACTCTCCTGGCCCTCCATGGGTGTATGGCACTGCCCTGAGCCCACAGTGGTGAAGGCAGAACACAGGTCCTGTATTTACATAGTGAAATCTCACTTGTCTTACAGCATCCTTGGGAATACCTCAGCAGGGGGAGTTGCGTGTCTGAGGATGCAGTCTCAGCCTTATCTAAACACTCGCAGAATTGCTCAAATAGTTCATTAGTACCTTATGATGTGTGTGCTTGCATTCCTCGTCAGTGCTAATTGCAAAGCAGTATCTCTGTCTTATGGCCCCCCAAAATGAGGGACTGCAGGAGAACATCCCACCCCATTTAGCAAAGAGCCTGGCTCAGGCTGACCTCACTGAAACAGATTGCCTTCCAAAGCTCAGAGAAGTCCTCCTGAATGTGAGATGTTAATTGTGGCAGGAATTAAGGATTAAGCAGTCATGGCTTCAGGTTACTATTGGGAACGGAAAGCAGGATTACAAAGGAAACTGGGCCATGCCCTCACAATGCTATTACCCCAGTTCTTGAGTCTAAAAAACCTTTGAAACTCATCCTTGGTGACCAATAAAAACGAGTCTAAATTGTGCTTACTGGGGCCTGAGGAAAGGAGCCACAACAGTGCAGCCATGGCTTGGACATCTTTCAGCACGGAAGATAGCATCAAGGACAAAGAGGTGAAACCTAGCCTTGATTTATGTCCTCTGCAACCTTTATCAGTGCCAGAGCCACAGTGCCACAGCCACAGCTCCTGTCTGGGGACAGAGCCCATGTTGGGGCCACATGGTTGTGTCCCATGTCCCTGCAAAGTGATATGAAGTGAATGCATTGCAGGTGCCAATGTATTGCAGAAATAAATGCATTGAAGAAGTGGTTGCATTCCAGAAATAAATGCATTGTGGATGTGAATGCATTGCATAAACATTTCCCCTTGGGCAGAGCACAAGTCCCAGAAAGTCTGGCCTCTAAGCCGGGGTAGGGCTGTGTTTGGCTCCCATGGGCGCATCAGCTCCATACCCTTATGGCACCCACCACAGGGCTCAGCCTTTGGGTGAAGCCTCTCATTTGTGGTGGTTCATCCCATGTTAAAAAACACCGTATCTGACCCCAGAACACAAAGCCATAGATATGAGTGGGAAGAAAAAGAAATTCCGTAGTTGAAATTTATGATGTGGTAGCACATATTTAATAACCAATTAAACCCAAGATTTATCGGGAGTTAAATTACATTTGTATTATAAATAGAACTATAATATACTGTTACAGAACAAAAGCAAAACATCTTAGCATTTAATATTGTAAGAGACAAAGCGATCTAATGGACCCTAAATGTTAATGGGTGTAAAGATTTACACTTTAATTGCATTTTAGGTCATCTTATTTCACAGTGTTCTTTCTATCTGTGTACATAGAAATCAACAATGTGCTGCAACATTGAGTGGCAAGACCGACTTTAGGAAACCTGCTATTATAGGCAAGATCACTTTCTTACTTATACATCCTTGCAAACGTTTTAATTGCAATGGGCAGTGGACTTTCACTGACCTTGGCTGTGTGCATGTGAGACCTTCATAGCAAATCAAGCCAGTGGGAAGTGTGGGATGGGAAAGCCAAGAGGGAAGGAGTGGTAACAAGATGATTTCTGTTTGCAAAGCCAGCAAACAAACAGTATTCGATTTGGGGATTTGCTTTATGGCAGGGAAGAAAAAAAAAAAAACCAACAACGCAGCAACAACTAGCAAATGATGAAACATAAAATTAAAACTAATGATATTATCAGATAATAATGTCATGCTTATTAAAGTATTACCATCTGTAATCCAACTTGGGGATGATGTCTGAGGCTGGCATTTGAGGTGATGCTTTCGTAGCATGCAGAAATGCTACAAACTTCCCAGAACCTCATCACCCGCTCAGAAAATGTCTCTTTGAGTCTGTGTAACTGCTGCAGGATTCATCAGCTGGGTTACAGTTATAGATGAATCTAACTCATATTACATTTGAAAAAATAAATGTGCACTAAAAGTAATTAAAGCATGTTGGTTCATGAATAATACACCATTTTACTACTATTTGCAGAGTATAATGAGACAAACTACTAAATTGACAATGAATGCTCTATTATGTGATTGCCAACTGTTTTATAAGATATTGAACAGATTCATTTATTCTATCATCATGTGCATTATCAAGCTATTGCTTTTTAATAAATTAATTTATCCTGCGTCTCCAGAGCCCGGCTTTGAGATCTGGCTGAAGGCATAAATGAAATTAATTTTGTGGTCGGAGCGTAACCGCGCGCTCAGTGCCTCCCAAATAACGCCCGCAGCGGCAGGAGGAGGATGTTGGGCTGGGGCACGCTCCGCTAATTGCAGTGGCCAAGGGTGCTCCCAACAGCAGCTGTTGGGAACGCTGTCTCCCCAAAAGCTCTCTTCTGCTTGGTTTCCCTTTCCCTGCCCTTCGCCCCTTCCCTCCACCACTTAAATTGTTCAGTGGCCTCAAGCTGGTGGCAGAGATTCATCCCCACTGGGCGATGGTGTCAGTGGGGAAACAATATGGTGGTGGGGCCACGGTGCAGGGCTCTCCATCAGCTCCCAGAGCACCACGTGGTGTCCGTGCAGCCCCAGTGCTGCCGGTAAACAGCTCCTAATTACGGCTGTTGACAGGGCTCACCGTGTTGCAACCAACCTCTCTGCGGCGTTATTATTTCTGAAGGGAGCGTTTCTCCATATTTTTAACAATAAGTCTGACAGGTGTCATATTAAAAACAGTGCTTAATTCTAATGCAACTATTCCCACCCGCCCTTCCCTTCTCATTTTTGCGCCTCTGTAATGCATGAATTTCTCCTGCTCATAAAGATTAAAGGAGCAGCTTTGCTGGAAGGAAAATACTCCTGGTGTGTTTGTAGTGCGGGTGAATAGAGATGGGCTCAGCCCTGGCTCCAGCCAGGGAGAGAGAGAAAGAGAGGGGAGCAACGGAGCCTTTCCTGGGAGGGAGGAGAGCAAACCAGGAGCCATTGAGGCGACCTTTTGGGCTCCGTTTGAGCCGTGCTGGGCTGTGGGCTGCCGTGCTCGGCTGGCGGCCACCCACCAGAGACCCGGCCGGGCCAGCAGCTCGCTTAGAAGTTTACACTGGATTTAAGTCAAAATGCTCAAACGTGGCTGTTCAATCACTGCTAACTGTGTGCTCGGCAGGCAGCTCCCTGCAGGCTCCTCGCTTGTAAAATCCAATACGCCACATAAAGCACCAATTTACGGAGGGGCAGGGGGGGTGCAGGAGGGATTTTTCTCCCATCCTTCCTGCCTGGTTTCTTGTGTCACTGCCTTGCGTGGGGTTGGGATGGGTTTAATGCATCCCACACATAAACTGGGCAGAAATACAACAGTAAGGTGCAACTCCGTCCACATCTGGAGGTTGAAATTGGCCATGGAGTGTGTCCAGAGAAGGGCAACAAAGCTGGTGCAGGGTCTGGAGCACATATCTTATGAAAAGCAGCTGAGGGAACTGGGATGGTTCAGTCCAGAGAAGAGGAGGCTCAGGAGAGACCTGATCATTCTCTACAACTCTCTGCAAGGAGGTTGTAGTGGGGGTCAGCCTCTTCTACATTACAGCAATAGGACAAGAGGGAATGGCCTTAAGTTTCACCAGAGCAGGTTCACGTTGGATATTAGGGAACATTTCTTCTCAGGAGTGGCGATGCACTGGCACAGGGAGGTGCGGGAGTCAGTGCCCCTGGAGGTGTTCAAGAAACATGGAGATGTGGCACTGAGGCACATGGTTTTGTGGGCATGGTGGGTGTGGGTTGGGGCTGTGCTCAATTGTCTCAGTACTCTTTTCCACCCTTAATGATTCCATGATTCTACAATCTCTAAAGTCCCTCCCAACCCAAGCCATTCTGCAACTCTATGATCTGTGCTTTCCATAGTGTGGGAACTGCCCTTCCTTCAGGCTGCTCACCCACCCACATGGTGCAAGCCTCCTTCCCAAAGCCTTGGCTAATGTTTGATTTCTGTAACAGCTCCTCCAACAGAGTGACGATTACCAGCCATAGCAATCTCATTAAACATTTGGTGATTTGCTTTGTACCCCCTTAAGACAGATGATTTTCTGGGATTCAGAAAAAAAAAAAAAGTAATATTATTTCTTCCTCTCTTTTTTTTTTTTTTTTTTTTTTTTTTTTTTTGCATAAGCAACTGCCCAGCAAATTGATAAGAGCCCTTTTTAATTAGATAGTGAAGTTGTATGGGTAATGTTCCATATAAAAGGTCTATAAAACACAGCAGAATTAATAAAATGATTGCTTCTCATTTAAATCGGGTCCTCCAAAGGGATCCGTATGTCTTGCTTTGGTCTGTTTGTGGTACTTCTCTCCACCACCCAGCCATGAATTGATTAAAATCACATTCCTCATTTAAAACTGGAGCCCAGTTGGTAAGAGATACTGGAGAGCAATTAAGATCTGTGTGCAGACACATGAACCACCCCCTCTAACCTCATAAAAAACACACCGAAAGGAATCATTGTGCATTGCTTGGATTATATGCAAACACAGCTCATGTTGACAGCTACCTCTGGATGACTCCATCAGTGCACACTTTATCTCCAGCTGTCCAAGTAATTTTCCCAGGATTTCGCCCCTCTTTTTCACTCCTCTCCACACAGATGGATTAGAGCAACAAACGGTTTACATGCTGCACATCATTAGCTATCCTCCCTCACTACCCAGCAGATAACAACTGGGCTCTATCATCAGGACATTCATAACACCTTGACACTTTTACAACTACGCTATTCTCTGCCAGAGCAATCTTCTCTTTTAAAGCACGGAGCTAATTCACCAAACACCCGTTGGAAAGTGCTCTGCAAAGGCAACAGGGGTTGGAGAGAGAAGAAAAAGCACAGCCCAGAGCAGGCATCCAGTAAATAACATGGTTAGCCCTGTAGGAAATCAGTCTGCCCCAGCCACTCCTATAGGTTTGCAGGATGGGAAAAACTGTGTGGATAGAATCGGTCTTGTTGGGTCTGTTTTCCATTTGGGGTGAGGGAGCAGCTCTCTGCTCAGAGAGTTTCAAGCCAGACTGAGCTCAGACTGAGTGCCTTTGGGGCCCTTATCCTTCGGCCAAAACCATGCTGAAGGCCAGCCACAAGCTCAAAAGGCTGAGAGCTTGAACTCAGCTGTTTAGGAAGATCTTTGCAATCCCAATCCCATGGGATCACCTCACCAGCAAACTGTAAGGCACTGGCCTCACCACCAGCTGGGCTGGTTTTCCCAAACTGCCTCCAGACTCAGGGCACTGTGACTCTGAAAGGTTTATTAATAATAACGCTGCGTATGCCCTGCGTAGGCTGGGACTGGAGCTTCAGATACAGGCTTACACTGAGAACAAAACACAAGCCTGAATCAGCCACTCTGGATGGAAAGAAATATGTCAAATTGTAGCAGCATTTTCCAAGCTTCTTCAGCATGCACCCCTCCCACCCCCCACCCCGCCCCTCACCATATATTTTAAAGTATGGTACACGCTTGTTTAAAAAAGAAATACATAAGGAGAAAGAGTAATTACCGTAGCTTAAATTCAGCCTGATAAGAAGGACTTGCACAGTTTGAGCAGCTGTTCCACTGCCATTCAGATTATGAAAATATAATCCTAGAGAACCTTGTCAAGATAAATACGGAGCATGAAATGTATAGGCATTTTTTCCCCAGCCGCATATAATGATCAATTCCAAAGCCACAAGTGATACCAAAGGACAAAATAAGATCTGTCTAGACTTTCTCCCTTACAAGATATTGATCATTCCAATGGTAAACTGGTTAGTATAAGTGTTTTTGGCTTGAAAGGTCATGAGCTTAACACCTGACAAGGAGTTATTCAACCTTGATGTAAGTCAAATTATTGCAGTGTTGCTGGAAAGACCTTCTTTAATAAAAATACCTACCTGCTCTGAGAATATCTAAAATTTGTCTTCCAGATGTCAGGAGAAAATTAAAAAAATAAAAGCATGTGTTTTTTTTTGCTGGTTCCCCTCTATCTGCTTTTGCATGTGAAGGTCCCTGCAGTCATCTCCTTTCTGGGTGGATCATGGACAGCACGGACAACACCTCCCTTTCCTTAGGAGCTTTGGGATTTTGCTCATTCATAAACATGGACGTGACAAGACACTTTTATATAGACAGGGACCAAAAAAAAAAGACTATTTAGGGGATAACCGTAGGACTGTGAGGGGCTTGATGCAAGTTGACTGGATCTTTTCCAAGAACTATAAATACACGCTCTCTTTTGTTTTATCCAGTTATTTTTGTTTTGCTGATATGATACTGGTTAAGGTTAATGGGGTTTGCTTTAATATCAGACACAGGATCACTTAACTACCTTTAATGAACACCCGAGTCAATGCTTTGTGCAGTGATTCACACAGACATTGCCTCAGGTAAATCAACTGGAAAAATGTAAGCCAGTCAAATAAATAAATCTGACTAGCTGTAAATGTGCCAAATTTTACACCAAAATATATTTGAAAGCCAATGACTTACTTAGGCACATCTAGGATATTAAAACAAGAGGGTTTGGAGTCTGTTTCTTTTCAATTGCTTTTCCTTTTTAATGTCCTGCACATCCCTCCTGCACTGAAACAGAGCTGAGTGTAAAAAATTATTTTCACAAGTGTTTCTAATAGAAGCAGACGCTCTGCAGCTTTCTGCCATTTTTTATGTGGAATGAAAATGAAAAAAAAAATGCAAGGTTGGTTGTTTCTTGTTGGTTTTTTTTTTTTTTTTGCTGGCTATCTCTTTGTAGGAGAGGGGAGAGACAAAAGGACAGAGAAGGAAAGAAAAAAAAAAGGGAGAAAGAAAAAAGAGGAGAGAAAGAAAGGGTGAGAAAACACTCACTGAGAGAGAATTTACCTGAGTTGGAGAAAATGGGGACAGTTACATGCTCGTTAGCTAGGGTAATGCACCAGTGCCAGTGAGTATTTATTGACCAGAAACTGATCAACTCAATATTAAGTCACCGGGCAGCTTGCTTTCATACTAATGCAAAACTATGCTGACATTGAAAATGCTTTCCTGAAAGAGAGAACTACATGGGAGGAAAATAGCTGCCCAGGTGTTCTTTGAAGGAAGGTCAGCAATCTCTTTAAGCACTGAGCAGTGCCAGCCACGGTGCACAGCTCTGATGTCCTGAGCTGGGAGTACTGGTGTGTGAGAGTAACTCATGTTTTGGTGTGGAAAGGAATAACAGTCTTTTTGAGAAGACTCTTGCACAAGTGACAAAAGGTAATTAGTTTTTCACCCCAGACAAACTCCAGGCAACTCAAGGAATTTGATTGTAACCAACACCTCAACTTCCAAGCACTCTGACCCATACCAACAAACCTTCCAGGAATTACCTTTCTGCAGCACAGAAATACCAGAAAGAGCTTTTTTTTTTCTTTTCTTTTTTCCTTCTTTCCAAAACAGATAACAAAAGAGATGTTGTTCTTGCTGGAAGAGCCCTTTTTATTTCTTTATTCTGCCAAACACTTTGATGCAGGAGCAAGAGCTGGCCTTGGGGTAGCAGCCCACTGTAGAGGAAGAATGACTGGCAGGATTGCTTGTTTAGGGAAGGCAATGGCAGCACAGGCTGTGCAGCAGCTATAAGCAAGGCCATATTGTTCTTATTGCTGCTTTAGGAAAGGCTGCAGCATTGGGTAAGGAATTCAGCGAGCAAGCATCAGTGGGGAAGTCAGCAGCTGCTATGGCTGCACTTGGGCAGAAGGATGAAAGATGCCAAGGGCTTTGGAGAAAAGAAAAAACTCCCATTTCCTTGGTATATCAGCTGATTCAGCCTAGACTTGAGCACAGCAGTTTCCAACTTCCTCGCTAAAAAAATTTAAGTTCCAGAAGACAGAGCTCTTACCTGCAGAGATTTCCACCCTTGTGAGGCACAGTAGGCTGAACACTGCCAATCTAAGGAGAGCCTGCACTGAGCTAAGGTGAGCTGGAAATGCAAAAAATCAAAGCAAAACACAACGTGGTTTTTAGGTACAGCTGTGACGTCCTCATTCTTTACAGAAGTGCGGTGGGGTTTTCCATAGGAGGATGCTAGGCGTGCTCCTCGCAGGTGACTGCATGCCCTATTGGAACACCTATGCAACAACTGAGTCCAGATGAGACAAATCACAGGAGACAGACTGTTAGCAATAAATCATTTAATAAGGGGGTCATATAAGCTTCTATTAACAATGTGTCCTTCTATTAATGTGTTTATATTCTGTCCACAGAAAAATGTGATGCTGGACTGATGATGGCTTAGGACAACGTTCTGGCACGAAGACAGCAACAAAGCACAAAAACAAAACAAAACAAAACAAAACAAAACAAAAAAAACCCAACAAATTAAAAAAAGAACTCAGAAAGAAACAAGAAAAAAAAAACAGCATTCTCTTGGTATCAACGAGAAGCTCTTTATTTTTCCTCAAGTTTTCTTTTCTAAAAAAAAATAATAATAATAATTAACTGAGACATTTGCAGAAATGAGACAAACTTTCTCTTCAGGTGACAGTATTCAAGAAAGCATGTTGTTTTATTAAATTTAAAGAAAAACAGAAGAATTTGGATTGGGGTACAGTAACGGGAGAACTGAGAAACTGAATTTTCCAAGGAAAAAAAAAACAAAACTCCTTCAAACTGTGAACTGAGAAATGGATGGAGATGCCACTTAACCCCCTGATTACACCCTGTGCGTTCTTTAGGAGATAACATCATCTTTGCTAATTCTATGATATTAGGGAATGGTTTACAAAATATCTTTTATTATAATCTTTTGAGACAAAGGAAATATTTAGCTGTGATTTTGACATTTCTGTTTGGAAGTCTTCTTGCACCCTCTGTTTTTAGATAGCATGGATGTATTTGCAGCCAGCGGTCAAGGGCAGGAGAGATTTCTTTCCTTAATAATCTTTTTATTCGCCACACCCAATAAAATCCTTGCAGGGAAAACGAATCAACACCACTACCATATCCCAATCGATACGTACAGCCTAACAGACAGTAATTATCAAAATAAAGAGGAAATCCCATATTGGGCTACACACCTAACCCATTAATCCAAACAACAGAGAATATCCGTGGCACTGCGTTTCTGCAATAGCACAAAGCACGCCTCCTTGGGTTACACTTTGAACAGGCTATAATCAAAAGAAGAGAAGCACGACTAACTAAGCCCCAGGAAGCCGCATTGTCCCTTTAACCCGCCGTATTCCCCATTTCCCACCAGTACTTAACATTTTTCACTATGTTGCGACTGCTATTATTTCATTTAACACCGGTTAATCTCTATCGGAGGTATACGGAAACCCTCTAGATGATAAGATTGGACGGGCTCCAGCGCTGGCAGGTTCCGAGCACGCGGGGTGTTCCGTCACGGGGACCTCCTGCCAAGCTGCTCGCGGATCAGCCTCTCGCTCAGCTCCCATAGGGCCGTGGCCGTCAGCTCACTGCGAGCCTCGGCCGAGGGCAGGCAGCGGCAGCAGTTGTTGAAGTACATCCCTCCCAGCCCCTCCAGCTCGGCGGCCGTTGCGCAGTAGACGGTCGTGGCGGCTCCTTGTTGCTGAAACGCAGGAGAAAAAACAACTATTGAAAAAACCCTATATATGTGTGTGTGTGTGTGTGTGTGTATTCACGTATGTGTGTATATTTACATAGAGAGAAGTACAGATAGTTTTATCGCTGTCAGTTTGGTTGCAGTCCTTCGGAGCTGTGCGTCTTTAGGAGAGCATCGGTAAAAGCACTGCAACCGAAGCATGCTGCCTCTCTGCCTGACGGCCACTTATTTACTACGCACCCTAATGAGGGTTTATTTTTCCTTTTTCTTTGCTCTTAGAGTGAAAGATTTAATCCAGAACCACATTCTCCGGTCTCTGCTCTTTTGCTCTTTTTCAACAAACCCTGGGTTGGCAGCTGGGAAGATGCTGAAAAAAGAAAAAGAAAACAAAATAAAACAAAAAAACCCTACAAAACCAGAAAAGTTGATCCAGGAAACCAGAAAAGGTGATCCAAATTTCAAAGCAGCACCTAAAAGCTCCCTTCCAACCCCGAAGCTGCAGTGCCACTGTTTCCTAACCCTGACAAGCAGTGCAAACTGACAGGTGCATGTATTTTGGTGGGTTGTTGTTTTTCTTTTTTTAATAAGCTTCTCATTCAAAATTAACCTGGGCACTCCAATTAAGACCTATCATATAAAGTGCAATCGGGCTTTGTGCCAAACCAGCCCCTCTATCTCCGATCAACAGTTTTGCTGTGGCCATTGTCACCACCGCAGTGCAAGGGTGGTTTATCTGCTGCAGGCAGAGAGGCCGGTTCTGCAGAGACATGAACCTCCCCAGTGTTGTTTGTTTTCTCTAATAATCATTGCTCATCTCTTATAATGCTTTAAGAAACAGAGCAGGTAGATTAGAGGCTTCTGTGGAGCAGAGATTTTTTTTTTCCTTTCTCCTTCTTTTCTTAAACACAAAGTGGACTTATGCGATGAACGGGCTTCTCTGAATTTCTCCTACAGAAAGCAGGAGGGCATGTGGGCAGCAGTGGGTACACCCCAGGGATGGGGCACTCAGGGCTGCAATCACAGTGCCAGGAGAGCTGCAAAGAGAGCATGAAACTGGCTGCCTTTGTAAACTGTAATTAAAAATAATAGGCAGGAGTGCAAAGCAAGGCACTGCGCACAACGCTAATTTAAAACCGATAGTTTATCAGGCATCTTATGATTATTTATGTACATCTTAGTCCTTGCTGTGGTAACTCATTATGAGCTGATAGGAATCAGAATAAAGAAGCTGCCAAGTATGATAGGAAAAGTAAACGAGCAGAAATTAGACGTTGCCACATTCAGATAATTTAATGGGAAAAGGGAATGAGCTTCAACCTCTTGTGATTTTCCTGAAGTTGTTGGTTTTTTTTTAATCCCGGCCTTTCAGCATCACAACCAGGGAAACTCAGGGTGCTCAGCCTCCAAAAACTCTATTCTGCATTTTCATCCTTCAAGGGCGGCCTTTCTAAAAAAAAACCAAAAACCTCAGTTCTCCTTAATTGAAGTGTCTCAATTTTGTAAAGGCAAAGAAAGGCGGATGTGTCTGCAAGATAGGCAATTTTCTCAGAAGATGGGATTAAACTGATAATGATGGCTCCACGGCTTAGGAATGATCTCCCGTAACAAGGTAAACCAAACCTGCCTGTATTAATGCATATATTTATCGTCAGGCCAAAATATTTTTAGTTACTATAATGCAATCTTATTAAATCACTATATTTTTTAAAAAAGAGAAAGTATCTTAAAGGCAGTAGCAGAAATGTAAGAGAGTTCTACTAAAGTTCATAAGTTCATAAGTTCATAAGGTTGGAAAGGACCTATAAGATCATCTAGTCCAACCATCCTCCTATCACTATCTCTACCCAACTACTAAATTAACTCCTTAAGCACCTCATCTAAACGCTTCTTGAACAGCGCTAGGGATGGTGCCTCAACCACCTCCCTAGGCAGGCCATTCCAGTGCCTGACCACTCTTTCAGAAAAGAAATGCTTCCTGAGGTCTAATCTAAATCTTCCCTGGCGCAACTTGTGGCCATTCCCTCTCGTCCTGTCATTACTTATCAGGGAGAAGAGGCCTACCCCCTCCTCACCACAACCCCCCTTCAGGAAGTGGTAGAGTGCTATAAGGTCTCCTCTGAGCCTCCTCTTCTCCAGACTAAACAATCCCAGCTCCCTCAGCCGCTCCTCATAAGACTTGTGCTCCAGGCCCCTCACCAGTTTTGTTGCCCTTCTCTGAACACGCTCCAGGGCCTCAATGTCCTTCTTGTAGTGAGGGGCCCAAAACTGAACACAGTACTCGAGGTGCGGCCGTACCAGAGCTGAGTACAGGGGGATGATCACCTCCCTGCTCCTGCTGGCTACACTAATAAAAATAATAAAATAATATTAACAGAGAACAATATTCCTATGCTCATTTGAACTATCCTATAAAGCTCCACAGCACTGTATTCAGCTGTTTAGAATGATTCAAAGCCCCCAAAGAGTATTATTATTAGTTTTTGCAAGCAATTCAACTGGACTTTTATTGGAAAGGTAAAATTAAACAGAAGTGCTCAATGCAGAATGAGAGCCCTTAAGCTATTGCTGTAAAGCGTCCGTCCAGCCAAGCCATACTTGGGCTAGCTTTAAGAGAACTCAGCTAATTCATAAATGAAAGCTTATCAGAGCAGTTCAAAATCCAAACCAAACAATAATTTATCTTTTCAAAGGAGTCAAATTTGACAATTCTTAAACAAAATTCTCAGCAAGCAGAGAACGTCCTACAGCATAACGGCAGCGCTTTGTACCTCCAACACTGGTACAACCTCGACTCCAAAAGAAGAGAATAGTTTTCCCTGTGTGTGTGTAAGATATTTACTTTAAGCGATAAAAGATTATGTGGCTGGAAGCCTAAAGCACTTTATCATGTGATGCCTCCGGTGTTTCACTGAGGACTGGATGTAAGCAATGTGCCATTTGCTTTTTGGCTGTGTATATCTTCACATCTTTCTATGTGTTTCAATTGTCCGGAGTGATTTGGTAGAAAAAAGTTCAGTTGTTCTAACATAGGAAGAAAAGTATGTCTTTTTATTATTTAAGAGAAATGCAGTCATATTTATCCCTTTGTTGTCAAAGGGTAACGCTTAAATATCAGAATAATGGACAAATGTGAACTCATTGAGCTTAGGAGCTTGATGACAACAAAAGTAAGAAACAGAAGTTAACAACCAGATTCCCAAAGCCGTTTAAGCGTTTGAATTCCTTTGGTGAACACAGACATCTGAGGATCTTAAGTGACTTGCCCAAGGACTGAGATAACACTTCAGGTCCGGCGGGACTTCAGGAGATCCCCACCCCAACAGGACCCAAGGAAGCCCATAGCGACCACGCCAGATGGGAGGGTCCTTGTGCAACTGACCCCTGTTTGGCTTCTACACCCTAGAAAGAGCCGGGGCTGCAGATAACTGCAGAGCCAAAGCACAGACAGAATGAGAAAACGCTGAGTTTCTCACTAAATATTGTTTAGACCTTCTGAACGCTGTCTTCTGAATGACATCTTTATATGCCGGGCCTTATGACAGTTTAATAACAAGTTTTAATTTTTTTTGCTCATCAGCTTTCCTGTTCACATATCAGCAGCATACGACAGCAGAGGATGTTAGGGAATCTAATTAGTAAACAATTCCATACTGCTGATACAAGATGAAACATTCTTAAACCGATAAAAAGAGCACTTTAATCACTGTTGAATGACTTTCAATGCCAAGCGGTTTGTGCCATGTCAGAACATAATTTGAAGAAGATTAGAGTACTATATAAAAGAATTAATGTTAACAACTTCGTTAAAAAACGTCTTAAACAATGAGCTTGTCAGTTGTCACAGGCTCTCCCTGATCTATTGTGATTAACATCCCCACTCCCAACAATTTAAACCAATAAACAATGCTAAAAGCTCCGGGCAACCTAAACATTTTTTTTTTCCATATGTCCATCAGTTGTATATGGTGCTAATCACCCAGGCTGGGGGTCAGCTGCCTTAACCCTAACAAAGGCAGAGAGTGGGGATGATGAATACGCAGGATAAAGAATTTGTGAGAAGCCCAACTGAATCTTTAATCATGCCTCAATGCCATTTCCGATGCCGGCAAACGTCTGAAAGCTGCTAGGCAAGCACCACACCATCAATCTTCCCAGTGTATGTAAAATTACAAGAGAATCTTGTTTTGGATTAAGTTGAAGAGTGTCTTAGTAATAAGGGTTCATCATTCTCCTTTGCAAATCATTTGTCAGTTTTGTAATACAATCTTAAACTGCAGCAGGGTGGGATTTGTAAAGCCGTTGCTGTTTATTTATAGTTGAGGCTCAAAAATCTAAATTATCCATCCTCCCAAAATCCTTTGTTGAGATAAAAGTACTAAGTAGCAGCTACCAGTTCATAGGCATTTATTTCATAACTGCAAGCTACCAATTTGTAACTGACGTTACTGAATACAAATGAATATTGGATATCTTAACAGTAAAAGAAGAGGGGTTCCTGATGTACAGCATATGGTAAAACCCTCATTAATATATATAATGCATCCGTTAGTATTCTAAGATACCACTTACACTCCTGATAAGAAAACATATTACACAGCTAATGTTTAGTTTTCAGATTTGACTGCTTTCAAATGCATGTTTGTTTTCTAAAATTAGATCCCTGCTCTGAAGCAGGTTTATGTAGGAAGCATATAAATAATAGAAACAAAGCCATAACTTATCTGTATACTTATCAGCTACAAATTAATAAGATCACTCTAAACTCTAAGGGCATCGCCTACCAGCAAGATGGAATCAGCTTCTCTGGAAAGGAGCTATTCATTTTATTACAAAAAATTAAGTATTAAGGCCCATTATCTGGGTAGCCTGAGGTGAAGTTTAGCACAGCGCATCTTAAATGACGGCCGGTGAAGGGAGGTGAATTCACAATGACACAGGAAGAGAGCAGTTGTGACAAGGTCCAGATTCAAAGCTCCAGAGAAATAAAAAGTCAAGTGCTTCCTTACAACTCTTCAAGCTTTTACTGTTAACCACCTCAGGACTATTAGGCCAAGAAAATACAGCCCTAGCACAAAAACTGCAGCTCAACACAATGGCACATGCGTCACTGAGAGTGGATCCAACCATTACACAGAAGCGTATTGCAGTGCATGGGCACTCCCATCCTTCCCTGTGCCCCTGGGAAGCATCCCGAGGGTTCAGACCCATGCTAGAGCAGGGTAAGTTTGCCCAGTATCTACAGACATGGTCATTTACTGCTTTAAGTGTGAAAAAAAGCTCCCAGCTCTGGTCAGCCTCCTGGAAGGAAGCTGCGCTGGGAATATACTTGTTTCCATTTGGGATCCCCAGCGAGTTTTAGCCTTGTGCAGGAGATTATGGGAGAACCGTTTGGTTCCTGCTGCAGTCCTCTTACTCAGAGTAATCCCAGATGCACTGTTATCTTCTGAGTAACACTCACAGTATCTGTGTGCTATTCTCCCGTTAAGAAAATTGGATTCCCCGATGGCGTTTTTCAGCAAGGAAATATGAAATTGAGACCTGCCTTTGCTCGTTTGGGTGAGTATGATAAACCAAAATCATAGCTGCAACTAAAAAAAAAATGAAACTCTGGAGCTGCCAAATATGATTCAACAAACAAATCAGGTGCAGTTGACTTCAGGTCCCATCTCCACCCAAGTGCCAGCAGGAAAACATGACCTGAACTGACTCTGCAATTACAGTCTTTTCAAAGGTCTTATTGAACCACATCTAAACCAGAGATTCTCAACCACCTCCCCTTCTCCCAGCACCACATTTAAACCAGCAAAGCATCTCTTAGAAGATAATACAACGAATAAACCCAAATCTATAAAGTCTGCTTTTTCTTCCTCTGATGTATTCCTTTTTCAATTAATTCCCAACTACAAAGACTCAAAACTCTAACAGCTTCTCTACTTGCAAGGCATAGTTGGTTTCAAGCTGTAACTTTTCTTAGTGTCATTAAGACCTTTACACATTTACAGTGTTCTTTACATACATTATAGAAGATAAATGTGCTATATTCTTTGAGTAAGGAAACTGCAGTAGTTCATGAAAGAGGATTTGTTTTCAACTGCTGAGGCATTAAGACCTACTGATTATTTCAACTACTCAATATATGCAGCTATATTTAACTTACATTCTGGGTTTTAACTTTGCAAAAGAAAATGTGTCCGTTGTAATAAATGTATTTTGATAATGCACCATGTTGTTTGTGTTACGCAACATCCCTTATGTTCTCAGTTATGGCAGGGATAGGGCTTGGAAGCTTCCAACCTCCAGCATCCAGTGTCAAACAGATTGTCTGCAACAATCACTCCGCAGGAAAAGGTGAATTACAACACATCAAGGCAGGAGCATTGGGCTGGTTTTCTCACCTCAGCCTGTACTTCCTAAGTGAACTTGGACAAGTCGCTTCAACTCCAGGTACCTCACTCTTCCCATCTGTAAAATGGGTGAGTGCTGACGTTTACCCACCTCACAGGGGTGTTGTGAGGACTAGTTCATGTTTATGCTTCCGCATCTACTGTTGAAAAGCACTGTGTTGTATTGCCAAATTGTTAAAATGATCCGAAGATTTTAAATGACGTTGGCAAAACAGCTGATAAAAATGTTAAGTACCTTTTGAAATATGCAGATTTTTCTCTACTGTATGAACTCCCTTCTTCAACCTGTGAAGTTTTCTGCTACAACAGGCCCCGTGCTGGTATCCTCCCTCCCTCATCTGTTAGTTTTTGCCCAGCTCAGCGAGAATTCGGTAAAACACTATTAGCCAGAGTACCACTGGGGGCTCCATAAATGGTTGCTTTAGAGGTAACCAGCCCTTGAAAACGAGAGCTTTCAGAGAGGTTCATCTCTCCTACACTTTGCATAGGAAAGTGTATGGTAGGCAGAGCCACCATGGCATACCACATTGCCTAACACTGGGCTCTTAGAGCTAAGCTGCCTTGGGATATCCTTCAGAAGGGCCCACATTTCCCATCTGGAATTGTATCTGCCAGCCTTTCACATCAGATAAAACCACCCCATGTTTAAGGCAGCTGCAGACATGTAGGTTTATGGGACACTACTGCTCCTTCTGCAGCACCTGGGCAGGAGGAGCAGGCAGCTCCTTATTCCTCACTTTGTTCTCAATGAAGTCCACAATCAGTTTCTGAAAATTGCTTCAAGCCTGACAGAGAGCCATCTTAAGCTTCAAAAACTTCAGTGAAGCATATGGCTTTCCCTTGCACAACCAGCATTTCAGCAGAAAGAGCAGCAGCACGCCCCATGGGCTGCTCACCGGCCTTTTACCGACACCGCATTTCCTCACTGATCGCTTCTGAATTCTCTTCTCCTGCCCACTGAACTCCTGTTCACACCCGATTTACACTTTCAAGACATCATCGCTCCACTCAAGTGGCAGTTTTGAACACTGCATGCTAATTGCTACCATCTAGCATTGCTGCTCCTTTCTGCTCGCAGTGCCATGGCATACGGAGCAGCGGTGTGATACTGCATGCTTCTCTTTGTGACTAGATGTGAGAAAAACCTCAGACAGGGTTGGGATCATGTTGGCCATGTGATGCTGCTGTCCTTTGCTCCTCTGTCCCCAGTGAGGAGCCAGAGCCCTAGGGCACCCGTCCCAGCAGCACCTCTGAACCTGTGCCACTCATTTTTTGAGACTGTGGCGTGTGTTTCTACAAACATGGGTCCCGTTATGACTTGCTGTTTCCAAAAATGGAAACCCTATGGAGGATATTGGAAATCTCCCTGAAATGTGTACTCTGCCAGCTAAGCCACGCTCTTCCAGGCAAATGCAACTTGAAGAGTTGGGCCAACAGGTTGTAAACAACAGACATACCCTGCCAGATTAGATATGCTGCTGTAACTCGGTCATCAGAATAGGGCTGGCTAGTGTTGAGACACATGCACATGAGAATCTGTTAGAAATCACTTCTGTTCCTAACTTCTGCTGACTCGAAATGTTTTACTTTATTGCTGTACCTAACTTTAATTATAGACGTACTTTATATAAATGTATGTACACATACAGTACTGTATATGTTGTATATACTTATATAGCTTTTTAATACTAATTCTAGTCAAAATTTAGAGTCCTTTCAAATGAAGTATTGCGATGAATGTCATCACAATAATGGCATTGTGCTTCCTCATTTTTAGACCAACTTTGACTTTAGATACGAGTGAAACAACCCCACAAAACGCAATGCTTTTTAAGCAAGTGACCTTTTGGGACAAATATTTAACAACCAATTTGTTTCAGTTTTAAAGATAAAGACTGTTTCTCATCTGTTGAGACATAAACACATGCACACAAATTTCAGTAATACAATGCATCGAAAAACCACAGGGTGTGATGATCGGGACACGTCATGGTAAGAAATTAACTACTAACTCTGTCTTCCAGAAACTAATTAAGGGAATGTATTTTGCAATAATACAGATCTAGCAAACAGGCCTCTAATGTCTAGGCTTAGAGATGTAAGCCAGGCACTCCTGTATTATGTATGTGTGATTTTCATAGATAGCCTGCTGTAAAGTGTGCCCTGTTAGTGCATCTTTCAGGCTCAAAGACACTTGCCTTGTTAATATTTCATTTAGTACATACTGTAGAGTCTCATTTATATTACTTCTATAATTAATGGTGATAGCTTAGGCACTGCCTTTACAAGGAGAGATCCCTGTATGTTGGTCGATGGATAATGAAAAACAATAGATATTTCATTCACCAGCAGCTTGTTGCTAGTTAGTAGGAAATTATCGTGTGTACTGTTGCTTTAATTGCCAGGGTAAATAATGCTGCCGCTGTGTTAGTGAACATTTTAAAGCACTTGATGCAAATAGACTAGAAACAAAACAAAACAAAAAATTACCTTTATTATGCTACACCTTAGCATACGGAGTTAAAAAGGTCTTCAAACATTTGCGTTCTATCATGCAAATATATCTTAATATGCATGTGCTGACTATTCAACTACTGTATTTTAGGAAATACAATTACGCTGCCTTTCTCTTCTCCTATGTAGACTGTAAATAACTGTAGATCTTTCTCTTGTTTTCCTATGTAAATATATGTAAATACTAACAAGCTATGCATGCTGATATTCTAGGCAATTTCAGGTACTTTTATAATCTGAAGGCATGTACTTGAACTGGTTTGTTAAAAAAAAAATCACTTCTCTCAAACCCTTTAAAGCTCATTAGAAATTAAAGATTTCTTACTAGACTGGTTCATTCTATCTCAGTCGCTTTTTCTTTTTTTCTCTTTTTTTTCTCTCCTGCTTTCTCAGTGCTGCCTCCCAAGACCTGCTCTCAGGGATGCACACTTAAGGCTGTTTTCTCCCATCTCAGGATGTGATCCCCTCCCCTGCCAAGGATGGGCCCCATTCAGATCCAACACCATCCCTGCTGATAAACTTCACTGGTGGCACACCAGCCATCCAGAGGGGAGAAGCCCATCTCCTCTGGTCCCACCTCTCCTTCTCCACGTTGTTTTCCATTCCCATTTCTCAGCCTTTAATCCAGCAAGGGAAGACCTAAAATGGGGACAGAGTTTTGGGGCAGATCCATTCCTCTGTCCACCTCTTTGCTCACTAGCTGCCCGCAGTCCAACTGCTTGCTCAGACACGTCTTTCTGTTTGAACACACTCTTTATGTTTCTCTTCTAGCATGCTTATGACTTTGACAGACTGCAAAAAAATAATTTGATGAACAGTTTGATAAATTTCCCCATCTCTTCCCTTCAGCTCTGTAATACTGTTTTTGGGAGCCTTTCAATTGAAGGAGTGTGAACAAAAATGAAATTACCCGAGCTTATAAATCAAATCATCTCCTGCATACAAATTTGGCAGAAAGGTTTCAATTTAACTCTTTTTCCTTCTTTTTTTTTTTTCCTTTCTTTTTTTCTTGCACTAAATGAACATTCCCATGAAGTAATAGGTGAGAAGAAAAAAGAGATGTGTTCATCCCCTGGTATGGTAAGGCTGAAAAAACAAATCCCCTCCACATTACCTCTGGAAACTAAATGCGGTGACAACTTTTTAATCGAAAGAAAACAGCTTTCATGTTTGAAGAGGCTTTTTCCAGAGGAGATGCAGATGAATGAACACATTAACTGACCGGATCTGCAGGACTTTTTAAGTTCTCAGACTTAACTCGGTGTCTCAGGAAGATCTCTTTCCAGTCCTTGAAGACTCTTTTAAGATGAATGCTTAAAAAGCCGGGATGACATGGGCATTATGTTCGAGTGCAAGCTGTACTATTCTTAAATAGAGGGCGTAGAAATGGTTCATAGGATTATTATCTTTCTACAGACAAAACCCATTACCTTCACACTAGGAGGGAAAAGCTAGTTTTTAACTTATATGAAATGAAATCAATTATCAATATCTTGCACGGTTTCCTGGCTCTGCTGGAGAGCGGCGGCGGTGGAGCGCTTCTGTTACATCGCAGCGGTGCTGAGCACAGAGCGATCTGCAGAAGGGCTTCTCCCGACGCAGGCTCCTTGTCACACCTCTCCTTTAGTACCATCACATCTGCAGCAGCAGAAAAAAAAAGTGGCGATGATTTGTATGCAGGGCTTCCACCCTGAATGTCACAGGAGGAGACAGGAATCGCGTTTTCAGACTCATGGCTATTGTGACTTTAAAGTTCCTCCCAGTAAAGAGTGAACAGGTGAATAAAAAGCAGCCACCAATGCAAAGTCAAAGGCAGTGGCAAACAGCAGCATGGGGCAGAGCATCCGTGCAGCATGCAGTCTGGGGGTGGAGAAAAGCATGCCTCTGCCACACAGTCCTACCCACCCAGCCTCTGAACGGTCTGCTCGTTGGCCACACCGGTGCCTGTTCATGGATTGTTATGAGGAAAGGAAAGTTAGCAGTGTTTGGTGAAAAAAATCCACACGCACCCTTACTTCTTAACCTGTTCCAAATAAAATCCTTCCTTCTTTCACCAGACAACATCTAATCTACTCCCAATCCATGTCCCTCAGCAGAGGGATCGCCAAGCCATACCTGCAGCGATTCCATGGGCACATACAAACTCAGACTCACATTCAGATGGAGTGCTTGCAGTATATATAAAACATAATACTCTAGAAGCAGGTAATGGTGTTTGGGAAGGAAATGTTCACTATTAAACTCTTATCTGTTTATCCCATTCATGAGATCTGCTTCTACAAAGCGCATAATGATAAATGACACATTTGCAAATTATCTTCTGAGTGCTGATGAGAAATCAGCAACCTGCAAGTTACCATGACTTTGAATGAGTACACTCCACTGCAAGTCTCGTTTGCCGAGATGCCTGCCAAATGAGTGCATTAGTATATTAGGAATCTAATAAATTGACTAACAAGCATTTGATGAAAAATAGCTGTACCATCCATTACATTTTCATCACAGCCAACAAGGCTACCGGGTTTGGAACTGTGCAGGCACAGCTGCTCAGAGCAGAGATGCTCCCAGTGTTTCCCTAGCAGGGAAGGAGCAGGGGGACACTGTCATTCTTCAGACATCTAAGGCTGCTTTCACATTTGCGATCTGAAAACTTCTAGCTTGTTAAACAGGATCACAAATGTGAGGCTAAAAGACCAAAAAGGCTTTGGCTGCACTCATGTTCTGCAGCTAGGCACTGCGATACTTAATGTGCAAGCAAGTTAGTTTCAGGAGTGGCTTACAGTCCTGCTTCTAACTCAGGGTCCTAGTGGGAAAACTAAAAGGAAGGAAAGAAATCCTCTTCCACACAGCCCTTAACCTGCGTTGTCCAGCACAAGACACCCAGTTTCCAGCATGATAAGAACTGATGATCCCTCCTCCTCCAAACACCCTCCCTGCCCAGGAAGGTTCAAGCACCCGACACATTTACACCCATAGGACTTGCAGCCTCACATAGGGTGACTGGAAGCGCGGGCTCAGCCCTGCCAGCAGCCCGAGGCTGACCCCATATGAGGCACTGAGGCTCTGTGGGTGCTCCTACAGCTCGGAGCAGGGCCGGTGCATGATGGATCGCAGCTACGTGTTTGCCTGGCAGAGCCCGTGCGAGTAAAATATGTATTTTCAGGTTAATTAATTCTAGTAAGAGCAATATACCTTTACAACTCGAGTTTCAGAAATCTTCTGCACGCTGCTTAATTTGTTTAAAGTGGAGAGGAACCCACTTCATTACAAACGCACATTTATCGTCTGCCACAAACCCCAGCAAACACTTCCAAACTACGCACGTGCAACAAAAGCCGCTTCTGTATCTTCCAGAAACGCGCTTCTGCTTTTACCTGACACATTTGCAAGATTCCCCAACTCTGTCAACAGTGGCTCTCCAGTTTTGTTTAGCTTATCATCAACAGACCCTGCTTTTGTGAGTGGACAAGTCATTTGAGTGTGCACCACAGTTATAATGGCCTGACTGACAGCTCAGCCAGATAAACACGGGAGAATAACAGACGTAGGAACAATCTGGGTATTCATTTTGTCCATTCAACCGGGTTGAAAGGATTTGCCAGCCAAGGGCACAACACTTCAGGCTAATTTGCTCAGCCAAAGCACTGCCAGAGCGTAAGGCTGCAAGCAGATGACTGATGCTGGGGAGATCAGCGTTCCTGGCTGAGGTACTTATTATTCACCTCTGCCTCATGGGAAATGAAAGCACTATTTATTCAAAGCATCCATTTGAAAGAGAAAAACATATAGAAATGAACTTTCTTACAAAACTTGAACCCTTCTCATTGCTTCCCTGCTTCTGCATAAATTCCATCTTGCTGTGTCCATAGCATCCTGTACACTGCAGCACTGTATACTGGCTGTATCCTCTTCTCCTGTTCCACATGATTTTGCTCCTGTATCTGACACCAAGCACATACTCTTTGCTGTTCATCTCCCATTTTAATGCTATACCCCTCTCAGCTGGTAAGTACGAGCTACGAGAAATGGTTTAGTAGCTTGTGGTAATAATGGTAATGGTTGGATGGCTGGACAAGATGACCAAAGGTCCTTTCCAACCCTGTGATTCTATGACAGTGGTACTTAGAGACATGGTTTAGTGGACAATATTGGTTACGATCAGGTGGACATTTGGACTAAATGACCTTGGATGTCTTTTCCAGCCTCAGTGATTCTAAGGTCTTGGAGGCTCACCTGTTTCCACAGTATCTCACTTTTCAGTGGGTGCTCCCATCTGCTCCCTCATGCTGAAAGCACATTGCAATGGCCATCATTAGCCCCTTGCATGTGCCAGCAGTGCCACATCCAACACCACAACCGAGCAATGCAGACTGGCAAATTATGCTGCTGTGCTCGTTAGGGAAAGCTTTCTCCCTACTCTCTCTCTCACATTTTAAGCACCCCGAGTTCAGAGTGACAGTCACCAGTCCCTCTGCTAACCACGTTAAAAGAAATGATGAGTAGAACAGGCAAGCTGGTATTAAGAAAAGGTAAATGCTGTTCTGACACATCGCCTCAAGCAAGCAAACAAAATAATAACAGCTTACAGCAATGACTTGCAAGTTTGCTTCCACTAATGGAGTTCCACTTTCCAGCACGTTCAGTTTTTAAGTCATTTTATCCAAGTCTGACTTCAGCAACTCTCCTTGCCCACCCAACAGCAAAAGCAAAAGCTGACAGCGGTGGCAGCAGCGTGCCAGGAGCTATGGCACAGCCCATGGAGGTGCCAGGTAGTGTGGACAGGCTGGGAACAGCATGCAGACCAGCTTCAGAGTCATCACGGGAGGAATGTAAAGTGCACCTGACACTTCTTTTGATCTACTCCTAAGAAGCATTAAAAGGCACATTAATGTGCTGCTTTGGTGCATGTTCAGTGTGATAGCTGGAGACATAACTGAGCCTTGCACAGAAGTCTAACTGGGGAGAAGAATATACTTATTGTTTCCCCTCCTGGACACACATCCTGGAGCATAGGCAGAGCTGACATTTGCATGAAGCATGTTGCTGTTTTGCATTTTAAATCCATGCAAGTTAAATGGAGATTGAATGATCACTGAATATTCTTGGTAAATCAGTCCATGTGCAGCAGTCATTCTAGGCATGCAGTAACTGGCATTGCCTGGCAGCAGGTGATCTTCCTCTAGTGCTATTGGATGCTGAAATTCAAGTGTACATATATGTGTACCCAAAAACACATATATCTATCTAAACAGCTCACTCAAAATACCAAGTAAATGGTACTAAGGCATCTGAGCATACATCTCCTGCAGCTCTTTCATGCAGCTGTTTCTTATTTCTCACTGATATCCTCACATACAAATCATATTCACATTTAGTAACAGTTTTTCTGCACTGAGCGAATGATGCTTCTTGACCTCAACAGACCATTAAGCACCTTTGCATCTCTGTGCCTTCAGTTGCCATTTTTCTTTGCTCTTTTAAGAGAATCACACAATGAACAAACTGCAAACAACCAAGGCACATGGGAAAAACAAAAACAAAACCAAACAAACCCTAACATGCAATTCCATCCTTTTTCATGACATTTAAAAAACACCAACACATCATTCCAGCAGGTGCCATTATCAACATGAAGATGAAATAAAGCTTTTCTTTGCCCAAATCCTCCAACATGTTTAGGACAGTTTCGGATGGACCCAACTTAATAAGTGTGAAAAGAAGGAAGTCCAGTGCAACTGTAATAAATTTTGTACTATATAAAAAATGAGAAATATAAAAGAAAGAAAAGAAGACACTCCAGGATTTCAGTTAGTGTACACAAGGGTTCAATAGGCCTTCCTCTTAAATGATCGCCTTACTCAGACCCTAAAGAAGCAACCAATCTTGGAAATTTAGCTTTTGCAATACTTGGATCTGTACACCTTTCCAAAAACGCAGCCAAATTTTCCCCTCCTAGATGGTCAGAATAGAGGTGGGAGCAGAGGGATGCCGAGCCTAATGCTGGCTATGAGAAGAGAAAGGAACATGCATGCACTGAGCCTGGGCAGTAGCTGGGCTGGAGAGATGGTGCTGCATGCATCTCTGTTATAAATGTGCACGTGGTGCAGCTCAAAGAGAGAAACATTACTGCAGCCGGATACTCATCTCTCCTGCTATCTCCAGTAGTAAGAATGGAAATGCATCTGGCTTCCCAGCAAACACACAGAAGATTCTTCTCAGTCAGTGGCACCCAGTTGACTCAGTAATTTTCTTTTTGCTTCATCCAAATAAAAATGATGGTCAGTAACAAGATCGCTACCCCATTTTGCCGCTGTGCTATGTACTTCTAGGAGAATAGTCTTTTGACAATAAATTTCTATTAAAGTTCAATGTGTTCCTAAGTGGTGTAATCTTTTTCAGTTGGTGATATGTGAAATACATTTAAGTTCTGCCCATACGCTGTATGCACTATCTAACACTCCTTACATACTTTTGATCACTTTTTTCAGCTTACTTAGACTGCAGAAGAAAAATCACTCAGAGGCATGCATGATACATACTTAAAGGTTCTTTAACTCTTTCAAAGTCCAAAAGTAAATTTGCAGCAAAATAATGAACTTAAGTGACCCCTGCTGACTTCTCAAGGAATGACATTCCATAGGGAGTCCCATCTATAAAACAATTAAGGCACAAAAATCAGCCCGGTCTTCAGAATGTTACTGCTCATCCGAAATGTGCCTTCAGCCTGCAGCTAGAGGTGATCCATCTCAAAATCAAAAAGGATAGCTGGTCAGGTTCACACCCTTGCAGGAGACACACAGTTAAGCTGGGTTTTGTTGTTTGTTTTTTTTTCTTTTTTTTTTTTTTTCAGGAGTATTATCAGGTAAGCATCACTGGAATATGGACACAATACATTTGCCCATGTATCTTTCTGGTACCGTCTGGCCTTCGGTTTGATGTCGGGGGCTAATAAGAGGTGGCAGTGCTTGATGTCAGGTAGGCTGTTTAATCACTCTGAATGGACTGATGCTCAAGCCCTACTTGCACTGCTCTACCAGAGGGCTACTGAGAGCTACTTGTAAGCTATCAACTCAATCCATCTGTCAGCTACACTGTAGCAGCACCACAACCATGAAGTAAGAGAAGTGGTCTTCTCAATTTAGGTGCAGTATTAAATGCGCTTGACAAGAAATCTTAAATCCCCACTACCTTTTCTCTCCAAGTTTGAAAGCCTGATCTCACTGAAGTCAGTGGGAGCTTTGCAATTGACTTAAGTAGACTCAGCATTACAGCTGTAGTGGTCAAGATGGAATAAACACGACTGGAATACTCTCAAAGTCATTGAAACCTTAAAATCCTATTAGGTTATAGAGGTATCTTAATACTCAAGAGACACTTGAATCTGCCGAGGCTCAGGAGTTAAATACAAACCCAGGAAGTGTCTAAATGAGGTGGCAGCATTGCTATTGTGCTCGTTAAATGCTTAAACAGGAGTTAGGCTTTCAGCACAAATCACGCTGCTAGGTCCAGATGACCATAGCACAAACTAGCTCAGGACATCTACACTCCAAACAAAAGAACTGCAAGTTCAGATGACCTCATTTGCAGTAGGGTTATAACCGGATGATGCAACTTATCCATCTACTGCTTCAGCTTATGGTGATGTAAACTGAAAAATTATTCTAATTTAGAGGGGAAAAAAAGATAGCATTCCCATTTGACTTCACTTTCTGTGTTGATATTTGCATAAAACAAAATATTTTATATGTTAAAAATAATGGGAGAACGTATCCTAAGGTGTAGAAAACAATCCATTCACCAGCACGTGCTACAGATGGTTTAAGTGCATGCAGGTATACCTGAAAACTGCAGCAGCAGACAAGCTTTCTTTAATTTTTCTAAGACTAGGTGTTAGTGCAAGTTATAACCAAGAATTTAGCACATCCATTCAAATTATACCTAAAGCACTAAATCCAGCACAGCAGTAATTTTCTAGTCTTTCATACTTCCCAACTTAATGAAAAGAGACATTAATGTCCCAACCGTAGATTAATTAGATGGAATCATTAAGAGTTATTTCAAAGGCATCTTTTGCTAATACACATGTTATCATTGAATGCGACCAACCCTGCTTAGAAGGTTAATGTTATTTTGGAAGAATATTTACAGTATCGGTGATAGAAAACCCAATACCTAAAAAAATATTTTCCACCTGCAGCTATCTGTCATCCATCCCACACAAGCTTTGAAAGCTTTCCACTATCTGTCAAAACATGGGTTTTGATGCAATAAAGACTATAATTATTGAGCATTTACGAGAAATAATATTTTCCCTCTGGTACGTGTTATAACGGTTGTTAACATGCAAGTATGAATACTAATGCTCCAAGCCCACCTATACTCTTCACAAATGATGATTTTTTTTCTTTTTTTTTGAATACTGATATAAAGGAAAGTATAATAAAAGAGCAAGATAAGACTGAATACAGGTCTGGAAAAGTAAATGTCAATCAGAATAAGGTTTTCAGAGACATAAGAAGTTGATTTGAAGTGGAGTTTGGAAATAAAGATGGCAATTAGATCCCTGGATATAAACAGCACTTCTTTTGTGTTGAAAAAAAAAAAAGATCCCTTTGCAACCAAAATACAAGGCTACAAGATGCGTGAAGGAAACAATACTGAGTGTGCATCAAAACAATTCTGCAGATGCCATGCTAGCAGATGGCTTAAGCCGGCTGAATTACTGTATAAACATTTAACTGAAAGTTTGATTTTCTGAGTGTGGAAATTATTCCAACAAAAAGAAAATGATTCTAAGAAGCACTTAAATTAGTAATTTGTAATTTTCTTTGCTAGTTTGGCATAGCTCTGTTACTTTGCAAGAGTCCTTTGAAGAGGGAATTCTGGAAATCTCTGCAAGAAATTGCACACCATAAAAGGGAGCTCATCCAAACACACAAAATGAAGCAAGACACTTAAAGGTAAATATATACCTTCCTACTGCTGTTGCAGCTAGAAGCTGTTCCAACTGCAAGTTAATAAAAATTGAAACCCCTCCCCACTCTCCATTTCCTCCTTCTTGTGCAGATAACAAAGGCTGAGGCTCTGTTTATACCTCAGTAGCTTCCACAGCAGCCCCTTGGTGTGTTGCAGGGGCCCAATTGTAATACACAGGCAGGAAGGGCGCAGAAAAAGGCGATTTGTGCAGAGGTGCTTTCAACAAACACCACTCAGGAGGCGGAAAGAGAAAAAATACACAGGAAAAGAGAAAAGAATTAAAGCAGAAATAGTGTGGCAACAGTGTACAGCCTGGATAAAATGGAGCACTGCAGCTGTACCAATTGCTTTGGGCTGCGTGTGCCTCAGTTGTCTACGGTTTTGTAAAGCAGGAGCCTGACAATGGTCATAGGGTCTCACCCTGCTCTACTGAATGCTGAAGCAATCTGTCCTCAGCCTTGCCCAAGGGAGTGACAGCTTTATTTCTGGCTGTATGGGTGTGTGGTTGGGCCCCAAAGGCTCCAGCACAGTGACAAAACCAAAGCGGACTCCTCAAGCACTGTGCTACAGCAGCACCGCCAGCATGAGTCTGCACAACATCTTCTCTGGGCTACTCCACAGTCAACACGTGCACTACTCTGCTTATGCCACATGGACTTCATCACCCCACCTCACAAGGATAACCGCTCTTGCATTCCTTGTTTGTTTTTATACAAACCGTTGTTTGCCATTTCAGAACAGAGATGGCCATTATACCAGGTGCAGAGAGCACTAATGAAGGAGTAAGTCGACCTCTTCCTCAAAGAGATGTTCACACTTCCAATTCTCCATTTGGTATAATGATCAAGAAAGCTGAAAACTCCTCCTTTAAGCAACTTCACTGTGCTAGAGACAAAATAAACTATTGTTTTACTTACGTCCTAATACACAGCAATTTCTCATAACTCCTTCATCTTTATTTTTACTCTCTCTCTTCCAATTAATTCCCTCATCTGTAACTTCCTTCCCTCTAGTCCATCCATTCCAAAGCACCCACCTTCCCACTTCCCAACGCAGAGATTCTAGAAATCAAATTGATGTAAGAATCATCATGGTAGCTAGCATAAACCTCATCCTGCTGAATAGCACTTTTAAGTCTTATGATCAAAAGCTTTTTCTCTCTGTACTTGATGCTGACCTCAGAGAGGCAAGAGTGTGAAAATCCTTCCTTGACTGCAGCCCATAGATAGATCTGGGTTCTGAGGACCAACGATTAAATTAATTAAACAAACAGACTCATATTCTCATCAACATTAAATAACTTTTGTGGGCATTTTTTTTTCTTTTAACAAGTAGATGTATTTTGAAAAGTTTTGTTGTTGTTTTTAAATATCATGGGACCTTCTGAGCTTGTTTAGCTTGGAGAAGAAAAGGCTTCAGGGAGACCTCAGTGCAGCCTTCCAGCACTTGAAGGGAAGCAAACTTACAAGCAGGAGTGTGACCAACTTTTTACGTGATCTAATAGTGATAGAACAAATGGGAACAGCTTTAAACTATTAGAGGAGAAATTTAGGTTAGATGTTAGGAAAAAATTCTTTACTCAGAGGGTTTTGGGAGGGCAGAGGTTGATGTTTCTCCCACCAGTGATGGAGTGGAGGTACATCATTATACCCTATAGCTCAGCTTCTCCAGGGAAATTTTCCAGTTTCGCCACCATGAGGGAGCCCGTCCTTTCTACAAGAAAGGTGTGCAAAGACAACAAACTGGAGCAGGACAGTGGCACACCAGGAGTGCTCCTATGAGCTGGGAACAGCAGGGCTGGGTGAGCATCACCTACACGCAGCTGTGCAGCTCTCCCTTCGCCAAAGCACCAGCACTGAGCTTCCTGACGTGTGTGCTCGGAGGTAGCACGTACGGGAACAGATATGAGAGTAACCACAGCCTTATGCGCAGTAACACCAGCGTCATTTACATGTCACGTATGCTTCGAACTCTCTCCTGGCAATTGAGGGCAGTGAAATCCTGCTGTATAAGGTGTACTGCCTGTGACAACTGAAATTACAAGCAGCCTCTATGCTTTGACAAGCCTCTGTAATTCATACTATTGACAAAGTTTTACAGAAAAAGACGTGCATGAATTTTATCATGTGAACATCCAGCACAGAAAACAAAGTCCCTGTGCTTCTGAGCGGTCCAGGCCTTGGTTTAACAAGACCGATAGATGCTGGTTACACAGTGCAGGCAATCCTAGCTTGTGTTGGTTTGCTGCCCACGCTCAGCTGAGTCATCCTAGCGGCTTAGCATGAGTAAATGCTTACCAACATGAGGACTGCAATGAATTCCTCCCCATTCTGGGGCTTAAATTCAACTTATTCTGAAACCAACAACTACGACAGCGTGGGAGAAAACAGGATGCATACCCCTCTGCCTTTTGTACAGTGAGAGATAAGGGCGGATATCTAGGTATGATGAAATGCTGTATGATTCTCATTAAGAAACGTGACAACAGCAGCAGACTTTTAAAAAGTCTATTGGAAAGATGACAGAGCCTTGACCCAGATAAAAATTAGCTAGTTCTGAGAAGGAAGACTTTTCTGTAACAGTAACTTACGGATGGGACATCCTCCTAGGTGCACCCCTAGTTGGGGTGAAGGACTGTTGCCATCCACCTGCTCAACATCAAGCTCATTGGGTATCCTGATGTCTACTGGATGCTTAAGTTTCCTATGCTGCCATAGGACTAGGGTACATTTCCCCGCATAGTTAGGCTGGTTGAAATCACTTTGGGCAGCTAAATATGATCACGTAAGTACGTTCAGAAATCCTTTATTGGCTGCTTCCATGTCAGGTAGGACTGTTAGCACGGCAGCCCCATGTCTTGCTGCTCATCATTATCTGTCTGCAAGGTTACCACCTTGCACTATCTGCAGTCTCAGCTGCTCACCTAATCACTCCAGTCTTGTTTCAGTTAAAGACTGCCTTAGCGGAGACCTATTATTTAAGCTGCTGAAGACACCAGGCTTATTTTGCAAGAGCTATGTTAGGGACTGATCACACAGACAAGGGTGGCAGCAGTTCTGTCAGAGTCACCATGACGTGCAGTTTGACGTGAGCCAGGGGCAAGAAACTTGGGCAGCCGCAGCCAGACGATGAGGCACTAACATCGCCTGAGAGCCTGCTCAGCTCTGTCTGCTACGTTAATGACAACGTCCAGAAATCACCCTGATGGGAATGAAAACAATAGCAAGTTAAAACAGTAGCAGCAAAACTCCTGACTCCAAAAAGGCAACATAAAGGAGCTGCAGAATGCAGCCTTACTGCAGAAAGAAATACTAAAGAGGCTGGACAAACTGCCCCGTTTAAGACCTCTTGAAATGAGTTGATGTCTGATCCTCAGTACTCCAAAATTATCAAGTGCTCATGCTATCTACACTACAAAAACAACACAGTGTCATGTGGAAGCGAAGGAACTTCAGAAGGCAACAAGAGGTCATTTTCTGCTCATATTGGCTTGGGCTGGAGGAGCATGGATAAAGTTCAGACTGTTCCACAGCCCGTAACTCACTCAAAGAGTCAATTGAAGCCATGGCAGAAATATTGTCAGCTTCTGTGGTTGCTGGGTGAACTGAAGCAGCATGGTTTGAAGTTGATTTCTCTTCCTTTCAAATAAAATAGCTTGTGAATTGATTAGAGGTAATAGAATTATTGGATGTTAGCAAGGAAGGGGATTTAAGGAAGATGTAACGACACCATCAAAGCTTTGTTGGGATGCTTTTATTAGCCTGAATCAGCTTAGAGCAGTCCTGGCACTGAAAGGTTAGAGGAAGTCTGTTACAGGCTTGCCTATGGGATGAATGCATAACAAAATCCTTCCGTAAGAAAAAATAAAAAAAGGAAAAAAAAAAAAAAACCCACACAGAGACACGCACCAAAAAAGAACGACAAGTACAGTACTTTAACAGGGAAAATTTCCTCAGAAAGGAAGCAAGCAATGAGGCTAGGAGAGGAATAAATGGTGTAGAAATGACAATCGCTCTTCAGTCAGGGCCCATGACTGCACTCACTGCTGATAAGATCCAGCATGTGTCAGTTGTCAAGTGTCTCTTGTCACACTTCAATGTGAACTTTACAGCGAAAGGGGGACAAGAGGCAGTGAAGGGGAAAATGGCACGGCTCAGAAGGACTTGTGCACTCAGTGTGAAGCCATTTCAATTTTATATTCTAAAGGACTTTGTAGGTGATCCCATGAATGCAATTATTCGCACCTAATAAAAGCAACATATGCTAAGACAATTAGAAGATTTTATTATATATCTATTCATTGTATTTAGTTTTAGACAGCTGATAAACCTAATTTGATACAAGATGTTTGCAAGGCAGAAAGCAGAAATAATCGTGGTCTGTATCTCTAAGAATGTTAGTGATTAATTATATTCTTTATTTAAAAAGGTGAATTAATAGAATCTTCCTCTACTAATGACAATTTCACCTAGCAAATGAACAACCTAATTACAAAGTTCTCATTAAAGCAGAATAACTTTTGACTTACGGCATTGAGTTTGGGTGAGTGAAGATTTAGAGTGATTTTATTACCCATCAGGAATGTCTGTGTGCAGACATACTTCTGGAAAACACACAGAAGAGCAAAAGATAAAGGACAGGCTCATGGGTGACGTTTCCTAGCAGACCTGGAGTGGAAGCTCTGGTACATTCAGCCAGTGTAGAAGTGAGTATGTCGTGGGTAATTATGGCAAGATTTGCATATGACCGCAGTGACTCCCCTCATTGAGGCAAATGAAGGGTAAAAAGGGACTCTGCTACTGCGAGCCTACCAGAATTAAGCAGAAATTGAACACTTCATGCATAACTAATACTATTGTGTCACCTAAAAATCTCCTATACAGAGCAAACAGCAGTTCTGGAGGGGCTCAACCCTCCACAAGCTAGGAGTACCAAAGGGAGATAAGATACTGCACATGAAAAACTCATCGAGAACTGTCCCTTTTTTTCTACTGCCAAGTGAGCAGTGTCAGAAGACGGCACCTGTACGATGCTCTACTTGAAATGACAGTCATGGAGTGAAGATAAACTGCAGATGAAGTGCACTTGTTGCAGAATGAATTGTCAGCCCTCCTCCCAGTCTAAAATGGAATCAAAGCAAGCGTTTGTAAAGCACTACCAAAGGCACCAACCTTTCATGGCTCGTAGGCAGCTCTCTACACTCATGTGAAAAATACTGTAAAAATCCAGTGTCAAATAAGAGGAGAAGAAATGGATGTAAGGGACAAGAAGGTAAAAAATGTAACTATGCATTTCATCCATTCCCTACAGAGTCCCAAGTCAGGTAAGGCCATACAAAGATGAGCTTACTACTGAAGAGAAAAAATTGAGATGAAAAGTCTTTAGATCCCTAAAATAATTCCTCTTCACAATTTAATCATACAACATCACATGTGCAAATCCACCACAGAAATTTCCTCTGATTACTGCTCACAGAAACACCAGTAAACTCGACTCCAAACATCATTTTCTTGACTCACCTTCAGCAAGAATGAGAAATGATGAGAGTGCCCAGACTCACATGCTTTTCACCTCAAAAAAAGTGCCACAATTGCTGAGCAGAAGTTTCTAAACACTCATTTAACTGATGGTGTGGAACAGAGTAGCAAAGAGAAAGGGCACCTAAACACAACAATCGCAGCTACTTCCCCACCAGTATCTGAATACCCACAAAATGAAAATATCACCAAAAATCTAGGTAGCTTGGAACATGACTCCTTAATGACACAGATACTTAACAGCATCCTGCCATAGACATAGTTATAAGAAACTTATAAATCCCACGTGACACAGACCCTTTGCCTGGCTACTGGTATAGGGAGTTTATCATGTTTAATCTCTGGACTCCAGCAGGCTGTTCTCCCTTCTTGTCCCATAGAGGCACAGCAGGGATCCCACCCAGGGGAACAAAACCCCCCTCCTTGCAATGACAGGAGTCTTCACAGAATACTAAAAGCCAGTTTTTCTTCAAAGGAAATAAAAACTTCATTTTGGAAGCATCATAAGCATACACACTCAACTTCTAAACTTATTTTATTTTCTGGATGCTGGCAGATGTTTTCTTCCTCTTTTATTAAAGTCACATTCTTCCATCCTCCTCCCTTGCAGGAAGAATCTCTTTATTAAAACCTGCATCATTACCCCCTTATCCCCCCCCCCCCCCCCCCACTCCCCATCAACTCATGGGATTCTGTGCATCCTTCATAAATAAAAACATGCACATAGGTGCAAAAGCTTGACACAGAGTGTAGCAGGGAACACACCATAGAAGCAGCAAAAATCTCTTTGCACACTCACCTTACACTGTGAGTGTGCAACAGGAAAACAGTCTGGTATCCACATTCCACCTAAGTCTTTGTCTGAATATACAGACTTGGAAAGGAAAGGTGGATCTCTCATTATTTATATAAGGAAAATCTCTTTTGCTTGGCACCTCTGTGTGGTTATAAAGTAGGTATGTGATATGCGAGGATAGAGGTCACGCTGCTAGTAGGCAGTCACAGAGCTGTTATGTGCAGCATTTTATCCTGTAAGCACTGTACAGAATTGAAATGTATACCACACAGCCCATGAACAAATGAGCAGCTTGCTGCACTACAGTATTCATGGATTATAAAAGTATACAGGCACTGCATTTCCAAATGCTGCCTTTATCATTGGAAAACACAGGAACACTGCACAACTAGATGATCTTTCCAGGTCCCTTCCAATCCCTGCCATTCTGTGACTGTGATTCTGTGTAAATAACACCCTATTTTTGGTGCTGGGAAGCCATCATTTACAATGTAGCACAACCACAGTCCAAATCTGAAGGCACCAAATCCACAATCACTGTGTGGTGGGGCAAAAAAAAAAAAAAAAAAAAGGCAGAAGCAGTGGGCCTTGGGGCTGTTCCTTTTATTGCTGCGATACTTCGCAAAAGCTTGATGTTTCGCAGAGGAAGTGTGTGTATATATATTTATAAATCACCTGATCTCGATGTTGGAAAGGTGCCAAGCCCATCTGAGGTCCAAATCTATATGTACATTAAAAAAAAAAAAAAAGAAAAAAAAGCAGGAAGCAGTCTTAAAAGGAAATGCTAATTAGCTTCCTGGGATTTCAAATTTTAAAAGCTTCTGCGACTGAATTTATTTTAGCAATTCTTTCTTTAAGGAATGTGAAAATTGGCCCTACAGTTGAGACTTCAAACAAAACAGGATGAAGAAGCAAAATCCCCAGTAATACTGCTTATTGCGCTCAATATGGTTATAGTCATACATTGAGGGCTGATCGATAAAAGAGAATTATACATCAGTGTAATGACTATAAAAGTAAAATGACTTCTGGTCAACTTTATCAAAATAATTAGAAAAGCTGGAGGAGTGTTAGTAATATTAAATAAAGAACAACCAGCAGTTTGAGTAAAGGGACAGAAATGGGCTCTTGGTGGCAAAGAGTGCTAGGTGTTGGATGAAGCATAAATGAAAACCTTCTGCATTATTAACAACAGTGAACACATCCTTTGGGGCACTGATTGTAATGAAAGTTCACATTTGAATTAAAGCATGGATGCTGGTGAACAGGGAACTAAAAGAGTAAGGCAGGAAAAACATATGGAACATTTATGAAGAGCAAGGGATAGCAAACACTGCTGATTTGCAAAAGACAAAGTACAACTGGAGTCTACAACACCATTAGTTTACCTATAAGATTACCACAACTACAAAAAACATCTCTGAACAGATTTAACACTATCACATTACAAAAAGCTTTCAATATGCAACAGCCCCTTCTGAAGGCATCCAGTAAGCCCTCCTGCACCCAGAACCAGGTGCTAAGAGTTGGGTGTGTACAGAGGAGCCCTGATAAACTCAGTGTCTGCGGTTTCATAGAATCACCAAGGTTGGAAAAGACCTCCAAGCTCATCCGGCCCAACCATCCACCTATCACTAGTATCTCCCAACTGAACCATGTTCCTTAGTGCCACATCTAAACGTTCCTTGAACATCTCCATGGAGGTGTTCCAGCGCATCCCAGCACCTGACCATTCATGTCTCTATCATTTCATAACAGCACCTTTAACTCCATGCTGCTCCCCAGGAGAGACAGTTTTCCATTTTCCTGGAAGCAGCCATCTTGCTAAACACTGAAGTAGAAACACTGAATAAAAGTGTAATTACTTTGGATCAATTTTCAAGTTGCTGCACTAGCAAATTAATATTCTAGCAGCCACTGGGCCTGACAGCTGTGTGCATGGGACATCACAGACGTTCAAATTTCAGCTAGCTAAAATTCTGCTGGATGTCCGACCAGGCTAGCAGCACTACACAAACTGCCTGCCAGTCTCTCACCTTGCCCTTATTATGAAAATTATGCATTTTGTCATGCGTATGCAGAAGGGCTGCTTTCAGCTATGGGCTCAGAAACACCAACTTTAAACACTTTAATTTTTAATGCAAGTCTTGTTTCATAGAGGTGACAACTGCCAGTTACAATTGTGCATTTTTAGGTTTTGGAGAAGAGCAAAGTCAGTTTGTTCCCTTGAACTTCCAGAGTACATGAAAAAGCCAATCCATATAATAACACAGAAATGAGCTTAGCCCAACGAGGGGGACAAAACCCACTGCAATGGGTAAGGTCATCGGTCTTATCCACATGTACCACTTCTCTTACTCAGGGATGCATCAAGAGATGGGATCATGGGAACTTCTGAGTTCCTGAAAGCAAGAGGGCACAGCTAGGAATAATACACTGTAAATTCAAGGAACTTATTTTAAAATAAGTTGATTGCATCTAGGGTCAGCTGAAAATGGCTTTGTGAGGGGCTACAGAAGACTTAGGGAAACAAAGCATCTGTGCCCAAAGGATCTGTGAAGGGTGAGACTTTAGAGCTGTTTAGATCACAAGAAAGATCACATTTCCTGATACACATTCTTGTGTGAATGGAAATCAGATTCCTAACAGTTATACTAACGTAGTTTATTCTTGATTTCCGACACGCAAGTCCTTTTCAAGGTATGTTCAAATTTAGTTTCACAACTGAGGAGGTCAAGATAGGAATACAGCTTCACCTCCCAGGTGTTCTGCCACTTGCCTCGTATTTAAAGCTACTATTTGTTGCCATGATGCAGTCTTTTGAAAGATGATCACTGTACCTGAAATGTAGATAGTTATAAAAATGGCATTAATTTGCTTAGACCGAGAGATTTTCACAGGAGAGCAACTAGCAGAAAACATTATGAAAATGACCAAGTGGACTGGTAATTGAGTTGATTAGTATGACCTTGGTTATGAAGGTAATAGAAGAATGAACGGTGCTTAGACTGAGTTATAACCCTGCTACCTTGCTGGGGATGCAGTGAGGGTGGTAATTTGCTCAGGGTGAGCCCCACAGCCCTGCTCTCCTTGCTGAAGTGATGCACCCCGAGCAGCAGAGCTCAGCTCCTGTCCCAGCACAGCTCAGCACTGGCATTAGCTGCTTCCAGACACTTGCTGTGCAAGGTTTCTTGATGAATTAGGCAAATGAAACGTATATTTTTAAGAAAACATCAATAACAGAAACTCCAGTTTCAAAGCAGAGGATACCACATGTCAATGAATTAAACACATCAAAGGTACTATCTAAATGCCAACACATCCAACCACACTGTCCTGGCTCTGCTACTGAATCCATCACGTCTCAGCCCTGCAGTACCAGTAAAGCTCTAACAAAAATAAAGGTTAGTCCCACAGACTGGGGGCTCTATTTGTTCAGAAACTGACTCAGCCACCTGAATGCTCCAGTGCTCTGACTGCCTTTCTTTCATTAGCCTATCAGTAATGATTTAAAGATATTTTAAGCAGCTTAACTTTACAGAGGAAGAAAAAGAAAAGAACAACAGTAAGAAAAAACAAACAAAGAAAAACAACCAAACACAAGCCCATCGACACAAAATAATTAGACAAAGAAAAGAAACAAAATTCTAATAGCAGTACTTGGTATTCATGCCCCTGCTGGTAACCCGGTTGTGATATAAATTATCTATTAGGCATCCACAGAGTATGTGCTTTGAGAAAAGAGTACTCACAGAAAGGAAGATATAGAAGCTCTGTGAGCAATCTTTAAATACTAAACATCAGAAAATATGTTGAAAAAAAAAACCCCAAACCAACAACAAACCAAGGTGAGGACCAGAAGCAATGTCTTCAAAGTCAGCATAATTTACATATTAACCCTTTGCTTCTTCCTCTGACCAGCTGTCTTGCTATTTTATTGCAGGTTTCACAAACAAATAACTGGTCAAGGTTCCCTAGAAGGAAAATGCCTACATAAAAGATTCAATTAAATTGAAATTATTCTATTCAGCTGGTGTGTGTGCAAAGCAGACACTGCTGTACTACAAAACCAGGTACAGATATTCAGCTAAAAATTTCCATGTTAGACCTATAATTGAGACCCTATTTCCCTACAATGTACAAATCAGCACTCCTCTGGTTCCACAGCTATCAGGATGTCATCATACACTTTCTCTGAGGAACTCTGGGAGGATGCAAGGAGAGCTTAGAAAAGAATTCTGTATTTTCTCTTAGAAATTAAAAGCATATCATTTTTTCTCATCTATTTAAATATCAAGGTGAAAGAGGATGAGAAGTAGGGTCAGAAAATAATACAAGACATCTATGGATAACTGTAATTTCAGTAATATTCCAAGAGAAGCCATTTCGGGGCTGGGAGGCAAAAGTGTTTTTGTGTGTGTGTGTGTCTGAATGTTTTAGAAACTTGCTGTAATATACAGCTCCAAAATCAGGTGTTATGTATTCAGCTCTCCTACCACAGAACTAAAATCAAACTGAATATTTAATTCTAAGTATAAACTAATGACCTGATCCAGAATCGTGTAGCATGAAGACAGATTACTGTTGGCATTCAGAGTCCCACTGAAATCCCTGGGACATTGTGTGAGCTTGCCTCTGTGCCACACAGTGCTAAATCAGGGCTCGAAAAAAAATGCTGGAACAGTTTGAGATATTCATTTGCAGGTACCATACTTAACACCATGCTTTCCCAAACATTCCTCTTGTTTTGAAGGTTGGTAGCTCTAGATGATATTTCCCATACCCAAAGCAATATGCAGGGTGTTCAAGTAATAATGTGCTTTCATTATAAAGTTTTGCTGCGGGAGGCTTATAACTCAAAATGAAATAAAACCAACTCAAGCCAAACCCTGAGCTGTTTGTAGAAGCTTGCAAGCGATGAGCAGGGCTTGGGCAAAGACTGGCCTGTGTTTTCCTCTGCTGAACTAATTATTGCACCGTGAACTTTGGACAAAATCCTCGCCCTGCCAAACTGATGGGAACTTTGCCATCAGCTCCAGCACTGCCCAGGGTGCACCCTCTGGTGTAGGCTCCATGCCACAGCCTAATGCGATCTGCACAGTGAGCCCCATAAGTTCATAACCTCAAAGGCCAGAAATTAGTAGGCCAGCTTGCAATCACCCAATCTTTTTCTCCTCATAGGGCTAGGTGTGTCAGTGAGTGCTGCTGGGTACCAAAACCCAAGCAAGCCCCCGCACAGCTTCAGCAGCTCTGACAGTAATTTATTAGTATGCGCTACCCAAATTCAAAGACTTTCCAAGGAAGTTTGACTGCGGCGGTAGCATTCTGATTTATGAAGCTCAGTTATCATTTTTAAACCACAGCCCAGCTCCCAGTCTGACTTGACTGACAGTGACAGATCCCCAGCACGGCTGTCAGGCGGCTCGGGATGCTCCATGTCCCCGCATTGCCAAGTGGGCACAGCCCCATGACCCCAGTCCCGAAATCCCAGCATCTCACTCCAAATATAAGCAAATAAATAAATAAGTAGTAAAAATTTGATTTTACAGAACTGTCTGTATGTAATGCAAGCTGGCACTGCACTCACTACTGCAGTTAGAAACGTCAGTCTTGCAAAATAACCAAAGACCAAAATCCACCAGAAATCTCATACCAGATGATCCTGAATGTGTACTTCCATGCCAGTGTGGATGTTTGCTACTTCTAAATGCAGACATTGAATGTTCTCTCTCTCTCCCTACACCACATCATTGCATTTTCCATAAACCACTTCAGAACATATTTGAACATGCCTACTTAATAGGAGCAAAATGTCATACAACCCAAACATCCTCCCCGTGTGGAGAAAGAACATTCCCCACTGCACTAGAGGAGGTACGGACAGTTACAAAGATCTAAGCAGAGGAAACACGCCTGTCTGGAGTGCAAAGGAATTACATTAAAGATGCTCAAGTGTCATTTTAAGAGTCTGTACCTTGACATCAAGCAGCCAAAGATTCTTTTATGGTCTTTCTTCAAACAAGAAAGCAGAAACACAAGTAGGGATTTTCTTTTATGCTCAGCAAGATAAAAACCGAGTGTAAACACTGCGGTATTTATTCTCATAGCAATCCCATGGAACACAGTTACTCCCATTTTACACATGTGGAACTGAGTCACAGAAGGACGAGCTGCCTTATGGCTATGAAGGTGGCTTAGGAAAATAAGTGGAGGGCTCTGGGTCTGCATCCAGCGTCTGAGCCACAAACTCAGCATTCATCCTTTGTAATAAGGTCAGCTTTGCACTGAAAAGCAACAAAGGTGCTAAAGGAATTCTGTAAATCCTCCTTCTCTAAAAGCTGCTAAAAGCTACATGACATTAAGATGAGAACTGGTAAACCTGGGCTCCAGTAACACATCCACTCAAGCAGCTCCAAAGAAAACGGGAAAATAGGTGTTTCATAGCTAGGGCAAGAAAGAGAAAAACAAGATGTCTTTGCAAATTATTTTGTTTGTGTGAGTGATGTGCTTTTGCTGAAAGACCGGTGTGTGCAAAAAGGGTATATTTTTGGTACGTCGGCTCCAATTACCCGCAATCTAAGAGTGAAAAGCGACAGCCATCTCCCAACGAGTGCTTCCAAAGGAGCTGCCCATCAGAGCAGAGCCCTGCTCCCCGCGTGACCTCTGCTGCTTTATGGCTGGGCAGCAGGGCACCGAGCCATTTCATCTGAACTCATTTGGAGGAAAGAGCTTGTTGGATGTTGATTTCCAGCAGCTGCTGCCCTCCAAGAGGAGCAGTCCCACTATTTCACTCTGAATGCTAACAGGGTCAAATCTGCACCCCTTTGCACTTTGCATCTCGATGCACATTCACGGCCATTTACATCGCTTTACAGAAAAATGCCTGCAAGAGAGTGAGGAAGCAGATCCCACTAACTGTTGCTGGGATTATAACTACAGGGAATGGAAAGGAGGAGAGCTGAAAGCTGTGCTAGAATGAAATGCATGAGAACATTGCAGCGCCTTGAGCTGCAGGCAAAGGCACAACTTTGGGCAGGAGACCCAACAGTCCGATCCAGGCAGCTGTTCATAGCCTGCTTGTTTTCTTGCCGTTCTGTTTTCACTATTTAAATAAAAATTACAGCCTCTCGTTTCACTCGCACGGCTCGGAGGCCCCGTAATCCCCCGTATCCTTGGCTCTGTCACTGTGCCTGCTGACCCTACAGCGAGCAGGCTCTGACCACCAAATGCGAGCAGAATAAATTATCGCTGACACTCCAATATTTAATTATGCAGCTGTCAGAGCGGCCCTTTCGAAATTCATTTTAATAAAGTGGGAACTTTTTCCTTTCAAGGTTAGAGTCAGGGGAGTCACCTTCTATGTCAGGCTGAGGTCTCCACCATGAGCTTTGCATTCTTCCCCGAGAAGCCTGTCACTTGGCCTGATAGAAGGACCAGATAACGGCCCCGATGTCTATTGGCCTCCCCCGCCCTGCTGGAATGAACATCCTTCATTTAAACCCACAATAATGAGGACCTCAAAGTCAGGCAGGCAGCCACAAGGGCAGCTCGTCAGGAGAAAAAAATGGCTTCTTATTATAAAATTCACTCCATGTTATAGCGGCAATCTAAAAGCAATCATGTTCATCTCACCGTTTTAACTGGTTAACCAGAAATATTTTACATGTTAAAAAAATGTGAACAGAAACCAAATGTAGGAAGCACAGTAGCCTGTGTTTATCCGCACCAAACTCAGACAAGTAGAGGAATATTGCTTTGGATTTTGTGACGAGCCAAGTGTCCAGTTAAACCTTTTGCCAAACACTGAGATAACAGAGCTGCATGTTGAAACTCCTTACAAAAGTGAAGTCTGTAATACACAATGTACACATATCATAATGCATATGACATATTGATCTTACATGCTTTCACACTGCTCATATGTGCTTCTCAGGTACTTAAATGAAAAGCTGCTCTGTGTGCATACTGAGCTGTGCACACGCACACATACAAACATAACGTATTGATGTGCACGTGAAAACAACCCTGCGTTACACAGCGCTGGCCACAAGAAACCTTGCAGACTATTTTAAAATACAGATATTCCTCAGCTGAGTGTTCAGATTTTCAGCTTTTAAACTTTCTATTTTTTCAGTGTGCAACCGGGAGAGACACAATTTTATCATACAGAGAGAAAAAATATGTGAGCATCCTTGACCAACGGATGAAAGGATGAGGAAGAAGGAAGAAAAGAGAAGAAGAAGGAAAAAAAAAAAGCAAAAACTAACCTACATTTATTCCAAATATTCTTGATTCTCTGTGACTACACATCTAATTTCCAACATACAGTAACAACATTAGTAATAACTTTGGCTTACATGCTGTATTTCATCCTGGGTTCCTGTGTGCTGTATGAGCACCAGAGATTTAGCTATATCACATTTTCCCAAGTATGATTATACATCTTCTAGAAATGGGGAAGTGAAAAACACATTCACTGTAAATGGGCTGGGAACTGAAGTTCTGAGGGAAGCCCCACATTTGTTCACGAGAAAGGAGTTAACAGGATCCCATCCCATAGGTGCTGAATGTCCCAAGGCACTGAATGAGCCCCTGCCTGACTCAGAAAAAATACAAACTTTTGCAAAAATATGTATATTTTTTACTTAATTTGATCCACAGTGAAGTCAAAGCCAGGAGAGAACAATATGACTCACTAGTACAAAACGTTTTATTTTCTGGGTTCATTAGTGCTAATGAAGAACAGGTGTGCGGTACCAGGGGAAATGCTGTGCTCAGCAGAGATCCAGCACATCCTGCCCAAGTCATGCCTCAACATTTGGTCTTTTGCACTGTCCCTGCGTGGGGGTGCACTCTGCATCTCACAAACAAGACACAAATAAATTGCTATCCACAAAATGAGCCACAGAAAGTACGTAATACTTAGAAAAAGGGTAAAAGTTCACTCCTGTTTCACCGTTACACCAGATTTGCAGGGTTGTGCTAGACATAACATCTAGAGATGAAATGGAAATAGCTCACTCACTGGCTGTTTTCAGTGAGAGGTCAGAACTTCTCACCACAGATGAGGTACTTCCTATCAGCATTTCCTTTTAATTCAATCATTTGCCTCATATCCATTTAATGTAGCTCATAGGGAGCCACATTAGCCCTGCACAGGGAGCTACTGTGAGCCCTGAACACAGCAGGGCTCACCCCGCTCAACATCTTTGAGTAATGCTGATGCCCGGTTGACCCTTTGGTGGTACCTCCTATCACACATGCCTCAAGCAGTGGGAATCTGGGCCTTGGACAGCTATTTATTAACTGTACATGAAGAACACAGCCAACAGGAACCCACTTCCAAGAGGCCTACGCACGTTTCTGGGCTATAAATATTAACAACTGCCGCTCGTTTTGTACAACTTGGGCCAAGATTATCTCCCACTGTTTCCTGCTTTAGGTCCTTTCACTTCATATTTTTCTGTGTAATTTAACTTTGATAGAGGCAAATATTTTGACTCACTGTCTGTATATCTCAGTGTGTGAAGAGATGAATGCATCTTCTCGCTGGCCTGGAATTCACCATCGACATTTACTATATGGCAACCATGCAAGAGGAATTGAAAGTAAAACCCCAATGCATAAAGAAAGTGTATTTATATCTGCCATGAGCCTGGGAAAATAGTCACTTTAAAACATCTTTGTCTTCAGCACGTTTTGCCATATAGCTTCAGCTTGAACACAAGCACAAGGGTTTCTGAGGAACACTTCAGTTTGGGCAGCACAGTTTACATCCTGGGGTATGACACAGTGTTCGTAGGACAATGGCAGCCTTGGGACAATGATGACCCTGAGGGGTCCATTCCAACAAGAGTTACTCCATGATTCAGTACAGATTTGCTGAATCCCACTTGTCAGCACTTACAGAGCAAAACTTACATATATAATATAAATATCCTACTCTACCATGTGCACACACCAAACATCCTGTCTGACTGAACAATCGTTGTATGAAAATGAACAATTGTTGAATGTACAGAACAGCAAAGGCTGTGATTCTAGGGAAAAAAAACATGGAAAGTGGGAAATTAATTCTGACTCAACGAGAAGGCTTACACTAAGCTTGCATTGGGAGAGTTTTCAGTCCACAAATTCCTTCCTGTGTAAATTTAAAGAAATATAACTAGATTGAGGTTTGCTTTAATACCTGCTGGTGCAGCTTCCCACACTGTTCACTAGGTTGTTAACGATGACAAAGATTTGCCTTGCAGAGACACAGTGAGAAACACAGTCACAGATGGGTTAATTGTTCACTCCTCAGATCTTACCATTTTTATTTTGGTTTAAATCTAACCTGTTATTATAACAAGAACACTCCCTGGCCTTGTGTACAAGACTCAAATATAATCAGCGATATCACACTGTCCCTTAATAGAAGGTGCAATATAAAAAAGATCATTTAAGATGCCAGTAGCTTCCCTCCTGACCCTGCCTGGCTGAGAGGCAAATTGCATTAGAAAATGACATGCCATTCATCTCAGGAGTAGTTGCAGGAACATTTAGCTAATTAAATGATTAATAAATTTAACACTGCTTTATAATTTCATTTAGCCGTGTTGGAAATCACACGGTGCACTGCGTGTGCACCGAATGAGATTAGGTGGGAGTTGTGGGTTTCACCGGCTGCCCTGGTAATTGAGATTAGTCTATTACTACAGTGACCTTTTTAACTTTTATATTCTCTTGTTAAAGTGAAATAAAATTTTATTCACTTTTAAGCCATATTTACTTAGTGAAATTTACGTGAAATTAAAGAAATACTAAGCTAAGGAGTATTTTTGTTACCTGTTCATTTTCTTCATGCTCTTTTAAGTTTAATTTGCACCCCCTTCTCCTTTTAATTTGGCAGTCTACACCACCGCTGCACACTTGGAAACAAACTCTCTTTACCAATCCAAGTTCACAGGTGAAAAATATGCACCCAAATGTTGCAAAACCAAATGGCAGAACAATGAATTCATCCAATGTCAGCCATGGGTTTGGAACATGGGATTTGGCACGTACCAAAAAGCTATGAAGTAGACATACCCGAATATTTGCAGTCTTACTGCAGCTTTATCTGGAAGCTACTCTGGGAGTTGCTGCTAAATGGAGAATCTATATGTTCTAGCAGTGTCAGCTAAGCAAGCAGGAGGCTATCAACATAGCCAGCTGTGGGCAGCTGCCGTGTTTATGTCAGAGCAAATCTACACAGTTTTTGTATGCCCATCCTCATGTGCAACTTTAGCAAAAATGACCCTCACTTATTGACAAGCATCTCCACTCAATACATAACTATTTCTTGCATACACAGTGCTTAAACTCCCTTTCTTACAGGGAGGAGGGGACACAGGAAAAAGGCAGTTCTGACATATGACCCAGCTTATGGCTAGAAACAGAGATTGCTGTTATTGTGACACACCTCAATTTCATGTCTTGAAGAAGGAAAAATAACGATTTAAAGCTTTGTTGTGATTAACACTGAAAATCACTCCTAGCATTTCTGTATAGCAGTGACACTGCACCTTCAAATAGTCAGCATAGGTTAGAAGGCTAATTCTCAGGTAGTTCAAATAGCCAAATAAACTCAAAAAACCTACATGAAATAACCTTTGTCTGTTCAGAGACAGCTTGCAGTCATCTTCATGTTAAAAGCATCATCTATTCACATAACATTTCATCAGTACAAGGACTCATTCTATCAGTTCTTGGAAAACTTGTCAGGATTACTGACGCTTAATCCAACTCAGAACAAATTTTCAATCAATACATCTAATGCTAGGAGGGATGTTTGATGTGTTTCCTTTTAAATAGATGCGTGTTTATAACATAGAAAAATGAATTAAAATGAATATCACTACTGAAAACTGATCTCTATCTGAAACACATGGTAAACCATTTCAGAAAGTACATTTGAAAATGACAGGTCAGAACAGTGTTGGCTTTTTCCTGGGCTCCTGATCACTCAAGAAAGGGATAAACTATTTGATAGACTGTTCATACAATATGGTATAAAATCCATGGTGGCTGAAATGAAACGATGTAGTGGAAATGGAATCTGACAAGAGTAAGTAATGGTTCTGCTCACTTATTCTGGTAAAATAAAAAACTCCAATAAAAATGGGCCCAACATGTGGGAGAAAAAACTATATTATCAGCAAACGCATTAAATGTATCAACTGCAGGAACAATTTAATTGTGAAGACAAAAAAGGCCAAACAAATTATAGCAAATAATTATAACAGCTATTTACTGTAATAATTGGAAGGGAAAAGTATTCCTGGATTTCCAAACAGCATGATCACCACAGATGTGAAGAGTCATCAACAAGATGCAGAGGTGCATCACTGTCTTGATCTAAGGAAATAAATTAAAGTTCTTTTGACTCAGTGACTAAGGTCCACCTGGTTTCAGCAGGACCAGCTTTCAACCCAAAATCATGAGTCTATTTTCTGGCCCTCAGGGCAGCAAAAGCTAAAGTCATGGCCATGGGGAACTGGTAACGTCTCCCTTACTTTTAGATGTGACTAATGAGATGTCTGTATCTTAATGTCTAGACTTCCTGTAACATCAATAGAGAAAACTGCACATTTTGTGAACTGTTCATCTGACCTAATTTAATCATTTACCCTACAGCGAGAGAAGTGGCACAGAAGTGCCATCTTCCCTCCTTGGACTACAAAGGGAATGAAAACCTGCTAATTTCATGGAAAAAAAAATTCCACTAAGCTTCAAGTTCTTGACAAGAACTGAAAAATACTAAATCTACTCTGAGACCTCCAGAGCTAAGCTCCTTCTCTTGAAGTATGTGTAGGATCAAGAGCTGTTTAGAATGTTTCTGTGACAAATGCACGATACTTGGTGTATTCACCAATTTAGCAGCTTTGACTTAGAAAGTCCTTTGAAATCGGATTCTTATATTCAGAACTCTCCCCAGGAATAATTAGTCATGGCTATTCTTGTGTGGCTTTTTTTTTTAATGGGAGTGGTTACTGGCATTTAGATGGGTATATTATTTCCTCTGGGGAAGTTAATATACGAGACTGATGATCTGATGATACTCTGTAGACACATCTTACAAATGTCAGAGAGAATTCTGTTTTCTATAAAAGCAACAACATATATATAAGAGAAGCTATACCTCTAAAAAATACAGCTTGTACACTGGGCTTTCTACAGCTGAAAGTGTAATGTGAATTTTATTTCTTGGAAACTAAGATTATTTATGCTGGCAACCATAGACACAACAGGATCTAAATAGCCATTATCCACTCACAACTGTGAGAAGCAGGACAATCTATCCAATTTTTCCAGGAACTTATGTCCCTTATTGTCTTCATAAGTCATGAATCATATTCCTTTAGTCAAGATCAACTGGATATTATTAAAAGTGAGGAAACCTTTAAAATGACTGTTGAAAACAAACAGGTAAAACTTAATAAAAAGACTACCAGAACCCACATTAATAAAAAATTGAGTCTATAGAAAAACGTCAAAAATGTTGAATACATTGATTGAATGTTTTTTGAAGACTGTTTCTTTTGCAGTTCTAGAAATCAATCTCTGGGGTTCTGATCATACTAAATCTCCAGGAGCTAAAATGGTGATTATTAAAATAAGTAGTTTTACCTTTTATCCACATCTACTTATATAATTTCCACTTTTGCATCAAGGTAAGTTGACATCCGTATTCAGTTTTAACTTAAATATGTTTTAAAGACTACCTTTCTGAGCTCTAATACCATGCACTGATATGAAAGTATGGTCACCGTTTCTTATATTTTGCATTGGGAAACAGTTTAAGGTCAAGCTGGTGTTTCAGTAAATACTCTTTGATTTTAATTACCTCAACGTGAAAAATGAAATCTTGGTCCCAGTATCAGCAACATCAGTTCTGATTGATATGAGCAAAGGATGATTTCATCCCAGGTTACTTGATATGCACCTACCTGCACTTATATCCCACAGCCCACAGTCTAGGATTTCACATAACTTTTTGTCAAGTCAAAAACAAAACCATTCAAAACATCTCACACAGATTTGGTATAAAAGGTCCACACATTAGCTTTATATAAATTACCTTTCTTACAATCATTATGTGTACAGATGCGTTAGTCATGCTGATAAGACTGTCATCACTGAGGGCAAGGATTATGTGGTTCAAGTGGCTAATTTTAGCCACTTGGCCACATGAAGTTTCTAGGACAGAATAAAAAATACTAATGGGTAACAATTATCTTACTCTGTTAACGAATAAAGCTGCTTTTATTAACCATTGTCAGTAACAGATCAGTTGCTACAAAGGTGTTACTGCCTCTTTGGCTCTAGACAAGCCATCCAATCCAATCAAACACAGACTCTGGGCAGCAGCTGTGTTACTAGGACCGAACCAGTGACTTTCAGCATGTCAAAACAAAACAAAACCAAATCAAAAGAAGAGAAAAAAAAATCTTCTAGAAATTTAGCCAATGACTCATGGAACTGACTCAAAACAATTTGTCCCAAAAAACCCCATACGTTTATTCTTGAAAAACAGTCAGCACAGAAAAAGCAACTAAACCAATAAAAGACATATTTACCTTCCCTTAAACTCATGCATTATATGCCCTCTCAGTCCATCTTCTCCAAACAGTTCCCAGAGAGAAAATCTTTTCTGTCCACTGCAAACAGCCACTAACAAGAGAACTTTCCTCTTTCTTCAGGAAGCTGAGATTCAGGCCATCTATTCAAAACTGCTGTAAGCTCCAACTGCTATCACTTGTCCCTGACATTTCCAAAAGCTTCTTTCCTCTCACCATTACAGGTGTGGAGATTTTAGACTCTTAACTTTGGTCTTCTGAACTGCATCCAAATTAGATATCTAGGATAGATAAGCTCAGGGGAGACCTTATCACTCTCTACCAACTACCTGAAAGTAGGTTATGGCAAGTGGAGAGTGTCGGCCTCTTCTGTGTAACTAGCAATAGGACTACAGGGAATGTCTTCAACTTGCACCATGGAAGATTCAGGTTGGATATTAGGAAAATCTTCTCTGAAAGAGTGGTCAGGCACTGGAACAGACTGCTCAGGGAGGTGGTGGAGTCATCGTCCCTGGACCTGTTCATGAAACTTTTAGATGTTGTTCTAAGGGACATGGTTTAGTAGGAAATACTGGTGGTGGGCAGACAGCTGGACAAGATGATCTTAAAGGCCTCTTCCAACCTTAGTGATTCTATGATTATCTAAAATTAGACTGTTAGTTCCACCCACAAGGACCGTTTGAGTAGAGTCCAAGGCATGGAAAAACAGCAGTGTAAGTTGCACTGGAGCTTGGAAAATGATCCTTCCCAGTTAGTGTCCAGGCCAGAATCCCTTATCCTACCACAGCTCTTTTCCTGTTTCCTAATGGCAACTTCTTTTAATTTAATTCCATGTTCTGCCCCCCCCCAAAAAAAAAAAAACCAATCCAAAATAACAACAAAGATAGCAGCAGGTAAACTGAAACGAAGAATACTTTTTAAAAGTAATCTGTCTATTGATTGCTCTACATAAATATATGACTTGTAGTGGCTAAGCAGCTGTTACTTTTTACACGTGAAGAGGCACAGTGATAGTTATCAAGAAGCGGCAAATGAAACTATTATCAGCAGCTGCATTACAGCCTTGATTTTCATTTCTAACAGTGATTTGACAGCTCAGAGATGCCAAACTCATGACGAGTTTGATCTGACATCCTGGTTATTGAAAATGGGACATATTTACTCAAAGTAAATGCAACAATGCTAAAGGGAAAGCACCCCTATGCCTGGTCTTTAGGCAAATGTTGATGTCCACAGCAGCTTGGGAACTTTGCATAGGAGCACGCTGTTGCCTCTGGGCATTCCTGAAGGCTGAGAAGGAATCCATGTGGTGGATAAATTAATTCTCCTGGCTCCATCAGGAAAGAGCAGCCTTGACCTTCCAGCACCACTATAAACAAATAAATGTTGCAAGATACTTTCACACATTTTTATTCTCGTTTGTTGTTCATAAAGTGGATTCCAGACTAACTCTGAGCGTGTAGGTTCACTGCTACTTCCTCTCCATCCCTCTCATGCAGAAAAGAGTACATTTAAATGCATCTTGAATGGCTGCCTCAGTGGAACTATTTTGGATGCACAGAACAAGTGATGTCATTAAAAGGAAAGAAAGATACCCTGTTACTTTTGTGTAGGGAAACCTGGTAAAACTTGTAGTTCAGGATGATGTCAATTTAGCTGTTTTAGTTTCTGAGATGGTTTACTTTAATTGGAATCAATATTGATTCCCAAATTAATTTTTACGCCATCGGTGTCAAATCTCTTCCATGCAATCACCAAGACCAACCCAGCTCAGCTTGGAGCGCTGAGCTCTGCAAGACCCAACTCTACTCCTGGCTGACATATCTCACAGGGCTACAACATGCACTAATAGGCTGTAATCAAGGCCACAATCTCTGTGAAGCCCCAACACGGTGGTTTGTGGCCAACAGACCTGCATAATCTTGCAGATCTACACCAGATGCCTCTGCTGGCTCAAGTTCAAACCATCCTTCAGCTTGGCACGAGCCAGCCACACCACATGGAGGATGCAGATACTCCCACAAGATCTGCCGGCACTGGTACCACACCCCTGGCCATAATGGATGATTTTCAGTGCCGATGAGGAAGGGAGAGGGAAACTGAGTGTGTGCTGGTCCTCTTCCAGCAGCCTGACCTGACTGACAGCTCAGCCGGCGCCTATCCACTGGAAGAGATGTCTGAACTGCAGATGGATTAGTGGTCACATTGTCTTGGCCAAAACATCAGTTTCCACAAAGCTTGATTCTATGCCTCTGGGTCCATTTTAAATGACAAAATAATTTTTTTTTTTTTTTTTGCAGTTGAAAAGCAACTGTGTATGTCACCTGCAGGATGGTGTATTTTCCCGATCAGTCACTGAAGTGGATCTAGCCCTGCTTCTCCTGCAGAAAGCATCACCAGTGTTAAACAAATTATTAGAAGCAAGAGGTAAGTAATCAAAGGTGAAAGTTTTGATGGGTGTGAAGTCCAACTGCTAAGAAGAGATGTGCTCCTTACCACGGATTTAGCATCATTTGTTGTGATCTGCTGTAATTACTCAGAATTTGAGCCATTTGACCCTACTGCATTAAGCCTTAGTGTTTCCTAAATCCTGTTAATAAAAAGCAAATGGCTCGTCTCTTACTCACTGCCTGGAACAAGCACAGGACTGTGTGAGGGAATTCAATGCACAAGCCGTTATGAAGCCTGCTGTGGTTTAGCAAACCAGCACGATGGGAGCTGCTGTCGGGCTCAGCGCAGGTGTAGGGCTGTGCGTATCGCTGCCGCTCGGTGCAAACAGGCTGTGCATTGTGCTTCGCTCATCCATCACTGCTCTGTCAACACAGGTCAGCTAATCCTGCTCTCAGCGACCTCTGACCAGCACGCTGAAGGGAGGCAACGAAAATTCAAATGCACTGCTGAGGGAGACAGAATTGTTAAAGCTGCCTTTTCTTCTCGACGAGACAGGGTAAAACAAACTTCTAAATGCTATTAGAGAGCAAGCCTCCGTAAATAGGGAGAAGTGGCTCTCTGAGTCTTCCCCTTTATGATTAACACGTTGTCAAGCCCTTCAAGTTCTTTCCCATAATGTAGATATTTTATTGTGGTTTCTTTTTCTTTTTTTTTTTTTCTTTTAAAGATTCCTGCCTCAAATCAGTCACTTTATCTCAATATTTCATGGTTAACAAAAATAACAAGAACAAAGGCAAGCAAAGGCACGGCCCAAACCAGACAAAAGGGAATTGCAGTTGCACCAGATCAAAGCCACCAGCTCTACAGAGGGAGCCGATTCCTCACTTTGCAGTGGCAAAATGATAAAAAATGTTCCTGCCTGAGTTAAAAGTGTGAGCAGTAAGGTAAGAAATACATGAAAGTTAAAGCGAAAGAAGAAGATAGCCCAGACTTTCAGATTGGTGTATTTAGAGCAAAATTTTTCACATAAATGTTTACTTGTAGGGTTTGGGGGTGACCAAACAGAAGAAAGTAGGCCAAAAAGATTTTCATAGTTGCAATAACAGCAACCTTATTCACAACAGTGGCATTTCTCCTCATTTAGAGAAGTTTCAGTACTAGAATAGCTGAGTTAAAAGTATCTACACACCCCAACATTTCCTATTTTTCTTTGGGATACTGAGCTCTTCATGTTTTGAAAGTCACAAGACTCATAAACAAACCAAGAGAAGACTTTCCCTGTCTTCACTGTCAGGGTAGTCAAATGCATAATGTTTTTATTGAAAAACTAAAACAGGTACTCGAAACACCTTCCCACTTCCTCTAGTTACTAACAATATAGCGGAAAAATGTACGCGTCCATGTGCATGTTTTTGCTTGCGGGACCTGTTATCGTTTCTGTAAACAGAAGGTGAAACGTGGAAATTCCTTTGCATCAAAGAGCACAATAAACACAAGATAAACAATTGGCACCTCAAGTACTACATTGAGTAACAAGTTTTTAAGATCCCTTCCAGAGATGCAGAGTAGCGACTGCTGGTGATGAACAGGGAGGGACTCCATTTTACAGAATAACTCACAAAGCAGATGAAATTGAACCCAAAATGTAGCAGCAGAGGTAAATGGGACAACCTGTTTTCAGTGCAACTCGTCCGACACCCAACCTCACTTTCAAAAGCCATGTTAAGGAAGACTTCTTTTTGGAAACACTACAACTTAAGTAACTCTGTCATTTAGCACTTTCGCTTTTCGGCTTGGTAGGAAGAGTTTTCTTTTCACATGTTTTTTGTTTGTTCACCTATGGAACACAATAGTAGAAACTCAAGTAAAGAAAAAAGAGAGACATCCCAACATAAAAATTCAGGGGAAACTGAACCTGAAACATAGACGTCAAAGCCCAAACCATTTTGCCCATTCCAAAAAAAACCCCAAAACAACAACAATAACAAAACCGATGTATTCCCTCTCACCATTTTCTCAGGTTTGAAGTTCTCAGTATTAAGGACAAAACACTTTTTGAACCACTGATATCAGGCGGAAGGTTGGTTTCAAACACAGGCACAAGTTCCAAGTGAAACGTTAACTGTTCTTCTCCCTCAAGAGTACATAGCACAACCCCAGAAAATGTATGTTCTACCCAAATTTTTGTTACTAACATGGGAAACATTCTGATTTATCACCTTATATTTCTCCAAGACACAGCTTTTTATGAAAAACTGATGGAAATACAGTCTGTAGGCACAATTCTATCTCACCTAAGTGCACACAGCTCACCACTGATTTCAACAAGAGTCACCTTTAAACAAATTCAAACTAAATGTTCAGCTTCTTGTAGTTCCCAAGATAAACATGAGATGTGATAGCTGCTAATGTAATCGCACTGCTTTGTTGATATGTAAAATTTTCAAAGAGCCAGAAACTGGTTATTCTTAGTCATCAAGATGAGATTCAAATCTTTGGGATACTTGTCTAACCCTGTAGGCTTAATCTTTCCAAGTTTCAAATTATAATAATCCAGAAGTAGGTTAGCACTGATTGTGGATCACTGTGACATGTGAATTTGTTGGTCAGATTATTGGCTGACTCTACATTCAAAAAATCATCAGCTCTGTAATGACCAAAATATACTACCAAAATCCTGACCAGAAATATTTAGATGGACACAAAAGGACTTGTATCTGAAGGGTGAAAAGGCAGGAACTGATTAGCTTCATGCTAGAAAATTGACTTCAAAGTCATCAGAAGTGCTCAGGACTGGAGGGTTTTTATTGCCAAAGCAGGAACAAGTGAGGAGCTGCTGAATGCAGCTGATATTCCATTGATAACTAAGTAGGAGATGTAAAGCTGCACAAAAGAAGTTTAAAGAGGTTTTCACATTCAGACTGAATAGCAAGCTCATGTAGAAAACATCTAGCTTTGTGCTATGGCCTATTTTCAACCATGGGTTCAGATCCTTTTACGTTCCTTTTGTTGTTGTTTTTGTAGGACACTTCCTGTTTAGGAAGTGAAATTATATTCAGAACTGTGGTTTTACTGTAAATTATTTCAATAATATACTTCTCCTGCCATAACCACAACTCCAGTCCCTGTCTCTCCAAAAATAATACTAATAACAAATGGTGAGTTCATGACACTCTACCTCGTGATGCCATTTGGCAGCAAGAAGGAAGAAACTGGAAGGTTGGCATGATGCTGCTACAGAGATAAATCTTGTTTCAGCATTTTTTATTACCAAAAGCAATCGCAAAATACTTGCTTTAAGTATAGTTCCCCTTCTTTCTTCTATATCATTCTCACCCAAACAGCATAATGAGGCTCGTGAGTTCTGTAAGCATCCTTTAGAGATTACAGATAGCTCTGCCACTGCTACCAGGAAGGCACACAGACACAGCCTTTGATTACTGGCATGCAATGTAATATTTGTCACTTGCTACATATTAGTTTACTTCCTCATCAATGTCTTTTTTTTTTTTCAATTTATCCTCTAATTCACATAATGCTCCTTTTTACTCCACTACAAAAACAGAAACCAAGATGCTTTTTCAGTCACTTGTAAATTTCTAACTGAAGGATCAAACTTTTGAGAAAGTTTATCTTATTTTCCAGACGTGAGAGCTTTAAACTGATCTGAGTTCAATTAAAACAGAGCAGGGATATAATGAATTATGAACTAAACTTCAACAACAAAATTATATGGACATGCGGAAGAAAGGCTGTAAATGCACAAAGAGCTGAACGATCAATGACATGATCATGCACTGTCGTGAAAAGGAAAACACACAGGCAATGTAAATAAATCCTACGTAATAAATACTTGATCTACTTCCACATTGAGGTTTTTCTTAGATATTATAATCAGGCCCTCTGCGTACTGCAGCGAGCTGGGAATTACATTTTCTTACTTGGTATACATAAATGATTGTGTAAAACTCAGAAAAGGAGGAAAAAAACCCAGTGATTCCAAAGATCAATGTACAATTGCAAGTACTCGTCATCTCACGATTAACTGCTGGTTATTAAGAGCTTGAAAGCAAACTTTCTTTAGTATAAGGATGCAGACAGTGTAGCTCAGGAATCTCCCCTAGCTCTGGCTCTTTCCACTGCATAGTGTTCTCCCAAAGACCTCGAAAAGAGCTGTTAATCGCTGTTAACTGATTGCCATTACTCAAGGAAAATGAGCATGTTTTTCATTGTCAGTTGGGAATGAACGTGCTCTGGTGTGCTCGTGGGCTTGGATCTGCCACATTGCTGACTCTATAGTACAAGATCCCCACTGAAAACAGTCATTTTTTTTCTAGTGTTCAGCACCTCAAAAACATTTCTGTGAACTAACTGAACTTCTCCAACACAAAATACATCTTAGTGGAAACCAAACCTATGGTTTTTAATCCATTATCTAGCAAGAAACATCGGTTTTGTTACTGAGAAAGGATGTTATTTTAGCATATAAAATATTTTATACAGTTAGAAGGGAAAATGAATTTTTCCAATTTTTTCTATTTAAATCTTTTGTGGGTCAGGTTGCTTTTTGTTTTGTAGTTAGTGGGTTGCCTAGTCCGTTTTATTTTTTTGACGCCTTAATGACTATTTGAAAGAGAGACTGCTTCTCAAATGACCTTAAAGGACCTAAGCTTACTTTCAAATCTTCTCACAGTGTATAAAAACAATTTGAGATTTTGTTTGAAGGATGATGACTACATAAATTCAGAGTACTTGTAGTAAGAAAGTAAGACAGAAGAAGAAAAGACATAATGTATTTTTAATCAAATTGCCTGGATTCTTTTTTTGCCTAACTTGCTCATCTCATAACATGAAAATACAGGGGAACTGAATGATCAAGCAACTCCCCATTAAAAAAATGCAAATAACCCATTTTTAATTTAAAAGATAAGCTAATTAAAAATAATGGCTGTGGATGGTTCCTGACAAAGCACTTCAAAAACAAGAACCACGTATTTCATGAGACTTTAGTGTTTTTTAATTAAGATGATTTTTCATTTCCCCTCTTCTTGAATCGTGATAATAAAAAGCTGCAATTGGAAATGAAGTCGTTTTTTCCCATTGAAAAGTCAAAGGAAGTAAGACTGATGTTGCCCCTAAGTGGGAAGAAGATAAAAATTCCAGACAGTTCCACTTGGCTTTAAAAGCTGCCTACAGATTTTTAATCAGGTGAAACACTGCCTGTCATCCAGCAGTAAAGCTGTCCACTGGTGTCATAATCATAGAATATAATCATAAGAGTGGCTTGCATTGGAAGAGATTCTCAAAGATCACCTAATTCCAGCCCCCTGTGTCCCATCAGCACTGTCATGTTCCAGCAAGGCTTGGCTTGGCTTGCGGGGCTCAGGAGTACACCACCACCCCCAAGCCAGGTGGCAGCATCCAGTTCTGTATCCCTAGGCTGGATATATCAGTACTCTACAGCTCTTTTGAACTGCTCTGGAGACATAAACCAGTGTAAATGTCCAGCTGAGGTAGATTTGCACCTGTTTTCAACCAGCATACCGGAGCAAAGCAGATAAGGAATTCTAATCTGGACGCTGATGTCCATCGTGCTGTTTTGCAGAGATAGCAAGGAGAAGAGCAGACACAGATTGCAGCGCTAAGACACAAGTACATAATATCCACATGACCCATGTAGGATTAGAAGACACATTATTTCTCGGAAATGTTGTCTTTCTGGTCATAGCCTTAAGGAGAGGAGCAATGCGGATGAGAGAGCACACGTGTGGCATTGCAAATCACTGATGCAGTTTCTGATAGGGGAGAGGTATCAGGTACTGGGGGAGGAACGCGTGCAGAGAGCCTAAAGGGCAGAGCAGCCCCCGATGGGTGAGAACCACATCCTCTCAGACTAAATTATTTTGCGATTTGATGATAATTTGCCTTTCCTGTGCATCTGTGCAGTCCAACCACTCTGTTTTACAGCTGGTTAGCCTGTTCTGTTAACTGTAGTTCTGTACTGAGAAGTAATCACCTATTTCTAATTCCGATCTACACAAGACTTACAGCCATGGAGTAAGAACTCACAGAGACTGAAGAAAATAAGACACAATTTGCCATCCACTCCCTTTGCCCTGAAAAGTACAAATTTATAAGTCTCTGCTCCTTTTTGGGTTTATAACCGTGTACAATCATGGGGTGAGAAAAATCCCCTTCCACACTGGAAAGGTGGGGTTCATGAGTAATCAGGAAACCTTTGTAGGCTTGTAAAATACAAGAGGCATACCTTTTCAGCTCATAGGTCATATATTATGAACAGAGCCCACAGTTATTATACAATCAAATTTTATAGACTTTAACTGACTCTTTGAAAGCAATCTAAGGTGTTTAAAATGAGAAAACTCCAAGAAAAACAGTCCTGGAGTATCTGAAGATGCTTGCAAAGCTGTTAAGAAATTCATTCAAGTTGCGTTTCTTGCTGTAGAATTTATCAAGTTGAGAGAAATATGTGCCATCAGCTTTCAATCAGAATATTTAGCAGCGCTAACACTTTTCCAACACTAATATAGAGTCTTTAGAAAAAGCCAGCCCATTTCCCCCTCTTGGAACGCAAGAAAAGATGACTTATTTTAAGTTTATTTTTACCAATTTAATCTTCAAAACTTCAAAGTTTGTTTTCTGCACTACTTTTTTCTTTTTTTCTTTAAGGCAGAAACCCAGTCTCCACAGGATTACAGCCAAATATGTGCAACATCAGGGTACACCTGGAAACCATTAAGACCTGCATTTCAAATCTTCCTGCAAGGAGAAGGGGGGAATCCATCCTCCCCTTCTCAATGTTGACACCCTGTTTCTATTAGGGAAACCATGAGCCAGAGGTGTTCAAAATAAGGAGTTAAACTGCAAACAAACACATTATAAAGAAATCTGCAGTCCTGCTCCAGGGCAGGGTCAGAGACCAATTATGTCAGTTTGAGATAGACAGAAACCTTACAAAGGACCAGAAAACACCCAAAGAATAGCACAAAAGCTTTCAGAGGTGTTTAAATACATGAATATTTTACATTAAAATGCTCAGGAATAATTTTCCTTCTCAACTGTGTCCATTTAAAAATCTGAGGTTAAAACAAACTGAATTATTTATTCTTTCATTGTAATTTTCCTGAAATTTAGGCTCAATTCCATTATATATTTGCATTTCTTCCAAAAAAAAAAGAAAAAAAAGCTAATATGACTTAGAATTCCTTTAAAATATATGTATATTTCCTGGTAAATTGTGACTTGATATAGATATGAGATGCCAGATTGTTGCAAGCAAAACATAAATTGCACTGTGAACTGCCACACCAGCTGGTAACCACATTTTCTAGAAAATCTGTGGGCAGGCTGTCTTGAGAAAACAGAAAGGGAGCTAAAATTGTTGCTATTTTTGTGTGGTAAGTAGATAATTGAAAAGGCAAAACAAATTCACTTCAAAAATGTTAACTTTTAACTATTAATATTTATTTCTCTCCGTACGTTGGCCTTACCACAAAATACTCTGTTCACACTTCTTAGCATATGTACGCATACATCTCCAAAATGGACTTGCAACATTCTGCTCATCTCCTTTTGAGCCAGGCACAGAACCCCCAACACAGCATCGTAAAGAAAGGAAGGGATGACTGCTGAGCTCAACTTTCATACTTGCAAGACAGCATCTTTTTTTGGAAATCATATTGATTTTAATGAGAAACACCACAGCTCTGCTGTCACGTTTGGCTTATGGGTGTTTATTATATGAACAACTTAATTCATTTTTTTTCTTTTGAAGCATAAAAATAGGAGCTCTTCATTCACAAGAGCAAGCTTTAAAAGTTTCCTTTTAATACATGAAGAAGGTCCCAAAAAGGCTGGTACCTGCCATAGCATGACACAACTCCCCCCATCTAACCAGCCTGCAGCTCACACCACTGAACCCACTCCAGCTATTCCACGAAGTGGGAGTACGGGAGCTTGGCTCCTGCCCTCCCCACCCCAGCCCATCCTCCCCAGGCTCTGACCTCTGCTCCCTGAGGCATCAGCACCCCCAAAGTGGAAAATAGAGGACGGAAAACACGTCTGGGCTGCAAGCAGTCGTCTAGCCATCTCTGCCGGGTCATGCCCAGGTAAGCAGCAGCGATGGCCTTTTGGCATGCGGGGGCAGGTGGGGGGCTGTGATAAACTGTTTGTCCAGGTGCAAAGCCAGACACGGGCTTTGCTGCTTTTCCTTTGTAAAAACGGCAAAGCAGTGCTGCCAGCATTGCTCCTGTGGGGCTTTCTCACGTCCCCACCCTGCACCGAGGGCTTAAAATAGGCGGGGAAAAGCCTACATTCATCCTTCATGCTAACTCTGCCAACGGGGTGGATTTGCTGGAGTGCTCCTCTCCAGCAAAGCCAGATGGCTGAACGGGGTGAGAGAGCAGCATTTGCCTCCTAAGCACGATTTCATTATTATTACGACTTTAAGATCTGGGTGTGAAGAGCACAAGCGGCAGGGCTGCGAGCATATGCAGCCACTGCTGGAAGCACCGTGAAAAAGTGCTGAGGGATGAAGCGGAGCAGAACGCATTGTGAGGCTGAGACAAAGCACGGCTGTGATTGGAGCAGCAGTGCCCTAGAAGTGTAAATAAACATGGGATGCAAAGGGATTTTGTTCCTGAGGTCTTGCAAAGATTTTACAAACTAAGAGAGGGAGGGAGCGTTTTCTTTGCTGTTCCACAAGCACGTACAGGGTCTGTCCCTTGAACTAGATGATGGAGACATGGACCTGTTGGAGTGCATTCATAGGAGGGCCACAAAAATGCTCCAAGTGATGGAACACCTCTCCTAGAAGGACAGGCTGAGAGAGCTGAGGCTGTTCAGCCTGGAGAAGTGATTTCATACTAAAAGCGGGGAGATTTAGAGTGAATATGAGGAAGAAGTTATTTACAGTAAGGGCAGTGAGGCACTGGCACAGGTTGCCTAGAGAAGTGGTGGAAGCTCCATCCCATAAGACATTTGAGATCAGGTTGGATGGGCGCTGAGCCTGATGGAGCTGTGGGTGTCCCTGCTCATTGCAGGGGAGCAGATGGCCTTTAAGGGTCCCTTAAACTGAAACGATTCTATGAAAGCAAGGACAAAAGATTTCAGGGCAAAACATTTCCTTGCCATGCAAGCACAGGGAATATGGCAAGCAGAGGGCTGGGTGACACTCTGGGTGAGGCCGAGCACAGCAGAGCTGCCTGTGCCAGTGGAAGAAGCAGAGTGGTGGCCCAGCTGAGCCCAGCTGGGTTTGCAACCTGCACTCAGGGCTGTGTTCTGTGTTTCTCCCATGTCAAACTGCAATTCAGAATCGGAGAGAAGTGGCACACAATGGGCTAAGTGTGCCGGTATGCATACACAGCCCCATTGCTCCTGGGGGCAGCCTCAGCACGGGGACGTTCTGTACCGGGTCAGCAAATAAAAGATCCTTTGAAAGCAAAAACGTTCAGGGTATCAGGAGCACAATCCCCTTACGTTCAGCTCGTACCTCTGGGACACATGTAAATAACTGAAGTAGCATTATCCGTCGGCCTTAAGCAACCAAGCGGCATTTAACAGCCACCAGGCTCCCGCCCTGAGTGCTGGTTTCCCAAGCCCGGAGCTCCAAGCAGCAGCCCTAACCACTGTCAAAAGCCAGGCAAACACAAACTTAAACGTGTCACTTCGTGTTTAACTCCGTGTATTTAATTACGCATAGAGTTAGCGAGCTGGCGTGTTTTAGTTAAAGTCGTACTGACAGGCAAAGCTCTCTCTAGCATTTAATACAATCGAGCAAATGTTTTCCTTCTGAAAGTGCCCTGGGAGGCAGCAGAGTAGGTGAACAGAGGCACTTAGAATTAGAAAAGCACATGCAGCCCGTTGCCAGATATATTTCAAGTTGTCTAAAAGATATGCCTTGTTCTAACAGCTAGTGCTTAAACCCTTAGAAATAAGAAACACCTGCAGTGTGTCTCAATGCTATATTTATTTCTCTGTGAATATTTATAAGCGTTTAAGCTACTAATGTTGTTGGCATTGTTAAATCTTGATTGTAAAGTTTGTAAATATTCAAAAGAAGCAGATGTTTACTAATCCCATTTACCTTTAAGGGAAAAAAATGTAAAACTGGAACGAAAGCAGATTGTTAAACTGTTTTCCCAACAGAAACAACCAAAATAAATTACTGCAATCTGAAGACTATAAAGAGTGACTTCAAAGGTCAAAGGATTAAAGACAGTCTAAACCATGAAATGCATTTTATTAGATTAATAAAACATATGATTTTGCTAACTTAATTACATGAACAAATTAGCTGGAAAGGAACTTCAGAGCTTGCCATCCCAAATTAACGCCAGCTATGGAGAAGGTGCAGCAGCGACTGCCCTGCTGCTCTCAGTCTGCACACTTCTATCTGCACAGAGCCTCAGCAGAAGCAGGGAGCAAAGGGAACAGCCGAGAGCATCCCAGGAGCTGGGTGGGAGCAGCACTGTGCCACAGAAGGGGCCCAGCACCATGAAGAGGCCGCTGCTTGGCATCCCCCAGTAACCAAAACACTCATTCAGTGCTCCGTTCATCTGTTTTAAATCACACTTTTAAGTGTATTTATGTGATAAATAATTGAAGCTGTTTCTTTTGGCCATCGGAATAATTGGGACACTCTCCTTTTTCAAACAGATTGACGGGTAAGTACAACAAGCACATTGAAAAGTGAATTTTGGCTCACAGAGCTCTGGATTTGCTTAACTCTTTCAGGGCTTAATGGTGGCTTTTGTTGAAAGCAGGTTTCTCAGTGCCACATCACTGAAGGCAATGTAAGACTTCCAAAGCAATTACTCCACTGCAGCCCAGCAGAGCCATCAGGGGACAGCAGCAGAGGGAAATTAGTGCCACATTTTTGAAGGCCACTCACACTGGCTTCACCAAAGATCAAATTCAAGTGGCTCATCCACCTCCCCAAATACAGCTGGAAGGTGCAAGGGTTCAACAGTTCCTTCTCTTATAGCATTAAACATGACAAAGTTATCATTTAACGCCTCATCACTGAACAACTGATTTATGACTTACTGGCGCTGGACATTCTGTCACAAATACTCTACAATTTCAGAGAAAAAACCTGTTAAGGAAAAAACCTTTACATTTTCTTAAGTAGAAAATCTAGACAGTGCTAACCCAGATAAAATAAGTCCAAATTTGTCACCATGCTCAAGTGCAGATCACACCAGATGCATACACTGCTGACCCATTTCTCCATTAGCTATTTAAGGATTTACATATTAGATTGTAAATAAATAAATAGAGCTTTTACCATTTTGACCTATTTTTGGTTCCTTAAACTATCACTGAAGTGTGATAATGAAATACCATTTCACTTCAACAGCACTACCACCATCACACGCTCTCCCCATTAGCAGCCCCTCAGAATCTGTTGGTTTTGTTCAGTAAAATGTGATAAAATGGTGCAACACCCACTGTTTCTCCACACTTGGAAGGGTTCTCCTGATCTTAATTTTCATATAGATCACCATTTAAAAACAGACCAAACTTTTTTTTTTTTTTAATTAATAACATCCTAATGTAGCAGCTTTGGCCAGAAGACAAGTACATGATTCCAACATTTTTAATTTTCAAGGTCACACAGCCCAAACCATGAAGAAAAAGCTCTCTTGGGGCTGTGCAGCAGCAGCTGAACATGCAAACCATGTCTGGAAACAATTTCAGCTGATTTATTGGGGTTACCCTTAGACAGAATTGGGATTTTTTGTGTTGCTGAAAGCAACACAGAACCAAACAAAAAGCAAAAGCTTCCTTTTTTTCTTTTTTAGACTGATGATACCCAGATGATAATACTGCAGTGTCATCTGGGACTAAATCCCAGTGAGGAATGGCCTTGGGTAGATATGTCCAAGAGCCAGGATGACCTTCCTAGTGAAGGGAAGGACCACTCGCTTCTCAGTACAGCCTGGGCATGCAGATCTCCCTCCTTAATGCCAACTCCTCTCTTCAGCTGTCCTTTCCAAGCCTTACTGCTGCCTCCCACAACCCTGAGTCAGCTCAATGACAAGCCCAGACTCAGCCAAGTAGCCACCAAAATGTGTGTTTTGCTGCCCTACACCACAACGTGAAACAGTAGCTACTTTTGCTAATGGTTGCCCTTAGGGAACTGAGAAGACCATATTAATAGTAATTCACATTGGGATGTTCTGAATCAGCAAGACTCATAACAAAATGAAAATAGCAGCAGCTTTGCATCATTACAACTCTACCCCTCATGGATTTTGTGCTAGTGGCAATCTCCCTGAGCTGGTGTGGACTAAAATATTCTCCTCTTAATACTATTCTTCCTCTCTCCAACTCCTACACTCAAAGAAAGCTGAGTTCACTAACTGGCACTACTTTCCTATTTTAATTAATTCATACAACGCATATTTACATGAAAACTAAAGCTTAGAGGTATAACATCAAGCTTTCTCATTGCAGATCCCTCACTCTACTATTTATACAGCTGTTTACTCAAAGGAAGCTCATATGACATGTCCATTCAAGAGTTAAATATTGGGATATCAGTCACTGATGAGGTATGAACCATCATCGGTGCCTCCACGTGAGAATGGCAAGATCCTAGCTCCCAACCCTTCGGTACAAAACACACAAGAGTGCCTTTGTCAAGTTCATGAGATGCTGACCATGTCCACCTGGGGATGTAGCACTCATTCCCACCCAGCAGCATCCCTCTGACCCCTGCTGGGACTGTGGCTCTGCCATGCAGCAGTATGGGAGTTGGCATTTACTGCTCGGCAATTTCATTGTAACCTTCAGACTTGGGGGCTTATTCAGTTTGTGTTCTAACACAAAATACGTGAAATGACAGAACTTTCTCCTCACTTCTCATCTCTGTTAACTGATTCTCATTATCACTTGCTTTGCCAAGACTTCCTTTGACTGCAGACGTGGAAATGAAAACCCCAGAAACAAAATGCACAAAACGCTTGCTCTGTTAACAAAAAGTAAAGGATATACTGGGGATATAGTTTTAAAACCTTTCTCTGAATTGCCTTTTTCCACACCAGGCAAGAAAAGCAAGTCATACTTAATATCCTAAGCATTTCTGTGCCCACATTCAATCAATCTACAGAGAGCAAAAGTTACAAACCTTTTAACATTTGAAAATAGGTATTAGAATAGTAATTTTCCAGCCTTTATTCACTGCAGGTGCAGCCTTCTATGTATTTAAAAAGTGCTTTTAAAGATTTACAAATAGCCTAAGCAGTGACTCTGAGCTGCAGAAGGCCAGAATACAAGAAAGATAACATGCAAGTGCAGGGCAAATATTACGGATCTGTTCCAGAAATGAGCTGAAAACCTATGATCCAATTAAATCAATAAAAAACACAGCTGCTTGAGTACTCCAGCTCCCAAGCTGTATCCAGAGCACTGAACACAAGCCCTGTTCTCCTCTAAGGGGTTATCCCCGGGCAGCTCAGCTGCGATGCTCAGCCAGGCCGGAGGGGTCCTGTGAACACCTCCTTGCAGTTTCGATCCCATGTGGTTTCACACTTCGACCCCACAAGTTCCCTTTGAACTTCAGGTTCAAATGAATTGAAAAAAAAATAAATAAATCCCAACTCAAAAGGCAGTCAAAACCACTGCTTATTGTGGGGGAGCAAGCCTGACTGTGTACCAGGTGGTTTTAAACAGCAGATGAATTAAGTCATCTTTTTTTTGCCTTCTTACAGCTTCCCATGCAAACAGAATACTGCTACTTGCTCCTTGTTTTCAGTACACGAGTCTCTGGATTCTACCACTGCTTTTCCACGTGCTGCTTCCTACATATATATGCAACCACTAAGTTCAATATCACGTGCTTTGATAGCATGTGCAACTGTAGTGAGATTACTTCTTAATTTCATAGGGCTGTAAGTAGTGTGCCTGCACTGGACTTACACATCAGCCTAAATCAGCACTATGCCAGGTCAGCCCTTAAGTCACACGTGGCTGTATATTTATGTCTGTATTGTGAGACAGGGAAAGGAATGACATTTCTAAACAATTAACTGGCTTAATGAACATTAGTCAAGGGAGCGACAGCAAGTTTAAATTCAAGTCTATCCTTTGCTGCCTGTGCCAGAGCAATCTTTATGACCATTTTGTTTTTTCCAAGAAAACACATAGGCAATGACTGATAAGAGCCATTTATTCTGTCTCCAGTTAGCAGGCGAGTATTTGGCTAGGGCTTAACCCCACTGAATTCCAAGTAGTTCTCAGCTGTTAGCATAGGGAAGTTTGCAGCAGTCTCAGAGACAGTTAACTCCAGCACTCCTAATGGTACTTTGATAACACAAAGCACTGGGATGGTTGTTTCACATGGCTCAGGATAACAACACACTGCAGCAAGCCATAAGCACATGCACAGCCTTACGCAGAGCATGATCCTTGAGTTTCTACACCTCACTGGTCCACCCAGTTTGAGAATTGCACACACACACAAAAATAAATAAATCAGTCACTTGGACAGGGAAACTGCTGTGTGACAGACAACCAGTCACCTTCAGGAAAAATATAGAGCCGTTCAATAACGAAATAAGCTCATAAACCAAAAGCTAGGCAAGGGGATACATCTGTATTTCCTGTGCAAATCTGTGAAACTAAAACTTTCAAAAAAAAATCAAGACCTCCCCCCATGCATAGTTGCCATTGGAGAATTTGTTTCAGCTTTTGCATTCAATATACACTTGCCACATATTGATTTCTTTCCTTCAAAGCTAATCTTTTGACTTTCTCACTGTAAAGAGGAAACATTGTCAGACTGATTATGAGGAAGCTCACTAACAGTTCATGCATTTGATGCTCTGGCTATAATGTTGTACAAAATCTTATGTCATAAGTCCCGGATCATGTACAAATACAGAAAACAGCATCAGAGACGCAGCGTTCCCCCAGGTATCTGTCTTTCAGCTCACAGAAGGTTCATTCATTTCAAAAAACACTGGAATAACTGACTGCACTGAAGCCCGTAACTGCTTTTATATGTGTAAGCCTTTATACTACATTATTGAATGTCTTGGAACATTTTAAAGTTTTATTATAGCATTTGAAATCAACAAGGCAATTAGTGAGCCCTGAGACTGTGCACTGGTCAATCAAAACTGCTGTCGATAGCACTCTGTGAAAGTCAATGGATGGCTTGGGTTTATGGGCTGGGGTGCGTGTGTCCATGCACAATCCTTTTCATTTTTATAACTACAGCTTAGGTTTTAAGGAGAAGCCCATATTCCCCAAATTAACTTTTAACACTGTTTTCTGATATAAAAAACAGAGGAGACAGGAAACAGAGAGGAGATGCTTATACTCAACAACAGTGTGGGTGGAAAAGTGCATTTTTTTCCAAAATTGTTCCCAAGGGACTAATAAATAATACAAATTCTTGTATTTTAACAAGGCCTTTCTCTTATGATATCACAGAAGATGAAAATTACCAATTGTGTCCAGAGCAGCCATGAAAGTGTTATGTGCTAGTGAAGTGAAAAGCAGCTACACAGCTTCTATCCAGAACAGCAGAGTCAAAGATGAAGGTACAGTAACAGAATCTTCAATAAACATACATTTTCTGGACCTCTCAATATGTACAGGAGATATCTGCAATCAATGCTACTGCCACATGCAGCTATCTGGCTTTCAGGAGATGACATATGTTCCCAATTTGTATCCTGCATAACCAGAAGATGTGTTTACTGCTACAAAATCAGGTTAATGTTTACAGAGCATAATTATCTTTAAAAAATGACTTTGCCATAACTTTCAACAAACTCAGAATAGACTGGGGAAGAAACAAGGACTGCTGTGTTTGAGCAGGTGGAAAGAAAAGTCAGCTGCCACTTCCATCTTTCCTTTCTCTCTGACCTCTGCTGGAAAGGGGCGTACTCTTAACAACGGAGTAAAACGTTTTCTCTAGCTTTTTGTTTTCATTCTGGTTAAAAGTTTTGTTTCACGATAGTCAAGATCAAAACCAAAAGCATGTGGCTATGAACTCCCCTCCCTGAGTTTCCAGCCAAAGTTTACAAAATCAAACTGAGAGCAGTCAAACTGGAGCACGTCGTAACTGCAAAACATCGAGTGTGAAATTCAGTGACGAATCCTTAGTCCAGCCGGACAGTCACAACAACAGGAGGTTATTCATCTCTGGTTTTCAGAATCACATCGAGCTGGAATTTAGGGTACACATATTTTCACAATTTGATGCAACATTTACATTAGTTTAATCAAACATTTTCAGAGCGCCTGGTTCATTACTTGCGTGGCACTGCATCGATTGCACTTTACTTACTTCTCTAATCAAAGAGTATCTGAATTCCTTGGAGTGGACAAATGGATATAGATTTTACAGGAACTGAACAAACTAAATGCACATGCATTATTTTAACTGTGAGGCATTTATATTCCCTCATAGCTGTGATTTCTAATCCAACTGGCTAATACTACTCACTGAAAAACCACATTACAGTGCTCTATTTTAAAGGGATAATAAACACATAATACAATAAATAGTACTGTTCTAAGCTCTTGCCATTCTAATAAAGCTGTAATTCAGTCAAGTTCAACCGTGGACATGGAAGTAAGCCATTCCTATTCGTCAAAATGATAAAATCCATATTAAGGCTCATTGATTTCAGTGAGATTTAAATACAAGTTTAGATTCTAGAAGGATTAAAAATAAGCACAGTCCCAGCTACAGCCCAAGGACATTCACACTGAATTGTTCCAGAACCCCAACGTTACTTCAACTATTTTCAATTCAAAGCTCTTTTGGTGAAAACATGTCTCTACACACAAATACTTCACCACACACAGCAAAAGTTGGTAGACAATGTGATGTCTTCACGGTACGTTCAAGATTTTATTTTGCTTTGCCTAGTCAGTAGCCTACAGCTGTGTGTCCTAACGCTCAGTCTGTTACCTTACCCAACAATACAATGCTGCAGCAGCAGAAAAGTATAACATTCAGTGAAAAATCTGTTAAGTCAACTTCAACTAGAGAAGTCGGTCCGCCCTATATCCTGCCTCCATGCTCAGCATGAAGAATTGCCATACTCCACATTGGTGACCCTGAAGATGGTACGTGACAGTGCCCAGCACAGGCAGCTCTGTCCTGCTCTCACTAGAAAACACCCGTGTTTCCAATGCCAGCAAAATTGAAAAATCTCAGTTTGGCAGATGAAGCAGCAAGGAAGAGTTAATGAGAATGTGACCTGGCAGCAGTATCCCAGACTACTGTTTTCAGTTTTTCAATGTACAGGATAATTAAAAGTACTAGAACTGGCTTTTCTCCTCCTATGCACAAAATGCTGCCAGTGATCCAACAGCCTCCATTGTAACGGGTGAGCAATGAGATGAAGTGCAAACACTAAGCACAGAAAGGCAACTCTGTCCTCCCAGTCTTATAGGGAAGTCACATGTACTTGCTTTTTCCCCATAACGTGACCAGAACGGTCTGCACATGAACATACTCAAGGCAAAAGAATTTCCATCTATTTTGTTGCTGAATATTTTGCTCTTAAAACATTCTTCAAACACATGCGATCCTGTGGCACACAGCTGCTATTTTTCACATAGGTCAGCAAATAGGGGTTCGAGAAAAACACCAGAAAGGAGGTGGGCAGTTGAGCAGATTTTGACCCCGATATAAAAATTGATATCATTAATGAATTATGGAAAATTATTACTATGTAAAAACAGTATTAGTTCTGCAGCATATGCACATGGCATCTTTTCACTTAATACTGCAGTTAGCAGGCAGCATCTAGACTCTTTGTTGTTTCAATAGCGAAGTTAAAGAGGTTAATTCCTCTTTAACAAGGGGCTCTCCCCCTCCTCCCTCTCCCCCTCCTCTTTGGCTCGGCCTAAATTTCTAACACTACCTTATGAAATGTAGTATACAGCTTTTAATTGTGCCCAGAGGCAGTACAACTTCAGAGAGGGTTTGGAGCAACTGGCAGAGGATTTGCAGAACAGCTGTGTTCCGGGAACATGTGCAGTGCGCTGCAACAGCCCCGTCAGCACCTGCACCCGCTTAACGCGCCCGCCCCCGCCGCCATGCACGCTCCACATCTGGGATTAATCACCACTTTTAAAGGAATTAATACTCTTAACGTTTTTATTTTATTATACCTGTAGGAACATGATGCTATATTAAAATCTGCAGCTTATAAGTAGTATTCTGTTCGAGCCGGAGTTACTGGGGGGAATAAAACCTCCCTTTGCTTTGCCAAGAATGAATTGTTTTAATATCCCAACATTCAATATTATTTATTATTAAAGTCGAGGGCTGCTTTGGTGAGTAACTGGCTTTCTCCTGCTCTAACCACCTCCTTTTCCCCACTGAACTCTACCTCACATTTCAACATTTGCTGGAAATAAGCCCTCACCTCCCCATTTACTCAGTGTACTCTATTCACGTTGGGAGGTTCAAAAGAAACCCTTCAAAAATATGATATTATTTAAATGTCACTCAGTTCTAACAGCAGTATTTGCTTACATAGTTTAGACAGCACAGAACCCTATTCATGCACGAGTATGCCACATTAACCATTTAAGATAGATTTTCATGTTAATTCTACAGGGGAGGAAGCATATTAGATTTGCCCACTTTGTGTAACTTATAATGGAATTCAGCAACACGAGTCCTGTTCATTACACTGATGGAGACTAGAGAAGTAAGATGAATAGAAGAGGAAATAAATCAGCTCTGTTGTTAATTCAGTAAAACACAAAAATTTCCCAAAAGTAAGACACCAAGGGGAACATTTTTAAGGCAAAACCATAAAGATTTGACACTATTGCTGACATCTGGGAACACATTAGAATTCAGTTTAAACAGTTCCTCCAAATCGACAGTTTATTCCAAAATCTGATGCACCAAAATACAGGAGGAACAGAAAAACACAATGCTAATACTTTCTTCATTTGGACACAAAGTAAAAAAGGCGCAGTGCTAAAGATTTCCTTGCAACATTTCAAAGAAAGAATGTTTTGTTTGGGAAGCATGAAATATTTTTGTCTTGAAACCCACCACGAAGCCAAGAACAGAAACACTTATCCCCCAAACCTGTGCAATTTGCTGGATACACACCATCCCAGGTTTCTCAGTACCTATTTACTTGATTTTTCTAGTTAGCCTGCAAAACTATTTATAACACGGAGTATTCTAAAACTCAAGCTGCAATGTACATCCAAAACTGCAGCACACATTGTGCTTTAGGGTTTATTTTCCCAGCAGCAGCTACAGCACATCCTTCCGTACTCCAACATACATTGTTCTGCTCAGTAGCCAAGTCACAATCACGGCGAAGTTGGTCATAGGCTCTGTTAAGCCACTCATTTTTCTCCTGAGATCTCAGCAGACTTTTACTCCCACTGAGCTGCCCTGGGTACCCTCTTCTTGAACCAAATGTACTTCAATAAAGTGCTCATTATTTTTTTTGTTCACTACACCTTACGCCTTTACGGATCTGCGCTCAGTTCTTCTTCCTCTTCTTCACTATTTCTGTCAAAGTGCGCAGTGCAATTATCATGACAGTAGCCTAAAATTCTATGTACTTGATTAAATATGTGCAGTCCTATTTTGAGGAGTTACCATATTCTGCCTTCACGTATTTTAAGAAGGATGAGGAGTGAAGGGATACCCTTGCTGATCCATCCCATGCCAGGAGAAAAGCCTTCATCTTTTCTCATTTTTCTTCTCTTAACCCTAGAAACAGTCCTAGCAAAACAAAAGCACTCAATTCCATGGGAACCCACAAAAAATTTTGTTGAGATTCATCCTTTTTAATAGAGACAGTGAATGTGAGATTTTAAATTTACTTAGCATTTCTTTATTATTCTATCACAGTTTTGTCATAGGGGCATGACAGATGTGTGTTAATTTGAGCCTTAGCAGCTCCTGTCACCCTGACTTTAATGGAGCTGAACAAGTTCATATGCCACTATCATTGAGAAGTGGTAATCAGGCTGATTTATGCAACGGGCAAGTCCACATCTCCTACCAAACCTGTCCTCCAGCCTTAACAAACATTTAAACCACGCAGGTACAGTTGCCCGTGCAAGCCAAGTTAGTGGGAAAAAATACCAAGGCAGCAGGAGACTCAATTAAATGAGTAAAGCAAATGAATGCCAGCACAGATCTGGAGCCTCAGCACACAGCCCATCCTGAATGACAATTTCCTGTCCCAGACCATAAATTAAAACACAAGGGGCAGAGGCTGGGCAGACATGGTATGAAGATGGTGGGTGTAATTCTAAGCACTGATGACTGGGGATAAGGGAAAGGAGGTGAACAGGAGAATAAATCGAGCTTTTTTTTTTTTTTTGTATTCCCAGAGTTTACTGTTGTTTTTGTTGGTTTTCTTTTTGGAAGTGGGCATTGGACAGAAGGAGGAGGTTCTTAAAATCTTTTTCTCTCTGATGGGTGAATGCAGTGAGCAGGAGTGCGGACAAGCTGATCTCCACAGGTCCCCTTCAGTCTGCATTTTTCTATGACTCTAATCAAAGTCCTCAAGAGATGCTGAATCTGGCGAAGCCAAACATATCCAGGAAATATAAAATTAGAACTGATTACCACGACATTTGTAAACCAGAACCCTCTGATATCATTATATGGTCATCTAATACTTGGACAGAAGCCTTTGCTGCATGAAAAACCCTGGATGGAGCAGACCAATTTCACAACACTGTTTATTGCTCTGCCAGCTTTTCCCTATGGAAAATAAAATTGCAGAGATCTCAGGAACTGGTCAACTTGCCAAGCTGGCAGTCAGATTATGAATTTTGAAAACATTAAAAAAAAAAACAAAACCCACCAGCAATTAGATGGTCAATTGAAAACTAAGACTGTATCTCCAAACTGCAGGAATGGATTACAACATTAGGCAAGATGCAGTGTTTTCAGAAGTCCGAAAGGGATGTAGCAATCTATATTTTGGTAATAAAAATAAGAAAACCTTGATCCTCAAAGCCTAAGAATAGGTTTGCACCAGAAATTTATGTCCCTGTAACAAAGTTGTATTTGCACGTAATTCTTTTGACACATCCTTGCTATCAGAAGTCCCAGCATACACAAGTCTCCTGGGGAAAAGTGCTTGTACTAGTCAAAGAAGCCCTAAAAGCCCTTTTTTAATCATTAGAAGATACATCTAAAGCATTTATTGGTGTGACAGCCATACCAGTAAATTATCACAGCAGGCTGCCTAATGAAATACGGAGAAAACCAAGGAAGATCCAGGCACACCCATAGGATTTGTTTCCCTCTGGGGAAAGGTGATTCCCATCTACATTTATTCATGAAAACTCTCTGACCAAATTTTGATGCAGAACATCAGATTTGTTTAGAAAAAATAATCCCGTTCCTCAGAATGAAGCTCCTAACAGTCCCCAGTAACTGAGGCTGCAGAGTGTCTGGTTGTCAAAGGCCCCTCAGGACTGCACACACATCACATAAGAGAAGGCAAAGCATTTAAAAGCCAACAGCTCTGTTCCTGAGTGCTACCAGTGTTTAGTCCAACCTTAGTTATACGTATTTTACTACTATAAAAAAATAACGTTGATCCATCCCTCTTTGTCATTTTGGCAGAAAATGTAGTCACTCTCGATGGGAAATCATACATACTCTGGAACTACACATGGTCAGATTTACTCAGTATTAACCAAAGCACTGCTCAAAGCCAGATTTATGGAAGCAAAAAAAAAACCCACCACAAATAAAGACTGTCGATGTGAAGAATTTACCTTCAGTTTAAAAACAGAGTGGTAGAGCCACTTTGTGCTATTCATTTGTCAACACATTTCTATCCACTGAGTCCTCATTACACCTTACTAATGTCACCTCCCAACAACTTTCTATGCTGCCTGTGACAGGAGGAGGTAAGGCAGTATGGAGAGAAGCAAGATCTGCAAGAGCATGGATTCACCTCTGACTCAGGAATCTTTCCCTGTATCCTAACTGGAATATGCTGATTCACTGTAATTTTCCCCTTGTACAATACCTGTTACTTATCCAAACAGATATCTGCCAGTGTTTTAGATTCTACTTACTTTGTCTGACCTTGTAACTATTGAAACTATGGATAAATTCTATGCAACACTTATGTTCCTTGATGCTCCAGAGCAATCCTGTAACCCCATCATTTTACAAACATCCACATGCTTCGTGATGGTTGCAGTTTCTGCCAGAGAGAGCCCATAGCTGGTGCTGTGCCAAGTGGGGCTTAAACATACTCAAGGGTTTCAAAGAGAAACGCACACAATGTTATTGATGTCAGCCTCTCACTCTAATAAATGCTTAAATTCACAGCATTAAAAATAGCCAATTGAGGGTTATTCTTTGCCACCTCCCTCTCTCCCAGAGATCCTGAAGTATGTGATAGAAAGGACACCACAACTATGGCTTCCTCATGGCCTTTCAATGTTCTCAACATCTCAACATGATTTTCCTTAAAGGGAGAGATGTTTGGATATTTTTTATATGAAGTCCATAAATCTGAAGATAAATAATGAAAACGAAACTTCCCGTGAAGTGCCCCAGTGTTTATTTTATTTAATATTCTCCATTGGTGAAAATAAATTAAAAATGAACAAGACTTGTTTATGCCTGCCTTACACTGTTCTCTGCATCTGAATAGCAACTGCATATTAATTTATCAGGATCCCATAAATTATAATTAGCCAGAAGGATTAACAACATAAATCCTTGAATTTAAAACTAACCCACCCTGCTCTCTCTTCCCTTAGCCCTAAAGTGAAAAGGAGCCATAAAACCCATCAGCACTCTTTGATCCATTAAACTCCTGAGACACTCTTATTGCGGCTGAGCTACGAGAAGTAGATTCTTTGCAAAAATCTTTCTTGAACTTTAAAGTTGCAGTGGTCTTCTTGGAAGATAGGGAGACCGTGCACAAGAAAGGCCCTGAACATGGTGGACGACTCTCGCTCTTTCCACTGCATCACCAGCTGACACCAGGGAGGCTTCTCAGTATGCAGGAAATGGGCAAACCATCTTACTTGTGAAATAGGTGAGATACTGTTTCCTAAACACACCTTTGTGAAGACAAAAGGAAGATCTGGTAGGAGCGCAGAACGGCTCTTGCACCAAACTATCCCAAATAACTTGCAACGCTTTGGCAGAAGTACATAAACCATTGGTAAACGTAAAGAGGAACCTCAATCACAAATACGAACTTTACAACTCACTTCCTTCCTCCTCACCCCTTAAAGAGTGAAGTGACTGCTGCAAAATACTGGAGAGCACCAAAGTCGGAGCTGTCACGTTGGGGTTTTGCACAGTGGGATGAGGTGGCACCGTGTGCGTCACTGAACTAAAGCCTCTGGGAGAACCACCTCACACCTGTGGACACCTTGTCAGAGTCACTGTGATAATTTAGTTTAAGACAGTAGATAAACAAGGAAAAGCAGCTGTTTTTTGTCAAGTTTTGTTGTCAGTAGCTTTGCAAAGGTCAGGCCGCAGCATGAGAAACCCAAAGGAAACCATTAGTGCACATCATAAATTGTACCGAGGACTCTCCCCTTCCACTTTTATTTCTTGAAGTTCAAGCACATGGACATCACACTGATGTCTGGGGTCCAGCAGATCCCGGCCTTACAAAGCGCTGCTGAACTGCAATGGAAGAACACTGAGAAAAGGGATAGAGGGCTGATGCTGATTGCCACCCCAGTGTTAGTGGGTTGCCAGCCTGGGCTGTGCTCAGTTCTGGATCCGGGCAAACCCACAACCTGAACCTGCAAAGTAACACTCTCACAATACTGTTGACTGAGACTTTTTTTTTCTTCCTCCGTATGATTAATGTTTCAGGGCCTGAAAAAATACAGGAGCAGCACTTTCTGCGTTTGACACGATTTCTCTAGGGAAGGGCTGCACCAGGCACACATCCAGGGCACACAGAGAGGGTAGCTCTGACACACATGCTCAAGCTGAACACAACACAGAGCATTTCTGATATGTATCACGGCCCCTCTCAAATGTGTATCCACCTATTCGTGATCTGGCTTAGAGCATAAACCTTGGGAACTTCCAGGTGGAGCATGGGCCCATATGTGCCCATGGGAGATTGGCATTCAACGAGAACAAGACGTCACCTGCTTCAGAGATAAGGGACACCGACCTCAGCATAACACACTTCTGGAGGATTCTTTCATGTGAAAACAGTAAAAATAGCATTTTTACCTTATGAGATATGTGCATGAAGGAAAACCAAGAAACCCTTTTGCCACATATGTGCATTTTATATATATACACACTACAGTTTTCTAAACAGATACACAAAAACCTGCCCAGCTCTTACGTTCGCCTCCCATAGTAAAGGTATAGAGAACCAGCTTTCATTTTCTGTACTTCACTTCTCAGTAAGAGAAATGAGACCCACCAACTCAGCATACGCTCAGTTGTCCTTACTGAGCACCAAGGTAAATGATCTAATGATTTGACTGAAATTATGCAACCACGGCATTATTCACTTTGCTTAATCAAAAGAAATCACAGCTAGAATATAAAGTATTCGTCCCTTTGTATTTAAGGAGAAAAAAAGAAATCAGGTTGTATTCAAGAGAAGAGAAAATGAAAGAAGTTGTTCGGTACAAATGCCAACAGCTTTGCAAATAGAGGCTGGAAATAAGCATCTTAAAAATTCTCACTACAGCATATTGTAGAGGAAGATCCTGTACACATTCCATGAGGGAATACGAAAGTGCACTCTCTGTACAAGGCTGCAGAAGAAGGAAAGCTCTGTAAACCCATCCCAACTCCCTTAATTATTTTAATTGCTGCAGTGTGATGCCAAGGTGCTGAATTACCCCCTCAGGCTCTGGCTGCTTAGCCAGGAGGTACTGAATTAAACTGTCAGAACATGCAGAAAAATTGCAATGGTGCCTGTCAACGGTATTTGTTAAGAGACACGGGTGAGGCTAGTGACTTGTATAGAAAAAGAGCTGCCAATGCAAAGTCGTCAAAGCACAGCACTGGAACTAATGGGGTATTCAGAGGTCTTGTTCTACTTCATTGGTTAAAGCCAACAAAACTCCTGTAATATTTGGGGCGGTTTGCTATTTATGGCTATGGTAATAAAGGCCGGTTAAAGTCGCAGAGCCAGCCGCACTCAGCAGTCCCCACTGCTTTATTCCTAAACGGCTGAGGGGGCACTACTCCTCACCAAGCCCCAGCCCTAACACGCAGAGCCATTTCCAAAAGGAACTGGGTGTTTTAAAACGTGAAGAATTAAACAGAGAGCGGGCAGCAGTTTTACAATACGCTGCCCTGCTTCAAAATAACTTCAGTTTGGGTGCCTCACCCAGACAGCTTTGCACACAGTTCTGGCTGAGCTGGTGGCATGGCTTGGGGTCAGCACCTCTTCCTCACACGTGGCACTTTCTTTCCAGAGACACTACCAGAGCCCAAAGCACATCTGATACCAAAACCTACTTTGTACCTTCTTAACCCACGCAACTGCTGATAGCGATCAAAGCGACTTAAGAAGTCCTACTTGCTGTGGGTCTACACTGTTCTCTTGAAGCTATTTTTAGAAGTAAAATCCTGTGCTTGTGAAATTGAAAGGCTGCTAACAATGGTTAGAGTCAGTGTGTGGGCAGGGGCTGTGCATACAGCTTGCAGCTCCACAAACATGTGCTGGCTCCAGCTTTTGCTGCCACGAAGCCAGGTCTCATCCATGCAGATAAAGCCAGCTGGTTTTGAGGTGGGTGCTAGTTTCCCCAGGACACACACAGAGCTGCCATGAAAGATTTACGCTTGGGAGGTTGGTTAAAGGTCTGACACACTGATACCAAACTTCTTACCCCTTCATTGGTAAGGAGCTGAGAAGAGCCCATACAAAGGCTATGGAGTACAAATAGGAGACAGAAAGTAATTTTGACATGCATATACATAATCATCAGAGCCCTCTTTCTGCCATGGTAGGGAGGTAGAGATGGAAAAAATAGCATGTTCTCACCTCATTGAATCATAGACTGGTTTGGACTGGAAAGGGCCCTTAAGATCATCTAGTTCCAGCCCCCTGCTATAAGCAGGGACATCTCCCTCTAGACTAAAGCTCAAAGCCCCATTCAGCCTGGGAATGATTCCCCCCCCTTTGCAACTCAACCAAACCAGCTCCCCAGCCATCAGGAGCAGCATCCTGGCATCTGCATCAGTCCTCCCCTCCTCCTGTTGTCCCTGTGTGGCACTTCCTGGCTCAATGCAGTTACGGAAATCCTTCATAACAGGTCTATATTGCCATAATCCTATATTCACTTAATGTGATTTTCACTAAGAATATAAGTTCAAGAGAGGTTAATGATCCATTAGTGTATGTTTTTAACTAGCTCATTTACATATTGAATAGTCTGTATTTATTTTATTAAAACGAGCCTGCTATAGCCAGCTGACTGAATTACATGAGATATCACATGGATTATACAAGAATTGTTCAGTAATTAATTTTTCCCAGACATGGTATGTAGTTATTAAGTGCATTTCTAAACAATTAAAACTGCAAAATGGTCTCTTAATGAGACTGAAACCTTTGCTGTTATAATATGTAAGGCCTTTACAATTACAATGCTCTCTGAGTTTAAGGGCTCATTTCTGAAGTTCCTCTGGGTTAAAATACGTGCGACTCATGATACACAGTGCAGCACACCAGACCACAGGAGTTGAGGTAGTGGCCAGGTTTCAAATGCTGCTTCTGAGCTGTGTTTGTAACTACGTAGTGATGGCCATGCAAAGATGCGTGACAATGAAGTCATATTCCCTTCTTACCATTTGGGAATTAAAGGAGAGTCTTCATTAACTTTAATTAAAGACACTGCTTCCTTTCAGATGAGGGTGACAGTCCAAGTGTATATTAAGCAGTTCAACCCACGTATTCCTCACGGCTGTTTTGGTCCACAAACTTAACACTTTACATATGTCATAAAGAAGGGAAGGCAGAGCAATGGCTCCAATGACCCCTCTCCCCTTCTGCCAGACCCCCTGAGCAAGTTCACCTAAGCTGGTCATTAAGCCTCCTTAATGCTTTCCTATTATCCACTTTGTTGCAGTCCTCTAGCCCATCGCTAACCTGTGGGTACCTGAAGCAAGATGAGAGGGTCCAAATCACACAAACATCTCTGGGACTGTCCTATCACTGCCCTGTATCAGAGCACAAGTCTGAATGGGACTTCTACCCTTCCACTGAGTACAAATGAACCAGTCAAATTAACCAGTAGTTAATTAGCTCAGATGTTTTAAGATGTAGACCATATGGTAACGGCCCTGTACTCATGAAATACCTTCAAATATTTTTAGATGCTTCTGAACAACAAGTTTCCACTATTAGCACTGCTCCTTTCTTCTGGGGTTAGTGGTGGCACTTTGTGAAATGGCTCTTGCATGCTCCTCACCAACATCAAATCTTTTTAAGCTGCATTTTTGAGCATCACGTTCACAAGAACATGAGGGGATCTCTGCTTCTCAGTGGGAGAGTGTTATGTTTTTCCTAATGCAAACAAAGGATATTAAGAACCCTGTAGTGCACATTACACCACCACAGTCCACCAGAAACAAAAGTATGGATTCCGTTTTCCACCACATAATGACTCTAACTTGTACAGAACTAGATGAACTAATTTATTGCTGGGGAATCGCATTAATTGCTGGCCCTCTGCTTTGGGTTGCAGTGACCATGCTGAGAAAGACCAGCTTTAGGGCTAGATACAAATAAGATCTGTCATAAAGGAATGCTGTCGTTCCTCAATCAAAACTCCCACTTGCTCAGCATTAGCAACAAAGAGTATAACCAAAGATCAGCATCAAGAATTAAGATATTGTTCTGCAAGAGTAGAAGAAAAGTCATATTAATGTTTCTTGGAATTCAATTAGTCAAAATCTTTGTTTCCATTGCCATAGGAGGTATATTTTCTGTTGAGATTTGTATTCCAGGGTAAAGAGAGCCTTGTCTCTGAAGGGATTAAAAATCAAAATAGCTGAATTGGATTAGCTACCTTACTGTTAACAAGGCAACCACATTTTCTTGCACTGAAGACATGGAAATGTAAAGGAGACTTCCTGGACCATCAGGTCTCATATCCGTGTTATTGTCAACACCGCATGGCATACTTACTTTCACAAACATACCAAGTTCATCATGATCTGGAGTAATCTGTACAATGATGTTTCCAACACGATAATATCAGTGTTGTGGACAGAAAAAAAACCTGTGAAATTTCCTTGATGCAAATACCATTTCCTATGAAATTTGCAGTCATCGTACCACTGGATTTCTGGGAAGAAAAGTCTGTGCTTTTTTCAGAAACAATATTTGAAGCTTTACAAAGCCGTAAGGTACATATTTTTGTCAATGTCATTTTATAGCGTGCAAAACATTGAAAGGAACTAAACCAAATGACCTCCCCCCTCCAAGCTCTTCCTACTAATGTCTGTATTTTATTTATTCCCCAACAATTACGTTTAACGTAATCTATACATTCTATGTGGTCTGAGAGCGCTGACGCACGCACCAAACACATCGCTTCCCAAACAAGCACTGATGCTGAACAATCTTTCCCCGGTAACGAAATCAGCACTTTCCTAATGGTAGTGCAGGACGTTTGTGTGAGTGTGCAAACTCCATCAAAAGTAAAACTTGAGCAGGGGGAATAATAGTGAGAAACCTAACACTTGTAAAGATATTTAGATGCAGATAAGGTGCTTAGCAGTGCATTCAAAAAAGCCTAGGACTTTTCTGTCCTGATGACTCATTCAACTGTGTATTTCATTTACAAGTCAGCAGTACAGTGCTGCAGCAGAAGCTATGTAGAAAAAGAAATAAAAGAAAAAGAACAATAACAGAGGACAGAAATCTGTGAACACAGTGAAAGCAATTGCAATGTTCCCAGGGGCTCTGATACAGTCAGACTTTTGCCCACAGGGTTTCATCCATACAAATTCCTCTCTCTCAGGTCTCTAAAGCTCTCCTTTTCTTAAAAAAAAATAAAATAAAAAAATAGAAAAAGAGAGCAATGAGGGAATTATTATATTTAATAGCAAAGCACAGGACATCTGTGCTTAGAAACAGTCCCAGACTGACTTTCCTTCACTCACTCAATTTTGCAAGCACTGAACAACATCCTGGTGAAAACGAATCCAGAGCTGTCTCAAAGTGAAGTCCTTTCTCTCCTCAAGTTTGAATCAAACCTACTCTCCCCACATTGAGGCCAATGCAGCTAGACCACGGCATCTCTCAGCACTAACGCTACTTCTTGTGGATTGCAGCTCTGTAGGGGGAAATATGTCTAGATATGAAGGAAAGCAATGGACTGAATTAAAATCCAAACACAGCCTCCAGCTAATTTTTTAATAATCTGAGTGCAAAACAGAGCCTTAAGGGTAGGTAGAGCTTTTCAGTAAACCAATCAGAAATGGGTTTTGTTTAAACAATAGCAAAACCTGTCCCAGAGAGCTCAGACACTTGTATACAAAGCAGCCGAGTCGCACTGGGAGCCTGTACAGTAGCTCAGCATCTCAATTTTAATCACAGCTCATTCCCTGCTGGTAGTTTTTGTCTGCAAACATGCTGAATGTGAGCTGACAAGGGCCCCCAGAGCAAATAATACTGGCACTGGAGGAAGAAACTCACCCGGACACGATGCTGACAGTTGTGCAGCCAATTCAGAAAAAAATAAAATGGCAACATGGGGAGCCCAGCAAACATATCCTGTGTAGTAGCTGTACACCACACAAATCATAAACATGAAACTTGATTTAACGAGTTCTGCTTTCCAAATCACAACTCTTCCTAGCAAAGATACACTACGTGCATGAAGCAAGGCTTTACATCCTCCTGCGAGGGCTGTTTGGTGAGGTTTTCTCAGCCAAGTTTCTTCTGCATTGCATTATCAACATAATGCCTTGATAAAGAAAAGACCTGCAGTGGATCCACGGAGGATGCGTTTAGCTGTGTCACCAACAGAAAGCTTTGTAAATCCAACTTTTTTCCAACCTCACTCTCTGGACGGAAAGCACTAAAGGATCTGCTAGGAGAAACCATGGCCAGAGCTGCAATGAGGGTTTCATCTGGCTGAGGGATACCAGGATGTCCTCATTCTCCATGCCAATCTACCAACATTTCTTTACATATGAGCACCTGGAATTGGGAAAAAAAATCAAGGTGATAGAGGTGTTAAAGAAAAGAGTAGATGTGGCACTGAGGGACATGGTGGTGATGGGTTGGGGTTGGAGTAGATGATCTCTGAAGTCTTTTCCAACCTTACTGATTCTATGATGCCACACAATATCAGGTAGAACGATCAGTTCCTCCTTTCCAGAAAGGATATATGGTGAACAGGTTCCAGGCTACGGCACATTGTGCCAGTGGGAGAGGCATTTCAGAAGGAAACCCCAACAACTGCACCACACTAATTACACTCATGAGTTAAATGCATTTCTGCACATGGTTTTAGAATGGGTATCCATTCGTTTGTAAAACACTGAGACAAAGCCTGCTAAATACATGGAAGCCACAACAGTTGCCAACACTAACCGTTGTAAAAGACCCACCTAAACTGCTCAGTGTAAAAGTGATTAGAGATTATTTTCTTTAGAATCTGCAGCTTTCCAACATCATTACCATATTTTAAAGGATTTTTAATATGGTCATATTCACTGGTAATGACATCTCTCCCTTCCAGGAGGCATGTGATGCCTAACTGGAATATAACAGCTAGGTATTTTCTGGGAGGAATCTTAACACTATAATGGGCTTATTTAGAGAAGAGAAAGATATTTAGAGATGAGAACGATCTTTTCTCCTTCTTGTTCCCCAGCAAGCCAGGCAAATATTCCAGATAAATCTGGAATAATAATTAGTGACCTTCAAGGCCATTTATTGGAGTACTGCGTTTTTAGAAGCTATTGAATTTTAATCTGAGAAAAAAAACAAACAAAAAACCAGGTTAGACAACAGTTGGCTCTTTTAGAGTTATTTTCCTCAAGGAGGCCCAATTTTCAGTGGGTAAACAGAAAATTAATGCTCCTATCTCATTTTCACTAACAGGACACGCCACCTATCAACACAGTCCTTCAATACTTTTTTTTTTAATTGTTCTTTATTCTGTGTCAGGATCTGGATGAGGTTACAGTCTCACTTTAGAGACGCTTGAGTAGCCCATCACTGAGCAGAGGAAGGAAAACTAGGTCTTTCTCTGCACTTAGTCTGTACCTGCCCAAGAGCTCAGAAATCCCTGAGTACACCAGAAGCCTTTGGAGATGAGCTCATGTTATCTTTGCTTTGTACTCTTCAGCCAAACCCGAGTTTATAAAACAGCAGCTCTTTATGAGATTTCCAGTAACATTAATTGTTGGTCACAAAACTTCAAAGAAAAACAGACATTTATAGCTCGATTCATATTTCTTCTTTTTTTTTGTTCCACACACTTACCACAACACTTTCCAATTCGGTTCCCATGAGCACGCTGAAAACAGAGTTATACCCGCTTCCTGCTGCGGCAGCCTCCTTAACCACTTCACTCCTGATGTGATTGCTTTTTCTTTTTTCCAGTGCTCATGGCTTCTCACTGTTTTCCCCGGTGTGTCACGTTTGTGTTTTCCCACATCGCCTTATCACTGATCTCTGCCCTATTCAGCCACCCGCACAATTATTGAAATGGTATGGGAAATGAGCTCTATATACACAAAAATATGTAGCTACATACAAACACATGTATGCTTGTGTGTATAAATAGTTTACATACATAAACAAATCATACTGGGAAAACTTATGCAAAACAGAAGACTACTTTTCAGTAGAAAATCTATTTGCAAAGTGTACCCATTTTTATAAATGTGGATGAAATTTTTCAGATAGGTATACTTAATATTTTCTTATTCCATTTGAACCTTATGTTCATAAACACTTATTTATAAGAATGCAATCAGCATATTGATTATATTAGGTAGTGCCTGTAAATCTCTATAAGCTGAGGCTAACAATGGCTTTTCAAATGCCATTAACCATCACCTTGCAGCTTTCTCTCTATAATATACCATAAAGTTAATCATGTGCAAGACAGTTTTTCAAGAGAAAAATCTGCCATACAGTGTGATGATCACCTTGGTATTTTCCCAGAACAAAGAAAAGGTCTTTCTTAAATAGGAAAAAGTCTATGCCATCATAGAGTGAGTGCTGGGCAAGATAAATCATGGGTTTCCTGCAAAATTTCTCAGGCTTTCTCCTTACAGGCTAAACTCCCCAGACCTCTCCTTTACCATTAAAGTTCCCTGTTGCTTGTTATCACAAAGTCAGCCAAGACCTGTGTTTTTCCATCACATAAGCTGTGATGGTGGGAAGGCAGATGCAGTGGATGAATGCACGGGTCTCATGAGGAAGGGCAGAGCCTCTTCCTTACTGCTCCAAAACAGCAAACTCAAAGTAAGGTGATCTCCCAGGGCACAATCAGAGATCCTCCTCAGATTTCAGCAACTGGAAACCAAGTGCCATGGAACTTTCTGTCCTGGTTTCACAGAGGTTGCATGCCATGACACAGAGCTCAGCACTCACAGGCCTCAATACTGGATCCTCACATAATGGGTAGTGAGATATGATGCCATATATCGCTGGCACACACAGTAGGAGGTTGCTTATGGATATGAAGACATTCATAAATCATGCCATGTAAAAATCCCTGAGCATGCTTTACGTGATGTAACTTCTACAGGAGATCATCCACTAACAGGGTCAACTATGATTCTAAATAGGTTGTTGCCTACAACAGTCATGTTATACTGGGGAGAGAATAATTTAAAAAAAAAAAACAGACTGTCTATATATAGTTTTTCATCTGCTCAGCCAAATCAATACCTATCTTCCTATATGGTAAGTCTGATAAATCTATTTAACCTGGAAAAATCACCACATAGCTAGCATGAAGCACAAACTTCTCAAATTACCGCATGCTGCATATGATATTTGGGACTTCCAACTTTGCAAAACATTTCACACGGAAAGTACAAAAAAACATTTCAATTGATCTTTTTCTCCTCCTCTAAGATCCTTTGGCAACAAGTTTGAAGGACAGGTGCCAAATTATTGTAGCTCTACGGTTTCTATTACTATTTGGCACACTAAGGAGCCAACGATTTAAGACAATATGAGATGTCCATTAGCTGTAACAATGAATTCAAATGCTTAGAAGCCCAGCTATAAATCTACATGCTTGGAAAGATTAACCACTGTTTGTCTAAAGTTAGCAGCTCTGTCTCAGACAATACAAGGAAGCAATGATCCCTCCTGCCAGCTCCCTCATCCTCACCGGGAGCCATTTATGAACAGATCCCAGCCTGGCCCATCTCTTCGCTCTTAGGCCAAAGGTAAATTTAATTCTAATTCTCACTGAGCCCACGTGAATTAATTCCTCCACAGGTAATGGTGAGATGGAGCTGCTCTGTACATACATAGTCTGCGATACCTGAGGTTCAGCAGCACAAGTTGCTGGACATATGGCAAGCAGTAGCTTATTGCTCACAGCAGATGAGGGGTAGATTACCATTCCACGTGCCAGAGATGGCAGCTAGGGAATGAAAGACAGGAATGGATAAATAGAAAAAAGGAAAACAAAACAAAAGTATTTAGACTTCCTAAAGTTCCTAAATCTACAGTATTCAGTTTGCCACTGGACAGTTACACCACGGACAACAGCAAAAGCTAGAGAACAACATCAATCTACTACCTCCATTCAAGTTTTGCAGCAGGTTTTGGCATGCTGCTAAAGCTCCTAATATACCATTTATTGCATTGATGGCCATAAACTCATTTGCAGCGCCATAAAACAAATTTGTATGATATCCACAAATCAATTGCTCCACTTAGATGTTATTTGTTGTACAAACAAGTAACTGTGGTCTCAGATAAGAGATGTTAGAATCAAAATAGAAAAAAAAAGTTAGGGACAAAAGAAAGGGTACAACTATTTTCAGTAGTGGTCTGTTGTGCTCCCCCTGTCCTACCACAAACTTCCGTTCCCAGTGTCATTGAAAAGAGAGTCAGAAGGAGCATTCACAATGCTGCTGTGCTGGATGGCAAAGGTCTGTGGATATCATTTGACTGAAAAAATATAGGCGTTTGCGAGAGCTGCAGATGCCAATGCAGAACAGGCAAAAGAAAGAGCAGCTCTCAAGCATGGAAAAAGAAGAAAGCCACAGCACAAGGCCAAGAGCACAACCACTTCCTCTGAAGAGCGACTGCTCTCCTGTTTGCTTTACAAGAAATGTTGAGGGCACCGTTACCTCGACAGCCATGCTCGCAGCAAGTATTTTAAGGCTTTTAAGAAAACAAGAGACTCTTACATAAAACCAGCTAACAGGCTTCTTCGGGAGACAAAACCATGCGTGCCTACAGTACTCCGCTTCTACTCATTTGCAGGAGCATACAACTGTGGGCGTTTACCTTCCTGATTTGCAAACATAAAGGAAAGATGCTGGTGCAATAAAAACGTGCGTGCACAACCAGCCCCCAGATCCCACGTTGGCTATGAAGAGCTGCTCATGACACCCTTCCAAGTTAGGTCTGAACATTGTTACGCTACAGGGAAAAAAAGGATTTTCAAGGATGGAGGCAGTGACAGAGCACCTGCTAAATCCACATTTTGCAGTCCCTCCCTGCGTTTCTCTCACGTCTCTCCCACCACAGAGCTGCTCGCAAACGATGATATTCTAGATGTGGTGTTCTGTAATTGCAGCAAGTGGTTAACCAATGCGAATGCCACAGAAAGAGCAAGGGTGGGCTTTCAGAGCAGGGCTGCTTCAGGGTGCAGTGATTTCTTTCTACGAAAAGAAATCAAAAGCAAGAGACACCCACCCAACTGTGATGCAAAAGAAGTAAACTGTCAGTTTGCACAAAAATGAAAGGAGACATCAGTGCTTTATGTGCAAGGCCAACAGTGAGATTCCGCAACGATGATGAATGGAAGAGGAACAAATAACACCTTTTAGTAATATTCTTACTGAACCCCAATGCTTCTAGGCAACTAAGACTATTAAGTTCCCACATATTATTTTTAAAGGAAAAAAAGTCATAATTTGTAACAGTTGCATTTTTAAAGAAACATCTATAGCAATCAGCATTTCTCTTATTTCACAGGAACACTGAAAAAAAACCTGTGGTTTTCACAGGGACACTGAGCAAAGTGACATCAAGCACTGTTCTAATGGAGTCAAGCATAACCTTTAAGTTCTGAGCAGTACTTATCCCAGCATTGAATGATTTGGGGGAAAAACCTCTAAGTTATGGATTTATTTTTTTTTCTTCCCTTTAATTAATTTTTCAGCTGAAAGAGTTTGGAGAAGTGATTAAATTTCCTGGTAGGAATTGTTTACAGCACCATAAAAAGCGCCATTTAAATTCCCCACATGACAGCAGTGTTGTGCTGGTACCTGCAGAGCACTTCTACACAAGTCAGCGTCTGCTGCGTGCTAAAGAGCTAGCAGAACACAGTCACCCTTCCTACCAGTGAGAAAAGAAGGTCAAGAACTGCTCTGAATACTCAGAAATATGAATAAAGCACTACCAGACCGCTGAATAAAAAACAGAAGTTTAGTTACATGAATGAGTGGTTAAAAAAAAAAAATACAGCGTTGTGGTTAAACAGCAGCCCCACTCCTGAAAGTCCCCATCGTGGGGAAAAGGTGGCTGGCTGAATGAAGATGGCTTTTTAGGTGGGAAGTTTTGTAATTTAATAAATCTACATTTCTAGTTATCTAAACCCATTAATGCAATTCTGAAAATTCACAGCTTCCAGTGACTAAAGAAGTGCAATTGTTTTATCTGGATTTCTATTATGTGAATAAAATGTAACACTGTCTGGATAAAATGGCCCCAGAGTTTCATTAAAAAATAACAGCCTAATTCCCTAATATGAAGTTATTTTAAGTGTTTTATTAATATTGTCTTCTAAATGCACATAAGTGTGATTCCTCCTTTAAGTGCAATATCTTTAGGGCTAGTTGTAATTGTATTTTCCTTATCAGTTGCTTGTGTCTGCATTTCAAATACCCATTGCTTACTTCAGGCACTTCACTCACACAAGAAAGAGTGCAGTGAAAGCTATTTAATCCAGACGCTATTTGAGCAGGAAACTTTTCAGCCTTTTCTACAACAGTTCTTATTCCCTAAAAGCATCCAGAACTCTCCCTGACAAAATTACTATGGCACACTTCCATCTTGCAACGACTTTGAACTTTTAAAACAAAGCTATAAATGAGAAACTTGAAAATTCAGCCTGAAACATGGACTGAAATCCTCAACCCCCAGTCAAGTCCTAAGCAAATTAAATTACACATAATGGCTAGGGACTGTCTCATGCAAGTCTTGAGTACCTTCCTGGCTTCGGTTCCTACATGCTGGGGTGGTTCAGTCTGGAGAAGAGAAGGTTCAGAGGAGACCTCACTTTTCACTCTCTACAACTCCCTGAAAGGAGGCTGCAGTGAGGTGGGGGGTGGCCTCTTCTGCCATGCAACAGCAATAGGGCAGGAATTGCTAAATTCACAGCAAAATTATAAAACAGAGTCATGTGGCTAAGCATAATTTTTCCAGTGGTATCAAAATGCTTTACCCTCCCCACTCCTCCTCTCTTTCATGCTCAGGAGTTATTGAGACAGCAGCAGGTAGGAGAGTCAGGGATTTTCTACCTGCCTCATTACCTGAGCTCTTCTGCATCTTCACATTGCTTCAGGACCGCAAAAAGGGAGCCAAGAATAACTGAGCAGAGAAGTCAGGTGAAGGGTTCTTGAATTGCACTTTCTATTTTGCAACATTTTAGCTTTGGATGCGCATAGCGAAAGGCACCAATCGATTATTGCTGAGTAGGGTTTTCCCTTTCCTGAGAGAATCCCAAAATCAAATTTACTAAAACGAGATAGGAAAAGTGCAGCTCAGCACGCAGACGATCTGCTCGTGTTATTTATATCAGTGGCAGGCTCCTGCCAGCAGCCTGAAGGCTGATGCCCAGCACCCGGTGCTCACCTGCCCAGACTACCTGGAGCCCTCCTGGTAAATCTATACACTGCACTACTCGGGCTGCAGGGCTGATGATTTAATACACACCAGGCACCACATATTCCCAGAGCAGAGGACAAAAGGACATGTTACATCATCTGCCTGAGATGGTCTTGTTTCTGTGTCCGTATCTTTGAGGCCTTAGAGACTGATGTTTGCAAAACTTGGGATAAAAGCATGTTTTCCTGTTTTTTTCTTGGCAAAATGGTTTTTATCAATAATAATGAGAAAGAGAACAAATCTCAACAGCACCAAATTACTTTCCTTTTGTGCATACACTAACTACTTGAAGATGGTAACCAACATACAGGCTGTAGGTCTGCTTTGTTCTTCAATTTTCTCCCATGCTCATATCTAAATATACTTGACCACGCTTGCTTCATGTTTGCTGCTTTACTGAACTAGACTGACACACAGATAACGTTTAATTGATTTTTCTCCCAAAGTCAAGTCTTTTTGGTAGCATTTTTCATCAGATGATGGTAGGACCACTTGTATTGGCACAACAGTCACATAACGATTATTAAATGGATACTCTGTGCATGCTAATACCTATCAATAAAGTGAGATAAATAATGCTGATTATTTATCCTCTGCTTACTTCAGGGTTTATGTAGCGGCAGAATAATAAAACCACATATGAAATGTTTTTATGGCAAAGCAGGATTTTTTTTTAAAACCTGTTTTTTATTTAAGTAGTCCTGCCTGTCAGTGAAATGAAGCTGTTTTGAACACGTTCCCAATCATTTGGCTCTCTTACTGAAGTTAGTGTTTGCTGGTCATGCCACAGCTTGGTAATGATTAATGTGAAGTTTACAGTGTCTACACAGAGTGCGTAAAAGAACTGGCAACTCAAAATGATATTCATCATGTTTGCTCTCATGCCGGTGCTGCATGCTGCTTTTCTATGCTCAAATACATGCTGTCTTGAGTAGAAACGCACTAAGTCAGAAAATACCTCCTTTCCTTTACTACAAGAAATTCTCCGCTACAGAAAATTCTGAAAAAACAAACAGCAAAATTAATTTTGAGATCATTTGCAAGGCCCTGTGATCCCCTGATAAATTATCATTACATTATTCACCAGGCTCTAGACTGAAGTAGACATAGCATGTAAAACATACAGACAGTAATTCAATCTATATTTAATTATAACACTAAACTAATGTGCATAGAGGAGAGGGTCATATTTGAGGAAGTCTTATCAGAAGAAAATGGGTTAGCCCCAATATAGGCAACCTTTTTCTGTTAAAATAATTGGAAATTAACTAATCCAAACATGTTCATCCAATAGCCCATAGAGAGGTGTACTGGATACAAAATACACTAAGCTGTCCAAAACACACAGGCTGGAACATACACTCATGGCACTCCTGAGAAGATGGAGACTCCATGTCTTGCCTTAAAAGAAATGACTAAGAGCACATAAAACATCATTACTCTGCACATAAAAGGCTCAAATGGGATCTGAGCTTTCGAGGATTGAGAGTACTGGATAATCCCCATTAGCCAATGGAAAATAGTGTAACTTTTATTGCTGACTCTGCTGTGATGGCTGGAGCTACAGTCCAGATCGCTACCTGCTCAGAAAGGGAATTTCATGCAGTGTGACCCTGACTCAGTAACCAGACAAGCATATGTTTAAGTGCTTTGCTCAGCTGGCCCCAAAATGGTTTTAGGGCTTAGAACAGTAGGAACTGCATGCAGCTGAAGGCATGACAGCAATGGAAACGGTAAGTACAAAAACACAATTCCTATGAAGAACACAGAAGCATCCTGTAACGGAAATAATTCCGCTATCACAGATTCAGCTGATTACAGGTGACAGCATGGTTGCTCAGCATCTCTGAAAATCAGGTGCTGGCTGAGGAAGTTTTGAATCGGGGCACAGAGAAACCCACTGCAAGCAACACCCCGGAGCCCTGCCACCAACAACCTCATTGCATCTCCCACCTATGCAGGAGCTTGTTATTCCACTGACCATATCCCACAGCCTGAGGGACTTCCAAGCTTGCTGGTTAGCAGCATCCAGCCTCAGCCATCTCCTTTTAATCCCTCTTTGGAAATGACACGTATTATTGACACCTTTTTCCCCCTAATACTTTGCAACGTTTTCTAACAACTTTACAAACGTCAATCACGCTTCATTGCAGAAGCCCTATTGATTTGCTCACTTCCCCTGAATCTAGTCTGCTGCAGTTATTCTACATCACATCTAGCATACAATAAATGGAGCAGTGGCTGCATGGCCTGCATTGTGTGGATTTATATGTTTCTGGAGAAGAACACAGTGCTCTCATACGACAGCTAGAAAAGCCTAAGTCTTCATGCCAATCTCAAGGATATTTGCAAGAACTATTACACATCACACATTATTTAGTATGTATGAGTGACATAGGCACAAAAATACCTCACTTTGTTCTATGTGAAAGCTTTACAGAATAAACATGAATGCATATAGACCAAGAAAAAGCCCTTAGCAAACGCAGCACTCAAATAAGCGCCTCAAATCAGGGCTTCCCATACATTCGTTCTGGCTACGTAAGAACTACACGTGCCCCTTCTTAAAAGCAGTGATTGGTTATTAATTTTTCACATCTTAGAGCAAAAGCCAAAAAGCTCTTCAGTAGGAGTCTGTATGCTCACAGCCATACCTAGAACCATTTCACAGCCAGATAATTGCTGAGGAAGTCCCACAACACTGGAAGCTTTTATTTCTAACTTGCAGGTCAAAAATACTGCCTTTATCTTTTAAACACACACATTGTTTTGCATAATTCTTGATGGAAAACAGCTAAACTGGGAAGTGGAAAAGCAAGTTTCCACCTGATGCCACTTGAAATGACCACAAAACCAAGTTTAAAACTGCATAATGAGCAAATTATGCTGCAGCAAAAAAATACTGCAGTGCCAGAGATGAAATGCACACTAATTTCTCCAATAGAAGGCTTAACTGCTTCAGGAATGCAAATTGTTTATACCTCCAAATTATCCAAAAGTTCAGTATATATAAAAACACCTTGGGCGTGCAGGTGAACATATCAAATTATTTATCTCGGGACTGTTTTCCTCTTGAATAGAGCCAAAGGAACACTGAACTTGTTCCACACTTGCCCCGCAAAAGCTCATTTAGCAGCGCTGTGCTTAAAGAATGAAATCCCCCTTTTGCTTGTCCCTCAGATCAGTGTGATTTAAAATAAGTGGGCTACCAATCAGAAATTGGTGTTTATAATCAGACTGCTAGCAACTCTCACAACAGAGAAGCAGTGAACATAAAGATGCTATGACCCACTGTGCTGAAAGAGTTAAATTCACATCCATCCCATGGCCAGCACTTTAAGGAAAAGTAGAGCTGTTGCTTTTTTTTTTGTCTGGAGAGGAAACTGTCACTTTGTGTTTTCAGGTTTGCAGAAAAGCCTTTTTTAATGTAAACATTCATTAAACTAATTTGAAGTTGTCATTACTCTCCTCCCCTGCTGCTTTATATCAGATTATTCCTAAGTGCTTGGTGAAGAGCCCCATAAACACACAGTCTATTTCCCTGCAGGGTATAATCACACAGTTTGCACTGTGATTTATGCTGTATGGCACTGGTGAGTGTCCTAAACTTTGAAAGGGCTCAGTTCTTCAGCAGATGCACTACTCCCTTTATATTTAAACAAAGTTCAGCTAACCCTCCCAGTCTATTACAGACATTGTTTGGCTCTCTTGCTTCACAATAAGGCTTGTTAAGTGCTGAATAAATACAAATCGGTGACACTTTTAATTAAGGAGAGGGGAATTCAGAAATAATTGCCTTTAAGTTTCAATGAAAACATTTTCACAATTGTTGTGTTTACTTCCCCTTCCCACCCCACCAAGGAGCATCCCTTAAATTAAAAGGAAAATGGTAGAAATCTAGTTTGGAGTCCAGGGCAAATACTAATTCTGACTGTAGAAAAGCTTTCCAGGTGTCATTAATGCAATTCAGATTTTGGTGGAAGGCAGACAGTGCCTCTAGGAGGCAAAACCACTCTGCTGTGCAGGCCAACCACCTGGGGACAGCCAGCATTCCATCCTCTGCAGTGAACGTGCATCATGGAGACCTCAAGGGTAAAAACCCCTTTGCAGATAAGATACCTGGTGAGGATTTCAGTCTACTTTGCTAATAAACACTAATCTAGGAAACACAGCAATTAGTTTGGTAATAAAACACCCTTCAAACATTCCATTTGCACACTTCCTGCACACTGTGCCAGTAACGAGCTGGCAACATAATGCTTTCCTCTCACAACGACTCCTACCACAGTGCATCATTCTGGGACAGAGCAGTAAACTTAACACGTACAGACAGGTTCCAGAGGCAAGGCTTGCAAAGCAAATATTCACCTCCATTTCACAGCTGACGAGATGGCGGTGACTACACACTTACCCTCAGCTGAAGCCTGTTTGCTCACACACTCCAGGTGCAATGCACCATCAAGCCACGTGGCACACAGCTTTGAGAATCAAAGAACATCCCAAGATAGAAGGGACCCACAAGGACCAAATCCTCACTCCACACAGGACCGCCAAAACTCAGACCATGAGAAGCAAGAGAGAAAAGCAGCCCACCCTGTTTTGTTGGAAGAGCCCTCAGCTCTCTACACAACTGTCAAGTTCTAGCAAGTTTCTCCTATCAACAGGGAAAGATTTTCCCTGTCTGATCAGTCCCCGTATTTTTCCAGAGCTCAGAGACCCGACATGCCAAAAAACAAAAAAGAGCACCCCATAGACACACTGCTAGCAGAACTAGCACCACTGCATGCTCTGGTCTTTGGAGCACCATAGAACGAGAGGTAACAGCCTTACTTTGCATCAGAGGAGGTTCAGTTTGGATATTAGGAAAAATTTCTTCTCTGAAAGAGTGGTGATGCAGTGACACAGACTGCCCAGGGAGGTGAGGGAGCCACCATCCCAGGAGGCGTTCAAGAACCACGGGGATGTGGCACTGAGGGACGTTGGCAGGAGGGGGTGATCTTACAAGTTTTTTCCAACGTTAATAATTCTCTCATTCCATTTTTGGCTATTGTTGCAGCTGTAATCCCACAAGTCCAGGAAAATTAGCAGGAGCGCCATTCCAATGAATGATTTAAAACAAAATGAAAAGCCCTCTTCATCACCTTCCCTCCCACCTCTCCCCTTTCTGTTACGTTAGAAGAAGGATTCTGATCTGTTACAGGAGATGACCCAGCAGAACCAACACTTTATATTTATTAATTTAGACCTTAACAATAGCTACTGAAAATAATAAAGTTTCTCTCTTTTCCATTGCAAATAATGAATTTTGCTAAAGGGAACACAACTTACAGTACGTATATCAGACACACAAACAGGAGTCCTAACAGCGTGTTTGAAGAGAACCGAAAATAGGGCAGGCAGTCAGCACAGAACACATTCAGCACAATTAAAATCAGAAAGTACTTTTTTGTGTACCTGCTTATGACTAATGGGTACAACAAATATACACTTCACATTAATAGCACAATGTATTTTCTAAACATCTTGGAGTTAAGATACTTATAGGTTAGCAGCAGCTAAGGCCTGTACTTGAGCACAACCTTTAAAAGAAATATTTGTCAGAATAATAAGAACAACTAGTCAAACAAATTAAGCCTAAATGCCAAAAGGAGCCAGTGACAAACTCAGAAGTGCACAAAAGGCATTTTAAGTTCCACAATACCAGTGCAAACTGATGGAAACCTCCCAGCCCACCCAGGGAAAGGAAGGTGAGAAAACAGCAGGAAAAGCATCTACCAGAAAAGCATAAAACAGATTACTGTAGTGGAAAAGTTTTATCTGTCACCTCTTAGATACTCTTCCTCCTACCACACCTTTTCTCCTTCCGACCTGCACCAACTTACGCTAAGAGAAATAACAAGCAGCAGAGTATTTCATTTGGCACGCTCAGTTCTAGGAATCTTAAAATTAAAAATAAAAGTCTTAAGTAGTACCTGTTTAAAGCCAGCTCCTCCAGCCACACACTGCCATAAACATTTGTCAATCTGACGAGGTAAGGCTGGGCCCCCCATTATTATCCTTTTGTGACCTGCACAGCTGGTCCAAAAAACAGTTGTCTCCAATTATGCCCATAGATAATGGTGGGTAAATTCAGCTGTGCAGTATTAGCTCAACCTAAATATGATCCCATTTGACTAATTTCCTAATTCTTAGCAGGGTGCTTAAAGAACCTATTATCATGCAGACTCAAGGAACATAGAAGTCTGGTTATTTGCATCTGTTCTGTGGAAGGCATTTATCAACTGTGCCACAAATTAGAAGTTTGCTGCTAACAGACTAATTTGTTACCTACATAAACCAATCACAGACACTCAGTGCCTAAAATAATTGCAGCTGGAATTTGCTTAAACTTCTAATGTCGCATAAATAGGTGTTTGTTTCCAACCAAAAGATCATATAATTAAGCAGCTTGAAATGGGCAAGGTTGAAATTGGGTCAAAAAAGATATATTCCTTCCCGAAACCATGTGTGGATTCATTAACCCAGCTGGAATGCTGTTACTGGCATGACTGCTGCTACTTGACTGAACTGTGATCATAAAGGTTATTAAATGGGTTAAAAATAAGGCAGCAGAAAAATGGAAGTTACTTGAATATATAACCATGCTTTCTGCAAAAAGCATATTCTGTAGTATGGCTTGTATGCTGTGCAGTAGTCTACAATGCATTATACTGGTTGGGTGCTTTGAAATCTGATTAATCTTCTCAGTAGCCTAACATAAACTCCTAAAGCTGCAGGCATATTGATATTTGGATTTTCTTCCTACATGCACTTCTCTCTAATCTTCTTCCTGAACACATCTGTTACTAAATCAATCTTGGCTGTTATTTCTCTGCAAACTCTGCACATCCTTTTGGACTTCTCTTGACTTTCTCACGTCTCAGCTCAGGCTGCTCTGAGGTCCCACACACTGTCACATACCAGCCCCTCCCCATTCCTGCAAAGCCCAAACAAAGTAAACACCCCCTGCTTCAATTTTCCAGATCCTTCACAGACAGCACTCTGTTTTCAGACAAAAAGAAAAACACATGAAGGAGATGTATATGCTCTTCCTCGTGTCTTGCCATACCTGTCATCTTTCCTTCCTTCTCAATGCATTTCTCAACAAATCAAACTTGTTTCCTTTCCTCGTCTCTGTCATGCTTTCAGGAATCTATCTGTGTTCATGCACTTAATTATACTCTTACTTTATGAACTGCTTGAGTCTTCATCCCTCTGACTGACTTTGCAGTGTTTTGCCTTGTGCTATTCATGCTAAGGTGACAAGAAAGTGATACCATCATGTCTATCCATGAACAGATTCATGTTAAAGGCTTACTGTGCTTGACTACCTGAAGGGTAATTACTTCGTAGGTAAGTCACATTTCTCCAAAGTGGATCAGACTTTAAGGAATATATTTTTCTGCAATTACAACAATGAAACTAGATATAAAACCTGTGAAAGCATTGCAGAGACAGGGAAAGTTTCCCCAGGTAATAGGAAGGCAAAGACACGCTTATATTCAAGCAGATATAAAGGAAGACTAGAAAAAGGCTGGCTGAAAGTGATGTGAAACAGCAGGATTCAGAAAAGGAGCTACATGTTCAAAGGAGGAAACTAAATCAAAAGGTTTGTGATCAGATCCTCAAGAATAATCAATAGTGGCATAGAAAGTGATGCAGAGATTCATTGACATGCACTATCTAAAATGAAGGTGATTCATCTCGGCAAGGTTCTGCCTTCTTTGACTATCACAAGTCCTAAGGGACAAAAGTTGTAGCCAGAGGACCTTTAAAGCTGGACCTCTAGGAAAGCAGGCACTGCAACTTGTTTTTAAGAGGAGAGAGAAAAAGAAGCCTGAAGACTGACAAAAGAGTTAGCTGAGATTGTGTCCAGACAGGTTGGCAGAGATACCAAAGACCTATCCACATGTGTTCACACCAAGGGAAGCAGATGATAAGTTTGACCAGAGATAAGTCAGAAGCCTAGGAAGTGAGCTGGGATGAGATGATACTCTCACATAAGCTGCTTTATCACACCATAGCATTTATCAATCTGAATAGCTCCTTGGTTTCTTTAGTCCTACCTATCTCCCTAATGCTTCAAATCCCCAGTCTCTTGTTTGCCCAGCCAGTGATCCTTATCCTTTCCTACACTATAAGTAACCAAAACATTACTGCTTGAACCACAGCTTTACAGTCTTCAGTTTCAGTCCATGTAACTTGATTGCTGGTTCACGCCTGCCTTTCCGACACAGTAGGCTTCACTGCATTCTCATGCAGGTAGATTCTGCAATCAGATATAAAGCAATCTGTTTACTAATTACACCGAACCTTTTTTCAGGGCGATTTGGCAGACCTACAGACCAGTTTGGGGCAGAACTGCATTGAAAGCATGCTCAAAGAAAACTTTTGTCTTTATTTGCAGATTCCCTTGTGTATGGGCACATTCCTCATGTGTTTCCATCCTGACCTAGTATGGAGATTAATTTTGCTTTCACGATGATTTAGGCTTTGATCCCCTGCGGAGCCCTAGGACAAGGTGATAGTAGTGAGGTGGTTACTGGGATATGAACGATTTGCTATTAGGTGATTGACTGACATGCCATCCTTGTTTCACATAAATCCTACTCTCAGTATTGATATGGTCTTTCAATGCCTGCTTACACAAGCGGGAGCTGAATGGATAACCAGGAAATGAAAGACATACCTGGTCCCTTGAGCGATCCTACCCCTTGAAATTAAACCTTGTATGAATGACAACGCAAAGGCTACGTTGCATCAGAAAGAGAATTATCACAGTAACCTACACATGTTTAGATATGCATGCATATATGTGAAGAAAATGCATTTTTAATAAGGTTAAGTTGTCATTTTGTATTGTACCAGCAATTTTCATTTGCTAGGGAACAGAACAAAGAAAAGGTAATGGATAGTGGGAATGAAAAGAACTGCTGTATGGCGTATGGCACTGAGATCACTCATGGTTTTCACAGGGATGTTACAGAAACATGGGTGTGATGAATGCCAATAAAACTGAAGAGAATCATCCCCTTCAGAAATTCTGCACTGACCTTGTCCTGCCGGGCACTGAGAGTAAAATAGGACACACACAGAAACACTACCTGCCTAAGCCTAGGGTGTTCACACACAGCTCAAAGCAGCTATATTGGCAGTGATGGAGCATTCACAATACAAAGCATAATCCTCATAGAGCAAGCACCACTGAAGTTGGGGGGTAAATAGGATGGAGCAGATGAGAAATAAGTACAAGCTTTGAGGAATTTGTTTAGGTTAAATTCCACAAATTTTAGGAAGGTGATAATAATGGTCATTACGGACCAAGTATTTTTCAGAGAAAGTGCCTTGAAATTGAAAACACGCTAAAGTAATGCTTAGTGAGAGTAGTTGGTAAAGTGTTACTTCTAGTGAATTACAGTTGTCTTCCTTCTTCTCTGATAATTTGTGGCAATTGCATCCTAATGCTATTTCATTGATTTCTACTGCACTTCAGCTACCATGCTGGGTTCAGTCAGGGTGACAATACAGAAACATTAACCTGCTATAGGGAAGCCTGCTGCACACACTTGTCTTCACAGCAAAATCCTACAGAATTTAAAAGGAGTGGGCTTCCATACAGTGCTATGGATATAGCTTCAGAAGTGCACAGAATAGCATTATGAGTCATACTGGTCATGTGCATTATCTTTCCCTTAAGCAGTCAGAGGAGTTCTATTACATTCATGTGAAAAGATGATATAGAGAATTTGTTTATGTGCAGCAATGGTTGATATGGCAAAGCTGTTTCACGAAACGCTGTATCATAAGAAGCCTCTAAGATTTGTATATCTGCTTTTGCTGATAACACCTTTAGGATGGACTTACCAGGCTAGAGACAACAGGCAGCATTCACCTGAACTAATGTGCTTTGATCGAATGATTACTATGATGAAGCTAACAACTGTTTTTCTCTGCAGGAAACTTCATTTGGAAGAGTGGGAAATTCCCAGACACAACCCAGTGATGCCAGGTGTCGGAAGAAGGAAGCATACCTCCAGGTTGACTCACAAAGGAGCATGAAGCTATGGGAGATGAAGGAAGAAGCCACTAAATGGGTAGAAGAGACAGACAAATGTCAACAGGAGGGCTTACAGAGCAGTTTCAGTTGTTGCATTAGCTGATTTCACTAATGGCCCATTCATCTGGGAGGACTCTACACTTCATAGAGCAAGTTCTGAGTAACAGAAGGATCCAGGCCCAGCTGACATTAGTTATCACCTTTTAAAAAGTCATGTGAAAATGAAAACAAGCAAATAAATGTATGATTCTTTTTTTTTTCTAGATCTATGTATCTCACGCTTCAAATTAAATGGCAGCAGTGTCTTAAAATCCTCTGCAAAAAGTTCCATGCTGTGTTGACAGAGATAACCTACAAAACCAAAACTTTCAAACTCTAGAAAAAATAAAGACCGTGTGAGAGAGGAAGTGCTGGAACTACCAACAGCGTTCCTAGCTCTTTGGGTAAATATTTGTTAAGTTCAGTCCCCTCATGCACCAAATCACAGAATATAGTTTTTATGTGACCTTACATACTCAGCACTGGAGCAGAAAACCATGATGGGTATATGCCCTGTCACGTCCAGACCTCTAAATGTAGAGAACTGCCTACCTCTTCACTTTATGTCTGATGTCACAGCCATTCCCAGAGAAGCAGGATGAGAAATAGGTATACCAGCTTGGAATACCACCACTATACATTTTCCCTTTCTCCATTGGTCAAGCATGATGCCTTAACTTAAATAGCACAGGACAGAAAGTCTAAGCTTGTCCTTGTGAATGACAAATTCGTAGTCACTAGGACACCACACTGGGTAAGACATATGGAAATCTTATGCACAGGAGGATCAACATTTATATTAATATGTATTTGTCTAAAAATTTCTATAGTTAGTGTGTCTGTTTCTTTCTAGGCAGTGGCACACAAATATATCATAAAATACCAAACAATCATAAGGGAAAATAAGTCTCTAAAACCAATGACCTTTCCTGGAAGCTCAATGGCAAACTATCTGAAAGGAAAAAAAGCAACAGCCTGATTTCGATTATTGTGTTACGCAGACACAAGGGAAAGATTCTGAAAAAAAAAAAAATAAGAGACACAAACCCAGAATGAGGTTTTCACAGATGTTACCTTACTAGGGTTCCCACTATATTTGACAGGATAAGCCGGAAGAGAGCCTATTTTTGTACCTCAGGCTAAGCTGTTAGAAGCTATTTTTAATTCTACTGTAATGATCAGTACTTTCATTTCCCTCAGCAAACCACCACCAGTAACAAAAAAAAAAACCAACAGAAGACAAAGTCATATAGTAGGGAATATCATACTGCAGGGAAAGGGCCAAGGAGTTAGCTCGAGGATGCTAATTCCACAATCGCTGGATGATGCATATTAAAGGAAAATAAAATGGAAATTTTTCAAAACTCTGAGGAATTTGAAGTGCTTGTGGATGGCACCAAAAATAGCCGACTGTAATAGGACAGATACAAACTCCTACACTTGTGATCATCTCCACAGAGTTTACATTTTCCACGCGTTAAGCACTCACCACTCCATATGCATGACATGCTCAGATGTATGCAAACGAGATAGCTCTCGATTTATCTATAACTTCATGTTACTCCTGTATATAATTAAGAGTTACACCTAAGCATTATTGTACGTACGCTGTTTTTCTGTCCTCCGCTCTGCAAGACACATCCCCTGTGAGACACGGGCAACGCGAGATACATTCCTCCAATTTTTTTTTGTCCTTCAGCCTACATAATAGATAAGAAGATTACTGCTTCTTTACAACGTTTCCCTTTGCTAGACTTCAGTATTTTAAAGCTCTTTGGTCGCTCATTTTCCTTAACTGGCACATCTCACTTCTTACATTCAGGCTCTAAACTCACGAAGCACACCTCGAGAACCTGGTCACCAGAGCTGCCGGATTAACTGCGCCATTTGCATAACAGCAAACTTAATGTTGCACTTCCAGAGCTTATATCCTCTAAATTGCACTTACTGATGAAACACAAAATCCTCTAAAAGGGTTTTCCAACCTAAACCAATTTGTAATGTTGTTGTTGTTTTTTTTTTAATCTAAAACATTAAAGAAATTAAAGTGATCGGCATATAATTAGATTAATTATTCATATCTTCCAAGTTCTTTTAATTCTAATATATAAAAAAAAGATTAAATATCCACTCAAAGGATTAGGCAAAAAGTCAAGCACCGGCAGCACATTTGCATTACCTTACTGTGCAAATTAATAAAATGAATTAATCTAAAGTTTCATAAAAATGAATTGGACCTTCATTCACACACTGGCACAACTTTACATATTCAGAATTGACACCCGCATTATTTTCTTGTGCTTGCAGTACGAGTCAGCTCCTTGCCTCAGCAACTGCCACTGTGCTAGAACAGCTCTGCTTTTGTTCTAACCAGGGAAAATTAAATCTTGACCTAAATTTACAAAAGCTAAAAATGTTTCAGACATCTGCATGAAAACGAAAAGTCCAAAAGAGCCTCATTATAAATCTTACAGTGATACTGTTGAAAGAGTCTGAAATAATTCTTTATAGAAATCAAAAGATTGGTTTGGTTGCTTGTTTGATGCCTCTTTCTGATCTAGATGCCTTTCTTCTGAAAGTGCATGTAATTTCCAGTGTGCGGCACGCTATTTTTTTCCTCATCTCAAATCACATGAACATTCATTAAAAGTCTAAGGCTGTGTACAATAAACAACTACTCCCTCCTTCTTTGAAAATTACTCTTTTCTGAATAAAAAGAGATTTCAGAGGAATACAGCAAGGACCAAAAAAAGACATTCCTATCCTGGGTTTTTGCTGAGGTGGTGCTGTGGGCTCTTCCTAGGAGCTAATAAGTACATTAGATATCACTAACATTCTCTATGGTCAGATATTCTTGTTCTGTGGTAGAAACTCTATTAAAGAATAATAATATTTCCATTAGCTCATTCACAACTGAAAAAAATATATGTACATATCTTGAAGATAATGTCTGTTTTGATCTTGTGGGCAAAGAAAGAAACCGATTGTTCCAGTTTCCTAAGGTTGTTACTCATCCTTATCTAAGGTAAAATGAAACCATTACTTTTAACAGTTTTCCAAAGAATTACTTTGCCTATTTTTAGCCATGCAAGCTATTTAACACTTCAAATGTAGAGTGCACAGTATCAAAGTGCACTTTTTCATTCTACAAGGCCTGCAGGAAGTTAAACACGTTTATAAAATTGTAAATAGGGCACTGATGTGAGATGACCAGTGAAACCTGAAGACGTAAGTAAACATTTTGTAAATTAACTATTCATAAAGTGACTGCTAGAAATGTTCCTTGGACTTTAACATCGTTTCATGGATTCAGACACCCTTATCCAACCCTTCAGGTCTTCAGAGTAGGGCGGTTGCATTTTGAGAGCCTAAGGAGAAGGGAGTGGTGTGCTGGGTGAATTTTGCTCATACACCATGGTTTTGAGGAACATTTTCTGACTGTTGGCCACACCTGTGCATACAATTGATGATGCCTGACAAAGCAGCAGCTCAGAGCTGCAGCCAGGCTAGCAGAGAGGGCAATGGCCTGCCCCAAAATGGGCAGAAAGGCTCCTTTAAAAGGCTTCCCTCTGCAGCTCTGCTCCACGTATCATGCAGTTAACTCCTGGATGGAGTTAGGAAGCAATATTTTGTTGTGACTGATAGAAAGGTCTTTACGTGATCAGAAAACAATCATCACAGGTGGACCATTATAGTTCGTTTCAACACCAAGTGGCCAGCTATTAGGCAGCTGGAAGTTCTGATGATAATAAGAGAAGATAATTAGGCTGGTTCACTGACAGCAGAAGGAGCACTTGCCCTGCCGTGAAGATGGCTAAAAGTTTGGAGAAACAAGAAAAACTAGAAGGAAGGTAAATTCACTAGAATAAGCAGTTGGTGCTTTAGAGTATAATTATCAGAAAGAAAACACATTGTTTAGCATACTTTATGTTAATGGAGGGCTAGCATGGCCCACTGTGCATAATTTAGCTGAACAATTGATAAGAAATGTTAATACATATATATATATGATTACGGCTACAGAAAAAAAAGACAAAACACAAGAGAGATCATAATAGGCACACGTGAACTCTGAAGGCCTAATTACATCACGGGGGAGGGTAAGCTGTTACTGCTGAATCAAGCAGAAAATTGGGGTAATTTGTAAACAGGTAGAGCTGTTATCCAGGTGTGCCAACATGTGTGTGGGGGCTGGCAGAGGGGCTTCAAACAGGAGACTTCCATCTGTGTCACAGTGCAAGTGCCACAGCTGAGCCAAGGGAATTCAATAGAGAAGAAGGGCCAAAGAGCCACCCTCACCCACCCGACACAGCCCCCTGTCCAGCTCCCAGAACAGAGCTGGATAAGCACTGCAGTGGGATGTTTGCAGGAAAATACTGCCTGTGGGTGAAGCGCAGAATCAGTGCCTGTGTGTGTGAAGCTCGGAGATAAAGCTAGCTGACTTGGTGTTCTGCCATCCATCCACTCCCTACTCTGCTGAGAGCTAAATATTTCATACACTGCACCCTGACTAAAGAAGGAACCTAAAGAATGAGGTGGCAGGATATGCTCCCTCCTCTGCTGCTCTAGATGGCCAGCTATGGGAGGGGAGAGATGAAACACATGATGCTGGGGCTTCCACCAAGAACTGTGCTAATGGTATTTGTTTCTGGGATGAACGGATTGGAGAGATCTTGACATCTTGCTGATGGCAGAAAGCCGTGCTGGGCCACCGCCTGCAGCTAGGGACTCTAGAGGGAACTGCCACTGGGGACAAGTGTTTTGACAACAGTCCTCGCTCAGACCCAACCTGAACCTCTCTATGGTGGTCTCATTTAAACAGTAATGCACTGTGATGCATTGTGTTTTCTCAGTGCAAGGTGCCAGCTGAGCTGTGGTGGAGAGCTCTGATAGATGTGCTGGCCAAGTGTCATAGATGAGTGATTGAAGCTGCATTTTAAACAAAAGCAATGAGACATGGTATTTTAGTTAGTTACAGCAATGTGCCTGTTGTTCCCTCTTAGCCTGCTTCAGGACAGCTTTGCTCTATAGCTGAGAGCCTAGCCTTCATGTATTAAAAATATGGGAAGGAAAAATACTTTGGAAATCCTTGCATCTCAGAGTGAGCATTCACACATGTACAGATTTGCTTTTCTCTGCACCCTGGGGGTTTAAGCAAAATCATAAAATAGCTACTGACAGCACAGCATGTGAAATATCCTTAATTATTTTGGAGATTTTGGTGTATACCTGGCAGGCGCATCTACAGTTATACTGCTACCATAGATATTTAGGAGATTTAACAAAAAAAGACCAACAAATAACCCGAGCACATAAGCACATTAGCTCCTCCTGTGCAGATCTGCAGTGCACGCACAGCAATTCCATGCAAAGCAACAGGAAAATGGGCCACTCTCCTTACAAACTGGCCAGCAGGCTTCATAGGCTTCAGAGCCGTGTTGTGCAGGTACAGAGCTGCCAAAACCATGGCCCCACAGAAGCCCCAACTGGAGGCCATGCTCACAGACCTGCATCCTGCGAGGAGCACTCTCAGGTGCATATACTGTTGAAGTTAATGCACATTTTTGTTTCTTCTTTGCTCTATCGTTTTAAGGGTCTCCAGGATGACCAGCTAGCTCCAGCTCCCAAATTCCAACTCAATGGTACTCAAAGGTAAGGAATGGATATAGCAAATGCAGAAAGCTAGGACTGCTTTCTAATGATTTTGTACACTAAGCCTCCCTCCATCTGTGCCTTCTTGTGCCAGACAAATCAGTAATTATCAAGAAGTCCCTTCACTTTTAATCTCCATCTGTATGAATGCAATCTCAGAGCAACCCACGGTGACTGGAAGCTATTATTTTCATATGAAATAATAGTGACTGGAAGTGATAACTCACGGTGCTCGGTGAGTGTGTCATCATCTGATAACACGCGAGGCTGTACATCCCACCGCATCGTTTCGATAGCCTTTATTAAAGGGGAACGACTGAACCAGGAGCCTTGTCAGGTCTGCGGGGGAGGCAGCGGGGGCTGCATCAACACGGAACTTCATTATTTATGGTCATAAAAATTTGGAGCCTTGGAATTGGCAGCACGAGAAGCTGTTTTAATTTGAGCTATAATTCTCTTTTTGTACTTTCAGTAACTGACTGTGTCTCAGATAAACATTCATTTGGGAGACCAAGATTACGGCGAGGAAAAAAAAATATAACAACCCAAGGATATTTAGTTCTCCTCCCACAAATTCTTCCTGGAAATATTCTTGCAAAATCCTCTGCCCACTTGAACAGTATGCTTGTGATTAACTGCAGATGAGCCCAGCAGCTTGCATATGTAGTTAATTTGCTCTAAATTTTCATGCTGTATTATAACACTAATGATCACTAATAATAGACAAACCCACAGTTTATTGAGTAAGTAATTTGAGACATTATGATTTTTATCATGTGAATAGGATCGGGCTGACCAATTTAAACCGGGCAGAAAAAGATAAATAATGCGTAAATCAATCTCAACAACAGCACGCTCTGTTTCTTTGCAAAATGATATGGATTGATTGGCAAAAAGAAGGCCCTGCTAGTAAGTACTGCTAGGAAACAGAGTCAATAAACTTCCATGTTCAAAAGGAAAGGGTCAGAAATGGATGAAAGTTTACCTACTCTGCAAAAGTGATTTGGTCATCTGACTACATGGGCTCAGATGAGTTTGCATGTTGTCCCGATGGGTGAGGCACACTTATAAGGAGTAATGAAGACAATGCACCATGCAGCCAATAAAAAGGAAACCATGTTAAATACAGACAAAACTATGTGAAAAACAATTACACATTGGCTTGTGGTCAAGGCTATCTCCTAAAATCATGAAAACAAGACAGACATCACATGTCTGTTAGGCAGCTATTTCAGGACTGAGATATTTATATTTGTTTTTCTTCCACAGGAATCCTAGTTTTGATAGAAGCATTTTTAAGTTAAGAAAACTCTGAAGGTTCATTAATTAAAAATCCTCTTTAACACGTTTGTAGTTAAATTCTTTAAAGAATAATCATTAAAAATAGAAAATAACTAAACTATATTTAATAGCTTTGTGAGTGATTTGTGTACCTGAATGATGAACAACTGCCTGTGGTGGTGGGACTTCCAAGGTACTTTGAGAATTCTGAATGAAGTTTAATTTAAGGTAAAGCACCATTAAATTTTTAATGAACAAAGGGAAGCAGAGGAAGAAATTTCCTGAATTTGTCTTACTTTAGACTTTGCTGTATGAGCCTTGGACACAGCCTTTACTCCAGCAGAAGGCAGATGGGCACACATCTCTTTGGAGCCTGGAAATATTGCTTGGAGGAATAGACAGAGGGGAAAGCTTTAATACAACAACTCCACAGTACTCTTCCGGGAATAAGAGCTAGCATGTGAATTGAACTTGCACCCAGTTATCTCATGACTGCAGCTTACCCTGAATCACAAGACAAAAATACTACAAAATATACTGTGGGGAACAATTCTTGATTGCTTCCAGGGCATGGATTGAATGTAGCCAAATGACTTTAACTCATAGTCTTCTGCAGCCAGCAGGCCAGTCAAATCCTTCATGTTTAAATAGAAAACCCGGAAATAGATCACAATAGAGTCCACTTTTTCTTCGTACACTGTATTCAAAACATATCTTTTTTTTTTCTATTTTATTTTTTCAAATGCAACTAATTTCATGCATGGATATGTAGTGACATGTCCTGGAGAGATTTTGTACTGACAAGTCTAGCAGAACAGAATCCATGAAATCTTGGAATAAAAATACCCTGGCATTGCCTATTGTACCTCTCAGGGAAATGTTTTGTTAAACATTGCAAATTCCCTTCCTTGAAGCAATGAAATGCTTTCTCAAAATTGCGAGTACAAAGAGAAGATGAATACTGAGTAAAGAATATAATAAAGAGACTGAAAGATGTCAAAACAAGATGATTCTGGGACTTCACCTGTGTTTAGATAAAGTCATCTCTAGCATCCGAGGGAGAGCAAAGGTGAGCAAAGCTCCCTTCATTTTTAGGTGCTTCATGGGCTGTTGTGCTCACAGTACTCCTGACAGGGAGCTGGGCTTAAGGAAGCTGCTGTTACCCTCAGACATAATTCTCCATTCATACACTGTGAGAAACACTTCGCACCTTATAAACCTTTAGATAGCACTACTGAGCCAGAATGGACTCAGTATTTTTAAGGACTTGTGGACCAAGTATGACTGAAGTCTGTGTGAATCATCTGCATTCAGGCCATAGTTCTGGCCATGAAATATCTCCTGACACAGTGCACTCTCAGCAAAATATGCTTAAGCATATTACTTTTTTCTTTTTTTTTCTTTTTTTTTTTCAAAAATTACTTAGCGCATTCTAAACATTAACTTAAAATGAAAAAAATACTAGGAAGAAAAAAGATAAAAGTCTAATCCAAACGCATTCTTACATTTTATGAAAAATAATGCATTGATCCTCCCATAACACATATGTTTGGTTTTCTATATCTGTTTTATATCTCTAAACATAGATTTGGATAAATCTGGGCTTGCTAAACCCATGTATTCTGAGGACAGGTCAAAGCTCCGGCACCTACAGACACAGGGTATGTCCTCACTGATGTGAAGGCTCCATCTCTGCCCTACTTGCACCTTGCAGCCTATTATCATTTTCAGTTTTTCATGCACATATGGGAGCAACTGTCATGGACTTTGGAACTGGATGATCTTCAAGGTCCCCTCCAACCTAAGCCATGCCATGATCCTGTGACTTGGGCTATTCTGTACCTGCTGTATAGAAAGGAAAGTGATCCACATCATCCTCACGGAGATGTTGGCTGTGCTATATCCATTGAGGTAAAGAGGAGCAGTAGTTTAATTTCAGAATGAAAATGAGAAAAGAGCACTGAAAGCCCAGAGTGGCTGAAGCAGAGAAAACTCTCAGAATAAAAGCTTTGTTGAGAGAATAATGTGTTGTCTAACAACTGGTTCGAGACCCTTAAGAATACCTCTTGTGCTGAATGCAGTTTCAGAAAGCGATGATAGATTTCATTTCTGTGTAATGATTGTTCATGATACTCATTTGGAGAGTCAAAGTATTGGTCTCCCAAGAGTTCAAACTTCACAAATGTGTGGAAACAAATTTTCATTCCTCCTTCTAGAACTGTTTCCCTTTCCTTTATAGAACCTCTCCAGGCTTGAGTAAGAGCTCTATCTACAAAATGCCAAGAAACAGATATTTTCTTAAAAACAAGGTAGCACTTTTACATTTGGTTTACTCTTAGCAATTCTTACACTGTTAATGAATTTCAGCTCGGCTTGTCCATCTTAAAACTCCAGGGCCTCCATCCAGGAACTTAATACCAGCAATATAATTTTAATACTACTAAATAATCCCTTTATGTCAGGTAACAGAGCACTGTTAAATTTGAAAAATGGAATTAAAATTAACTGGATTTTTAGTAATGTGAAGATATTAGAATTACAGTTATGAAGACAGTTAATTATATTAGTATAATTAAAAATTACCTTCCCTAAAGAGGAAGTCCAATCTATTACATATTTGTCAAAATTTTGGATTGGACAAGTGATACCACAACCTAATTCCTGTTCTGATATTTCTGCAATGCTTTGTGGGGTGCCCTGTATGAAAATCTTACGTGATTAGTCAAAATACAAGTTATGAAACACTAAAAGTAAGAACATTTTTCAACTGGGTACTTAATCTGAATTTATTATGGTGGAGGAAAGCAAAGAGAATGCTAAAGAGGACTCAGCATCTCTGAACTGGCAGATACCACAATTCATTTGCCATCTCATGTTAATTAGTGTTTCCTTGTTATTCAGAGAACAGAGCAGACTAGGAGATAGTGGCACGTTTCATGCTTTCTAGACTTCATTGAGACTGCATCTTTTCAGCAGCAACTGCCATTTTCTGTGGGCACAGCCAACCACAGAAGGATGTAGCTGCGCTGAATTTCCAACCCAAAGCGCGTGGCTCTGCAGAGGAGCAACATCTGCATGGTGTAAATGCCTCTGCAACCAGATACTCAGTGCTACAAAAAGGAAACAGTGCAAAGTTATGCTTAAGCTGAATAATCACTGTAAAGAAATCTTTAAAAATCCTTTCATCGGAGGGATTCAAAATAAGACGACTGAGAGGAATGATGATCAAATGGGTAAAGTAACTGAACTGGGTTTCAGGAGGGCTGAACCCATTTCCAGTCCTATTGCTGTTTCACCTGCAATGACTTAATTTTCCTATGCCTCATCTGATCCCTCTTTAAAGTGAAGATAATAATATTCATGCACCTTTTCAAGCTATTTGAGATTTATAGGGAAGAAACCCCACCAAATGTATAGGTATTATCTTACCAGCAATGTTATTAGCTTTGTTTGCAGCTGGTTTTTCAGCAGAAACCAGATGGTGTGCCCTCAAATTCATAAAGAAATATTGGCCTTATACTGGAAGATTAGGTCTGTAATTCACAGGGAACCAAAATAACACAGCGTACTGCAGAATTCTGCTACCTGCAAAAGAGGAGTAAGGACCAACCTGGTATCTCAGAAAAAGGACATAATTAGGGTAATCTGATCGATTTGTTCCAGTAATACCAATATCTATCTCCTGTGTTTCCAATATGTGAGTTTTCCTAGCCTTAGCAACTTGCATTCAGCACGCTTATAGGTATTTTCAATCACAACTTCAACTAAATAAAACCATCATTACTGGAATTACGAAGTTACTGTTTGCTTCCACCCCAATAATGCCATTGGTTCGTCCCTGCTACTCAGAGTTTACATCAAAAACGTTCTGCCAAACACAGCCCCTAAGATAAAAACACATGATCCATCTGTAACTAGGAGAGGATTCTGGGGCTTTATTAGATTAATGTATAATTCAGACCTTTTATGACATCTACATCATGAGGATCTATGAGGTTACACTCATTCATTCTCTGTGACACTAATGGACACAGTGCAGGCATAGTCCTCACATGAGATGTTCTGATCTGGAATACAAATCCCACCATGCATTACACGGCAACAGAAGGAAAGGGGTCCAACAATTTTGGAGCCTGCTTAGAAATGCCAGAAAGGACCAGTTAGCTCTTGGTACAAAGAGGCACAGAAAGTACAGGTCGGCTTGTACCGCTGGTGAAATTTCCACAATCTGAATTTTAATTTAGCTATACGCTGTGTCTTTCATCTACAAGCACTCTCTGAACATGTAACAATTACATATGCCCTGCAGATAAAAGATCTGCTGAATGGCTGAAGAATGTCCTTGTTGCCTATGGTTTAATGAACCGAAACCATGGTATAGCCAGGACTGAAAGATACTCAACCGGGCAACTGAGAACATTCTTCAGAGTAGCTACCCCCATAGGACCACAAAGTTAAGAGCAGAGTTATAGATTTGGCCTTCTTCTGAGAGATGGTGAGGCATGTTGTAAGAAATAATGGTTGGCACTGACTCAGTTCCTTTGTGGTGAAGTCTGCAGAGGCATCTTAACCTGTCACAGCTAATGGGTTTTGCTACGGATGCCAAAGCATAACATGGTGAAAGCATTTGAAGAAAGAAGTATAAAAGTATCTAAAGCACTGATAGTCTCAGGGGCAATTTAAAAATATATCCAGAGAGAGAGAGATAGAGATATTATTTTATTTTTAGTCAGATTGGTTTTCAGAAGCCCTACAAACACTGTGGGAGAGCAAAGTTAATGAAGAAGTAATGAAATAACTGAGGGGAAAAAAGAACTGTGAAAGTTGGTATTTTTTTTTTAAGTAATATAAAATCATTACAAAGTCCTAGGTAGACATGCATTTTTAAACAACAGCTGTAATAACGGAAAATTAGGCTCCATGACTTATTCATAGGCTTCTGGTTAACACTGTTCTCCATTTCAGGCAGCTCACTTTATAAATAGCATCTTTAGGTGAGATGCTTTGTTTTGGCCATGTAATATGAAAAATGACGACCTGTTCTTGAGAATAGGGATCATTTCCCTGCATTCTGTCACCACATCTGAAGACGCAGATTTCAGAGCATTTCATGCAGGAATTGCTTCGGTTTGGAAAGTCAGAGAGCCGCAAGTGATAAATATTCCACTTTCAGCTCTAAAACTGCAGTCAACTATTTGATATAGAAATCGTAAAAATTTAAAGGAAGAAAACAGTATTTGATGAGTCTACAATCTTTATACTTAAGGGATATTCAGAGGACCTATAAATCCTCAGTGGAATTAATAATTGAGACTCTTGAAAGCTCTAAAAGGAAATATTAAATATGCAAAATCTTGGTGAAAAGCATAATTAAGGCCATAAATGCCTAAAAGTTTAAAGGGCAGGCTACCTCTCTCAAAGATTTTCCAGTATAACACTTATATGGAAGTATAACACAATACATTTTTAAGCAGCATTCTTTATTACCTTTTTTTTTGCATGAATTTTTATCTCTTTCTGTGTTAAATGGTATTTTCTATTTAGAATACAGCTTCCAAGATCTCCTCTATTAAATGCATGATATGAAGGCCCACAGTTTTGTTTTCTGTTATTAAAAGGTTAAAAACCTCACTCCTCCAATTTTTGACTGTTAGTAATGTGCAGAGCGAATGGCTTTTATTTGTAGGGCTGAGGTTCTCTTTTGGCATTCGTTCTTCTTCTCTTCTAATATTCTTGGGTTGGCTTTTCTCCAATTTTAAGTACAGCTTTAAGCCAAGAAGGAGGAAGACTCCCACCCTGACAGTGAAGTCCTAAGACCTGCAATTGAGTTAGCCCAGCTGTCAGAGGAAGTTCCAGGCATTTCAACATTGCTAATTATGCTAAGTGTATCTATTAGAGCACTGCATGTATATGTATACTTAGTAGAGCTCTCTTGAAATGGGCATGGTAATATCAACAGCATGTTGCTTACTGAATGAACATGAATACTGTTTTCAATAGTCCTGGATTTATTTTTGATAGTCCTGAATTATAACTGCTTTTAAATATTTTAAAGACAATTAATGCACAGAACCCGTAACTATCAGGTCTTTGTAATTTCTAGAACATCAATTTGACAAAAATATCAGTCTTGAACAGGAGAGGAAAAAAATCACTGTGTTGGTTTGTTTTGTGTGTGTGTGTCTGTGTTAACTTCTAGAAATGAACTATTTCGTTTTGTACAAAGTGACTTGCAGAAAAATAGCAATTCATTGCAGCATTGCCTACACGTGAATTTTCACAGGCATTTTTTTCTTTCTGATTCTGAGCCCACCTCTGTATTTGAAACACCTTCCCTCTTGGCAGGGATTTGTTTGCTTTTACATCTAAGCATTTCTGCTAACAGCAGGTTGTGAAGTAATGGGAGCTAATACCACACAACTCTGATAACCATCTTGCTTTTTCTCCCTCAGTTCCACTGTGAGCTAAAATATCAAAAATAATGCTAGGAGATTTAAAGATTAGTTCTGTATCATTTGAAAGAAGGGGTTCCACATCTCTTTTATGTGGTCTCGTTGCTTTTAGAGCATGACAGAGTGGGATGAGCAAAGTAGAATAGAGATGATATTCATATGACATAACTCTAGGAAGGTATCAGGGCCCTTCCAACTCTGTCAAGTCCAAAGCCATGACGTTTCTTGATGTGATTACTCACTCATTTGCCTAGCCCCTGCTTCTTGCCAGAGTCCTGGAACTGATCAAGTTAGAGACTTCAGTCCAAAAATTCTTGCTCTTCCACTCCATCATTTTTACCTTCTATAATATATATTCTGCACTGATGAGCAAACTGCGGGGTAAAAAGAGAACTAAAAGGTTCACATATACTTACAGACATTAATTTTCAAACAAATATTCAGACTACTCACAATGTAAGTAATATGAATGCTGCATTGTAGCATATGAAAAAAAAAACAAAACAAAACACAAAAAGCAAGTATCAGTGTTGAGGCAATTTTAAGATACATCCTTTTGGAATACCTTCGCTGTGTTTATCACAGCCCTGCCTGCTGCAAGGACAGAAGAGATGAAATGTTGGTCAATAGTGGCTTTGTGAGAACGTCAGTCCTTTAACTGCATGTTTTGTTGTCATAAAGGCTTAGAACTCTATATAAATATTATATGTGCATGGCAGCCTAACTCTTAAGAGCTAATTTAGCCACACAGGCCCAGGTGTCTAGGTAATATAGGAGAATATAGCTGCATCTGGATTAGGATTAAAAAAGATAATAATGGTACAGGATATCATCAGAAGATCATGAGAGCTCTCCCCTATGCCCTTCCTAAAGATTGGAGGAATTTTATGTTACCATGGGGGGATATTTAATGTTACACTGTTGTTATGATACCCAAGTACTGGACTCTCACGACTATTTAATGACAACAGGAGCATGATTATCAGTTTGTTATTTTTCTTTGCACAGCTGTTGCTCTCTGTTTTATATGTTCATCCATGAAGTAGTGAAACGGGACTCCCTAGACAACTTTTCAAGAACTGGGTTGTAAGCTTCTTTGCTGCTTCATGACACCTGCTGTTTGGGCATTTAGCTCCCATTGTTTCCTTCAGCTATTTTTAAGCTTCAGTTTGCCTTTGGTCTGATTCAAAGCCTGACTTAAAATGTTAATCCCTGTAGCTCAGTTTCCCCTTTAATGGATGGCCGTTCACGTCTTAAATCATCCGCGGCACTAAAGTACATCATGTCAGCCCCAGCACAGCTGACAGGTAAGACACAGAGATATGGCAGGCCACCCTGGGCCACAGGTTTAGAGTGTGTACAGGAAGTACAGTATTTCTGACACTCTTTTAAAAGGGAAAAAGAAAAGAAATAGGTGAAAAATAGGGGATTTTTTGACAAGCTTTAAAAATAAATAAAAAGGCAGAGAAACATCTGAGCTGCCTCAAACATGACTCTGAAGACTACAAAATAATGAAACATAAGATGTCTTCTAGCAAAGAAGACCCAACGGTATGTCAGGTGAGCTGGCAAGAATATGATGTATCAAGCTACTTTTTTGTGCCTCTGTATTTATTCGTCTTTAAATGAAGCCATAATAGAATACGCAATAAATGTTTTTGACCAGGTATTTCTGACAAAAGCCACTGAATTGTCAGCTCAGCGGGACTGCCTACAGCAAACTACGCCAGACAAGATGGATGCAGGTAGTGCCCTCCTGTGTGCAGAAAGCCCTCAAACTCAAAACAGTTATTGGAAATCCAACCACTTTTTGCAATTACTGGAATTCTACTGCCATCCAGTATCACAATTAAGGCTATAAACTGTTAATGTACCATTTTATCCCATTCTCATTTTCCTGAGAGACCCAACTGCTAACCAGAATAACTAGAAAAATAATGTACCCTTCCACTTCAACTCATGGGGCAACATGTGGTTATTCTGCAGTCATCAGCCAAGCCAGAGCAGCAAGCATCACTGTCCCTAATGCACACAGGCTCATGGGCTACGGATGTGCTGGTACCCACAGCCCACACTCCTCCCTTGCTCAGCCCAAACATTCCATGAGCTCTGGTGGGATGGCAGCAGAGTGCCAAATGAAGGGACCTTTCATTTATCCACCTGCACACACTTTCAGCCAATATAAAATCCATGCAACTCCCATCTCAGAACTGGCCTGGTTCAGTTTCTCTCATTCTCTCCACTTTTAATAAGCTTGACCTCCTGAGTTCTCTTCTGGTGCATTAAAATATAATTAATAAGCCACTCAATCCATCATATTGACCTGCATTATCTTAAATTAATGTTAATGGCAGCAAGGAAAAAAGGATTTTAAGACAGCATATCTTTGTACAGTTCCTTTTTTGTCATATAGATAAAACTGACAGGTAAATACAGTTTTGGCACTGTGCAACTGCCAGATCTTCACCAGCAACATCATCACATGAAGGTCATTCCCTCATGACACTGACAGGGAGGAGGAGGAGCTCATCAGGTACAAGCATTTTGTTGAACGTAGAAAAGCAACCCACATTAACCATAGCTTAGTCCTCAGCTTATAAAATTACCCATGCTGTTCTACATGGAAAAGGTTGGAGACAGCACATATATACTAAAACTAAGAGATAAAACTAAAAATGACGAGCAGCAAATATGTGATATATTTTCTCTCCTTAGGGAGCACTGATGTAACAGAGAATATGCTTTGGAGAAATGTGTATATTGAACTGTTGTAGAATAGATATCTTCTTGTGTGCTAACAATACTTCATAAATCCATTGTAGGAGTAACTAACATAACAGGCCATCTCAGGGCAATTGTGAGTAAAGGATTACTGAGCAAGCTGCTGAAAATCTTTCGTACTTGACATAGCCCAGTGATTCACTAACCCTGTAAATGCTTTTCCAGACACAGACCTACACCTTTGCCAGCCAACAACCCCAAACACTATGAGCAGCAAGTCAGATGATGGCTCCATCCCCAGTGACCACTGCAGAACTGACAGCCTCTAAATTACTGCCTAAAAAGCATATTGCATGCTGCCTGACAAAAGAACGAGGAGGAGAAAAAAGCCCTACTGGTTGTGTAACATCATCCATTCCTCTGAGGGGATGATGTGTTTCAGTCTTTCGTTTCTTTAACCCAAGCAATCAAATGAAAAATATATGACTACAAACAACCTGCAAACAGTTCCACATCTATTATACAACCGAAATCATAAGGAATGAACTTGTTGAAATAACAAATGAACTTTCAATTGCTTTGCTCCGCATAACTCCCATATGTTTTGAAAGACAACTTTTTAAGATTAATAAATGCCACGTGATGCAGCAGAATCTTGTACACTGAGGACCAGGCCCAATCACAGCTAAAAACTTCTGCCATTTAGAATATGAATGGAGAACATCACAGCACAAATGGAAAAAAAAATACATGTTTATGGTTATGGAAATATGCAAATATGCTGTCTGGTTTCCATAATGTCCTTGCCACGCAAACAGAAGATTTGAATTTCTCACATGGGATTGCATTTTACAGAGTAGAGAGCAGGTAGGGAAAGGAAACAGAAATAGCATCAGTGAGGAAGGCAACGACATCCCACATCTACTCTCTGACTCATACAAAGCAGAACCTTCCAATTGTTTTGTTGTCTGTTTGATGATACAGCTCATTGCATGCTGCTCACAAGCTGGACATGGCTGGCTGCTGGAAGAGGACTTTTCACAACCAGAATAGGAATGCTGTCACTGGCAGTGTTTCCCTTCGTTGTGGGGATTGTTAACTCTTTTTAGCATTAGGAGAATTTGTGTTTTGTTTTCCGCACTGCGTGAGACAAAGAAGAACTGGAAGGTCTGGAAATGGGAATTCCTTCCAAAACTGGTTCTGGTGGCACTTCAAACAGAAATAAGCTCTGGTGTAAATGGGATGCATGTGACAAACGGTGTGCACACATTCTATGCATGATCACCAAGGGTGATTTGGGAGGAAAAGTGAGACCTTTGATGCTCAGGCATTCTAAAACCCCTAATTTCACTGACAGTGAGTAAAGAGAGGTTGTACAAAACAAGGCGCTTTGGAGGACTACAGACTTCCCTAGAGGCTTAAGAGCTCTTAAGTATTAATTATCAAACTAAAGAAATGACACCAACAAAAGCTTTGCTGAGTAAAACTTTCAGGTGTGTCTTTCCTTAAGGGTTTATTTTATGCTGTGCCTACTTAAAGCAAGTAACACCACTTTAAAAGAGAAACACAGTGTTTTCTGTGAGGTATTTAACAGTATAATAGCCTCCAATACTTCAAGAAGAACCCTCTAATTTAAGCTTGAAAAGCGAAGTTAATAGACGTGAAACAGCCACGATAGAGGCAGTGGGTGTGAGGGATGGAGTCTTTCATTTAACACCTGCATTGAGTTTAGTGGGATAATCACTCTTCCCTTATTAAATATCACAGCCATGGATGGCTGGTCTGGGGTGGTTGATCCAGTTGTAGCGCTGTGGTTTGCATGCATGGTCATCACTCAGCATGCAACTCTGCACAGACATTCTCAAGTTCTGGTTTTCCTTATAATTATTTTATTGCACGGGCATAGCAATTTTTATGTGTGTTTTGTTTTGTTTTTAAATGTGAAATTGGTCTTCAGATTGTGCATTCACTACATGAGTACATATTAAACGAGAGGGAGAGAACACTCTGCTTGGTCTGCTGTGCAGATACACTGAAGAACCTGTATAGTGTAGAAAAGCAAAGCAGAGGTATAGGTCAGATAAAGACCAAACCAAATCAAACCAGATGAAGGAAGAAGCCTTAATGACTCTGGAATTGCATATTTTTTGTTTAAATTTTTACAATCTTTGACAGACACCTTTAGAAAGAGACACTGTGTGTCTAAGATATGATTTCACAGTCCTCTATAACTGAACAAATCCAGGAGCAGTTGATATCAGATATTCAACACCTCACAAGGGCTGCAAAGCACAAAGATGAAATTCTAAAGAAATCAGAAGAATTTTACACACAAAACTTGCATAATACATAAGATATTTAATTCCAAATGATGCAAGTGTTTTATCACCACTGAATATAATAGTGCACTGCAAATCTATCTAGTTACCAAAGAAGAGCTTAAAATTCTTTGAGCTGTACATCAAAGCCTCTTCTGTACTTGCTGTCAAGTGTTACTTGTATACTGCAGTGTAAGTATGATTTTGTCAGCCAAGAGTATGGCAGAAAATGAAGTGGCTAAGGGAAACAATGACCACAACCAAAGCATTTGTTAGGAAAAAAGAAAGACTCAAACCGAAACTTTGAGATTGAAAGGAAACAACTGAAATTATATAACTTACTGCTGGCAGTACTCTAAAATGCTAAAAGTAGTAACTTGAGTGAACATAGATTTGTAAAGAGATGAGAAATTTCTTTGTCTACATTTCTACCACAAAAATTGCTAAAGAATAGATCTCATCTCTCTGGAAGACTCAAATGCAATAAGCTCTGATGAAGAAACATATCCTTAAAACATCCCATTGAAAAGGACTTCCCAAATCTACTGAAAGACATCTACTGAGATCTGTGGAGATCAATTTATCCTTTTTATACTGCAATTTCTTTTCAATGTTCAAAAGCTGAATATAAGACAGAATATGAAAGGAGCAAAAGGAGGTGCAGAGGAACTCCTCACAGTAAAAACAGCTAGGTATGAAAAGTACAGAAATCCCAGGTGCTCAGTGAGCACTAACACATCACATTTTAAGGCGAATCCCACGTTTTATTTCTTACAGAAAGCATCAACTCCTACAAAAGCTGTAACAACCAGGTAGGTGGCCATGTGTAAGTAAGACTTTGCTGTTACAAACTGGAAAGAGTTTTATGAATGCTAGCAGGCAAATAGGAACAAATATTAACAGTGGGCATTTTTTATAGAGCAGAGAAACAAGGGTAAAAGAGGCAGTTATGACACTTTCTACATTACACACAATAAATAATTGTCCAATGGGCCAGAGGGGCAAGGAAGAATCTATCAGTAACCAAGGAGGACAATCTGTAAGATGTTCCTTGTTATATTACTGCTCTGCATACAGGATACAAGCTGAAATGCAATACAGAGCAGAAAAAGTGGAGTGGAAGTTCATGAATAAGTTGCAAATTATTTGAAGTACAAAAGGCACCACTGAAATTGCCACGTTGTGTAGTAAATCTTAGAAGAGTTTGCAAATCAAAATTGGAATTTACATATCGTTGTAACTGTTTTTAAGATTATTCTCTCCTTTTTTTTTTTTTTTTATGGCTTCACAAAGCTGGAAGTCACAATTGCTTTGAATGAAATTCCTCTTGGTCTCATTGCTGGAATCAAAGGAGAACAAATGTCTGGGGGAAAAGGTTATTCTGCAAATCAGGTCTGCTGAAAGGAGCTGACATATTGCACAGTGATGCAGCTTGATTGGTTGTAGCTGTCATTTTACTATATCATCTAAAAGAATACAAAACTATATGCTAGAGCAGTGAAAACAAGACTTCCTAAAAATAAATGATCTTGAAAACCATTTGGCCAATTTATATGGCAGGTAGGTAAGACTCTTATTCATTGCACACTTCTTATTTCACTAGTAAACAGGAGCTAAAATAACTTGGCATACAACTGATAACTAACTTCTAAAAGCTGAACTTCCAGATGACAGTTCTTTCTCCATGCATAAAAATGGCTCAACTTTAACAACTACACCAGTTTTATTTCATAACATCTCTGCATGGCTGTTCTTGATGTATTTTCATGATTTTTTTCCTTCAGAGAAAAGATCACCATTAATTTAAGAAAACTGAGAAACAGTTCAGATGGATGGTTTTGGTTACACTCCAGTGACATCCATGCAGTTTATTACATAACTAGTTTACTGCAGCAACGTTATTGAGTCCAGCTATAGAACGGCTTCTATTAGACTTCTCAGCTACTATTTATCTGCTTTCCTCCAAACACATAAACATGATTCCTTGCTATAGCATACCTTTACTTTTACTATTCATTTTTCAGTTGTCATTTCTTCTTCATTTTTATTTATTTACCTTTTTTTTTTTTTTAGGCTAATATACTGTAGATTATTATATAAGTGATTTATTACAGGAACCTTACGATATGAGGGGCAAAACTTGTTTAAAATAAATCCAACAGCTACAGTAATCCCTCAGGGCAAAATGTACTTCTACTTAATTTCTCTACTGTGTATTACACACCATATAATTGCTTAAAACAGAAGCTACACATACAAATTTTGCTTGGCACAGAGTACCTGGCTTCAGAGAGTACACTCAAGTTTCATGCTGTGTTTTGCTACAAATCCATTGCACCACCTCAAGTAATTCAAAGAGATCACTAATAGAAATATTTTGAACTACCTAAAATAAATCAGCAAGTAAGCAAACCACAGTGTTTTGCTAAAGGTTATATTAAAATAAGCCACAGTGTTGCTGAAGGATATTTTATATGTGCATGGCTTTAGCATTCCTCATTCCCTTTTTCCAATGCACTAAATAAAATCATAAGACAAACTTCAGGGATGGAAAAGATCTGCTAGATCATTTAGCCCATCCCAATGCCAGTTCAGAATTGTTTCCTTTATTTCCTAGTGTTTTGTCAAACCTACTTTTAAATATGCTGTATGTTCCAAGTAATGAGATTTCCACTGCTTTCCCCTGGGAAATACATTTATATAACAACTTTCTTCCCCGAGGACCCCAAAGTGTTTTATAAAAATATACATACAAATCACTTCCCCACTGGAGTACAATCACTTATGAGGTATAGGGTGGTAGCCAGGATGGAAACGATGCATAGTATTCTGCAAATTTATAGCAGAAGGGAAATTCTTGCCCAAGGACAGAGGGGCAAAGCCCTATACTTATGACAAATGCCAGGAACTCATAAATGTCCACAGACAGCAAACAGAAGCACGGTTTCAACCTACACATGCAGAAATGAGTTGGAGTACCTTAAAAGGCAAAGACCACTTTGGACAGAATTTGAACACAGAATCCCAAAACCTGGGGTAACTGAAGAGAGTAAATATGCTATCCTGGCAGGAACATCAGAACAGGGGCTATATTTCTGGAACAACAACTGAGCTGAGGACTGTGTTCTGGATTTTCCATCCAGATGTATATTGATATTAGAGTCTTTCCTCAATGCTCACCACTCTCAGCTACCCCAAGTCCACCAGCTGCTCTTTCCTTTTATAGCTCATTTATGTCGTGTACGTATTGCTCATTACTGACAAAGCAGAGCTTGGTTATAATTGTGTCAGGGACCACTTCGTGGTCAGGAGAGGGAGAGGAACAGAAATCCAGGAGGAAGGGACAATGGCTTGGTCCTGGCAGGCCTCTGTATTTGGGTCAAGTGCTGTGGCATACTAAAAGATTAAAATATTACAAGGGCTAGGAAACAAGTAATGCCAGAAAGCACATCATATTTGGAAGGTTAACTTTCCAAGTTCAAACCCTTTGGGTGGAGTCCAGGGATTTTCAGTATAGATGGTTTGTAGGAAGAGGTCGAGGGTAATGGGAGGGTCAAACCTCATTATCAGTGTTGTTTTAGCAACCTTTGCTCATCTTAGAAAGGAGTTAGAGGAAACAGGACAGCCTGTGCTCCAAATCTTCCTTCTGTTCAGTTTTGGGCACAATTCTTGTTTTCAGGTCTCCAGCCTCCTTGGTCATTGCCAGTGTTCAGCCAGGAGCCAGGCTTACTTAGGGGATGTAAGTAATTGGTGCAAGCAGTTGAAGTATCTCCTAGCAAGGCCAGACCTAGCTTCTCAGATCCTTTCTACCCACAAGCACACAGAGTATTACTGAAACTGGATTAACGTGTTTAAACAAACCATGTTATGAAGATAGATCAGATTCGTACCAGCAAGTACTTTTTCAGGACAGAGTAACAAAGGACACATTTTCCACCTCAGCAGAAAAAAAAGACATTTTCTGCACTTTCCAACTGAGCCACTGTATCCAGCTGTTTAATTTTAACCAAGGAACTAAAACTGCAGTTTTCTGCCCTGCTGCACGCATGCTACCAACCTGAAGGAATCTGACATCCCCGCTGTGCAGAAGCTCGCCCAGGCACCCACGCTGCAGCTCAATTTGTCAGGTCTAACCATGGCATGGCAAACGTGCCAGCTACCTCTGCCATCAGCAACCACGAACCAGATGTGTCAATTCCTCTCTCTTCACTGATGAACACTTTAACTTCAAATGCAGAAATAAGTTCTTACACTAGAAAGAGAATGTAACAGCTCCGTGTTAATGCTCAGGAGCTAACGAACCCATCACCATTTGAGTCACCATTGTGCCTGCCTTGTACAGACAGTGACAAGCCATTTGATCCAGTACTACTCGGATTCTTTGTGCAGAGGTGAGTCTTTGATCCTTCCTGATGTTGAAGGAACATAGATACGATTTCTGAGGGCTTTGGATAAGTTTCAGGCTTGTGAGATTATGGATACGTAGTGCAGTTCCTAAGTGTCTACATTTGTTGCCAAGATGGCATTGATAATGGGTGTATTAGCAATGCAAAGATGGAGGGAGAAGCCATTTTCCTGGGGATTAGCTCAGTCCTGCCTAAGTCTGCCCTATACAAGTCGATACTGTCAGATAAAGTGAGCATGGAACATTACAGAGAAGCAGAACACCTCCCTGCCCTTTCCAAAACCCAGGTGTTGAAACCCAATCTGACCCTCATGTTTTCAGCAGTCACAGCTCTGTCCCTTTAACTTTCCATACAAACACACATACTGTGTTGAGAGGGACAGAGAGGGGAAGATTTCAGATCACACCAACTCAAGGTGAGGATGGCTGTCAGCATGTGGCAAAAGCAGGTCTGAACAGCAGGCTCAGTGAGTGAGAAGGGAGTTCATCTTACTGAAAACACTGGATTACAGCATTTTTAATCCTGTCAAGCAGTAATACCTCTGTATTATAAACTCAGTTACAGAAAAGATATCCAGGCAGACACACAGCTGCTGGTAGAGGTACAGAGCTTCAGCAGTTTTTCATGACAACAAAATCGGCAGCAATACATTCAGGATGCTACTGAGTAGTAAACTATGACTGCTCTATTTAGAGGTTAGAAAGTCTTCAGTGTGATAGAGCCAGGTGACATTATTTTCCACACAAATGTCTGCATGCTCCAAATGCACAGTTTGGGCTCCAAAGATCCTCCACCACTGTACACTGAGATGCTGCCCAGGCTGGGTAAGCAGATGTTCCACTGGCCTGGAGCATCACACCCTGTTGAGGTTGGATATTTGGAAAAATTTCCTCCCTGAAAGAGGGGTAATGCATTGGCACAGGCTGCCCAGGGAGGTGGTGGAGAGTCACGGAGCTGTGGCACTGCAGGACACAGTTAGAAGGCTTGGTGGGGATGGGCTGACAGTTGGACTTGGTGACCTTAGTGGTCACTTCCAACCTTAATGATTCTATGATTCTCCAAACTCCTCTGGCAGCTGAAGGATCAGTCAGGGCCACAGGAACATATTTAACTCAAGGGTTGACAGAGATCAGGCACCTACACTTTTTCCTTAAGGAGCACAAACCCCCATGGCCTTCCATACTACTTGTACGAGAACGGCAGAGTTCAGCGCCTGCCAAATCAAACTGCAACTCCTTGAAAGCCTCAGTGAATAGCTTCTGTGAGGCACAGGGCTCATAAACACCTTCCTGCAGTTCAGAGGGATCCCTTTAATAAATTAACAAAGCCGTCACAGAAGTATAAATGGGAAATCAGTTTTTAAAATGGAACCATTTAAGATCACACAATTTCAGAAGCCCTTTGCAACATTTTATAATTCCTTTAGGCCACTGCGGGTCTCCTTTACATTTGCAACGATGCCCCTTTCAATTTGCATTTAAAAGACAGTAAATTGCAGGGTTCATAAACATTTTTATAGTGATTTATTGAAGACTAGAATGTCACTCCTGTTCTTCACACTTTAGCAGTCCTGGGAATCGGCTGAAGGGCTGTATGTGTAATCTTGCTTCACCCATAAACTATACAAGAACGAGCCAGCTCTGAAATCTATTATTTATTTATTTTTTGCTTAAAAGACATTTGTGGCTCTGTTTTACATCTATATTTATCTTTCAGCTCTGAGATGACCCATTTTATTCAGCCTCCAAGTTATAACCAGGTTTCCACAATTTACAAAGTACTTGGTTTGCAAATTAGAACTGTTCAGAGACAGGATTGTATTATGCCAACGAACAAAGGATTCTTTCTCCTCTCTTTTTAATAACACACACAAAATCCACAGACTATTGGATTTATTATCACCGCTAGATAACTTTACCATACAGGAATGTACTGAGCTCTTTTTTTTTTTTTTTTTAATTCAAAACCCAAACCGCAGAAACACGCTGTAAAACTTTTGCTTGAGAACGAATATCCTAAAGGTTTATAAAGAGGTTCTGCCTCTTGAAAGACAAAAGCAGGGTGAATGCTAGTTGCAATTGGACCTCTGATACTCCTATCCTCCTTCTCAGGAGGCAAAGTCACGAAAGAAGGTAAACAGTGCCAAGAAGTGTTGTTTATAAGGGCACTGTGATCTTTCTTGCATCCCAGTGGAGTTTTACCAGGGGGAATCTAGAAACCTCCCTGCGCAAATAGTGGAGAAAGGAAAAAAAATAAAAAAAATTATATATATATATATAAAAGCCTGCACCTGATTTGCCCTTCCAGTGACCAGGAGGGAGTATTTCTTTCTACTTTTTTCACATTACAATAATGGCTTCACAGCTCTTGAAAAGAGCGCTAGTGCAACAGCAAATGGTGCATGACACGCTGAAGCCCTGGTCTTTGTCGCAATAGCTCCGCTCCAAAGTCCTTCCTTGCCTTCTTTTCCTTGCCATTAACTGTGATGAAATGAGTTTTTCCCCCTTTTGATTCCACCCCCCGCTGTCTATTACAGTCTGACCTGATTGCACTTATGCACAGATTATTTCATAGAGACATCCTTTTATTCAGGTTTGCGAGTTCATGCCTGCAAGGTTATCTGTTCACAAAGCAACGCCTCGTTCCTTGTATTCATTTTTTTGTGAAATCTGATCTCATCGATAAGAACAAGACCGTTCGCATTGCATTTGTCAGATAAGTAGCTCCATGCTGCAGCAATAATTTTTTTGTGACTATTGTCAGGGCTCCAGTTAAAATACATCAACCGATAAAAATGCAAGTATTGTAAAAATAACCTTGCATCAGAAGTGTTGGCCCTCTGATTTTTCTGAGGTGCGTTATGTCCTTTTTTCTTGATAACAATTTATCGCAGGCGTTCTCTTTTTCACAAGAATTATTTTACGAATTATTTTAATTTTTTTCCTGCCATCGGCAGCACTAAACTTGAAGGGACGTAGACAAGCGGGCGATCAGCGTTGCGCTGATTGGTTGCGCTGGGTTTTGACTAATTTCAATCAGATGTTTCCCCGCTGTGATGCGCGGCTGCTCCCGCGGTAACGCGGCTGAACCGCGGCAGCAGAACCAGCGCAGGGCGAAGGATGGGGGATGCGCGATTCAACGTTAATGAGAGCTCAGCACCACCGCGAAGCTGACTGCCCTCAAGTTCGTTTGGGAGAGCAAGCCCTGCCCTGGCACAGCCGAGCTGCAATAGAGGTGCTGCCTGCACCAACACAGACGCGCACAAAGGTCAAAGCAGCGGGAAGAGGAATTAAAGACCGCACACACAGACAGCTTGCTTCCTGCACGCTTTGCCGTGGGAAGCCGTAAGGGCACGGATGCGCCTTCTCACCTGGAGAGCGGGGAAGAGTTTCGCGTAAATATCGGCAACGCGAAGAGTCCCTCTTTACTCTTTCCCCTCTCCCCTCCCTCCCGTCCCCTGTCATGGCAGCGGCACAAAGCAGCGGGTGACAGCGGGTGCGGAGCTCCCGCAGGCGGGCGGCCGCATCCGGAGCACCGAGCCCCGGCTCAGCACGAAGCCGTGCGCACCGGGCCCACAGCTGATAAGGCTGTAATAGTCCTCCTTTGAGGGCCGGGGCTCCTGCGTGCTGATTACTCATTTATCACACCTGGCAGCCCTGCTGAACTATAATTACTCTTCTCTTATCCCGCTGCACTGTCATGTCCGAGAGGAGAAGAGAGGCAAAGGCTCCTGCTAATGACACATTACCCTCTTGACAAGCACTTGAAGGTTTTATTGTAAATATTCAAGATATAAAACATCTGAGATTCCCTTTTTAATTATAAAAAGCAATTTTCGGTGCCTCCTGCTCGTCTTCCCCCTCTCCAATAGTAAAGTTTAGGCACCGTTATCCTCTGCTTACTGCAAACAAACTGATTTCCCTTTGTCGCGTTAACTCATTGCTACGAGGTAACCCTGGTATCTCTGTGAAATTATCAAATGTAATGCCTGGGAAATGTGTCATTTGAACACATGCTGCTCTCCTACAAAAGTTACATTTCTGCCCCAAAAGGAGGGGAAAATGTGCATTTATATTAAAAAATTAGGATGGGGGGGGGGGGGGTGGGGGGAGGAGAGAAAAATCCTGAGGTCCGAGAGCAAATGGGCAGTGTGTGAGCTGCTCATTGGGTAGCACTGGCAGATGTGTCTCCTGCTGAAAGGAAAGGGCTTCCATAAATTAACATTTAAAGGCACGTTGCTTCTTACAGCAAATCCTGCCTTAATGTTTGTGGGTCTCCAGGTAGATGACTTATTTTCCCCCCTCCCACCCCCCCTCGCTGTCACTATCAGCTGTGAGTTGGAGCTTATAGAAGCTGTAAGATCCCTGGTAGAGTAGGGGATCCTAAATATACATGTGATGTGAAGGACTAAGATTCTCTCTCAAGGAAAGCATCTTTAATTTGAGAAATAATGAGTCCATTAATATTCCATCTCCTATAATTATAAAACTGAGCTTTTGTTTTCCTCAGAAAGGAGCACAGAGACAGTTTTGGGACCACCCTGCAACCTCAGTGTCTTCCCCACAGCCTTTCCTTTGTGTACTGTCAGACTGCAGTGATGACACTGCTGCCCTTCTGTAACATCCATCAGCTGTGGGATGGGGGGACCAACCAAAAACATCCAGAAAAGGCTAGCAGCCAAATATCTAATAATATGTTCAAAAGCACCAGAAAAAGAGCAATCTAAATATATAATTGACAGAGAAGAGCACCTTGGAACAAGAGGACTAAAAGCACAGATCCTAAACCTTGACAACTGCACTTGCCTCTAGTTCACCGCTAACTCGCTGGCACAAGCCAAATTATGAGATCTCAACACTTAGAAATTGGTATGCTAAAATCCAGCTCATATTAATTTTTTACATATCACTATTATGTGAGTACACACATGATTTTAACAGCGGACAGTGCAGCTTTCATATGATGCTCCTTTTAGTATTTTGTACAAGTCATAATTATTCCAAAGAGACTGCAATATTATGTTGTGAAATGAACTAGTGACAGGACAAGGGGGAATGGTTTGAAACGAAAAGAACAGAGATTTAGACTAGATATCAGGAAGAAATTCTTCACTGTGTGAGTGATGAGACACTGGAACAGGCTGCCCAGAGAGGTTGTGAATGCTCCCTCACTGGGAGCATTCAAGGCCAGGCTGGATGGTGCTGTGAGCAACCTGGCCTAGAGGGAGGTGACCCTGCCTATACCAGGAGAGTTGAAACTAGATGATCTTAAAGGTCCCTTCCAACCCAAACCATTCTACGATTCTGTGAAAAACTGGAAAACTGCTGCACTTCTTTGAATTAGAAAATGGTAAAATAATTGTTGTTTAGATGCATATGAGGTTAGGGATAATTTAGTATCAGACTTAAATCCAGTGGCCAAATACTCTACAAGGTTCCCAAGAATTTTAAGTTCCCAATAAGAACAACAAGAAAGCAGATCTTCAGTGTATTCTTCACGCATTTTCAACTCTAGAGCCTTCAGGCTTTACTTGTCAAACAGGACAAAAATACTAGTGAATGATTCAAGACCTTGAAGATGGGGGTCCTTCTACCATGATTTTTAGCAGAAAAATACTGGTGCCTCATTTCAGTTTAAAGTGTTAATTTCATTATTAATAGAAATGGCTTCATGTTACAGTATGAAACTTAAGGTTACCCAATGACACAAGCATGCTTTACTAAGTCTGTTGTTCAGGACTGCCTGAAGCTGTTCTCCGCTTATTGCCCACACCCACATGGCATCCAGCACTCTAGAAAACAAGTACATTAGTATTCCTGGAAATCATAGAAGCTTCTGTACCACACTTCTATGCTTGAGGACCTTGGACTTGGTTTTAGTTCCTCAACTACGAACCTTGTCTCATTTCACTTTCAGCTAAAAACCATGCAGTGAAAGAAGTTACAGGGAAAAAAATAAATCTGAAATCTGAAATGAATCCATTTACCTATACCTACAATACCAGACTGCGTAAACAGGGGCCTGAAAGCCAGCTGCAGACAGGGCACTGCACAAGAGGACCCGTGGTGACTGCTTTCCAAGCTGCAGTATCACACTTCTGAGTAGCTGCAACCCACTACAGATTTGCTTACTTATTTTTCCTGAATTCTAGGAACCAGCCACAGTGGGAAGAAAGCTTGTGTGTGAGGTACACAAACCATCCATCAGAAATAAGTCCTTTAGGTTCTTGTCTAGTTTGCTTAACAAGTGTAATGGCACTGATGGTCATCCTGACAAGACTAGGCAGGGGTTCCTTGTCAGGAGCAAAATAACACATCAGTGATGGCTGGGAAGCAGCAGTACATTACACGTTGCTGTCGAAATGGCAATCGTTTAATGAACATAAACGTTCTGCCAAGTTGACATACAGAAGGGTAGAAAACAGGAGCAATAAAAGTCACTCAGATTTGCTCATAACAGCTCAAGGCTGCTCTTGGAGTACATGCATGATTTTAAAAGCAGACAGTGAAGCTATTTTCTAGCAAATCACATGGATTTGTATATACTGGGTCACAAAGAACTTTCAAGTAATTAGAGAGAAGTTATTCAGCACTTCTAGAGGTGAATGGTTCCACTGAACCCCCAAATACCCAATCTCAACACACTGCAGTTCCTATTTGGGGGTAAAACTTAGTCGTTATCATTTCACATGCTCTTATCAAACAAAATTGCAGTGGTTGGGCTTAAAATGACCATTTTCTCCATCTTTTCATGATGATTTTAGGTTCCTAGGCTGAAGTATTAACAGTCTTGCTGAACCACAATTATTCCACTTCTATCGCTTTCTGCCTGCTTCTGTCAGAAAGCCGCAGAGCGTACAATTGCAGTGCACAGCTAACCATATAATTGATAACTCCCCAGTCTATTCACTGTGGGAATCTGTCAGTTAAAGTCTAGAGACACATTCACGTGCGCACACTATGAAAATGAACTTACATAAGTCTCCCTGTGAACTAAATGCAGCCAACATTTTGATGTTTAATTGGCTGGGCCCGGTTTACCAGTGCACACGTGTATTTCAGCAGCAGCACGCTGTACTCTGGCTCTTTCTGACAGATCTATTTAGTCAAAAGGAGGTGTATTTTCCCAAGGTAATTGCTCAGAATCATGCTTCCAAAGTCAAACTGATTCAAACTTTGCTTACTCGCTCTTTGCAGACACACAAGTAGGACTATTTGAAAGCAAATGAAAAATCCATAGATCAATGTACAGAGCCTTTCCTACACAGTGCCACAGAGGGAGTCTATTTCAAACAGGGCTGGTTGTCAGAGGCAGTTACTGCCAGCATCTTTTTAAATATACATCTTTCAGAGTAATACAGGTCTTTGAGATAATGAAAGGTTTGCAACTACTATACTATCTACCAAGAAGAGATACATATACTTGAGTGAGGTATACTCCCACGCATAAGAACGTTCTTGCTAAGTATGAGGAAAAATAATTGACAATTACTCAGCTACTCGTGAATATTTTTCCTGGATGTACTGCTCTAATTGATAGGGCTTGCCTGATAAAAGTGTGAATTTTAGAGACTGGTTTTGTATGTGGGCTTAATGACTTGATGTGAAAGCATTTGGAAATCGTTTCCCTACACCTGACACTGAAAATACAACCTCAAATTACTCATTTTGCTCTTCTGTGGCTCCTAGTCAACAACTTCAACGAGACTTAGATGGTATCGTCATTTGTACGCCATGCATACCACAGGTAAAACTAGTGATACTCAGAAGAATGGACTCTTGGTCTTTCTATTGCCAAAACAAATAGCTACTCAAAATTTCCTAAAGTTAGACATGAATTTCAACATAGAAAATCATGACACTGCTTTTCCTTTTTCCCCCCTAAAAAGGAAGTTCTTGGGTTTTTCTTTTTTCCAAATTACGATTCAAAACTCTTTTAGTAAGCAATTAACCTGAGAAGGCTTTAGCACTTGAACTGCATACAAAAACTTTTCATTACAGCCTGAAATTGGTACATTGATTGGGGGAGCTGGAGAGCATCAGTAACCTCACTTGTGCTGGCCAGCATGGCCTTGTGTTCCTGCAGCATGCAGGGCGTTCACCCCTTTACCCCATCTCCCTGTACTGCCACCTTCTGTAACTGACAATTTTCAGAGGTTTTAAAATGTGGATGGAGAACACCTCCAGTTCTCCACCTCTCAGTTGTGACGGAGAAAGGAAACACTTGACTTCTTCACTCCCTGGGTTACAATCAGGTAAGGTTTTTTGGTTGTAGATGTTAACATCAAATTTTCACACCATACCCAAGAACCCCTGGACTTTCCTGTCTTCATACATCCAAGACATTAAAAAGATGACATGGTGTTACACCTGGAGTGGCAGCAGCCTGAGCACAAGGAAGGATCAGCTGTATGCTCCCAGGACAAAAGCACTTCCTTCTGAAACCACTCCCGGAGTGTCCCTCCAAGCCCTTTGTCTTCAAACACGGTAATTCCATGAAGGACCAAGTGGAACTGCAGCTACCGTCACAAGCCTACATATTCTTCAACACAGTACACTTCAAAATCACCAGGGCTTACTTACAGGTCATGTAAACATAGGGGTATTTTTCCCATGCATTGCATTTTTTCTCTTCTGAAAATATAACCCAATTGGAAAAATATTTTTAGAAGGTATTACTCCACATTAATTGTAAAACTAGTGAGCGTTAGTTTCAGAAGGGCACATTTTCAGTAATGATGAAAAAGGATATATAAATTACACTGCAGAGCTTCGAGGTCCATTTCTGGGCCAACCATGATTAAATTAACTACAGAAAGACACTTGACTGAATTTGGGAGTCATGTAGGGATCTCACAGCACATCAGGATGTTAAACAAACCTGTCTTATAATACTGGCAACGTTAATGTATATTATTCAGTACAGTGGGGTGCTTAGTACATTGTTAATGTTTCAACAAATCAAAATAAATTCTGTCTTCATTGTCATCTATGGCTCTGATAATAATGTCGATGGTTTTTTTTTTTCCAAAATATGTGGCCTTGAAAAAATAAACCTTTTGAGTTTTTAAAGGAATAGTTTTAAAGATGGCATAGCGTGTTTGAAAGTTTCCAGCTATCACTCAGTTAATACATTTGAGCCATCTAACAGCCTTATTTCATCACCTGAACTGGAAGCTGCTTATTCCGTTAACTACTTTATTCCTATACATTGCAGTATGTTTTGCTGAATTCAATAAACTACTACTTTATCAATTCGCTTTGTTAGCGGATGGGTTTCTTCATTGGGACTTAATTTAATTTGATTTCATTGTAAGAGCTGATGTATAGGAATATTAAAAAAATAGTGTACTTCTGCATAAAAACTACTTCTTGGAAATGGGATAAAGACATTTAGAAAGCTACGTCTGCAGCTGAAATTTTTGCCTCTAAAAAAATAAAGCTACTTGAAAGAGGAAAGTTAAGAGCAAGTTAATTGCTTAACAAACCATAAAAAAAAAAAGCACATAGAAAAGAACTAAGAGAATAGGAACGTTCAAGCTAGTGAAAATTCAGTACTATTTTTAATAATTGGAGTTCTTCAGGGCATAAGACTTACGCATCATTTTAAAAGCATGAGTAATGTTTTGAACTTTACAGCATAAAAATCTGTATCAATCTTTTTCTCCCCGAAATGATGATTCCCCCTCAAAAGACTGCAGAGTCCCAAAACTACAGAACCAAAAACTAAGTCAAAAAACTTTCACATACAGAGCAAAGGGATCAGAGCAAAATCTAAAAGCCAACACCCCCAAACCAGCAATAAACATGCCATTGTTACATCCTTGTGAGACCGCAGGATAACAAAAAGCTCATTGTTTTGTTTATCAGATTGCATGAGTTATGAATGTTTTAACGGAGCCCCTCATACCAGACAGATTATTTGTGTAGGCTAATTTTTCATAGCTGCTTTTGCATTGAAACCTCCAAGCTTCATGAAGATGATATTTCTAGAATAATTCTATTTTATTTTTTTTTATCACCTTACTAGTCTTTTCCCAGCTGTATCCACAGGGGAATGGAAATACCCAATTGCAAACGTGACAGCGCTGACTTCTGCAAAGTAGCTTAATTACTCATTACGAGATTCCATCAACAGAAGCTCCGGTCTGTGGTTTTGTAATAAGTGCTGTTATCTTTCCTTGGATTTTCATTCCTTCACAAAGAGGGATATGGCAGTGCTTTCCACATCCACATTTTATACAGAGAGGAATGAGAGAATTTTAATGCATGAATTTGATGTCATTAACAATGCTGACAGCTGTTTAATCCCAGAGGAAACAACAGCTGAGTCCCAACTGCACCACCACCACCACACACACACAAAAAAAAGTAAAATAAAATAAATTAACTCTTCAATGCATCTCACTGAAAGTACACTATGAATTAAATGCTTCGTGTCCTACCTGCAGTTTTTTGTCAATTATTTAGTTCAAGAATCAGCAACTTCCACTGATGAAGAAATCTACTCGGTGCTGCCTTCTAGACTTAGGTCCAGAAAATTTATTAAATTTTAATAAAAAGGTCCAGAGATTTATTAAATGGTTCTGTTCTAAATTTCTTACCAATTAAAATTACACTCCCCCCCCCAAGAATCACAGTGTGAAATAACCAGCACAACAAACAATAATATCAAGTACAAAAGTTAAGTGTGGCTGAGGTCCTAAAAAAATAATGCGGATTAATCCAAAACTGATGCAAAATATATTTTAAATGGATATTGTGGCAAAATAAATAAATAAAAAGGAAACACAACGATGGATATGCTGCAACTCTGTCACCACTTAATTTAAAATGGAACATTTAGATGTGAGCCAATGACAGCAAATTTGCTTTTGTTCTCTTCTCCTCCCCCACCTCACACTACAAGGACTTTTTAAGGGTATGGAATGAAAAGGAGTATTTACAATATGTATATTATGCATATGTATACATACAGTTCGCATTTTATTAATTTTTTTTGTTGGTGGTTATATCACCATTTCCCCCATGTATGTATTTTTTGAGTTTCGCTACTAACTTCAAGACACAAGCAATAGATGATTAAGACATATCTTTGCAATCTGCAGCACTCGTGTACAGATAAAGCTTTATAAGCCCCATCTTTGGAAGGCTTCCATTTATTTAGAACACTAGACTTTAAACAGATGTCGAAAGTATTCATGTTATAAACAGCAACATTATATGAATTTAAATCTCGCTCTTTGTTTGACCATCCTCCCTCTAACAGCAGCTGCTTCCCTTCATGTGGGCGAGGGGCTGCCTGTGCAGCTCTCCTGAGTGTCCCCTTTCCTGGGGACGTGGCCAGCCTGCTCCTCCCGTGCCCGATCCCCGATTCCCAGCAGGGCTCAGGGGACAGGGATATCTGAGCGTGACGGCGCGAGCTGGACGAGCTTTGGGATGTGGGCTAAGCAGCATGTCAGCAGGCTGATGAACTTGAATCCCAGCATCATGAAGAATACAAAGGTCTCTCTATTAGACTAAACGAGATGACTTTGGGCACAGTAACTGCGCTACTCAAACACTTGATAACGAGACATATGCAGTCATATTTTCTTGCAGTTAATATGGCAGAGGGTGAGGGGAAAACAGATTTTTACCTTTTGATGTTAGGAAACAGTTCATTCTCAAAAGGGGAATATTGTGTGACAAATGTGCCAGACTTCTTTTTTTGTGGTAATATTGCTCTTTGCAAATGGCACGCATCCAATCCAATTGAATGTAATAAAATGAAACAATCTGTGCCATCTTCAATGGTTTAATCCATACCATGTTAATGAATCCTTAAACAGGCATGCATGATGTTTTCCTGAAATACACGTAGTTATACTGTGCTCAGTATACTTGTCAGCTTGAAAATAATTTCTGCTTGAGAGACCACCTGCTATCATCCTCCAATTTAGAAGCAGTTCATATTTATTTGGAAAAGAGAAATAATAGTCAAATAAAGAAGCAACTTATCCAAGGAAGGGCAGTACAATGGCTTGGATCCTGTCTGCTACCTCAGAGATTTTTAATTATTTTCCATTCTTTTTTCTCTTTCTTTCATTTTCTTTCCTCTTTTGTACAAAATGCTTCAAAAATGTTCTGGTATATTTGTATGAATACAGTAAGGGGTTAAACGTTGTTTGTTATGAGATCCTAGTTTTGTCTAATTTCCTTTCTGATAAACTAAAATATTACAGTTGAAAAGATTTTTCATCTTTTTGAAGATTCCCTTACAGGTTTCACACATTAGGAGTTTCAGTCCATTGTATCACACCATTTCAAGTTATTAAATATGCCAGAGAAGCAAATATATATGTGGTGAAACACCCAAATACCAAGTATGCAGTGCAGTTTTTTTCTTGTACTTACACTGCAAACAAAACAAAGAAATGCTCCCACTCTCCAGTATTCACGTGGTACAGAGAGAGACAGTTTGATCAAATTAAAATAAACCCTATTTTTCTCCAAATGCTGTCAGTAAAAAATCCTATTTTCACTCATAAGAGAACTATCAATCAATAACCCTGTGAAAAACTGCATGACCACCAAACTATAACACATAAAGGCATACGTAAAGAAAGTTCAGCCACAGAGATCCACAGTCAACAAAGCCAGCATCTACGCAACACGAGGCATGCGACTTGTCCAGCAGACTGCTTGATGCTAACAGGACTAAATTGAAGCTAAATTTGAATTTGTGTGCTTTTCTGGTTTGGTAGCTCAAGTGTGAAAAGGTGGAGTTCCCCACCACACAAAGGAATCAGGAAAGTGAATTTTTACCTTTTTCACATTAAAAAAAAAAATTAAAAGTATCTTATGTACCTATTTGGCCTTACTGACTATTTACAGTGAATTCTTATGAAGGAGCAATAAAAATCTGCTAAGTATATTTAATGCAGAAGCTTGTTCAAAATGTAACATCTATATGATGCATTTGAAGTTTTTCTTCGTGTGTACTGCAATGTAGTGACCTGCAGAAAATTCACAAAAACTTGATATGAATGTGATCACGTAAAAATAAGCTTCTGCACTGCTGAAGGACTTACAACTGCTACTAGCCATTGTTATTTAACCTTAATTTCATACTGTGCTTAGGTTCATCTCATTGTACATGCATAACCTTTCGTTTCTTTTGCAGGGGAGCATCTCCTACTTGACAGCATAGGTTACAGAACTTAATGGATGGCTTTATGGTTCTACTTCCTGGGAAGAAGAATGTGCTCCATTTTATACCTTTACACGTGGTGGCTTCACACTCCTGGCTAACTCAGCTCCACCATCCTGTACTCCTCACTCCTCCTCCTCAAAAGGGCAGAGGGAGAAAATATGATGGAAAAAAAAAGCTTATGAGATGAGATAAGGACAAGGAGATCACTTTGAAGGTGCACAACCTAAAAGATGAAGAGAGCTAACTCAAATGCCCTAAGAGAATTTCAGCCACGAAGAATCCTGGTTTAATAATCATTATTCCCTGTGTAATAACAAACCACAGCAGCAATGAGGCAGAGTCTGTATACACGGTTGTTCTCTGATTGAACAATTTTATAACATGACAATTTTTAAACTCAGCATACACACATTAACTGTAATAGTTTGAGGAAAAAAATAATGCTATTTTTTATGCCTTTTCTTAAGATGATGATTGCTCACCTTAATAATGAGTTGCTGTCACAACATGCCTTACATCAGGTTACCTTAGGAAACCACATGGAAATGTCAGTTGTGTTACTGCTAAGTGGCGTTTCTGATCCAGCACATCTGAGTAGCTGGACCTCAGAGACTTTGCTAATTTGTTTCCTGGGGTAATTCCAAGTGTTGGTTTTGAACTGAAAAATCCTTTGTTGCATTTTCTGTGTTTGTTATTACAGAATTCTTTTCTGTGTGTTCAAAGGTTGAGGAAGTAGAGACTACTGAACGTGCAAGCTGATAATACCTAGATTTGCATGACTGGGAGTAAGGTTATTCTCATTACAAAGACTCTTCCTTTACAAACTCATGTCTCATTTTTCAGGGGCATTTAAAAACAGTCAAATCCATGCTTCCTCTCAGCTCACAGTGAAAAGCTTAAAACCACATCTAGATCCATCAAGAGGTAACTACTGTAATCATCACAGTCCCAAAGATACTCCTAAGATATCCAATTATTTGCCAAGGGGGATACAGACCTCAAAAGATAATGGATTTTAAGTAATCAGGATTTCAAAGTATGAGAAGAAATCATTAATTACAAACAAAAAAATAAACAAAAACAAACAAACAAAAAATTTACAGAGAAAAGAAGAAACAAAAATAAAGGAAAACTACTGATCAAATATGACACAGTTTTAATGAAGACAAACATTCAGATACGTTTCAAACCTCTCCGATAGTAAGAAATGGGATGTAAATCTGTGATGTGTTTTTAGTATATTTTGATAATCTCTTCTTGCAGATGGAATTTAAAGTTAAAAAATGCTTTTGTTGTTGTTGCAATTTTACATTTCTGCGGGAACAAACTAAATAATAAATTGAATTGTGAAATCATGTAATAACATAAAGAAGACTATTGAAACATCACCAGCAGCTGAATGTGTACTTCTTAAAAGTTTGTTCTTATTAAATGCACACGTTCTTTCCTCAGCAAACGATCATTATTCTGTTCCCTCCTCTGTGTCCTGGTTTTGCTAATGCCAATAAATTCAGGAAAGTCCCATCTCAGTTCAGGAATTCTTTGAGATATCAGAGATTACTTCTGGTCAAGAATGACAGAAAACATGCTCTACAAAACATATCTTCATCAGTAATGGAACTTTAAAGGGCATGATTCAAATTATTTTAAACAGAAAAAAAGATCGTAAGATCATGATGCAAATTAACAAAAAGACAGAATACTGGCAGTGATGGAAGTTCATGCTGCCAGTAGAGCTTACAAAAGAGGACTGTCAACGATATATATATTAAATATGTTGGAACTCAGCAAACTTGGTGTAAAATTCCCTCTAAGACAAAGCACAGCACATTATAATTCAACCAGTTCTGAAAAATAAAGTGATTTGACTTTCAATGCTTCGATAGAAACATTCATCCACATCTGAAATCCTTCTCTTTAAAGACGGCAGGCTTAAGAGACTATTTCTGTTAAACGTGTCCAACTGACTTTAAAACTGCGCAACGGAATAACTTTCAAAATCAGAAGAAGTTAGTGAGTGCTATAGGTTCTATGAAAATGTGTTTTAAAATTATTTCAGAATCGTAAAATCTTCCCATAGAGAGTGCTTTGAAACTGCAAATTAAATATTGAGCTTCTATGAACTGTATCCATTTTTAGTGGAAGCATATATTTCCATGGGGGTTCATACCATCTTTTTTGTCTAGTTACACTAGCTAATAATGCAGTGAATTTGCAGTAATAGAGTAAATGTTATTTTGATGACATTATCTGATTAAATTAAAGATGACATTAAAAGGTCCATTTCAATGGGAATGAAAACCACAAAAAGCAACTGTGGTTGAACATTAAGTCATCTAGTCGCAGCCTTAAAAAGACTACATTTCACTTATCTAAAGATTGGTGACGGGCTGAAAAATAATTCTAGATGATATTTGAATTTTTAATGATAAATCTTTGAACTACGATAAAGTATTGGATTAAGACTTGGTTGTTTTTTTGGTTTTTGTTTTTTGTTTTTTTTGGGGGGGGTGGGGGGAGGGGCTACCTACATTACAGGGCTTTGAAACAGCATATCTAAAAAACAGTTTTAATCCACGAGTTTCATAAGCCACAAACTTAACAGACCTGCAGCAAGTAAACCTGAAGAGAGACATTTAAATTGTATTTGCTGGTACACTAACAATAAAACACTAGAACCATATTAAAAAAAAAAAAATCAAGGTGTAAGCAGCAGTTACCTTCCTCACCATGTAGTTTCAAAAGTATAATGATAATTCTACTTACACCCATACATGACAGGCTACAGAAGAATATTAATTGAGTTATAAATATGGGGAGATTTCTGGTGTATATTACTAAAGAAGTTTTAAAGTAAACTCCTTTTATGAGCTACTTGTTCACATACATAAATCAAGCAATTTTTTGAAAATCCCTTGACTTAAGCTTTCGAAGAAGGAGTCTAAAGAAACACTTCTGACAAACGTGACTGAGGTTATGAATTACAGAGGCTCAGTCTGGCAAAAGATACATGAATAAAGGTATGCAGCATCCAGACCCTATTCCTTCTCACAAAATACCACCTTCCATCACCAGAAGCCATGACAGCTCTATTCTCCAGAATCAAAATCATGGCCTCTGCAAAATGATAGGTTCATGACAGACAAGTATAATGCTACAGATCAGGCAGCATCATTTCAGATAAGGCTGCTCCTCCCTGTGATCTCAAAGAGGCATCTTTGCTCTTTAAAGGACATAGTCAATGCATGTGAAGACTAACGCAGAAAATCTGTTTCTGGCAGTGTGCTCCAAAGTTGTGCTGCCAAAATCCTGTTGCAGTTGTATTATTCTACAAACATAAGTGTATTTCAGAGGCCTTCTCTCTCATTGGAAATATTCATAAGCATGAATTTTCACACTTCAGAATCCTCATTTTAGATTAGATAATACTGCTCCCACTAAGCACGCAAGGAGTGACCCACTGAGGCCAGGGAGCCATGTCCTCCCTAGCACCCCAAGAGACAAAGGTTCAGGCCATCAGCTGGGACTTCAGCACCCTCCCAAACTCTGCAGCTCTTACTGAAAATACAACTTCAAACACACTAAGCTCCAAAATGAAAGCAGCAGGGAACATTTATGAGACAGGACAACCTTTACCTTCAAAACTCTTCTCGGATAACAGCCTTTATAAATTCCTAGGTTTGCTGTGCAACCATGAGAACAACACACTCACGATTCAAACAAAGTGGGGAGAATAAATTCAAGATATGAGAGCCACAACAATAACTAGGCGCCCACAGACTGCCAACAGAGAGATGTCTGTCAAAAACTACCACCACTACTACTACTGAGGAAAAACATTTGCAGTGTTTTAAGGATTACTTTAAAATAATTATGAGTATTCAGTGGATATTGTTGGATTGTATTCATGTCATATTGTATCTCAAAAAAAAGAACCAGTGGCAAGAAAAAAATAAAGAACACAAAAATCTCCCAAACTGTTTGACAAAGAGGGAGGGAGTACTGCCATCAGCAATGATCATGAAAAATATTGAAATACAATTTAGAAGATTCTCTCAAAAAAATGGGTATCAATGTAAGTTCACCACCTGATCTTGTGATTCAGAAAAATCTGCACCAGACTAAAAGAAGATATTTTGTTAGGTTACCATATGACACAGACTCTGTATACCAAGAAACACAGTTTCAGATCAGACCATTAGAAATCGCTGGGGAAAAAACTTCAGAATTCTGCCAAGTTGAAACTAAACTGGATTTTTCTTATGTCTATAAAACTGAGAACCAACTGAGAATCACGTTAAGATCCAACCTTGTGATTTTATGATTCTGAAAGATTTGCAAAAAAAAAAGCAACAAAAAACTTGTTATCTATCTGAAGAGGGGATTATCTTTAATCACTTTCAGGAAGAAGTCATTGGACTCAATGCTAGGTCATTTAAACTCGTTCTTCTCTGACAAAATTAGTTATCACACCTTCATCTGTTTCTCGCATTCTTGGCTACAACTGTTTTTATTAATGCTCTCACCAGGTTCACTGCCCTATCACATCATTTTGCTGAATGATATCGCACATTCAGGAGCACCAGTCCTCGCTCTGGCAGAGGTAATGTTTTATAGAAAACTGATATAGTCAGCACCTGAGGGGGAAATATTTGGTCTATACAGTTCTACTGATATTCCCCAAGGGGTGATCTAAAGATATTACTATTAGTACTGCAGGTCAGAGTCAAACACCTTGCATGTCCTCCAGATGGGGTAAAACAAGGCTTGAAAAGCAGGATTCGAACAATAGGAATGTGTTCAGCTGTGAAATTAAAAGTAGGACAGCATGACGTGCAACATTATGTGTTGAGCTGAGTCAAAAGCAGTAATTAGGCTGAGCTAGAATATGAACATACAATCGGAACAAATCTGTGTCGTGTGTCCCTCACAGTCACTCCTTGTAACAAAAGTGGTTGCCTACCCAGCCCAAAGAGCCTTGCTGCTCAATTCACATCCTCAAATCTCACATGCTGTGCCTGAAGTCACTTCCCAGTGCCCCATGCTCCCACCCTAGGTGCTGCCCTGCCAGCAGGCCAGGAAGCATTGCAGGCTGTGCCAGCCTGGAGCTAGGCTGCTGCCACCCAGCTGGCTGGGCACACACGCCAACTGGCACCAACCAGCTACTCAGCAGATGTAAAAGCTGAGTTTTTCCTACCTTTCCCGCAGCAACAGCACTAATTTGAGTCTCTGTCTTCTGCGTACCAGCCAGCCTTCTGTAATCTGGGAGGAACTGAAGTGCCCTGAGACTTCAGATGGATTTGGTTGAAACTAGTTCAGAAGTTTGTGGGAGGCACTGACTGACAAACACATAGACACAAAAATGAAAAAAGCCCACCTCTGTCCTAAGAGCACAGATGTTAATAAAATAGCATCACAGATGCAACTTTCAGCTTGTTAAGATGGTGGCAAAGTGCAAACAAAGCTTGTATAGTTCATCTAAACAAGCATTTGCAATATAGATGTAGATCAAGAAGAAAACGTATGTTTACACAGAGGAGTGTATTTAAACTCAAAGTAAATTGTCTACCCCCCAGAAAAAGCCATAGATACATACTGATCAGAGACAAACGGGTAGGCCATAATTGACTGAATATTCTCCATAGAAAAAGTGAAACCACCCACCTAAAGCCTCCAAGATCTAAGTATTTAACTACATATTTCCCTCACCCCATTATGAAAAACAGCAGACTGTGTGCTTTCCTTTGACTTCTTGTAGCTTGTCCTTGGTCACAAAACAGTAACCTAAGAAAAAGATGATTTAATTGCCAGCGTTTTGTCAATGACATGATTATATATCCACTATGAGGTAAATCAACCTGAACTTTGCCAGAGAGCAGTGCTCTGAAATGCTATGTGGTTCTTTACAGTGCTAAAGGCTGTAGGATATGGGGCAGGCCAAATACAATACTCAGCAATGCATGGTATTATCCACTGACTTTATTTCAGAAATCCATTAACAGCTAATTCACCTAGGAATCTTGAAATTTCTGTACTGAAGCATGAAAATTAACAGTTCTCAAGTTGGAGCACCTGTGTTCAATGTGCTCTCAACAGAACCTTCCAAAAGAAAAGGGAACACCTTTTCACTCACCTGAGCTTATATTCAAAGTCTTCAATGAACCTGCCCTACAACAGATGAAGAAATTTCATAATAGGGAAGTAATGAATGTAGCCATGAGACATTTTCTTCCAAAGTTCTGAAGATAATGACAATGCTTCTGACTTTACTGCTTCAGGTAATCTCAAAAAGTGAAAACCAAAGTGGCCTGAGAAAATGCAGCGTTTATCAAACACATCTGATTTCTCATTTCATTGAGCTGTATTTCATTTTGTTATGAGAAGGCTAATTTGCAGTCCTGACTATTTCAAAAGTTAGTTTTAATACTTGATCAGATTTTATTGAGGTCCAGAACCCCACAAAGACTCCTTTCTGGAGCAAAGGTATTGTCAATCTGCACGGGTTGAACTGTAGCACTTGCCTTGTCCAACAGCAATTACATCATACTCTTATGTATGTCAGGTTTTACAGTTCCAAATAGTTTGGAATTCTACGAAAACCCTGACACTTGCAAGCACCAAAGAAAAGAAATGCCACTTCAGGACCAAAAAATGAGTTTCCTGCAAAATGTTGCCCATAAAACAGATTTTAAAAGTTATGATCTGTGAGTCGGTTAAGGTCTGTGGAGGTAAGGAAGATTCATAACAGTAGTGTAAAAAGGAGGAAATTAAAGATGGCATTTTGATCACTGCTTGCCATTGCTCAAAGTAATCTGTGTTTGAATTTTGATTTAAATATGAGACAGGTATCCCAAAGCTACATTCTTGGGACACTACCAATCTAAGCATCTTCATAATATTCCCTCTTGCCACAAGCTGTTACTTCACTTTGCCACAAGAATGGTACGTGAATACAAATAAAAGATGATGTGGTTCCATTTTGAGTGAGAAGCGAGCTGTATCCTGCAGTCCTAACTAGGGAGGGCAGTGGCCCATGACATCTTTTCACCAGAAGATCCACACCAAAAAATATCCACAGTCCTGTGGTATATGGTGTGCTATTTTATAATCAATATTCATTCATAACACTCCATAAAAGGTATTTTGTGACCTGAAAATGAATTTAAACTGCAGTTTGTTTAAAAACAAAATGGTTTTGAGGGCAGTCAAGGACAAAGAGTTTTGAGTTTCTCCACTGATAGAAGCTAACACAATGTTGATGGCTAGCAAGCTTTTCTGTTTACCTGAAGTGCACTGAAACCTTCAATTGGCCTTTACATGATGAAGCGTTTGAGAAGAGATTCTGCATCTTTGAACTAAATTAGGACAATATTATACTCAGGACAGAATTTTATGTGGGTAGGGGCAGAAAGCTGTCACTTTCTTTTAGTTTCAATAAACCATACACAGCATCTTTTAAAAATTAACTAGCTCATAAAAGTTCATCAGTCCTGAATTGTAATTAATTTCTGTATGCAGAAAGATCATTTGCCCATAGGTGTTGCTTACTCATTTAAATCAGAACCACTGCAGCTACCGACAGTTCTATTAAAACAGTTCCTATGAAACCTATCTTTATTTCACAACTTAAAACACTGAGGCATTAAACCAAAAAGGTGATATCCATATACTAACACAAGTAAAAATGCTGTCTGCCATTCACTGAGGTGCTGAGTACAACAGTACACTGGATATTCTTTACACTGTAAAGATAGACAAAAGCCTGACAGTAGTGTGGAGACAAAATCCACACAGTGTCCTTAGTGGGAAATGAACAAATAAATTAATAAACTCTCAGCTACAAGAGCAAATCTTCTGCCATAGTGACACACTGAACATTTTTATATATCAAGTCTTTTAAGAAATACACAGAAAAAACATTTCTATTGCTTCCCACAGAAACACTGCCTGTGTTCCCACACAGTAGGGGGACAAGAGTGCACATTTCTTCAACCAACACGGACTCCTGTTTACTCAGAAGCAAATAAAACGTGGCATATTTGTGGATCGTATGCCACTTACAGCTTTAATACACATTTTTGCATAATTGATAAAATGCCTGTTCTCTCCCTCCCGGCATCACTCTGCCAAGTGAAGACACGAGCAGTGCTTCAGGCCCCACTGCAGGGCACCAGGACCAGGAAAGCTTACACTCCTGGTAACAATTTCTCTGGCCTCAGCAAAACATGTTTTCACTGTCACAGGGACAAGTTCTCCTAAACCCTATGGAAATTCAGCATCTCAGATGCCAAGCCTTCAGATTCAGATACCTGTGTGTGTAACTGGAGCCTCGCAACTCAGAAGTTCAAAGCTTTTGTATTTTCCCAAACCAGATCCAAGCAGGGCTCATTACATCTAAATAACAGTGTCTGCAGAAATTTCAGGAATAAATAGTGAGTTTGACCTTGACTTGTTCTCTCAGTTTCCACTGCAGAGGAAGCTCTGAGCTTCATGTTGGCAGCAATTGGCTTCTCTCATCCATGCACTGGTCTTAATAAAAGATTTTGTAAGTTAATCCAAGAGAGAAAATAATGGTAACGGCTGTAAGGAAATAATACATCTCACTCAAGCTTCTCTGAATTACAATTAATAATACCACTTTCTTTGTCATTTCAACATAAACTTCATATTAAAACAAACTCCTTTACAATCTAAATTGTAAAAACACATATGAAGTATAAAAAACTGCAACTTTGTTTTGAACTTCGCATGTTTTTAGCGGGGTATAAACATAAGGAAAGGTGAAAGAGAAGAAATATATTTTAATGCAGGTGAACAGAGAGGCAGAATTAACCTCGTACAGGTAAACACAAAGTCTGACCTATCTGAACCTTTGAGTTCTGGGCTTTCTGAAAAAATAGAATTCTTTTATACATATGTATTTATTTCTAGATAATGCTCAGAATTTAACACACAGCTCAATATTCCATTGATACTTCCTGATAAAACAGACAATTTAGTTTACTTCCATCACCTTGATCTTTCTATCATTTCTGGTTAAAACATGCTTCCAAAAATCTAGGCCTTTCTCTTTGGCTCTTTACAAATAACGACAAGGTGCAATCTCATGGCATTTCAGTTTCTTCTCCAGAGTAAACAGATCATTTTAGAGTATCCCTACAAATATCACCATATAATAAATGTTGACTTTTTAGATCAAGCTGCTTACAGGTTTAATGCATTTATCCCAAGTGGTTTCAGACTCAGAGGTAAAATTACTGCAGTGCTGGGTTCTGAAAACACAGCAGAATTACTGAGAACAGAGAAAGAACCCTCTTCACACCTGGTACAATTATACAGATATTGGTGAGTTCAAAAGGCATCAGAGACAGTTTTATTAATATGGGAAAAATAGGGTATTTCAGTTTAACAGGTAAGAATACCCATCAAACAGTAGTGATCCACCAGCCTCAAAAATAAAATCTTTTCTCTGTACTTGAACTTTTTTCCAGTTGACCTCCTGCTACAAAATGAAGTAAAGAATGCCCTCCAATAAGGGATGTGCGTAACAAGTAGTTGGCTTCATACCCATACTGGAAAACTAAAGCTCAGCATTGACCTCCACAGCTAACCAAAGTTGAAAATTCATATTGCAAAGTTTTTTTTATCTGAAATGTTATTCTGACTTTGCCTGTAATTGTAACATAAAAAGTCCTGATTATTACAGAAGAAAAAATGCAAACAGAGGATCTACACCTCTGCCCCAAGATCATATTGCGGAGGATGCAAATATAATCTATGGCAGGAATAACAAATGCTTTATTTTCCAAGTGCTCTCCCATGATTTATGAAAGGTGTACCTCACTGTGGGAAGATAATGCCATTTGAAATGGTCCATTTCATAAATCTATCCTCCTCATCCCTAGCTGCATACAGGACTACTATGAGCTCCTGAATCCAATAACATTTTCATCCTCTATTGACAAAAAAAAAAAAAGGACTTTGTTTGGAGTGAGGTAATGATGCAGTTATAGAGGAGCAGCGGCTAAAGCTCGGTCTCAGGGGCTTTCGTTGGCAGCTCCATATAGCTGCAAAGGAGAGGAAACTAGTATAAACAGAAAGAAGAAATAATCAACACACACAACATCCCTTATGTCCTTTTAGTTCTAGTGGCATTAATTATAACGTGTGCCTAATCTTCTGTTTGAGCACATAACCAAATGTTTTGCCTGAAATTTCTCTTCATCCTGCAATAGATTTATCACTGGGAACACAGCTATTTCCTATTCATCTGTTCACCAGCACACTGTATCTGCTTGTTTATCTATCTGCAAGAATGATCCCAGAATGTTTTTTTGCCAAATGTGGTGATTGCTGTAGACAGGGAATAATCATAAACATAACTGAAATTCATTGTACTGAATTTTTTTTTAATGTTTCAAACAATGGCAGAGGCTAGTAACTATTTTCCTCTCTACAATTATTATGGAAAGGGTTTGAGCTAGGACAGAAAACTGTTAGAAGCAGCACTCGGAGAATGGGAATACATGAAGATCAGGGGACAAAACACGAGATGAAAATGTTTCTGGGAGCATTTGACATGTAAATGCAGCCAACAGAAACATTTAAAAGGTTTTGTATTAGTATTACTATTCAAGAAAAAGGAGCTGGAAGCACCACACATTTCTCATACTGTTTCTGAAAAGTTGGTTTTCCAACTCATCTTTGCCATCTCTGAAACCAAACGGTACCAAAGCAAATGTTATTTAAACAAAATTAGACATATATCAGTCACACACTTTTAGATAGCAGCCCAGTTTATGCTTTTGTTAAGAGCTAGAAGCTCAACACTTGACTGGCAGTATGTTCACAGATTTCATGAGTAAATTTTGGCAGACTTCTTACCCTATTAAAGTGAAAATTGGTACAAATTTCATTCCAAGTATTTTAAGCAATGACATTTTTCTACATTCTACTATCCGTGGTTTCATAGTCTGATGAATGGCCTTTGCAAAACACAGTATTTCCATGGCTTTGGTAAGAACTTTACAAAATATATACGTGTTTTGAACTGTCACTCTGAGATCTTAATTTACATACTCTGACTTGTGCATGAAAAGCAATTTCAAGGTCAGCTTCTGTGAAGAAATACTGGGTAACTCCATTAAAAGTCTACTGACACTTTGCATATTTATTTTTCTTCCCTATAGTATTCATGGGATCTCATAAATCAGGATAAACAAACATCAGAGGTCATTTTGGGTGTGTGTGGCATACTTCTGCACACAGCAAGAAGGTACACTGCAAATACCAGATTGCCTCAGTCAGCATCTGAGATGGCAGGAAAGGATTCTCTTGCCTATTCTGGTTCCTATGGACACTCATGGAGATCTCTGCACATCCATTTCATGAGAAATATTCCCCCATTACAGGCTACAGGCCAAGGTCAGGCCTCCCCCTCTGTTCACTGTTTTGAGTTTGGATGGGATGGGGTTCCTAGTTATCCTGTATCTTAGTCTGAGCGGTCTTGGATGCAAATGCCACCTTGGTCCCTCTAAACATCATATTACAGTCCTTAAAGACAGATTGCATGTTCATGATCACATTTCCTCCTAATTGCAGTCATGATAGATATCTACCAACAGGTTTATGGCCCCGAGGAGCAACGGTAGGGATAAGAGGTGCAGAGTGGATGGTAGTAATTTATCACTACTAATAACTCCCTATTGTCCAAATTATTGTGCTCTGGTAAACTTTGTCTCCTTTTTGACCGAGTCGAGACGATGAAAGGGTGGCCCACAACTTGGCACAGAACAAGGAATGATAGAATGAGTGAGCTGAGGATCAATACAAACAAAATAGAGGTGACATTAATCGCTTGGAGCACTAATAGACCGTGTGAGAGTAGAAACTAGCTTAGTTTTGAAAACCAGGGGTGCTTGCCTGCCTTTTGTGATCCAGTTTTACTAGAATGGCCACAAGCACAGCTTTTAGTTGCTAAACAGCCTAGGAGCAGCTCAGCCAAGAGGCGGCAGCAGAAGGTTTCCCACTATTTCCCACTAGCAGAAGGTTTTCACTATTATGCGAGGAGCGAAGGCACCCTAGGATGAAAGGCATGAGCTGGTTTTACAGCATTTGTATCCCACCATTTTTAATTCTTGGCATGGCTGTTATGGATTCATTACAGTCATTCTGAAATTCAAAAGAAAAAACAACAAACAAATACCACAAGTGCATCTAAGCCTAAATATATAAAACTTCAGTTTTAAGAGCTTTTACTCAGGATGAATCACACTTAAACCACAGCCTCAATATTTTTCTTTCAGGAAGATCAGTAACTCCATGAGCCTTCATGCTTCTGGAAGAATAATAAAATAAACTCCTATAGGAAACTTCTCCGCCAGCAAGACCAAGCTTGGAGCCTCAGCACTTGTAAATGGCCTCTGAGAGCCCCCTGTAGCTATTGATGGGGAGAGTCTGAAGTAGTCTCATTATTCTTCCTCGAGATGTTTATCTTCTGAATACTCTCACTAATGAAATCAGCTGGCAGTGCTTTAGTCAAGTTTTGCTAGCAGAGCATAGGCTCTCTGTAGCCACACTGTTTGGGCCCCAGCTCACCCTCCTCTCTAACAGCACTAGTAGTATATTTATTTTAACATTTGACAATATCTACCAGATTTTAGAGAGCTTGTTTAATGGCCTTTTCCAAAATCTTCCATTCATTTCTTCAGTTTCTTGCTTTCTCTCCCTTTTTCTTCTCAAAATAAATTACAGTTATAAAAACAAAGCCAGCAAAAGGGAAAATATTCAGTACCTAGAAACTGAAAATTTGAGTATTTGCTTTTTATGGGGCACTGGAGTCTCCTAAAACACAGAACTGCTAGAAAACTTAATTGTTGAGGACAAAAAAAGTTCACTCAGTGGCTATGCAAATACACTGTGGTTTTGAATAGCTTTGAAAAATAATTTAAATACTTGTGTTTCAATTTATGGTCCTAAAATGCCTGAAAAATACATTCCTACTTTTTAAATGGATTTTTTTTTAAGTGAGTCTTAAATACACTTTGACTATTTCCATTCTTGACATTATGCCTACTCAGGTATTTTGTACAGCAATTTGAAAGCAGAAAGGCAATTCCTAGCCATACCAACAGGTATATATTGATTTAATAAACACCTCCTCTTAAAGATGCACTTTCTTCTTCTCACGGAAAAGAAAATGTGAATTTAAACTGAATAAAGCCAAAAGCTAAAACACATTGTCTATAATGATTTCTTTGATGGGGAAAGCTCAGGTTCAAGTTCATTATCTTGGTATTTTCAGAGGAGCTTGCCTGCAGCTCTTAGGAACAACATTTAACCGAATTTTATATGTGAACATTAAAGAAACAGTAATGTGCAGGTATAAAGTAAGTGATCAAACTGAAAGTAAAGTGTACAGCTTTCTCCCTGTTAGCCTACACTGTTATTATCTTTTCAGAAGATGTCAAAACCTTTTCTCGGGATTTCTCATTTTTCATGCATTTTGGAAGTCAGTACAATTACTTTAACAGCTCTCTATAGCACCAAGACATCTGCAGCCAAATCCGTTATTTACTTCAAAGCGAGATGATTCTGAAGGCAGAAAGAAACGGCAGGCAGAAGCAGAAGTCCAGAGACTGCTATTAAACTTCTGGGCTTAATGAAACACAAATATAGAGGATATTTTATGGAAATCTGTGTGTGCAGAGGATAAAATGCATTCGGAGGCATATAAACAGCGTAACACCAGAGGTCAGAGTGATTAGCATTCCCTTTTCAATTTCTTAGTGTAAAACAAACTGGAATGCACATACCCACAGTCATCACATTATTTCAACCAAGTCTGAATGCTGACACAATTTCAAGTGCACTCCCCTGATCTCTTACAACTGGGAGTTGCATGAGAAGTAGTCTGAAGCCAGGAAAGCACACGCACCAGCATCCAGTCCTCACACGCAGTGCAGGCTGAGAATGAAAGGTACACATATTGTGCTGTAAAGGGAACTCAAAGGCACAGCTCACAAAGGGCAGGACCATAGAAACCTGCTTGGAAATGGGACACAAAAGTCACCACAGCCCCGCGGCTGCTGTAATTTATGTCTCAAACATTTATGTGCATCCTCCCCTTTCCCTCCTCCTTCCCCCTCTGCTCTTAAATTTTTCAGCTCATCAAGAAAACAAAACAACACGCTCCTCTTGTAGAGCCCCTCCTGGAGTCATAGTAGCTCAGCTAAGAGTGTGTCAATGTTCCACTATGAAACTATGCTCACAAAGGGTTTTAAAACAAATAACAACAAGCTAGAGAAAGAAGAAAAAAATATCTTTCCAAGGATCACATTTAAAACACTTTAAAACAGTCAAAGCTTTATGTTGGCAAAGAAGGTAGCAGAACAAAGACCTGCAAGCAAGGAAAAGCACTGCACCATCACTGAGCAATGGCCAGAGCAGAAGGGACATCTGGGTGCTCTAAGGCTGTGGGGTGGAGGGTTGGGGGAGTTGTTCTGTTTTTGAAATCGGGATGGCAACAAGGTACAGCTGGAGATGGCTACTTCATGAAAACCAGGCAGTCCTGCAGGACACGGGACAGGACCACCACTTCCCAGCCTCCTTGTGCTGTCTGAGCCGGGGCAAAACCAGATCTTTTCCTGGGAGCTGCACCATCAGTTTGATTACAGGCTTTGTGGATGTGCATTCTGATTTGAAGAAGTAAAGCTCCTGTGATTGTGTTAAACTGAAAGAAGCATGAGAAAAGGTGACAGTCACCACAATCACACAGAGCTTTGGAAAACTGAATGCATCTCAGGGAGGTTTGTGGCATATCTTTTATGACTGAGCTGCATAAAGATGCATGTCTCCATGCCAGATAAGCAAACATGGTGCTACTTATTCTGTATTTTCTTTAATGTTAACTGCTTTTTACTTTAATGTAATTACTGTAAAAAGGGGGCAGCAATTGATATACAAGTTGAAAGTTGAACACCACCAATGTTATCTAGTTCAATCACTTCATAAATTAGTATCCAAGATACTGAGATAGATAATTAAAATAACACACCTGGACCTATGACAATGTGTTCTCAGTGTTTAAGCCCCTTATCATCTGCGATATATTTACAGCATTTTAATCTCCGTATCACTGTAATTATTTAGTGAACAGACATTCCCTTTCAACAGCAATAGCAAAATGTACTTTTACTTTGTGTCACTGAAGCTAGAAGAGGAAACATATATATAATCTTGGACACAGTTAATCAAGCTTAACCACAGTCGAATAAGAAAGCAAATAAAGTAGAAAAAGTATGTTTGCATCCCACCATGCACTGCCACACTTTAAGGAGCAGCCTCCTTCAGATTGCCAAAGAGGCTTCAGCAGTGTGCACCAGCATGCAAAATAAGCCATAGACTCAGGAATATTCTTCACTGTTTAAAACTACAAGAATTTAATTAGACACAAAATTAGCTGGGAAGTTTTTTTTTTTTTTCCTGCTTTGGGATCTATATATAATTGGGAACACTTCTGAAATTAATGAGCAGCTGCACTTCCACGAGCCCCAGCTGCAACTGATGGGCAGCTCTGCCTCCTTGGAGGTTAACCATCCCATCCCACTCTCAGGTGGGGCACATCCATGTTATCACACGACTGTGCAACAGCAGAGTAGGCCCAGCTTTCAGGTGATAAGGATATCTTTCACACTGTGCTCTCAGAGACCTCCATGCCTTCAGAAAGACTCAGAAATGCTGAGGTGAAGCATATGTGCTGTGGTAGAATGGAAGCTCAACACCTACACCATCAGTGAGAGTTGCTGTGAAGGTATCAGCAAAACTTTGTTTGGTAAGTGGAAATAGCACAGCTGCTAAAAGCATTAACTCTTACTTCAGCAAGGGAGAGTGCAGGAGTCAGTGAGAGTGAAGCACTGATAAGAAAGGTCAAACAAACAGGAGCGTTGTGAGAATTTGGGAACACAGCTCATGAATCTGAGACAGCTGCAAGGAATGATTGAGATAAAAATATTTCACAGATTTCTACAGTAGTAGATTTTGCTAAAGGGATATTAGGAATCTGGGCTGGAAGAGAAGCTTTACAGAAAGAAACACATGCTAAGCACTGCAAACACTACTGACAAACTAAGTTGCTCCTAGCAAGATCAGTTTATTCCTACTTTATCAGATTTGCCTTCCAAGTTTCCTTAGAGCAAAAGTACTTACACAGTAGCCTCAACTTTAAAACCCACTTCTATTTGATAAGCAGTCATTTGTAAAAAAGGAGGGGAAAGGATATTTAAACACAAGCAAACAGAACAATACACCCATTCTTCTGGCCCTGCACCCTGGAAAGATCACCAGCACTACCCTCTGTTCTCTCTAGTACCTCAGTTGCAGTGAATGGTTTGATACCAAAACAGACATACTTTGTTCACTCTGTCAGCTCTGCGTAATGGAGAACAATAAAAATATCTTAAGTAACAGGAATAGCTACTTAGGGCTGTTTGTCAAATTTTGAACTCTGTCTGAAATCTTGATAAATACGTTCCAAGTCTTGGGTGTCTTGCTGAAGCTGAAACTGAGAACAGTAAACTAGAGCTCTCAGCAACAGTGTTAATCACTGAAGAAAAGCAGTTAAACAAATGAAGTTGTTTTCTCCTCCTGCAGGTAACTGTTTTGACACAGCACATTTCTGCAGCTAATGTCTCTGCAAAAAGTAGCATCTTTCCTGCAGAGCTAAATTCATTGTGAGGTTGGAAAAGAAAAGTAAGATTTACAAATGCACAAACACACCACAAACCTAATCCCACATAGATTACTGAAATGCTTTCTTTTACTGCTACCTCTGCTAAAAAAGTGTTAGGAGGAGATTAATGCTACATTTGGCTGGAAACACAGCCAATTTGTCAAGATGTAGTGATTGCCAATCAGATTTAGAAATCTGGATGAGGACAAAAGAAAAAAGAAATGGGGCACGAGGAGGAGAATATGAATGAGCCTTAGAACAGGTATGAAGAAAAACTTTTTCCCCCACAACTGAATAGCACCAACAACATGAGACAAAAGTAGAACATGTTCGCTCTAACTGAGGACAACGCTACCATGGTTTGAAAGTCAGCAAAGAGTAATTGTACATGCTTTTGTTAATACGTTCCACTAGGATTTGCCTGAGCACTAGAAACTGCTCACTGGTTTTGCATAATAAAGCAAACTTGAGATCAGACACAACAAAACTCCATTATTCCCACGTGTATTTCAGTAAAGTCAGAAAAGTGCTCTTTGGAATTACTATCATGATCAGCACAGAAGGATTTACAGATGTAATAAAGCTACAAGAAAGCAAGACCGACACCATCTCCTTCATTTTCTTCCTAGAACAACTAATTTTTGAAAGAGAACTCACAAAGATTAGTGGGATGGAGCCCTGATCAGAACCAAGACTTTTAACAGGTCTTTTCATTTACAATTCTGTCAGATTTGCTGAATTCTTCAAATGTGGTTGATATACTCTAAATGGAGAGCAGAGCTCCAAGGAAAATTACAAATAACTTTTCAAGGCCAAATAAAATTTACTTATGCATCTGATGCCCAAAAGGCCTTTTGATGTTATAACATATCTGGGATGGAAACTGTCCTGACTTTTTGTATCAAGCACAAAACAACCTTCCCATTACCTAATTCCTCTCAGACATACCAGATTTAGGTGTCTAGGACTCTTTAAGTATTCAACCCTGAGAAGTAAGGATGAGAAAGGACATGTACACAAAACCAGTGCTTTACTCGGGTCTTTTTCACATTTCTCCAACATGGAACTTCACCAAACAGGGAAAAACAGCACTTTCTTTTATTTTATCTTTTTGTTTAACTGTATGTTTTGCTTCTTGATACCAAGGGAATATTTCATGGGAAAGATGGAATTTCTTTAATCTCCTGTTGACGTAAGCAATGTCACCTCACAGTGTCAGGTGGAATTTATCTCAGTGGGCTAACAATACTCATTTCCTTACCTCAGTGTTCCTATTAGCTTCAAGAGCCTACACACAGATTTCTCTGAAATGTAGTTCTTTTTAAACACAAGGAGGGAAGAGGAGGAACAGATGAACTTATCTTACCAGAAAATCTCTATAGAAGCATGTGTCCCTGAAGAAGGGAGGCTTTATGCTTGTAATTTCATTCAATATTTCCTTTCAAATATTTGAATAATGGGCCTTACAGAATGTCTTTTTGATACTAACTGAACTTTATAACTAATAAAACCTTCTCATACTGAGCTTTTTAACTTACATCTAGAATCCACAGAGCGTCTTTCATAAATAATAACCTTAGCTAATTATACATAGTAAATAACCTCAGCTTTCAAGCCTCCCCATATATCATTTTGCTAAATATTAATCACAGCTTTAAGCTGTCTAACAAGCTCCTAAAAGCATGACATTACCGGAGAGATCCCCCACTCTAAGCAGTCTCAAACTATCCATCAAAATCCCTTCCATTGGAAGGGCTGATTAAAACTTCCCGGCATGGCCTTCTATTCGTTTGTATGCTGGTTCTCCATTTCCCAGGCAGATGAGCCTTTCACACAGAGCTCACCTTTTGGAGGACAGAGCTCTGCCAGCCTCCAAGTAGCTGTTACCCACAGGCTACTGCAGTGCAGCTGAGCTTGAGCAGGCAGAAAGAACAGCACTCAGATCTCCTCTTTCTTAATTAGGACTTGAAACAATAGGTGGGGAAAAATCAGGGCCAACCACTATTATGTATTAGCTTTCATTTCCGTGCATTGATTGAGCTTATGTTGTTTTATGTGTGTGATGAAAGGGCAAATCAAAACCCATTTCTCTTTCTTGTCAATTCCCTCTCTTTTTCAACTATTTATCTTTGTATTGTATTGCAGCAACAGATGGCACATTAAAAATAAATTCACTTTTTGGGAACTGTGTACTGTGCAGCTTATTCTTACCATATAAAATGACTATGTAATTAAATTCCTGTTGGAAAGGTAACTATAAAATATAGTGACAGGACTTCTGCTTAATAAAGAAGAAGAAATGTTACAATAGAAGCATTTGGGGAAGAATACAGGTTTTTCTAGCATAGAATCTCTTATTGGCCTAAAGATTTCCGTACTGTAACTGAGTTCCTGGCCTAATTAAATAAGATAATTATTTATTTATATAGATAAATAGACTGCATTTAGTTTTCCTTATGATTTTCCTAGCGGAACTGGTTCTAATTGTTTTCTACCTTAGTTTCCTCTTGGTGTGTTTACAAACAAATCTCGTAGCAGGATTCACTAGATATTCATTCCTTAAATAATAGTTCCCAATAAATTCAAATAATATCACTGTCAGCAAGCACCATATAGTGGCTCAATTTACATATAACACTATCAACATCTATTTTGTAGGTGCTTGGAAAATACAACCTCCCAGTCACATAAGAAAATATTTACAATTTAAAGTTCATCGTATTTCAAATCTAGCTGTGAGGTCTGCACGTGATATGCACCAAACCAGGATCACACAAGGTAATGAGCTTCCTTCACCTGCTTTAATGCATGTTTGTCAAGTAAATAAAAAACTGTGGGCTAAAGTCCTTCAAAGCACAGTCCCTAATTCTGAGACAATTAATCAGTAGAGATAGGAGAATCACAAAAATATCAGTTCTATACATTCAGAAAAAACAGCAGCATGAAATACATTTCTTTCCTACTATCTACAACACCACTGACAGCAGCAGTCATTAGCAGCAGTCTGTAGGAAATAAGGGTGTGTGTAGGAGGAGGGATAGGTCATAGTTAAGCTGTTCTATTTATTAATCATCATCATAAGAAGGGAAAGAAGAAATATTACATTTCCATTCTTATAAAATTTAGTCATTAGTTTTCAAACTTGGTTTGAAACCACTCTTCGACGTAGCAGAAACACACAGAGCATGGAGAAAAGCCAGCAATAAACCACCACGTGATCAGATGGTGCTTGATAGGGATATGCTTCCCAAGAAAAAGTTGCAGCTCCACAACCTTTATGTTTTCTGCTTTCTTACTGCAGTCCACCTTTGCTACTTTAACTTTCTTTTTGTAATGCAGAAAAAAATCTGGGGGATTCACTCTTTAATATAATACCACATCATCTTCACTTTTAAAGACAAATTGAACAGTATCTTCTCCTACCTTAAAGTATTCTGTTAGAAGAGACTGAGCTAATCATCACTGAGAAAAACAAATGGTGATTTTATATTCCCCCCCAAGGTGATTAGAAAAACTCTCCCCTCTCTCATGCTCCTCAGTGTTTATAATATTGAGATTAGAGTTATTTTTTAAAAGCATTGTTAGAAATCCACATTTCCCATGTGAAAGATGATATTTAAACTGCTGTAACTTGGCCCAGTCAAAAGCAATTTGCAGGAGGACACTGAAAAGCAAATATATACATACAAGGGACAGGCCTGCTAACACATTAAACACGGTCACACACAGAGCTTGACAGTTCCTCTCTCAAAATAAATATATTTGAAAGTAAATAGATACCCCAGTTCAGCCAGGCTGCATTTAGCATCTCTGCTTTCCCTCCTCCCACCCCCACAACTGTGTGTCAAATGTGTTTTCATCCCCTTGTTTGTCTGTCTCCCCTAATCAGGACTCTATTGTTGTACTGAGTGAGTCGGGGCATTTAGTGGAAATCAAGATGGATTTAGTTTGGAATTAAGTAGATTCCCATGACAGGAAATATTAAGAGATGATGGATGTCTGACAAATATTTAGAAAAAAAAAATCGACTCCCATTTCAGAAAGCAGTCTGCAAAGCTAAATTTATGAAGCTGAACTTTAAACTAAAAAGAACATATTTTTCCAGGCTCTATGTATTAGCAATATTGCATTTAATTTAGAGATTAAATAAATGCTGTAGTTTGAGGCAGCCCACAAGAGCTGAGATGCTGCACGTAGGCAGGCTTACAGTTTTGAAGCTATGAAATATGTCTCCTGTTTTGACACTATTGTAATAGCATAGCTGTTCACTTTCCTTGTTTCCACGGGGTTTATGGTCCATAAAGTTTAATAACAATCTTAACAGCTGAACAGTGAGCACACGTCTCTGGGAGGCTGCTGCATGAAACAGGATCTGAATTTTACCTGTGTAATTTTTAGTGGCAGCACATGCCCTCCGCTCACTGCATGTACCCACATCATTAAAGAAGGCACCAAGCAGTCCCTGACTCACCTTGGAAAAGAGGTCATGAACCACCTCAGCCTTCAGGAGGGAAACAAACAGAACTCAAAGGACCAGTTCAGCTTCTGGAATCATCACACATCAGACAAATGAAAGTCGACCAGTACGTCCTGTGGGAGAATTGTCCAAGAGCACCCACAAACAGCACTGGATTTCTTCCATCTGGTCTGGTACTAAAATACACTGTAGGATGCCAGAAGACTTTCTGCACAAGGCAAACCAACTGATCTGTGACTTGGATCACAAAGCGAGATTGCTTAGCAATCTCGTAATAGCGCTTAACTGAGATCTTCCAGGCTGTTCTGTTGGAAAACTGAGTTATAACAATAATTGATTGCAGGTATTCTTCTTGGAAGGGAGACCACCAATCATCCCTATTGTTAGGCTTTGACTTCATTTTTTGTTAATTCAGGACTGCCTTAGACAACATTCTCAAATACTGAAGAGAGGTTTATTTAAACCAACCAAAGACAAGGTCCCTCTGTCCACTGATACCAAGGCCATTCCTCTCTACCACTTACTCCACCATTTTTATGGTTTTATGGGTCTTTCATAGGTTCACAGGTACATCAGGTTGGAAAGGACCTACAAGATCATCTAGTTCAACCAATCCTCCTATCACCATCCCTACCCACTAAACTATTAAATCAAATCCCTTAGCACCTAATCTAAATGCTTCTTGAACAGCGCTAGGGATGGTGCCTCAACCACCTCCCTAGGCAGGCCATTCCAGTGCCTGACCACTCTTTCAGAGAAAAAATGTTTCCTCAAATCTAATCTAAATCTTCCCCGGCGCAACTTGTGGACATTCCCTCTCATCCTGTCATTATTTATGAAAATAATAATTTGTGAAAATAGAAGTGAAAGGAAACATTCAACACTTGAACCTGGATTTGTGTAACTATTTGTAATGGGAAACTCTACATAAAGTACAAAATACTAAACACCTTCTCCCCCCTTTTTAAATAATTGAATAGATTTCAACTTGATTGTGTCTCCAACATTTTACGTGATCATGTTTTTTCAATAAGTTTGACACATCAAGTAATATCAGAGTAAATCTACCTAAAATATTTACAATTACTTGCAAGATACTTTCACATGAACCAGTAAATTGAAACTTTCTCTCAGAGGAGAGACATAAAAGTGTCATTTTTATGGTGGTTACTGTAATTTTAATAGGCAATTTTATAGGTAAACAGAAGTGCTTGATCTCCATTCACCACTGTATAACAGGCTGTGCTGCATATCTAATGGCATCACATGGATTTGTGTACAAAATGAACAAGAATTATAAATGTCTTCTTCTGTGATTTAAACTACCCAGTTTTATGTACCTCAGCTACAGTGCCTAAGAAGAAAACACAACACACATATATATTGTACAAATAGACAGCCTACTTCCTTTAGGAATAAAATTTTAAGAAGGAAATGGTTCAGGTTGGCATTAAAGCAGATGTTCAGCAGAAGGAGCTGTACACACACCTACAGAGTAGCCTCTATCCAAGCTAGTTCAATGAAATATACATGCTCAAAAAGTCCAAAATATGTGTGGGCAAATGACACTTTCATGACTGAAGTAGATTAATAGAGCAATAGATTTGAAGGCTAGAAGGAATCATTATGATCATCTACTATGACCTTCTGTTTAACAGAATTTAGCCAAGGGACTCCCGCATCAAGCCCATGGCTCATAACTTCTGGTTGAGCTACAACCGGTATCTTTTAGAAAGACACTCCATTTTATTTAAAGACTTCAAGTGATGGAGAAGTCACTACCTTCCTAGGCAAGTTGTTACAGTTCTTAATTACTCTGCTGTTACACTGATCGCAAAGAGAGTGCTTCAACAATCAAATAGTGTTTTAATGCAGCCTGATGGAGGGGGTGGCAACCCTGTCCATGGCAGGGGGTTGGAACTAGATCATCTCAAGGTCCATTTCAACCTAAGCCATTCAGTGACTCTATCACAGTAACATTAATAATGATACAACAACGATCCCACTTGGAGAACAAAAAAAAAATATCACAGCCATTTGGTCTTTCTCACACTTACTCACTGACATAGGTATACTTAAAATAAAAGTGTGAAATAAAAAATGAAGGAAATATGCTAACTTTAATCACACTAAGAACATATGAGTATTTAATAAACTCAAAAAAAAAAAAGGTTAGCACAGGATAGATGTGGGTTTTTTTTTGTAGTGGTGGTGATTTTTGGTGTTTCTTTTATCATTTTTGTTTGTTTTTGATAAGTTAATATACATGATAATGCAACATTTCAGAGGAACAACAAGAATTCATGGGAAATAGGTACCCCGGTACTCACCTACATCGTGCTACCTAAGCATGGGTCCCCAGGCATGTTAGAGAAGCCTTCAGATTTTTAATGTACTATATACACCTAATCCATGCACATACAGATGCAGGCTACAGAGCTGCAGGCTGCCAGCTACAGAGCATCTGAAAGCTCTCTAACACTACAGAAATCCTCAGCTGCTTGTCAGGACAGTTTTATGGAAAGTGAGATGAGGTTCTGGCCCCGTTGTTCAGTTACAGTTGGCCATAACTCAATTTCTCACAAATAGCAATTTTGGCATGTTCTTGGGTCTCTTCCTCTTGTACAACTGTGATTCATGCAGTGGGAATAATAAATTACCATGCTATTACATGACAACAGAAATCTGAATGTTGTATGTGCAGAACTACGTAGGTAATTCCAAAAGTAATGCCTCCTATTTATTTCCATGGAAACCACAACAGATACGAAGAGCAGTAACACTATTTCATAGAGCAAATTATCAACTACAGAGCATTATTCTGCAACATAGTCACCACCATTAGCTTTGCATTCTCACCAGCCATGAAAAAGAGCCTGCATGCTTCACTCATAAAACATCTGCACCCGTGGAGCTTACGTGCTGTTGCCACTGCTGAAACACGCCACCTACTGCCTCATTGTGCTCACATCCAGTTTGGTCCCCATAAATGTTCAGCAAACATGAATGAATGTCAGTGGGGGGGCATTTTTTTCCCCACATGAAAGAATTCAGTATCGCACCTTCGCTACACAGGTATTTCCATATCAGACACCGTTGTGTCAGACTGCCTCTCTGCTGCCATTTGTTGCACAGCAACAAAATGTAATGGAATATTGGTGGGAAGATTCAACCTCTACTGCCATACCACCACCACCTGCGTGTGACATAGTGGGTCAACTTAAAATAGGAGGCATTACTTTCGGAGCAGCCCTCAGCTGCTTTTCTTTCATTGCATTCTCCAAGACAGAATCTAATATATTTACACTGATCACTGCTGGCACTACTGGACTACTGAAAGTGAGACTGAGAGCTCACAGAGCAACTGGCTGCCATTATGGGCACATGGGGTTTGGAGGGCTGTCTACAAATGCTGCTTTTGCTTCAGCTGTGATTACATGCCTCCCACAATAATCATATAATGCAAATGCCAACGTCCTTCATTCATTTATTAATTACTGCTGTTCAGTTCCACCAATTGTTGGGGAGTTAAGAATGGGAAAGCAAGAGGTATGCAAATCAAGACAACCTATTATTACGGGGGGAAAGCAATTTTTATTCTAAGAAGCCAGTGGGTGCAAAAACATATTTCTGCTAAGAAAATGAACAGTCACTTTCACTGAGATGGAAATACTGAGCTGCTTTGTCCTAAGGTCTCAGTGGAGCAAAGCCTGATGGTTTAACCATGGCATATGGGTTGCAGCCCAAGAGAGCTAAAGAGAAAATTTGGAAGCTTGTGTCAAATTTTCTGTTCTCTATATAGCTTTGGCCCAGGCCTCAGCAGAAGTCCCCTGGGATGGAATGATGTACTGCAATATAACAAGCTGCCTGACATTTTGAAATGCCTTAACCCCCAGCTTTCTAGCCACCTTTTAGCCCTTGCAGCATTGCCCCTCCCCACATGGCACTGCACAATGTACAGCACAAAACTTCACCGTAAAGGAAAAAGTTGTCATCCCTTTGTCCTTGAGGTATTTAGTCACCAGTGACTCTTTGCTTTGTTAATAACATTTTCAGCAATGTTTTACAAAATACCACTTACTGTATAGAAGGCAGCATACATGAATGTCTCATGCTCCTTGCTCATAAGCGTGCCAGGTCTGAACAAAACCTTGGGACTGCTTTCTAGGATAGGAGGGGAGGGGCTGGGTGCAAGAAAATGAAAAGGGAAAGCACTCTTTCTCTGTAACCTCAGAAACTGCAAGCTCTGGGTGAAACCATACAGGCTCCTGAACAGTAAAAAAAAAAAAAAAAAGGTTTAGAAGCAGAAACGTGAATGTTGAAGCCAAGCTGATGCGAATAAGGAAAAAGAAACATATTTCATGCTTCCAATGACTCTCAGATTTATAGCTGGTAGAACAAAGCCAAAGTCCATGGTAATTATATATCCAAAACACCATGGCAATTATACATCCAAGCCAAAGTTTTTTTCACGTCTCAAAGTGGAAAACATTGAAGAACCAGAAGTGTCATCAATTAAAAAACTCTAAATGCTATATAGGCTTGAGCTCCAGTAGCCTATGTCATTCTTCCCTTTCTCTAAAAAGAAAAAACATTGAGGAGTTGATATAGCTTCTCTCATACATTATCCTTTTAATGACTTTGACCTATTAATAAGTGGAATCTATCAAGTATATTCCCTCTTACAGTATTTTGTCAATCGTTATACGCCTCAATGGGGGCACCATTAAAAATCTGCCAATTAATTCAGTATTTAGGACACCACTACTATAAAATACACTACGTATCATGCTACTTTTCATCACAGATTCAGAAATGCTGTAAATCACAAGGTGAGATTAGTATTTTCTGCAATAGGAAGTGATGCCTTTTAATGATAATCATTACATACTTTGCCTTCCTTCCTCAAGGTTCTTTTATACCAGAACTCTTGTGTGGGAAAACAATCTAATGCCACACTGGATCCTGAAGATATGTCTTCTTCCTGCCAGTCTGTATTAAATTCTTGAGCATATCTGTTTGTAGCAAAATCTAAATAGGCACCCTAAATACTTTTTTAATCTTTGAAGAGAGTTAACTGAAGATTTTCCTCAAACTTGAAACTCATTCTAGAAATCAAAATAATATTATTAGCTATGTTAAACTGACTGTTTTGTTTAGGCATTACATCTGAACAAACCCCTTTTGCTTACCAAAAGCATTGTTTTTGGGCAAAAATGATTAACTGTGGCTTTCTGGTCAATAAAACACTAAATAAAATGAAGGATGGGAACCTAATGCAGCTGAAAGACTCTAACAGCATTTATTTATTTATTGTATTTCCTTCTTTAAAAAAAATATTTTGATTAAAAATGTGGTTTTTTTTTTAATATCCCATTGATACAAAAAGCATTAAAGCTATTATCATTAAGTTAGCATGTTTGCAATGAATGATGTGGAAAGTACCTGTAACAGAGTTCTAACAGTGGTTTCACTTACTCTAGATGAAAAATGACATTTATCAAAAATTTGATCTGATAGGCTATATATTTATGGGGAAACAAAAGAGATTAACTTGGAAGAAAACCCATTTTGATTAGACTATTTAATGTTCTATGTACATGTTACAAATAACCCTTTTCGTGGGATAATTCCTTTGAACTTGATTCCTTTATTTTTATTTAACATAAAGTCCATATGACTTGCAAATCTAACTTTTGAAAGCACTTGATTAAAAATCAAAAGTATTAGACTTTTTTTTCTGCTTTATTTTTTATTTTTTTCCTCAGTAAGGTACGTTTTAATGCTGTATATCCATGGAAAATGTTTGCTAAGTCAAACTCCTATCATTTCAAAACACATTTAATATTATCATTTTAAGATATCAAAGTACACATTTTTGAAGTGTATTTCCCTTAAAATTGCAACCATTTGTCTTGTGAAAGCATCTGTGTGTTACATATGGACTGGAAACTTTCCACTGCAATGACTGTGCTCTGCCAAAAAGCTAGCAAAAGAAAATGTTCTGATGTCAATATAAGCTGACATCCAAACTCTTCACAGGTTTTGAATCTTTAACTACATAACTAAAGGAGACTTGTGACTGCAATTTTATTGAAAAAATAATAATAATAATAAAAAACTGCAGAAGCAGGCCTTGTGTATTGCAAATCCCCATTTTGGAAGCCCAAAGAGGGAATATAAGCTTAAAGGCCTGAATTTAACAAACCTAATTATCAAGGCTTAATTAGTACCAAGGGTAAAGCTTCATGGAACACCTGCAGACTTAATTTATGTCCTGACAGAGAGGAACAAGTGTTAATGGGCTGTATTTATGTTAATACCTGAACCTTAGAGAACCAGTGGGATAAAACAGACTATGCACTAGTTTTCTGTTTCAAGCTACAGAACAAACATAAAAGATTTTAATCTTAATATTAGTTTGCACGCAATTCCTTAGGGAAAGTATAGATCTATTTAAACTTTAAAATGGGAGATACAGAATCCTAAAGAAAAGGAAAGTCAGTTTAGAAAGTGGTGTTGAAGCAGAAAATACCAAGCCAAAAGCACCAGTGGCCATTTTCTGAGCACATTGTGAACAGCTACTGATTTTATAATCCACTTACGCTATACCACTGGTACTTTCTAGAGCATGAGCTTAGATTTTCATGCATCTGATGTATAATACAACTCTTTGCTTTGTTCCAAGGGAATAAAAAAGGCTACCCACAAACTGTCTTGCTAAGAGCTAGAGCTAAGAGCTCTGCCTCTGTGCACTGAGGTTCAGGAGACACGATCTCGGTTGACTTTGGGCACCTTTTCAGAAGGCACTGCCCTGTGGGAAATGGGGCCTCTTATGGTCTCCAGCATTCTTGTAGCCCGGGTTGTAAACAGGCCATATGGTAGCACCAGTCTCAGCTCTGGTTTGGTGCCAGAAGAGTAGAGAACATTATATATCCGTGCTGCTTCTCTCTCTATGTGTAGTAAACTACCTTGAAGCTAAGTATTTTTAAGTATGAATAAATAATTTGTGTATGTTTACCACCAAAGTTGCAATTCTACTGCAGTAAGGCTGGTTTGTTCTCCGCTACCTCAACTATCATAGCCAATCTGAAAAAAAAAGATAGTGTTTAAGTAGCATTTTTCCATCCTTCCACTCTCCTTTTGGTCATTGGAGACATGTACTGCTTCAAGAAAGATCGTCTTTGAGAGCCATGAGGACAGCATTATAACATCTGAATTACACAGCGTACACTGGTGGTGATCAGATCCCCTCCCAGCTGCAGTTCTGGCAAATTAAATAGATTGACATAAGATGAGAAAAGCTGTTTTTAGGAATAAATGTACAGGTCTCATTCTTCTGGCTGCTCTCTAAATCTTCATATTTCTAGTCTACCATATGTAATTATTTCTTTATACTTCTTTGAAACATTTGAAGCTGTAACTCAAGAATCATTTGTCCTTTTAAACACAATTATGACTGTCCTTTTACAGCATTTAAAGTACAACTTTACCACAATGTGTTCTCTACTAACTTCCTTCACTGTAGAGCAACATCTCAACTGTGTAAGGCTTAATTTTTGCTTTGATCACAAATCAAACTATTCCTTATGTTCTCAGACTTACTTGATTAGAATTATTCATTTTTTTGTATTAACTGAACTTGTAATTCTTTGCAAGTATTTAGAATTCACTCTAGTTAGTGAAAGAACTCATACAGTATACTGTCATTTCAGATCAGACCAATTATACAAGTAATCAATGAGCTTGAATTATGTCATATGAAAACTGAATACGCCATTTGAAACTTCGTTAAGCAATGCTTGAGCTTCTTTTTTTGTAAGAATTCAGACTATCAAGTTCAGCTTCTGAAACAATCATAGCAAGTACAAAAGCATAATTAAGAAAGTCAACCAAAATTTTCTAATTTAAATATTATAGGTAATCTTTCTATTTGTAGTACTCTTCTGACTCTATGTGACCACAGGCACACAAGAACAAATTACTGCATCTTGGACAAAGAGGAACGCAAAGTCTGGTTAACATCTCCCACACCCACCACCATCCCCTGGTAAGGTCAAAAGAACATCTGAATTACTTGCAGAAATGCAAGCCAGGTGAGGCAGAGCACATGTAAGAGCTTCCTGAATTGTATTCAGTCTACCAACGTACACTACACCGTACACCACACCGTACCTCAGCAGAAGACCAACACTGTATAGACAGCTGTGGCCTACTGCCCAGCTCAGACTTCCAGTGTGAGCCTATGGTGGCCAGGCCCCTGTGACCCACCACACCAGTAATATTTCAGCCTTGGTCGCTTTGAAACATTTGACCAGTGTTGAAGTTTAGAAATCAATTTGGAAACACTAAACAAGCATCTCACTGACAACAAGAATGAAAGTCAGGTCTGGAGACAGCCATCACCAGCTGATCTCATGGATGGGGGCTTAACATGCAGAGAAAATAGAACTGGAATTTAACAGTAGCAGTAAATTATTTACTCTCTCAGACTTCCAAAATGATCACTCCTTAAGTCAATACACAACTGAATATTGACTCAAAACACAGACAATAAAAATGCTAACTGTCTCACAAACTTGTTTCTGCTTTCATCAAGAAAGTTAGTTTTTACCTCCAGCAGATCTTGAAATGTCATTTTCAAAACTGGTTATTACACATCAACACCAATCTAATACGTACGATCATTATGGAAACAATTCAAGCAAAGCATATTGATTTTTTTTTTTGGTGAGCAGCAATAACAGTGACGCATAACATGCGCAAGTTCTCGCATACGTGCACATATATGCATACATGTTCTTGTAAATCAACACTGCCAGCCTATTACGGGAAGAATATGGTTGAGGCTACAGTGGTGATAAGTGTAGGATTTTGCAGTTTGTATGTGCTTTCGTTTTGGTCACGTAACCATGTTTCAGAATAGTACACTTTTTGTATATTTTGTAAAACTATCTCTAAGATGATAAACGGAAATAACTCGTTAATCAGATTGTCAATGAAAATTCTGAGAACTAAATTGCAAATCCTGGACAAATTTAGTCATCAATTTCTCAAAACATCTTTGTCATGGAAAGCTGGAGATCTTTGTGACATTGAAAGGGCTGAATGCATAAGGTTCTTAAAAGCAGAAACAACATTTGCCATGCATAGTTTCAATCAGACTTCTTTCTCTGCTAATTTCATTTCATCCTACTTAACAAGGAGTGTTCCACCTCTCTCAAACATTTGCACAGAAAGTCAGAAAGAAAGACCTCTGAGTAGCTTAGGAAGCCATGATGCCTGAGCTGGTATTTTTGGCAGAGGAAAAATCAGGAGACTTTTCAGATTATGTTGAAGGTGAACCTTAATCCAAGAGGTATGGATAGACAGCTGTCTTGCAAAGCTGTGTAGTACCTGCTAATAAATATGGTGAACTCAAGAGTAGAAAAATGAAAATCTTAAACTGGTTTGGTTTTATTTTCCACTTAGGCTAACACCAGTGAAAATGAATAGTCGTTTTGCTCCAGTAGTTGCATTTCCTTTGGGGTCATCTTTTCCTCAGCAGGAGTAGACAAGTACGAAGTGGGATTTATGGGGCTTTTAATTTTTATTCTTGAATGTTTCCATTTTCTTGTTCAAATAGATTTTTATTTCAGATTTCGAAATACAGCTTCCTGGTTCAACCCCATTTTAGCTTCCCAAACTAAATGCACTTTATGTGCTGAGGTGAAAACAAAATACAAAAAGTAATGAAATTTTTCATTTTTCAGACAAGAGCAAAATCTTTACCTAACTTGAAATATTTTTCATGCTTGCTTTAAAATCCATAAAATGAGCAACCGCTCATCAACTTAAGAGTTATATATGTGAAATCTCCTGCTCTCAAGTCAGGGCCAATGCACAACTGATGATTCTAACTATTTATTAGATTTCCCACTGTGCAAGTGCCAGAGGATTGAAGGGTAAAAATGAGCAAGCAAAGACAAGGTTCCAAGTCACTAAACTGTAGAGATGTCCCAATCCTTTTTGGAGGGAGATGCTTCAATTGCACTGTAGCAAGGAGAAATCTTGCTTGTCTTCATAGACAGCACAGGATGTTACACTAGAAAATGGTGAAGTGCATATGACAACAAGAAGAATAAGCAACTTTACAAAAAGACCACAAACTGTCATACCGTTACTGCTCAGCAACGCAAAACTAAGGGTCAGATGCTGAATTTACATCACTCAGTCTGTAGATTTCATATGCTGTTATTAATAGAGGATACAATAGGGATGGAAGTATTTTATGAATAAGATACAGAAACTTGTTACTGAAGTAAATATACAGACATTTCTTCCTGTACAGAAAGGAGAGCTTAGTTAGACAGAAACTCTGACTAAACAGATTGAGCAGTCATCTCAAAATAGTAGCTTGAAGTTCCTATGAGTTAAAATGCAACTTTTTAAATCAAACACTATAAACATCAGTGGCAAGTGACAACCTTCCCATTTCTTATTTAAGATTTGGGAAAATCAATTAAACAATTAAACAACAGGTTCCAGGAATCTTTTTTCACTTTTTGTTGTTGTTAAGGAAGTCTATACTTATGTGATCTGTCTGTAAGTATATAAGTGTCTTTGCTAGAATATACGAAGACAAATATACTGCATACTGGTCTCACATCACCCTATGCAGCATTACCATTTGCTTTTATAGATGGGGGAAGCAGGGCACAGAAATGCAACTGAGCAGCCCAGGGCCATGCAGAGATTCCACATCAAGGAGAGATCTGGAGGTCAGAAGCTCCTGATTTCTCACCACAGCCTTTTTATGCTGCTTTGGACATTGGTTCTGTTACTCTTCTGTGTAGTAGTAGTAGTCATTGGTAGTACTGAACTGTTCCTCTACTCCTAAATTTAGGCATTTATGTTAAAAAACAAACAAAAAGCAACAATTTCAGGGTAGAAGCAAACTAGAGTTAAGATATCAGCATCCAAGCTTTAAATCTTATTTTCACGATTCACACTTTTGCAAACCCATCAGAGTTGAGAAGAGCTACTGAGAACACAGAAAGGCTGAAGCAGCTCTAAGAACATTTGGCCAAAGCCTTTGAACAAGGAGTAAACTCCACAAAATGTGGAAGGTTATGACAATCGGGTTTTTGCTTTGGATAAGGTTTTCCGATTCTACTCCTCCCCTTTCCACAAGACTTAATTTTTTTAATATTTAATTCACTCCTTGTCAACAGATTTTGGTTAGTCAATGATAAATGCTGGAATATATTGAGTATTGAATGTTTACTCATTTGTGCATACTCTATTGCACCACTGCAAACAGATCCTTTTTCCTTTCTACCTGTCAGCATTTCCCCCATCCCTTATCTGTTTATATTCATGGTGTACTACAGAAGTCTTTCACTAGTACTAACAAGTTTCACTCACTTTTTTTTTTTAAACCACTGTTATAAACAAGAAGAGAAAAAAATTCTGGTGACCCTTTGTTTAAGGCATTCCCAAAAGAGTGATTTTGAGAGCACTAAGATATAAAGTGATGTTCTTAAACACAGATTTAAAATAGAGGTATAATTTATAAAGCAGGATACTAATCCCCATCCATGAAGCAGCACTCATACTTCATAAAAGCTATGATAATAATGGAGTATTTAGGACACAAATCAAAAATAAAGAAGAAACTGGAATAGAGAAAGAAGTCAAGATGAGTGGATTTCTATTTACATTATTTTCACTGTGGCCATGTTAGTGGACATTTGCCAGCTTCCCACAGTAAGCAAGCAAAACCCCAGAAGTAGGAGCCCATGCAGTCTCACAGTGACAGGCTTCGCTCCTGAATTTCCTGTCTTCTGTGAGTTTATGTCAAAGCCTTGGTCATAATTGAGTTACACAAGCTGAAGTATTATGGCTTTCTAATAATGTCAAATGGAGAATCAGAGCTTATTACAGTGTCATTATCAGCATCCTTATATTTTCTAAAATACTCAATTATGTTCCTCATATTTTTCATGTACATGGAGGGATGTGGAGCTCTCTAAAATCATGGAGTCTTAGCTTGCACCATATAGTAAACCATTTTCTAGGTTAACATGTTTATATCAAAATCTTTTTTCAACACAGTGAGAAGAATGGTTCCACTAGCAAAAGACATGATAAAATGTTGTTGTAAGCTTCCCATCTAGGTGTACTTCCAGTAAACAGCCATTTTCAATAACAGAACTCGCACAGTTGTCCTCTGAGGTTCCTAAAATTGCCGTTACTATTTTTTCTTTATTTCCCCCCCCCGCCTCCCCCCCCCCCAAACAAAAACAAGTATCACACTTGCTAGGAAACACTAATCTGTAGACAATACTAAAAAATATTCCTAGGAAGAAGACAGAAGGATATTTTTTCTACTCATCTATACGATTGGGGATCATGTCTGCATTATTTCAGACTGTTTTCTTCTTAGCCTCTTCATCTAACAAAAATCTAAAAACCAAGGAAGAACAGATTTCCTCTTACTGCTTCAGCAGCAAAATGGACCAGCAGCTTTACCAGTCTCATCAGTTTCTAGTCCCTCTCACACAGAAAATTTATATTTCTCGGTGTCAGTGTCCTTAGAAGAAGAGTGAACACAGCATTCAGAATCATTAGTCATCTTTCATGCTCTGGAGGTCCTTCTCGACCAATTTAGTAAAGAACAATGCTGTGCAAAAGAGACAGAATGGCTGCTAATGACAGGCAACAGTTCAATATTTTATGCCACCTTAAAAAAGTTTCAGTAACTGAAGGTGTTCTCACATTAATTCTTTGCATCAATTATTGACAGAGAATTTAATTTAAAGGCAACTACTCAGTAACCTAGGGGTACTGTTTTAAATAATTTATAATTGCTGCATGGGTGTAATCATATTGCTATTGATTAAGATCCAGTCACTTCTACCAGTCCAGCATGTCTTATGCTAATTAATTTTAGTGATATCACCTTTTTAACTCTGTATTCCCTGGTAACAGGAACTCATTATTAAAAAATAATTTAATCAGGAGCAATCTTTTAAAGTTTATTTGATTAGTACTTGCTAGGCTGTTGAAAAAGTGGATGTAAATGAAAGTAAAATTAGGAACTGAAGAAGAGTAGACAGTCTAATAATTTCAAGAGAAAAGCAATGATGCTTTAAACAACAAAGATTTAGTTTAAATATGGAAAAGATGACAAAGACAGACTTAGCATCATTGGTCCTTCCTCCTGAAGTTGTTACATACATTAGAATCCGTTTAAATCAATAGAAGTTCCTTTTAGAAAGACTCTTTTGCTGCTATGTCAACAAAGGGAACAGTCAGGCTTCTGGTGCTTGAGGAAGCCTCCCAGCCATACTGATTTATCTGTCATTCTAAGGTTGATTCTTTGTGCCCTACTGATCACTTATTGCACCAGTGGTCTCCCATCATCCACACGGACTGTGAATTCCAAGAGTGAACACTTACACAGTGCTTTGCAAGGCAACAATGGCTTGAGCTATGGGAATACAAGCAATATAACCAAAGGAACCCTCAAAATATTAAAGTATATGGCTAGTTTTCTGAAGTCTGCAGAAAACATCCCATTCGTGGACTTCAGTTGATTCCATTAGGTCTAAAATGCCCCCTTTCTGATGTTATTAATTACTGATGATAAATGCTTTGAGCGTGCATAAGGCTTCACCTAAAAATTGCAACTTGTGAAAAACAGGGACTAAAGGATTATAGCCTTAACATTTTCCATGCAGGCTGGTGAACCTATTCTAGGTTTTCTAATAAATACCTCAACAAGCTTCACAGGCAGTTCGACACTGTAATGGCATTGGCTGCTTCCAGGGAAATAAGGAAACATTGCAGCTCATCTCTTTATTTTATTCCAGCTTGAGATGGTGAGAAGGGTGCTATGAACTTCAGCAAGATGAGAACCTGAGCAAGTTCTCCTTATAAGCACAGATGCTTGAAAAGGAAACTAATACAGAAGTCCAGAACTGAAAGGAATAAATTGGAACACACAAAATACGACAAAAGAGTTAAAAGACTGCTAAAGAGGGCCTACTCCTGACATTCTGGTATATTTTCCATTGACATTAGGGTGCTGGATGGGTGCATGGTCAGACAAGACAAAGGATATATCTAAGGACACAGTTGAGGAACATGATGACCATAAGTCAAAACATTTAGTCTATACGTAAAACAAGGAAGCCCATAACTTCAGCCCAACACACGCTAAAAAACAAACATCCACAAACTAATGCCACAAAGGACATGCAACCTTCATCCCTGAAGACACCATTATGTAAATTAAATCAAATCTAGTCCACTTTGAGGTTTGCAATCAAATAGGTATTTTTAATATCAATAAAAATTGGAGCTTTCCCCAGAGAATCCAAATCAAGCTGCTTTCAAAGAACAAAAGCAGAATGCTGAAACATATATGCTTTTAAGATAACTCAACAAATGTTAAACTGATAATAAAACCAGCATATTCAAAACTATTCTGACAAATACAGTGAGGAAACGTAGGTAAGAAGATCTGACTTTTGTAATCTCTTAGGACAAAGGGTAAGAAGTTTGGGGCTGGGGGGGTCACTGCTGCAGGAGGGTGTCCTGCCTCCACGCTCACTGCTCCCTCACATGAGGGCATGGGAACAAAAAAAAAAAAAAAAAAAAAAAAAACCCAAAAAAACCAAACCAACCCCACAAACCAACAGACAACAAAAATACATGTTAGGGAACAGAGATGCAAGATGGTGTAAATGGCTTGCCTAAGACAGACCAAAGACTTTCACATATGAAGTCTTTAACATCAATCTACCACTATGCAAAAGTACAAAAGAAGTGTAATACACAATTAAAAACAAAGGAAACATCAAAGCATTAAGTTTATGAGCAACAAAATTAATGCCTCGTGGATCAGCCTTGTTGCTAATCTCACTTGAATAATGGCTTTGGTAACCAAATTGCAACTGCAAAAGGTTGCATTTGACAGTCACACCTTGTAGCATGAGACAATATTTCAAACAGTTTGGAAAGGAAAAAAAAAGCACTATTAAATTTACTGAATACCTTGGCTAGGGTTAAGTATTTTATGCAGGCATCAGCATCTTTAAGGAGTTCACCTTTTAAAAGGAGCAGGTTTTTTGTTGTAAATGGCACTGACACTACAACAAGAAAGTTCATTTCACAAAGATGATTCATTAAGAAATAAAATATTCATGGCTGACAGCTTGAAGGATCGCCATACAGTTTTATTCTAATGCACCTGTCCTCTTTGTCAAGTCCAATATGGGATGTCATGTCGCCAAAGTTTTATTTAGAAATTGTTTGTCAGAGTGAGCTTTCTAATGTGAATGAAAAATTCATTCCCTCATTAAGAAGATTTTCCATGAAATGTCTAGGATTTTCAATGAACACCAGGACATGAACCAATTACTGTTAAACACTTAAAGAGACAGTGTCCTAGCTCACTCAGTAAAACCCTTAATGAACAAGTATATGGGAAGAACTCAATGTCTACCTGGAAAACACAAATTAAATATCAGTTTTATATTGGTTTGTGCACTCCCTCCTTCTTTCCCCTTTCTTCTCTTCCCCCCTCTTTTTTTTTTTTTTTAATGGTGACAATTGGCAAACCATAAAGTTTGAAAGGTCTTAGTCAAATGCAAATATGGATACTCAGCATCCGCACGTGGCTTGAAGGAATAAAACACGGCATATATTTATTAATTCTCAAGTAAATCAGGCAAAGCTAAAGAAAAACATATTTATGTTGATTTATTTGCTGAAGTCCTTTGTTTCTTTTTTCTGTCTGTCCCTGAAAGCTTACCCATGCTACCTAAAAGATCACCTGGCGAATCATAGCACAGGCTTACAGCAAAGAAAGATGCAATGCCAAATCCTTTTCAGGAGTGTAATTTTTCTTTGGATCTTTCACAGCCCCCAAAGTAAGTTGAAAACTAAGATCACTGTGTAAATGGAAGCAGTCATGTCCCATGAACTTTTTTTTCTTTGAAGGAATTTCACCGTGCAATCCACAGAGCAGAACACTGCTTCTACACACAACAACTTTCTGTCTTACATACACATCCTCAGTGCTTAGAACAAAACCTCTAATTTTCAGTCATTCAAACAAGCAGCTATCCTTTTTTTCCCCTAGTACTAGCATGTAGGTTAATCCTGTTAATGGTAAGCAGCTCTCTCAACACATATGTCTACCATACTATTTCAGCCACCCAATTCTGTTGTAGTAGGCGTGGCTGGGACATCGGGAGACAACACAATTCACACATGCTAAAGATTAAAAAAAATAAATAAATGTGGTGTTTATGTGCATTAGGAGTTTGTACGTGTACCTACATTTCCCTTCCATGAACCTCAAAGAACGTATGAAACATTTTAGGAAGTATCACCCAGAAATTTTGTACATAATCATAATTACATGAACTGGGAGAAACTGTCATGAACAACTTATGCTCTTCAGATTTTTTAAACTTTGTTCTAGATTACAATAGGAGATAGTTAAACTGAGATTTCTGAACAAGAATTTTCTGAGCAAATTTATATAATTTTACCCACTTGTTATGGTCTCAAGAGCCAGAGTGTGTTCTTATACTAAGCTGAGAGGAATGCAAGAGTTATTCAAATATTTATAAGACTAGATAATTCGGAAAAGAAAATACAGATGGCAGGATGCAATACTGAGACATTTTTCTAAACACCCTTTCAATTACAAAAGGTAAGAAGTCTAAACAGGCAGACAGTATGATCGTTAATTTTCTCATAATTTTCAGCTGAATTTCAACTTCAAATCATTTTTCATACTGAAAAAAATGATGCAGTACATCAGCGAGGGCCACAGAAACAAGTCTATTTAGTATCAGAGAGTTTATGTTCTTCTTTAACTGAAATTCTCATGACGTTATGGAAAAGAAATCCTATGGAGACTGCATATTATACGTATCAGTTCCTATCTCAGTGCAAATCAAGATCCAGTTTCGTTAACAGTAATATCCAAGCCTAAGCACACTGAGGGCAAATGTTAGCATCTTTCTGGCATGCTGTGGCACTGATATGAACCAATCACCTTTATTTACCCTAGAACTTTCAGTGTGTTGTCTACTTCACAGAGGTGAATAATTAAAAGCAAAAGCCAGAGGAGATCATTAATAGTTTTGTTATCTGCATAGGTCATCCAGTAGTGTGTCATAATTATATCATCATCATAAATGCAATTCATTATTGTTATAAAAGTGAAGAAAAGTAGCTAAAACCCTTAGCTTCAGAATTTCACTAGAAAAATCCCTTCTCATCATTTTCTTTACAAGGCAGAGCTTAGAAACTGCAACTATTTCAGTCCCTGCAATCTGATAGTACTTCTTGAAGTAAGAATAGAACATGCCTTCCAGCTACCATTCTTTTTTAAACACTGATTGTACTATAAGGTACAATAAATTATTGCAGTACCCTTTCACCCCTCTAGACCTAAGTTCAAATATAACTGATGTGAGAAACAAAATGAGTTTGTTATTTTAAACTTAATCACATCAGACACCTAAATTCTCACAAGCAACCCAACATAGCTGCTCCGCCTTGGGCTGCCTTCTTCCCCTGTTCGCACCAAGGGCTCCCCAGGAGCCCAACCACAAATCACAGCTAACAACCCCCTCCCCAATTTAACACGTGTCAGACGTGCAGCCCTGCCAGTGCAAGTGGCCCCTGAAAGCAGGGCAGGCACACTAACACGTAGGATTGGAGGGGACTGGTGCTCAGGAAAGGCTATAGCATGGCCAAACTGACATGCAATAAAACCTTCAGTGAACAGATCAACTGGTACTTGCTTGCTAATACAGCATTTGAAGATGTAATAGCATTTTAAAGGGCAAATTTGGAAGTTCTGGGGCTCTCAGAACTAAAAAACACAGAAAATCAATTAAACTAACATGCAATGCTTAAATATATCACATTGTAAACTCATATTTTATGCCTTCACTTTAAGTGCACTTAGATGATCTCCTGGAGGAATTCAGAAAGTGTTATCTTATTTTGTGCCCAAAACCAGAAAAAGAGCTCCACTGGGCTTCCCAGGCTGTTAAAATTAAAATCGCTGTTTGAGCACAGCATAATACATGAGATGTTTAAGGCATTTTCCCCTAGAATTTTGGGTTTATCTTCTTCAGTTAATTTTCTGAGATAAAATCCAGTTATAAATAACCTGGAGGCACACTCAGTCTGCTGCTTGTGGGATGGCAAATCTTTAATAGCCGAAATTCTGCCTCTTAGAGATCTCTTGAGGGAATAACAGTACTTTGAAAATTATCCAAAGGAAAATAAGCAAAAAGCATTATAAAAATTATAAAAACCTTAATTATGCAGGAAGTTATACTATATTCATAAGCTAATGAACTATCACCCATAGGCTTTCTTCCCCCCCTTTTAAAATACAAACATAAAAATATTGACTACAGTCAATACCATCAGATAACTTTCATCAAAATTGATTATATAAGACTTAAGAGTCTTAGAAGACTTATTAAAGATAACTTATTAAAGATAAAAGCCAATAGATAAAAAATTTATTTATTTCTTTTAAGTCAAAAATCTAAAAAAGTAAACCAGAATTAAAGCAGCACTGCCCACAACTTTCCCGTTCTCTAGAACCAAGGGAAGAGTGATACCTTGACAGCATGTAAAGCAACTGAAAGATGAAATTAATACTTTCTCTAAACCAAAAACTACAATAACAATATCCTGGCTGTCATCCATTGACTATGTATATAATTACCACAGTTGCCAACTACTAGAGAAGTAGGAGGCAATTGAAAACAAAAATTGAGTCTGTCAGACTTGATTCTGTAAGATTTATTCTTGTCAGAGATCTTTAGGCCACAAATAATAATTGAAGTTCAAGCAGTTAAAAACAGAACAGTTTGTTGAATATAAGAGCCTCTTTTTTTATATTATTTTTTTCCCCCAAAAATGTCTATAACCACTGTAGAAATCTGCAAGTCAATCACCTCCTCACCATTAGCAAGGAAAACAGTTGAATGCCATTCTGACAGGCAAGGTAGAAAGGAATACATATTTGTAACATAACGGAAAATAACCAGTAGAGATTGAGAAAGGAAAAATCTGCCTAACTATTCTCCTTGACTTTACTGAGGTTACTGAGAAGGCTGATGATGATAGCACACATGGCATAATTTATTCACATTTCCAGAGTACCATCAATGAAGTTTAACGTATAAAAGGTAAGAGCTATGAGGATGAACACAAGACCTAAGTTTAAGGTATCAAAAGCAAAGAAAAGGGAAAACACATTTTGTATATGGGAATTAACGACACCAGCAAAAAGCAAATATTGTGCCATCAGTGACAATCTGTCTTGATACTTTTAATGCAATATAAATGATTAGGCAAGTGAAAAAAATCTGAATTAGAGGCAATCAGAGCAAACACTTTCTCACTGGGAGAACAGTACAAGTCTAGAAAGACTGGGAAAGCAAAATCATTGTCACTGTACTGATGAAAGAATTAACAATGGGAGTTACCTGGTAAATTGTATAAGTGCTACAAAACTTGGTGATTATAGTCTTACTTTTCTTCACTCACATTTCTCAGTGGAGAAAGACAGAGGAGTATGCTTTTCCAAGTGCAAAATCACTTTGCCTAAATTATAATAAAAAGCAACAAAACAATACTAGACCTTCAATGTACACAGTGTTAGAATTACCTTAAAAACTCCACTGAAGACATATTTGACAGGGTGAGTTCCTAATCCCACTGCACACTGAGATTTGCCAACCCCAGATATGCATTTACTTTTCATTTAAATTAAGCTCCCATTTATTAATGTAATTCAATGTTGGGTGAAAGTTTAAGCAAAAACTTCCTCCCTCAGATTTCTGCATCTCAGTGCAAGCTATCTGTAGGTCTTTCTTTTTTTGTATAGAGAGAACTGTGGCAAGCCTTTAAGAAATAGTTCCAGCATCCTCCAGAACACTGAATAAACAGTGCACACAAGATTCTGATGAAGCCTTCCCACAACATTTTTCATAATCGCCAACATTACCTAAAACTGGTACCAGGAAATTCATTGCCAGCAATGTAAGCATTTGTACACGTGCATGCCAGAGTTGCCTATTTATTATTGTGATCCCTCCAAGATCACAAAGTAAACATTATGAGTCCTCCCTCAGACAATGAAACAAACATTTGCTTATTAAGTGAAAATATTTATAATTCTGAATCAGCAAAATCAATCCAGCTTTGAATGATTCACCCAGTAGAAGTCTCTGCAGAAGATGGGACAGTGCCTTTCAGATGGGTAACCTGGGCTACTTACCTCTCAATTCTTTTACATTCGTAACCTCAAATACATTAACAAAAATAAAATCTTAGATATCCCAGATATATTTTTAAGGTCAAACCATGTATGAGAGAAAGCATTTTGCTGAATGTCAAACTCACAAATACTATGCATTGAAATTGTAGCTGCAAGACCGTATTTTGAGATTTCAGTTCCATTAATCACACTGCGCTAGTGGGGAATCACTGGATTTCACTCTAAATACTTGGCATTTGCACAGCACACTCCACAGTTGCCCTTCCATTTTCCATCTCCCTCTCAACTGGATAAAAATAGGTGGAGCTATTCACATGAGCAGGGATGAAAGCTGAGAGTGAAGACATGCAGAAAGAGCTTACGACGCTCAGCAACCAAGCAATAAAATGGCAGATGAAATTAAATGTAGATGAATGCAAAATGACACACGTGGGAAAAATAACTGCAACTTAACATGCCTTCACTGAACTTATTGTTAGGATAGAAAAACAAGATGTTGTGGTTATAACAGTGCTACAAAAACATTAGCTCAGTGTTCAGATGCAATTAAAAATAGAAAGACAGGATTATCAGGAAAGGGATAGAGAAGAGAACAAAAGACAGGACTGTGTCTCAGTATAAACTGATAACTAGTCTGAATTTAAAAAACTGAAGTTCTTGTACTTGAAAAAGTTATCACAGCATGGGAAGACTACAAAGAATGGTAAGTAATAAGGAAAAAAATGATTATTGCTATGGAGCAATGTTTAGACACAACTTAATTCTGGATTTTCTTTCTCATAAAGAGCAGAGACATGCTTGGGGCCTGAAATCCTTGAGGATGCCAGTGAGGCAAACAGGAACAGTCTGCCTCATTCAGGACAAGGACTGGGTGCCATCAGACAGCACCAGGTCCTAAACACACAAAAGGAGATATTTAGATTTTTTTTATGCAACATGAATCTCAGCTGCCAAATCCCTCCAGCAGGGCACAGTGCATGCTGTAAGTTTACACCAGTCAAAAACTGACTGATAACTTCCCAAACACTAGGAGAGATAGAGAGGGAAAAGATCTCTTATCTTTTCCTGATTCAAAGAACACTAAACTGATTGGAAACATAGTCTGACCTCACACAGACATCTTTTAGGAAGGACAACCAAACATGAAATGCATCATTAAAAGGAGAGCTGCCAGACTGAAAGTTGGGTGGAGGACCACCTCATGCTGAACACCCCTGAAGAACAGTGCAAACAAATACTACTTTTCCTGGAAAATGTACAAATAAGCATGACTACCTACATACAAGCAAAAACACATACCAAAAAGCCAGATCCAGATCACCATTCCCATCTCCTCCTTTACCACTTCTGAGCTAACACAGTTTGATTTTAAACATAACTGCCCATGGGAATTACAACCAGCTGCTTTCCTACACACCTGCAGCAACCAGCACAAGCTTTCACTAGGAAGAAGCTATCCTACAGGTGAATGCTGATGCTAAATCCCATTTCTCTTTACTGCATATCCCAAAGCATTGTCTGCTGAAACCACTGATTGTACTGTACCCTCAATGATGGTTTCAGGCCCCTGGGGCACAGATCCTGCCCTTTATTGGAAGAAACGTATTTTTATTGCTTTAACTACAAATGAATCAAATGCAACAGTTTAATGCAGCGATAATACCTCCTGAGCAAGAAATGGAGATTGCAGATTGATAGCAAAATTAACCTGGAGGATCGCTCATTACAGGGCTTTATTTCTGCATTTGTGTACAGTGCAGACTTCTAGCAAGTAGAAAATATCCATACTGGTTTTATTTTTTTCCTTTCCTTTAGCAAATGGGGGTTCAGCTGCTAGAGATACACAGACACAATTCCCCCTTCTCCCCTCAAAATACAACCTTCCAAGAGGCATCTCACTTTAAGAGCCTGCATTCTGCTGGAAATGAATTGGACCTCTACCCTGTGGACAAGCATAACAATCCATCCCTTTGGGGATTATTTTCTTTTTTTTTAATTCTGTTCTCCATTCTCCTCAGTTAAAATCACCTCGGAATGGATATAGCCCAGTCTTTTCCTTTCCAGTTCCTCCTGTCAATCTTAACAAAAAAATTATTCCAAAAAAATAAAAAAAGAGGAGAAAGAGGAAAAGAAAAGGCCTCTTCTCTTCTTGAAAAGATTTTGCAGCTGTGTTTGAACTGACTTTCACAAGAAAGAGGCTCTAGTTACCCTCTTATTTTAGTATCCTCTGATACCAGATCTGGTTGAACTGTATTCAGCACCATTCAGCACCATCTTTTTCGAAGACTGTGTCTTGTTTTACTGCCAATGCCCTTGATCAGAGCACAGAAGCATTTACTTAGGAAAATATCATTAAATGGCAGCCTATGGCAACAATAACAGCTCTATCGCCAGAACATACTCACAGAGGATGCATGGGTGGTTCGATGGCCCTGAACACTTAAGTACATTTTTTTCCTTTCAATTCCCTCTGGTACATTAATTTTTATTGATAGCTTATAGCTATGGCAAGTGGTCTTGGTTTTACTAACTTGCAGGACTGAAGAATATCACTGATGTGGAAAAAAAAAAAGCAACATAACAACAAGCTGCCTGGCCACCAGACTGCATATTTACATTTTTGAACCACACACCTTCAATTAATTAGAACAGTAATTGATCTTGCTTCTCTCACTTCAACTGCTCACTCATTAATTTATTTTAAAAATGAAAAATCTATCACTTCTTACGTCTCATGAGTATTAGTGTTTCACTCTGTAGACACGGGTACAAAATGTAATAGTTGTGGGTAGAGCACAGGCTCCCCTGTTCTTTCACAAGCTGTTAATGGGCCAACTGAATCCTAAGGAAAATCTTGTCTGATGTTACATGGAACTGTCAACCTCAACAAGTTGAGGAAAAGAAAACTATCACCACTTTTATTACGAAGAAACTGAACAGAGCTTAATGCTGCTGCTTTTTTCCTGCCTGTGTCTTTATACGTATTACCAACATTCCACTTGACGTGAAGTTTTATCTTAAAAAAGTGGTCCACTAAAGCAAAGAAGGAAAAAAAAAGCAAAACAAAACAACAAAATAAAATAAAATAAAATAAAATAAAATAAAATAAAATAAAATAAAATAAAATAAAATAAAATAAAATAAAAAAACAACTCATCAGATCATTTTCACTGTGGACTTGTGACAAAATGATTAGGAAAAAGAAAGATGACAGCATCATTCTCACTGACCAGGTCTGTAATGAAGCACCTCCAGAGCCCATGCTGGAAGTTATCCCCTGAATTCTGGTGTGAATGGATCATGCTGAGGTTTGTTTGTTTGTTTCCCACTAAAATCTTAGGGGATGTTTCGTTAATTCAGACTGAATGAAATTTCTGCTATTTCTAAGTATGTCACATAAAAACAACCTTGAATTGTTACAGCAACACAGCTGCGTGTTGGTGGCAAGAAATCTGGAACATGCAGAAATTGCTGAGTCAAACCTTTCAAACTAACACACACATCAGTAATGACAATGGTACCTGAAAAAGTGTATTTAAAAATCAGCGTGTTATAAATTTTCCATTACAAAACTGGGAGCTCTTATAAAAGGATTACTGTGCTCTTCCACTACGTATCAGATTACTCTTCATAAATATAAGGTTCGTATTCTACTGGTCACAGAAACATCACCATATCCTGTAATTAACTCTGCACAAGTTTGAAAGAAAAGGGATACAGAACTGAGCACAGAACTCCCTTCAGTTTTCGCTTACACTTTTTATTGTATATCTGTGAGGCATGTGGAGTTTAAGGGATGAAACTCACACCAGCATTCATCCCTGCCAGGACACTGATGGAGACTGCACCTGGTTCCCACACCTAACCGACCTGTAGCTACATGTGGCCTGCTTCAGCACAGCCCTGAACACCTTACAGGAACAAATGCCACCAATCAGGATCATACATGAAAGATGGAAAAGAAAATCAATATTGAAAACGGGGCACAGCAACAACAGGCGTTTTTAACCAAGAACTGGATCAGGTCACTAATGATTAGGCTAATAAAAACTATTTCACAAGAATCTTCTTTTCCAACAATGATTATGTAGTGTGACACAGGAATTACCTAAGCTACTCTTCATTTCATAACATGTATGGGATGTAGCACTTGTAAAGAACTTCCAAGTTTGGGGCATGCTGCATGGCAAAAGATCACACTAGGCACAACTGGAAGAGATTGCTCAGGTAAGGGCTTTTTAGAAAATGAGAGATATAAGCTCTTTTCATCCAATAACGCATCTAATTTTCATTTGTACACACTCATCTTTGTTTTTGGCTGTTTTCGACATTTGAATACTCTGAAACAAGGAACCAGGCTAATCAGCATCTTCAGAGATGAATCTATCACCGGGAGCTCTTTGGGAAAATGATTGAGGCACATGGGCTTTCTAGTTCTGATTAGGAATCTGCCATCAAAAATTATGTTTACATAAAGAAACTTAAACATTATCAACAGCATTTAGCACTGTAGTATTGGTACTAATGATAAAAATGAAGTACTAGTGAATCACATTTTAGATTTTTAATATTTAAAATAACAACAACAAATCTTTTCCCTTTTAGCTACAAGAGCTACAACTTCCTGCTGAAAATCCCAAAGGTATTTTCCCCTTTTCTGGAAGGCATATTTCTTTCTAATTAATTAGGGTGAGAGACTGAGGCAAAGGATCAAGTAGAACCTGACTGCTTTCTGCAGCTCTTTCTGCTCTTTACAAGCTGCAGAGAATTTCCCCTTGTAAGCTATTTCAGTGCCTGCTTACAATCTAGGACCTCAGTCCTTCGTTCAATGGAGCATCTCAAGTATGTCAACAGAAGGAGTGACTAAACAGAGATTAGTTCTACTATGGTCTAACCCACTTATTTTAAAGTAACAGAAAAAGCTCAGAATGACTGTCCAGAGAGCAGGCTCAGGAGTGTATCATCTACTGTCTAGACTGGAGCAAAATATTCATTAGGACTCCTAATATGCCTCCTAAATTACTGTTTGTTTTTCTGTCTTTTCCTTCAAGGCTTCCCAGTAGCTGAAATTTAGAACCAGCCTACCAGCCCTGACAATGTTATGGTCTGAATGTGAGCTTTCCTGTTCATCTGTAAGGAGAAATAAATTTCAAGTGAACTGAAAAACATCTTTTATAACAGTAAGAGATAAAGAGGGAAGAGAGCGATTGTTCTACGATCCCATAAAAGGATCTTGGCAAACACTTCTGCTATGCTTAGATTGAATAAAAGACAGAACATATTTTTCATCTGTTCCTGGGCTTTTGAGTGGCTATAGGTTGAGGGAACTGTTACCATAAACACCACTTAGGAAGAGGAAATTTTATTGTCTGCCAGAGTCACAAATTGGAATTGATCTTCATTCTACCAATACCAGTTTTGGCAAAGTTTCTGCAAAGCAGACACAACAAAATACAGCGGGCTTTGGGGTTACTTCTGCTTAAATTCCTATCATTCGTCCTGAAACAAAAGTATTTTTTCTTCTTTTTTTTTTTTTATCTGACTGCAACATATAATTTTAGTCAGCTAACACTAAATTAGACACCCACTCAGATTTATTATGATAAGAACATTCAGTAAGCTAATTTCAAGATGATGACTCCTATAAATTCTTATAATTTATTATTTAGTACTTTGGTTTTTAATCATTAAGTACGTGAAGACTTTGTAGGTCAAACCTGTATTAATGAAGACAGTAATCTATTTTTCAAACTCTCCACTCCTCACCCACCTTTCAAATTGTAAATTAACAGAAATATCTTTAAACATATGTAGAAGAACAAAGGGAAAAATTGGGAGTATTTGCAGCACCACTTAGCTAACCATTTCCTGAGACTGTCTATTAAACCCATTTCCTCACAAATTTTGCAGCTCTTACTAAAGGGAATGCTGAATTCAAACAAAACAAAAGATACTCCTTAAATGAGCAATTTTAATAATCAGAACAGTAAAAAAATGAATTGGAATTATGCAAACATAAGCATTAAAGTTTTCATTAGATTGTTACATTAGCAGAAATGGGGTAATATAGAAGAATTTTCTCTTGCTGGCCACGGTTTTCTGAAACTCAAATATTAACCATATGAATATTTTAAGAGGGAAGTAAAGATAACTGAGTAGATGTTCAGTGGGGACTGTTGCTGGAGTGCAGGCTGCCAGTGGCTCTTCTGCGTGGGCCTCTGACAATCTAGAATTCCCATTCTCATCTGATATAGACCTCAGCACAGGCTGACCTGTTACTGATTACACCACACCTATTTTTAAGTCTGAAGTTTCACCGTCCTCCTCTGTGTGGTGCTTTTACTCCCCATGGGACATTTAATCCTTGCTACAACACAGGACATTCTTTTTAGGAATGCATTAGGACTGAAAACCAGAATATATCACACACGGTACAGCATATTAAGCTATTCAAGAATGCTGTAAATCAGTTTAAATGTGTTTTTTAGGAAGAACTCATAACTATTGCACATCTTCTCACATGCTTACATTTATCTTTCATCTGCTGTTGAAAACTTAGTGACTCGTTCGTTCTGGGAATAACAGTTGTGTTGCTTCTTTGCTCAATTAATAAAGCTTAGTGTCACGTGTACCTAGGAAATGAAATTCACAACAGGAAACAATGCACTGCAAACAAAATGCACTTGCTAGAACTGAACCGGATTCCCAGTGGTTCACTGCTCTTTTCCTCTTGTAACCTTCAAATTCTGGAACAAATATTCCAGCAAAACATTGAATACTGTGTATGTATGAAAGAATGACATTGTAAAAGTTTTTATTCAGCTTGTTGACAGACTCCTCTACTGTCAAAAATGTATTTGTTTTTGGTACTGATCGTGTACGAATCACATTCAAGGACAGGCTGAGCCCAGCTCCGAGCAATTCGATGGAGCTGTAGGCATCCCTGTTTGACATGGGGCAGCTGGACTAGATGATCTTTACAGGTCCCTTCCAACTCAACTGACTCTATGGTTCCATGTGAAAAAGTCTCGTATTTACAGCAAGCAATCCTCCAGAGGCCAGAAAAAAAGAACTTGGAGAAACAGAGCTGGTTCAAGGACTGAATTTTTAATTCATTAATAATTTCATGTTTGAGAAAGCACCAGGAAAACATGTCAGAAAGCACATGTTAGTATAGAGCTGTCCTTGAACATGTGAACCCAAGCTCTCTGCTGGGTTTATAGGTGTAAGCACAATGCACTGCTAGCAAGGGCAGAGGTTTTTGAACCAGAGCAAGTCCAGCACCTGGCTCAGCAGGAACGTGCACCGGAGCACTCATCCGCACAGACAGCCTGGAGGAAACCTGAGTTAACTCACTGCCTTCCCAAAGAGCACATTCAGAAATCATCATAGATGCAAAAGCTTCAAACATTCCTTCAAACATCCCCAGATTTCACTGAAGTGAACAGAAGTCAACCCAGCATGGACAAACATATTTCAAACGTTATCAGTTTTTGCAGAGGAATGGCACTATGCACGAGTGAGATAATTTCCAGGCCTCTAACACCCGGCACTGATCTGTGACGTGCTAGATTGTACTCTGTGAAATGGGAATGTACACAGGACATGCTCCACCCATTCACCACACTGCTTCCAGGAGCTCCAATTCCTGCCCAAATCCTTCCTGGGGCTATGCCCCATGTGGCTGTGAGCTTTTGCATATATGACCACATAAAATTAAAATCCACTTACAGGGTGTTAAAAACAAAAACTCAAATAATACGGCTGTTCCTAATTTGGATACTAGTACTTTATAGTAGCATCCTTCCTAAGAGGGCTGCTCCGAAAATAATGCCTCCTGTTTTATCCTGCCGGCCCATGATATCAGAAGCAGATATTGGTGGTATGGCAGTAGAGGATGAACCTTTCCAACACTATTCCATTCCATTTTGTTGCTGTGTGATAGATGGCAGCAGAGGGGAAGGCTGACAAAATGGCATCTGACATGGAAGCACGGAAGCACATATGCAGCAAAGGAGTATCACCAGATTCTTCCATGTGGAAAAAATGACACACGCCCGACCCACTTGCTGAACATTTACAGAGACCAAAAAGTGGATGTAACTCAGTGAGGTGGTGGGTGTTGTGTTTCAGCAGTGGAGACAGCAACATGGAAGGCAAGCCATGTTGAAAGAGAGATCCTTCCAGAGGGCGAGCAGGATGCTTCCTCTCAAAGGCCATTTTGTTCTTGGCTCCTGCTGCTGGAACAATTTGCATCCTGGGACTTTTAATGATGCTCTAACACTCCCAGACCAAGTTTTGAAGTAACTTTTTTTTTTGTTTGTTTTCACAGAGAACAAAACTGCTTGCAGCATGGATGATTTTGGCCCACAGACCCCTGTTTGCCGTGGTCCAGACCAACATCAACAAATCTTTTTACAAAGGTCAGTGCACAGCTGTGAAATGATAACTTTCAGGCACTACAGGCTTGGGTCATATTTGACCTAATGATCTAGAAGTGAAAGTCTCCTTAATCCCATTACTAACCCTCTGACTCATCCAGTTCCTGACTGTAAAAATGTCTGCTAAATTCCTTAGAAAGTTATGTTTTAATCTGAGAATATTAATTACATTTACAATTATTACTCCCCCATGATTTATAACCTTGCAGAAACTATTGCATTTCCATATGTGGTTTTGCCATTTTCACTTCTATATACCTATCATTTTCCATTGTTTATTTTCCTTGATTGATGGTAGGGCTTTGGAGGTTTCCCATTATGAGCTTTATAATTATCACTGGTAATAGAGAAGCTCTTCCTATTATATTCAGTGAGACGGCCCAAATTATTCATTGTAGACCATTGGTACAGGACTACAAGAAAATAAGAATTTATTTCTAGTCTCGGGCATATGCTAGATAAGAGGATGTATTTATTTCTCCATGTTTCAAAAGGATTAAGGTTTGAAAAAATAAATATCACTTAGCTTGTCAGCATGCAGAACATTATGGTGCTGAGTTTAAAGTCCCTTTTCCTGGGTTAAGTACGACAAATCTTGAAACGGGAGGGAGGAAATCTCAACTCCATCCTTACTCAGCTAAATAAATGAATACTATATATTTTAGCTGTTAAGAAGGTTTAGGGACTGCACAAAACTGTTATCTTTGCTTTAACAGTATAACGTGCTTATTTAGAGGAATGCTATGAAATTCCAGAAGTCCTTGACCCTTGGCTATTCCAAGAGCTCACTGAATACATCATCTGGGTTTTGCTTAATTACACATAATTAGGAAATGTAATTATGCTTCCAGTGTTACTTTGCCATTAGGAGTATAGTGGACAGCAGTAACACTGATAGGATGCAGTTCTTAGAGGAAGGAAAATAAAGCGGAGCCACACAAACAGGCAGAATACAAAAAGACTTGTAAATTCTAACATTAAAATGAACCCACGAATACTTTTCTAAAGGCACTCCTGAGTCCATTCAGAACATCACTTAATGATATGCAGATTTGTATCAACAATCTGTGTCACCAAATCAAGTTTTTTCTCAATTACTTTGATATGCTTACTTTCTAACTTATTTATGACTTATTATTCCGTATGCTAAACTTCATCTGGGCCACCAATTACTAAATTACTTCAATTATGTCATCTCTCGGAATTAAAACATTTTATTTGGGCATTCTTTCCCATGCCAGCACAATGATTAGGAATGTTGTCTGAAATAAGCTCATTCCCAAAGCAAAATTTACATGGCTTGGTAATGTGGGAAGGCAGCTATTTCACGCCTTGATGATTGCCCACCAAAGAAAACAGAAAGTAGATGAATGCAAGTTGACAAAACAGATATAGAGGAAACAGATCTGATCTTCTAGTACATCACATTTCTGCTTCTTTTGTTTATCATGCTTTAACTGCCTATTATAGCAACTAGCTATAATAAAATAATACACTCCATTAAATATATTCGTTACTTGTAATGTTTGCTCAGTGCTGAGAGATATTTCACTGTGGCATGCTGTAGTAAGACAGCACTTAGTCTTTCACGGGGCTTTGTCCTCCAAAACTTCATGGTAAAGACAACTGCGAGGTCAGCTGTATCAAGTCCTGAGGCAGAATGTACTCGTTGCTTTTTCTACAGGCCTTGGGAGGATTGGGTGTTTAAAGCAAGCCCCCCCTCCAGCCCACGGTGACACCCTGCTCCTCATCCCCTCTGGGAGGGCAGGCTGAGATCACCACATACCAGCAGGTTTAACAGTGCCAGTGCTGCAGGGCATCCTGCTCCTCCTGGACTCAGGTGCAGCTCCTGGGAAGCAGGAGTCGAAGCTTCCAGCCGGGGCAGCAACACCTCACACACATCTTTGTTTTAAACTTGCGAGAGCCTGAAATTAGCAGCAATTTTATAGCACTATTTCCATTGCTATTATTAGTCTGTTTCTATGTGGGATAATGTCTCAAGTATGACAGAGGTAGATGGAGTGGTATTTTTCTAAGATTCGAATGCTCCCCAAATGCTCCCCATAAACTGCTGGCTGAAGGACTGGTTTCTGTTATTTGTGTTATACTGAATGATGGCTGCACTGAAAATATCACAGGGCAGTTCCAAGTGGATTAGATGCACTCTTATCCTTTCCTTGAACTGTTCAGCTCTGCTCCTGTGCGCTGTGTTTCAGAAGTAACTGCAACAACCAAGGAGGCACGTGGAATAACACGCTTCGTATGGGGCACAGAGCAGAGCATCAAGCTGCCAGAGCCCTTCTGAAACCCACAGGAAGCAAGCACTGCATTTATAACATAGATGTAATATACACTAGAAGTAATCTATGCTATTTTTATCTGTATTCTATATCTCACTATCTAATATAAAGCTACTTACATCTTATCAGATATAATTACTGCATATACTTAGTATTTGGAAAAGAGTGTAGTAAAAGATCTGGAATTAAGATAAAATGTAAGGAAATGCAAGCAATTCATTACTTTAATTGCTTCAAGAAGCTATGATGATGTTACTCTGATATTAAAACAAGTTCCTTAATTAATTGGGAAGACATACTGACATGGATCCTTAAATCCATTTTCACCAACAGAACTTTCTGACAAACGTATTTTTTGAAAACAAAGCGTATGTACTATAATTAATTGTAATAGATGCATTTACAAACTGTCCTTTGATGTCCTTAATGAAAATAATTCTCATGGCACTATTTTGTCGTGACCCTTTATTATTATGAAGGCAACAGACAGCAAGAGAACATGTTAAATAAGAAAATAAATCCGCCCTGGTGATGTTGAACGCGCTTTGCTTGACAAAGTAACATTGATGGCAAAAGCAGGAGCAGCCTCACAGCCCAGGGGAAAGCAGGGAGGAGCTGGGGGGTATTTACAGCTGCACAGATGAACTTATCACTGATCTATCTGCTGAATTTTCCTATCAAGACGTCGTATTTTGAATCACGCTCCAATAATAATAAAGAAATACATTTATAAGCAATTCCAAATGTTTCTTGAGATCCCAAGCAAAGGTCATATGAATCCTATTAGCTGAACACTGAGGACAAGAAGAGAAAACAGATCACACAAAGGAACATTTGTACACTGGATATTTCATTTGCCACTATGATTTCATCTAGTGAGCTAATTAATCAGGGAAACTCTTCAGCACGTTCCCCTGATACTGCTACACTTATTTTTGTATTGGGTCCTCTATTTTTCTTCTAAGAAGCTTCATAAAAGTGAAAAGACTTTCAGTTACAGAAGGATTGTTCTAAGCACAAACTGTTGTCTGCTACCCACCCAGGAGCTCTAGCAAAACCTCACTGTTGGGCTTCTGAAATAAGAGGAAAAAAAAACCTTGCTGTGCCAAAAAAAGGGAGCAGGCTTTGAGCTGTGTCAGAGACCTTTGAACAAGCTTTATAAATGACATCCATATTTGTCCATTTTTGACTTAAATTGCTTTTGGTTCAACTGCATGCAGCACTGAATTGCCTTGATGCAATGTCATATGGAATGACAGAAAACACAGAAAAAAGCAAGTTGCTAGCTGGGATTAGGAAATAAAGGAGTCACTGCCCTCGTTCCCTTCAGTAAATGTTGGAGGAAATGAAAATGAAACTTCTGTTAAGAGGTAATCTCTTTGAAGCTTGATAAGCATAGGTGAAATTTTATAAGTCTCAAGTTTTTCATGTTATATTTAGCAGGTACAATGGAACAATTTACATACAGCCCAAGATTGCTTGTGTTGCCTTACTCTTTTTTTTTTCTTTCTTTCTTTCTTTTTTTTTTTTTCCTGCACTTTATTGGGTTTTCGTTGTATAACACGAGCTTTAAATTCAGTTTTATCCCTGAGGAGGGATCTCCCTCACCCCTCGCATCACAAAGGTTGTGAGACATCCCAGCACTTGGGAGGGATGTTTTCATTCACCCCAGTCCTCTTCATATCAGGGAGATGAAGCATTATTTAAGCCTTTATACATTTAAGTACTACTTTAGTTGCTTAAATGCAGAACAAGGCATCAAACCTGGAGTTCCCAGCTTCGAAACTGAGCTTTTTCCTACTCTGTCTCTGTCCTTCATGCTAGGTTTTCACAATCATCCACCCAGAACTTGGGTTTTCTGCGTATCTTTCGATGACATCATATGGCAGTGTCTCTTGTGAATCTGACACTGAGAGGTCCATGAGGAGCACTTGTAATTCAGATGTTTGTGTGGATTTAGCAGCAGAAGTTCACATCTTTCCTATTTCATGCAGATAAAAATAACTCAAAGGTTTTTTCACTGAAACAGAAGCAGCACCCTCAGTTTGATAGTTCTTAAGAGCACAGGTGCCTTGGTTTGCACATGAACATCTATTTCCATGAACTCCTGTAAGGTTTTATCTGTTAACTAAAATATTCAAATATTCAATTTGTATTTAATTTTACGCTTCAAAAATCCTTTTGGAATAACATTTAAGTACACTATCTAGAATGCACATTAAAGACAGATGCAGCTAATAATTCCTAAGAAATTTATTCTATGCATTCTTTTACAGATAACTTTAAATCACCTATTAATGGATGACATCCCCACACAGCTATCACAACCTCTTTTTTTTTTTTTTTTAAATTTATACTAAGACAAAATCAAGTTGGGATAATCTGACAAACTCGCATTTGTCCAATCAGCTTAAGAACTCATGCCAGTTTCACTGTGAGCAGGATATCTAACAGTTTTCAATTGCTCTGCAAAGTTTGCTCTCTGCTTCTGACAGAGCAGACATGAGGTCAACAAGAGAATAAGGGCACTAATTTCAGGAAAAGGGTCTACGTTCACTGCCTCTAAAAGGGTGACTATGAGTTGTGCAAGCAGGTTTTCTAATTAAAGCATATCATGCTGGTATAATAACAAGAGGTTTGTTGAAGAGCTCGACCATTTGCAACAACTTGCCTGGACAGAAATGAGAACGAATGTTGGTTTTTTGTAGCTTTTATATCACTGTGCTAATGTTAAAATAGACATCCTGACTTGAGATTCTGCATTTACTTCAGTCAAGATTGATACCTACAAGACACCGAAGGAAAAAAAAAATTAAACACTACTGTGCAATGTACTGTACTGTATATATTGCACACGATACAGGATAATTTATTTCAGAGCATAATAAGAATCTTCAATAGAATGGCTGATTTCCAGCAGTCAGTAAATATCCTTAGCCTGATATTTAAGACGGCAGCGTCTTCAACACCTAATAAGAGTTTTATCAAAGAAAAGTATATTAAATTTATGTACTAAACGAATGTCTCAGAGAGACAAGCAGTTCAGATTGGATCACATACATTTTATTAGACAGAGTCACAGCTTTGCACATCTGCATATGCAACAGTGGGATTAACCTAATGCTGTGAATGGAAATGAACCCATCGCTTTGTTTTGGTGGCTATGCACATCTCTTAGACTGATATTCACAAAAAAGCGAGCAGTGTTTGGTAGAGAAGAAGCCCAATCTTTCCAGGCAGATGAGCCAGCTTGAAGAGGCAGGCAGGCCACGTGCAGGAGGAGCAGGCAGGCGATGGGGAAACAACACATTCCCAGTAATGCCCAGTACATAAGTGAAAATTAAGGACTACTGGAGTTTATGAAGTTTCATCCCAAGCAAAAGCAAAGGGATTTTGCATATCTTTAACTGTGTGCTCGTTTTTGCAGTAGTAAACATATGGTTGCATTCAAACTCAAGACATTTTTGTCCTAGCTATGTCACAGATCTCAGGAGTAGCTTTGCATAAGTCACTTGGCCTTTGTTCAGTTTGAAGGCTGTAGAAAAAGCCAGCTTACTGCATTTATTTTTCTCTTTTTGCAGCAGGGAAATACAATACTTCGACTTGCATAATAATTTATGTATCAAGCAGCTGTGAAAAAGACAAGATCACAACCTTTACATCCAAATCTTGTTCTACTAATACTACTAACATCCCATCTAACACACTTGCTTCAGTACAGTGATACATTTGTTTGCAATGATTGCTACATTGCTTTTGATTAATAATTAAAGAAAGATGCCTAACCCAGGAGGAAATCTTAAGGAATGACAGAAACATCCATTTATGATGGCATCGAGGTAAAGTAGTACAGCAGTCCCAAGAGATCAGCCACAGCTCAGATGTTACCTCCAATACATGCTGATGCCATCCTGCACTGTCAAATAAAACTGAACAGCACAATAGAGATATGTGACCAAAACTGTCAGCACCGATAGGTATTGCAGAAATTGTATTAGGAAAATGGATGTACTAAGATTCAATTTTTGGATTGTACAAAGGTTTAATTTGGCGACCTTGTAGGTCTCCCGGTAGAAGAAGGGAGAGATCTCACAGAATTTAAAGAAAAAGAAAAGAAAAATCCATTTTCTGGCAATGCTTATTTATCCTTCTATCTGCACACCAGCTGACTGCACAGCATGATGCCTTTCTGTTTTAGTTATCCCTTATTCTTTCAAATAACGACCAGGATTCTGCTTGTATTTAGATTCCACTACACTTGTGTGGGGTGCAAGAAGGGAGAACTTCCACTTTCAATTTTTTGATACTGATATATTTCTGCTATGTCATATAACAGTAAGTCTATGGGCACCAACACATTTCCACACACAGAGATGTTAAGAAAAAAGCAAAACAAAACCAAAGTTTACAATTAAGGCCACAGCTGAAAAGAATGCAAATTTAACTGCTACTTAGGCACACTTGCACTTCAATTGTATCTGCAGGGTCTGTAGATTTTCCTGCCAAGGCTGCAGGTAGGGAATTGTATTCGGACAAAGAATAGGGTTCCCATTCACCACTTCCCATGAACTGCTGCCTTCCTGCCCTTCCCACCAACACAGGCAGTGCTGCTCTGGGTCTGGTACAAGAAGTCTTCAAGGGCACTGATGTTACAGCGAACAAAACTTTAAATCTTTCAAAACACATTCATCAAACAGGTAGGCTGCATTTTCCAATTTGGTGTGATATATGAACCCAGGATTAATCAGCATGCACTGGGGGGGAAACCAAACACATCAAAATTATTCCAACCACCTGCACAATATCTCTTCATTGTCAAAACACATCACCTCGCTGACAAATGTTAACAAGATTTCACATTAGGAAAAGCATGCTGTTGATGGACTTAAATCATACAGCCCTTTATGTACTGCTGTCGCCTTTTTCACAAGACCACTTAAGCAACAAAGTGATAATCCAGTGCAGAAGAACCAAATTTATCACACTTCACCACAGCCTGCTGTAGTAACGTGTGGCATGACAAGGCGGCGGGCTCAAGTGCAGCTTCTTTCTGAGTGATCTCTTAATACTTCCACTGTGCTACTTCTTGTGCAGGCTTTGTCGATGACTTTCAGACGCGGCCTCTGTCCCTTCCCCAGACACATGCACAGGCACAAATGGCAGCACAGCAAAGCACCGGGGAATTGGAAGTCAACACAGGGCTCCCTGCTAGTTCATACATTGTTTTCAACAAGACTGCAGAGGTGAACCTGAAGGTAGCATTTGGCTTTGGGATCAGAATTTCGGTTATTTATTTATTTGCAATGATAGTGATGGAAGACCCCAAAGACTGCTGCTCATTTCCCTTTCCTACGCTCTGCTGGCTCCAGGCACAGCAGACAGCCAGCAGACACACTTTGCCCTCTGCAGAGAGCACAAGTAACACTGACGCACACAAATCTTTTTAGAATGAAAAGTAGAGTTTGAAGGCAGCCTTTGAAATACACATCATACAAACTGTGTGTCCCATATGACACAATATTGAGCCCTCGCTGATTTCAAAAGTTACTGCAGTTTACAGCTATGCAGTTCCACATGCACATCCCCTTCAAGTCCACTAAATACAGTCACTGAATAAACTCACAATGCAGTAGCTTCAAATCATAGAGCTGTTACTGCTCCATCCTTAATAACAAGCATCATGGCTGGCTATAATTATCTGCACAGATCAAGGAGAAAGGTGGCAGTGATGAACTGGGAGGGATGACAAACAAAAATCACAGCAGCAGTAAATATCCCATACAGTCGTTGCACAGAATGGCTCAACAAAAGGCTCGTCAGCATGCAACCATGCTTCATTTATTTGTTTTTTAAAGCATGATAGAATTATTTTTTTAATTGCTACGGAGAAAAGGATGTAAGTTCACAGATGATCTTTAGCCTGGGAGTACAGTTTTGCAAAATGTCATTAAAAACCAACTCTGGGAACGCAGCCGTCCTGGGATCCCTTCTGTTTAGTGATGTTGGCTATGCTGTGTTTCTGAGTAGAAAAACACAAGCCCTATCGTAACAACATGTTTTAGGAAGAGGTGGAATAGAGGTCAAATTTAAACAAAAAAGAACAAAAGCACATTCAGAATGCAATTTGGTATTTAAAAGTTCTCACTATTTTTGCTGTTTGCAGTTCTGTACGTTTATGTGATTTTTAATACCTTTATAATTAATAAATCCTTAAATCTGACGACTGCATGTTACATGTCCAGTTCTCATAATATTTTGATACAAAATCTGCCCTAATTTACGTTTACAGCACTGAGTACATATGCTAAAACCTGCCTGGCACTGAATGGTTTTAGGGTTTTATTTTGCCCCGTGGTTATTAATATTTTCATATTCATGGGTATTTCCAACCTTTTATGGAATTACAACATTAGCAGAGAACTACAGATAAAGTCAGTAAATGGCGGTAAAACCTGAGTTCTGATTTATACGAGGCAAACCCAAAGCATTTCTAAGTCATTCTTATGTGTCTCAATTTTTCTAGCCATCTGCAGCCGATTTATTTAAGTTTATGCAACCTCCCAGGACCCCGACAATGACTAAGCACAATGGGGACAGTTAAGAAGGGCGTAGGTAGAAAATTAACTCTGATTTTGCTTATTTTTGTTGGTTAAAGGCAGAACCTTCACCTTATTTTAATGCTTTCTTATTTCCTACCTCACAGTTCAGATGGAATGGAGATATAATAACGTGATAATCGAGTGCCTTCACAGAGCCCACCAGTGCATTACAACTCCAACATGCAGAATGCAAACATCTGCTGGCATCATTAAACCATTTCTATACTCTACATACCAAGACTTGACCCTGTGACCATTTCTACCATTAGATTTGAATGACCTCAGCAAAACAGCTGAAAGGCCAGAGTATTAATTCACAGAACCACAAGCTCAATTTAAGATTTAATTTGAGATAACTAAGAGCAACTGAAAGTGTATTCAAACTTATAAGTGTGGAATAAAAGATCTTACCCTGTTTTTCAAGTTAAATATAAATTCAATTATTTTTAACAGATTTATTCACAACTTTACAAACAAGGCCAGGGCTCTTGTAGCATACCTCCAGCTTAATAGCCAGCAATATGATGCTTCTGTTTAGCTTCTTTTTTTTTTTTTTTTTCTAATTTATGAACATCTTTCCTATAGGGATTTTTCTGCATTCTGATTATATCCCTAAGGGGAAAAATGCTGCATTTATGAGCTATTCCCACCACACAGCTTTGAAATGCTTTTATTCTAACTTAAACTAGCTAAAAGCCCGTTTGTTCAATCGCAATGATTCTAGATCTGAAATCTTAATGTGACAATTAAAATATTGGAAAAGCCCTCCAAATAATACATAACAAATTACATGGTGCTGAAGATTATACCTCTTGCTTCTTCTGGAGCTTCAGTGGGTTTACAGCACAGGTTGTATGTGAGTGCTATACATGTACATACGTACACATCATTGTGCTGTTACCATGTGCTTTACATATGACAGCAAAGCAGTGGGGCAGAGTGCTACCCCCAGGACGCACACAAATACCATCCAAGAGCAGACTCAGGTCTGCAGAACTCCATCTGGACTCTGACACTGCAGCAAAGATTTCAACCCTCCCTACTCTGCTGCCAAGAGGATGCTATATAAACTCTTGGAGCATCTCTCATTTCACATCTGGAAGTCCCCCCAGACATCACATATCTATGGCGACACTGCACTCTTAAGTTAATTTTATACTGTATTTTCAAATCACTGCTCTTAAGCTGAGGGTTTTGTGGATCAGCACCTGAATACCCTCGTGAGCCTTACTTATATCTGAGTTTAGTCTAGGACACAACAATGCAATGTGCATTACAGAATTTCAGCTCATCTGTGGCAAATCAGGCATCGTGCTGGAGCAAGAGGAAATCTTCATCAAATGACTGTGACATTAATTCTGTGTGAAAATGTTTTCAAAATGGTGAGGGCACAAAGCAATGGGATATAAGTATTTGAAAAGCACAGACAAAACCACAGTTCCTGAATGCAGCCAAGGTGAGGACAGCACAGATGTGTTTAATGAAGAAATGCTGCACGGATTTTTAAAGCAAAGAGCCTTCCATCACAGGTACACTATAATCAAGATGCAAGTGGTCTGTCACACTGCTTGTTTACCTGAGGGTATGCAGATCCATTCAGTACAAGATGATATGTAGCATATCCTACTTTCCCTTTTTTCCTGCCTCTCCTTTACACCCCTCCCTGGTTTTGAAGAAAAACATTTATCACTTTGCTCTTCGGTGCAAAAAGAGGCTCCAGCAAGGTAGGGCAGGTTAAAATTTTCTTTGACTCCTCAGCACATTTGTCATGCAGGCTGTCTGCCTGCCGAGGAAACCTTTTCACCCCAGGCTTATTGTGAAGACATACCCCATGAGAAAGGAATAAGGTGAAAAATGATGATGTCACTAGGTTGTTGCAAGGTTAGCACACCCTTAAATGGAGTAATGGTAAATGAAGCAGCTGCTCGGCTCCCTACATACATGACATTCATCCTCCCATCCCATAAAAGAGCAGGACTTAGTCAGGACTGAGCACGAAGTACTTGTTGACATAATTAGTGCTGGCTCAGGGACTCTTTTTAATAGCCAAGTTGGCCGTATTTTGCAAGCTTTCATTGGCAAAATTCAAACAAAGTTCAGCCAAGTTCTGTATCTATTTTGTTTTCTCTCTTATGTGTTTCCCAACTTGGAAAAAAGAGCCAAAATATCCTGGTGGCTTTTCACTGTTGTGGTAGTTGGTATATTAAGATATTAGCTTTTAAAATATACAGGCATTTTTGGGGAAGTGCAATGCCCTAGAAGGGGATATAGATCATAAGCTCAAGAGAAAAAAGTGCAGGAATAAGATTTGTTAATGAGCATTGCCTTCTAAATATCTCAATAGCACACTCTCTACGTACGGTACAAAGCTTTGAATCTCCTGTCCCCTGGGTTTTCCTCCTTCCAGACAGAAAAAAATTATCTCAAACAAAAGCAATGAATTTAAAGAAACCATTTTTCTTCCTCTTTTCTCTATCTTAGTTTCATTAAATGATGAACAAACTGTAACCAATTTGACTTCTGCAGTTTCCTTTAAGTACGTTTGCTTTGTGGGACAAGGAATGCTTATTTGCCTTCTGTGCAAAGTTTGTTCTAGGTTTCCAGAATTCTTCAGTTCAAAACCTTAAGTTGCTCACAGACAATAATTTATGCGGGAAGTGATTTTTCCCCACATTTCTTCACATTACTTCGAGCCTGCTCTACTTTGCAAACAGTTCCTAAATGTCTTGGTAAGCAAAATTAGATAATGTAGTTTCATACTGCAATTTTAATTTAAAGGAAAGGAAATCAGTTAGCTGTGCAATTACGCTAACTGTAATGCACATTCTGTTACTTTGCTTGGTGCAATAATCCACCCTTGGGTCACATTCAATTGTTTCATTTTTATCAGTGACATAATGGGGTATCCGATTCCACACAGTAGTTCCTAATGGTTTTACTGAAACACACTTACAACTGTTGCAAATATTAACACATTCCACGCAGCAGAGGAAAGGTTTTTTATCGGAGATTTCTCTTCCCTCGTATTTTTAACAGAAATGTGTTTTCCTTCTGCATGCAAGACAAAAAAAAACCACCCAAACCAAAACAAAGACAAACCTCAAGGTGAAAGTCTTTCTGGTGTTCCCAGTTTTGCTCCCAGTTTTCTGTTGTTTTGAAAATGGGAGCATTAATGACTTCCTTTGTGCACTCTCATTTTCTACTTTCTTATCCATGCCACAGATCTGCCCCTAGATGCCTCTGAAAAGGTCTTCTTCCTGACTGAAATAAACACTGATGGACTGGAACACTGCACAGTTCAAGCGAATCAGAAGGGAGAGAAATCACTATCTATAAAAGTCAGGAATCATTGTGTACTTTAATGCAAAACAAACTTGCATTTCCCAATGCAAAACACCCTTTAATTATGTCTATATTTTCAGGATTTGCATGAGAAAAGACCAGATTTCAGTGTTATGTCAATATTAAGTGCTCCTATGAAAATGCGTGCTTCAGCATCTTCCTTGCGATTAGTTGCAGGCAAATACACTGTTTTTCTGTTTGATGACCAAAACTATTTGGAAAATAGTCGTTTTGATATTGCATTAAGCAGCTTGTCTCATGATTTCTTCACTCAGTCTGTCCCATAAACTGCAACTGTGAAAATGAAGCAGATGCAGAACTCATGCTGTTGTTACAAAGCCCCAGAAAAAGATGTTGTGTTTTCTGTTCCACATGCCATCAGTAACACCAAATACCAAAACACTGATTTCTCAATTAGAAACAATGCAACATTTTCATCAACCACGGTATTTTCCTCTCTCCACCGCGAATATTATGCACTGACCAAACATAACATGCATACATACTGTCTGATAACAGAATCGACCAATAAAAACTGTACGATAACATTAATGCAGTCATTAACAGCAGACCTTTCCTCTACTAACACAACAGAATTAAGCATATGGCATATCTCAGGGAGAATACAGTCACATTCTTGAGATAGCCTGCAATTTTCTGGCTTAATAAATTCTGAACTCCTTTTCAGGAAGGAGAAGACGTGTCTAAGAGAAGAACGTCCAGCTTCCTTTTCACACAAATTTCTAAGTTGCAAGAAATATAATAAATAAATAAAAAAATAATAAGAGTTAAATTGTCAAAAACGTTTCAGTGGGATTAACGCTGACTGCCTGAATTGAACCCAACCACCACAGTCCTCAGAAGCACTGTTTAATCTCCGTGGTGTATCTCACACATTTAGATGTTGTCTTGCATTTGGTGTTGCAAAGACAAGTAGGTTACAGGAAAAACAAAACAAAACAACAGCTCAACAAATAACCAAACTGAAAAAGCCTCCTGAGTGGTAAGGGCTGCTGGTGTTTTCCCCAAGTCAATTTGGAAATTCATGGCACAGTCTTCTGGGATTCTCACAGCTCTGTGCACACTAACTGCTATGATGTAAATACAAATTATTATTCTCCATGCTTTGCTCAATTCCTTAAGTCCATGCTGTAGAAAAGCTCTGCTCCCCTCTTGCTACTAACAATCCAGTCAGCCTAACTCAAAGCTCTGTTGTCCAGTTGAGCATCTGCAAAAAAGCCCAGCTGGTGTAGTACAGCCAGCACAACGTGCAGGGAATCTGGGGCATGCCAGACAAGTTGACAATCAAAAAGAGGAGCCAAAGAGAAATGTGAGAGAATAACTTGGGTGCATCCTGGTAAATTTATATAAATGCCTTTTTCTATTTAAATCAGTTTGTGATGACCAACCTGGAAAATTTCAGCATTAAGAAACTAGACCATCTGCCTCTTCAACAGCAGTGTCACTTGGAACACTGAGTTACAGATTAATTAGCTGCACTTTATGCAAAGTAGATTACAACAAATAAATACTTTTAAATACAAATTCAACTGAAGAACTAAATGAGGCCTTTTGCAGCAATTGTTCACTAATTTTGTCTCATCTTATCTCTACTGTGTTAAGTACTGCTGCATCCTTCAGATTATTGCTTTTAAAAATAAATCACAGAATACTGTTGTGGAGGCAAAATGGTATGAATGCTGATAAATGGCTGAGAGTAATATGATTTGTGTCATTATTAGAGGGTATATGCTCAATATCAAAAGTGCTTTCATGACAAGGAAGGCATTGAAATTCAAAAACGTTTAATAAAATGTAAACCTTATAATCTTCCAGGTATTTATCCCGCTGCTAATTACTTCCAGGGGGCCTGGCACACATGTAAAAGAGCAATGGATATCAGCAGGGAGCACTTGCTAACCCAAAAAGTTAGAAAGACCACTTTCCCCAGAGATAAATAGCTGTAAAATCTGTCAACTTAAGCCTTAATGTGTAACATCTAAAATAATCTCTCTTCTCCCTAAAGACAGGCTGTATGAGAATTAATACAGTAGTAATCTGGTAGACAGCAACTGGCAAGAATTTACAAGACACAGGATCTCAACCAACTCGGTCTGACCCACAGCTTAAGGAAGCTGTTGCCAAAAATGACTGTTTCCCAAATGAAGGCGTAATTTTCTCAGCCTATCAGAACACTTTTAGCTGAAGTTTCAAGTGATGAAGTTTTGTCTCTCTTTAAACTTGCTGGGAAATGGTTTGTGTGGATATATTTGAGCACGAATGTGTGTACCCAGAACGACATACACACCTGCGAACACTCCCGAAGGAGCTTTCTCCTTCAAGCACATCATTCAGATTAGTGGCAGCTCACACAGTTGCAGCATTCAAGGTTATTAAAGCAAATTCGTATTCTTTAAATAGAGCACTGAATTTTCTCCCCAAATAAGTATTTTTGCTTTGACCAAACATAGCAAGCAATCCTTTTAAACTGTGAGCACTAAGCCCAAAGCTTCTTGTACCAGTGATGACAGCAGGCTGAGCAGCAGGTTAGCAGCCAGCTAACCCAATCTTTTGGGTTAGTGAGGCCCGGAACAATTATGTTTGGGATACATGCATGCACACACATGACATAAGCAGTGCTTAGGAAGACTTAGCAAGCATTGTTCCCCAAAAGTTGCGCTTCAGACCTCTGCAGTGATCAGACAAAGGACCTGGTCAAAAAAAAAAAAAGAAAAAGCAACTGCAACCCTGCTGTTTGCTGACATTACACAATTAGGAGCAAGAGTGAAACACAGAGGTGGCAAAAAGTAAAAATGCAGCAACAGAACCAAACCCAAACCAAACAGAAAACCTAGGGCTTGGGCCTCCTCCCTCAGCCTGAGCTGGCTGACACATGACATACGAAATTAATGTTGACACATGTGAAGTATAACACATTGGTTGGAAGTAAACAAATACAAGATAAATGATCGATGTAGAGTAGAAAAAATTCAAAAAGTACCTTGGGATAATGGTAATCTCATCATTAAAAAACAGAAGAGAGAGGACGAAACAATGGGGAAAAGGGATAGGATGTACGACTGCTCTTTTTTACATGCTTGTACCTGGTTGCCTAGAAAGGGAATGCGTGTTCACTGAAGTTAGAACAAGATTATCTAGTTCTGCAGCAAAGCCCAGCCAGAATATTGTGTGACCACCTTATAAAATGATATTAATATAGTGCTTGAAGAAGTATTAAGAAAAGCAGAGCAGCTGATTCATGGACTAGAAAGTATGAGCTTATAGGACCTAAGTTCACATAGCTTAGAATGAGGATATTTAAACAGGAATTTGAAGCATATATATAAAGGGAACCTTTAAAGTAGATGAAGCCAGTTGGACTTGCTTTTTTTTTTTAAGAGAGAAAATATACTAGGGACAATAGTACAAGCTGAAGAAAATACATATTTAAAATAGATTGATACACTCTGTCATGAAGAGGAAGAAAATACCCTTCCTAGGTCAAACGAATCCTACTCCACTCCATGCTAAGGACATGAGGCAGGTACCTTCTAGCACCTGCATCTAGGTCGTATGCTCCTTCATGCAAGAGACAGAAGAAAAAATCAGATGGAAACAGTAATTAAACACAGCCCAGAAGTGCCCAGAGGTGTTTGTGCATACCAGGGTGGCAGCAGTGCTCTGTGCTTCACACTGCTGAGAGAAATCAGGAAGTTTTTTTCCTCTAAGTGCTATCTCCTTCTGGGACCAAAAGCCCTGACAAGAGTTTCCAGGGCACCATGTTGTCTCCACCCAAGCCACGAAGGTCTGAAGGCAGACCCAGCAGCTCCCCTCTCCGTGCTCTCCCTTCCTGCCAGCGCTGGGTTACAGCTGTAATCTAACCCAAAGTGAGTCCCTGTCTGCTAAAATAAGAGTGCAACCTTCAAGTGCTCATTCATTTCTTTTAACCACCACTTTTCAACATTAAGGATTATTAACTTTAATGCCATTGGTGAGAAACTTTATTATGTTTTCAAGAAATTGCTTTAAATCAAAACTGCAGATAAGGCATTTTTCTCCCCTCAGAATTACATGGTTGTGTTGGCAACCAGCAGGAATCCATTTGAGCAATAGAATTACCACCTCCTGGAGGTGAAAAATGGGACAAAAGCAGGAGGAGTGTCTCTTTCTGAAAAGTCAAGGGAAAAAGGGCAAAACAGGAAGCAATGGAACCCCCGGGAATGGGAAAAGCTAAACAATCTGCTGTTGACATAAGCCTCAAGGAAAATTATGCTAACAAAAAAGCAACAGTCCAGTTGTACAGATATTTTACAGCAAAGCTGTAGAAATCAGGGGCAGAAAAAGAAAATCCTCTGTTTTCCATTCCAATCATAGTCCAAGTTCAGTATCACTGCAAGACTTTGAGGTCCCAGTGAAACCAGCAGTGCCAGATCATTTGACATCAGCAAACAGACCCCATCGTTCAATGGCAAAGACTCTTCATGAGTATGAAGCACATACCTACAATGTTTTCTCTGAATGAGCTGTAATTCTTACGAATAGAAAGATTACCAAAAACAAACAAACAAAAAAGCATAAAGATAACCCTATCTGAAATGAGTTGCAAGAGCTTTTTCATTGCTGGAGTGCAACACATGGCTGGCTTCTACGTAAATATCCCGAATACGTGGAAAATAGAGAAAAGAATGTGCAGTCAAGGGTTAAGAAGACAAACAACTTTCTGATGCCAGGTACATCTTTCACCCACAATTAAGATAAAGGTAGATGTGTAGGAGCCAGCACTACATGCACGCTAACATTTGTATAAATGTTTTACACTAATAACATAAAAGGACTTTGTTTTTACGTTGACATTTCAATTGAAAGATTTTGCAAAATAACTCTCTGCTGGGCTGACTTTCAATCCTATTAAAGATCTCAAAGACTTTTTACTGGAGTTATAAAGCCACTGAAAATAAAGATGCTTTAGTGGACACTACATTAACTATGGTGTTCTGGACATGGTGCAGCAGTATAGACCAGTGATATTTCTTCTTAGTGTAAATGTACAGCACGGTATAGGCAGTACGCATGGATAGTCACAAATCCCCAGCATTATGCCAAGATGACAGAGTACTTGTCTTTTTTTGTTCTTGTGCTGTAATTTATCTTAAAAAAAATGGACTCGAGTTTTCCTGCATACTATGAGAAGTGTCCAAGAGAATGTCATAATGGCATTACTCCTCCTGGAAAAGCTAATCTGCTTTACACTGTCCTCCTTTACGAGGCACTGTCACTTCCCAGAAACAAAAGTATTCGCATAACACTTGCTGAAAATAAGTTGTAAAGCACTGTCAGTTGCTCTGCAGAAAAATGCCAATTATATCACAAGCTTTCCTTTCTGTAGCTTACAATATATGTAATGTTTGATGAAAATTGTGCCATGGCCTCATTTAGACCCACATAATACAGATGTTATGCCAATCTTGATGGTGGAAAGAGATGACCACGAATGCAGTAATAAGCATCCAGGAGAGTGGCCCTCTTTAGCAGCCAGGTCTTTGCACACAACATCACAGGCACTGTAGAACCATCATTCTGCACATTATTTCCTCTTCAGTAATGTTGAAACACCAGCTGTCATTTTAACACTAAAAGTATTTACTAGTATTTATGCCTTTTACATCACAACTTACCCAAGCATCCAGATTTTCTTTTCCTCAACTTTACATTCTTAAATTATCTTAAATCCTAAATTGCAAGTGATATCTTTATTCATTATACTTCCCAAGCAAGATTTAGATTATCTCCAGAAACTTTAATAATGACTAGAAAAAAGTCATTAATTAAAAAGATTCCAAATATCAGATGGAAATTTCATTGAGTTATAGTTCATCAAATAAAGACTCACTCCGATGTACACATTAACATCTTTTGTTTTGTCTCCACTTACTTCTGTAGGCACAAACCTCATTTCCTGGCTCTCCTGTACCTGGCATGCTAATGGCAAAGATGCTTTGTTCAGAGAACAAGTTTCTGTTTCTTGCCCATTCCTATTTTTCAAAAACATTATCTTCATACCAAACATGTTTGTAGAGGCTAAGAATGACTCGGTAATTTAGTTACAGAAAATAAACTTGACTGATTTTAATACAGACCAGTTACACAGCACAGAAGGACTGTATAGAAATTAGTGTCTGAATTATAATCATAGTGCACCAGGGGACAGTACTTTCAGGGAAGCTACTCTTACTGAAACAAAATCTGGTTGGTTTGTTTGTTTGGGAATTTGAGCCACTTTATCAAACTTTTCCACATGTCTGAATATAAAAGCTAAAGGGTGTGATCAGATGGGAAGCATTTAGTAATACCTCTGGTAATTAGTGGTACTATCTGATACTGTAAGCAGTTCTGAGTAGATTATTTGGGGTCCAAAAAAAGAGGGAGGAAAAAGGGAAATCAATATTCTTTGTCATTTTAAGAACAGAGTTACAAGCTACTGTGATATACAGAATTATTCGATTGGTGTAAAAGTTTATTTTATGTTTCCCAGCTTGCTAGGATGTCCCTGTATCGTGCACTGAATGGCAAAAGGAGCAAGAGGTAAGGGAAAAAATAATGGGAAAAGGACATTGCTGACAACTGCCTTGGTATGAGCTGAAAAGAGATAAATAGTCATCACTGAGGACAGCAAGTGCCTTCAATATCTCTCAAGATTTATATCCTCTTTTAGATAGAATCTACGACATCCAAATCTACACAAGATTCTTGTTAGGTAGAGTCACTTTATCTGGACTAAGCTTTACATAAAATCTTCCTGTGCCCAAACACGGGATGATACTGCACAGCCTTTTCATTTGGGCTGCTTGCATTTGTCCTCTTCTTGCTGGAAGTAGAACAGCCATGCTGTTGGGGGTCTCAGGTCACTTCCCTCTCAATGTACCCTGATGCAACCAAAGAAATCCACTTCACAATAGAGTTAATACTGAAAAACAAGGTGTCTTGTAGCCTGTTCAGATAGGAGGGCTTACCTAGATTTTTATTTTTATTTTTTTTTTGGAGTTGCTTTTATTTTTTTGACAGATTCTCCAGATATTACCACTGAGCTACAAACTACTTAGGGATGAGCTTTAGAGATGTTCCTGCCAATGCAGTATTTAACAGTGCTTAGTTTAGAGCTTTCAAATGGGTTATTTAAAAAATATTTTCTGGTTCAGATCATATGTTTGACTCTGTAAGCATTTGTTTAGAAGAACACTGATAGAAAAATATTCTGGCACAAAGAAAACACATCTTCTTTCATCTATCAGAGAAGCTGGTATTTTTGGGAAATAACGATGAGTAGATAACCCAAAACTTTATCAGCACTGGTCTCTTGAGTTTGCTCTCTAAGCTGAGTCAATTCAATTTCGTTTTCAATGCAGTATCTTACACAATGCTTTTCTACAAGTTTTCTTCAGGTAATATACATTTTAGAGATCAGCAATAGACCTGAAAGGAAAATGCTGGTAGAAAACTTGAGTGTGAGCATACACTGTATGAGCATCTACTCATGCACGCTTCTGTAATCACTCTGTCATCTGGCTTCAAAACCATATTCCTTTTACCCAGACCCCCAAATAAACCCATAAATAGAAAGGCTAAAAGACATTAAAGTACAGTATCTGATTTCCTCTCTGTTAGAGTAAGCTCTTCCCTATGAGGAGTTGGCACCATTCAATTCAGACTGAAAACTCCTGCCATAAATGATGGAATGTCCTAGGAAGGTATGTGAATGCACACCCCTATGTTTTTGATACATTCAAATCAGGTCATATGGGCACTAGTATTAATTAGAAACAGTGTTGAAGTAAAAACATTTTAAATAAGCCCAGGAACCGAATGTTAAAGCTGTCATTTTTTTACACAGCCTCATGATTCAAGGATTAATGGACCTTAAAACAACCATAAACCACTGAGGCCCCTTTCTGGTCTAGAAGAATAAGAATAGTTTTATTTCTGCTTCAGTCTGCCACTCTTAAATTCACTGTGTGTCAGTGGGCACTGTAAACAATTTTAAGTATTTTGACATTGTGGTATAAGAAGCTGCTATCTCTTTCCTGCCTGACCTTCACCAGATCTATCCACTTCATGATTCATAAGAAAAAAAAGGAGCATGTAAACTAACGGAAAATATATATGTGAGACATACAGTAGATATGCATGCACAAATAGTGCCATATGAAGCTGAAATAATACTCAAAATGTTTAGACTGCATTTTTTAATAATGCTTCCACAAAAGCCTTTCCTGTACCTATTTTCTTGAATTAAAACATTTTTGCCCTGTTCATCAATGGATGTAAGATGCAACGCAAAAGGGTAGAGTACTAGGGAGGTAAGAACATTTCAGAACAAAAGGCTGCAGTTTTGAAGATCAAATATGCAGAGTACATTTCTGGAAGGCCAACAGGATGAAGTAATCGCAGCTATTTAACAACAAAATTACAACAATATTCAGCAGTACGATCATAACGGATCCTGGGAGTTGTGATTACACCGGAGTTCAAGTATGTGCACTTATCACTGGACACAGCAGTGGGATGCCGACCTCAGCAAAATGATGACTGATAAGCAGAAATAATATTATTTTATCTATTCTTAACCTTATCTGATACAAAGGTCAGAGCTTTGTGGTTCAAAGATCAGAACAAGAATACTGAAAACCAAGGCAATTTCAAATGCCAGCTCCCCTAACAGTGGATTTTCTGAGTGCCCCTAAAAATGCTTGAGCACACTTTACTTTCGTCTTCCGAACTGGAAAACTGGGAACAGAAAGCAACTTCATCAAACCCAAACATGGCACACGAGTGAAACTTAACTTGCTACATCGTGTACCCATTAATTTTCACTGTCTTCTACTATACATAACTCCTGTCTCTCTAAACCACAGTGCACCAGCTTGAGAGAACTTTGCTTCAAGAACTGTTTGGACTGACTTTTCTGAAGGTTTTACTGCTCTTTTTTTCTAATGTCACATGGTTAACAGCTTCTTTTTCTAATATCTCTCAAAAGAACATTAAAAAAAAAGAAAAAAAACAAACTGGAGTCATAAAGAAATGTTATAGCATAAATGTTTAGCAAGTGAAGTAGCTATGACCCAATTTTATCACCAAAGTCCGTAACTGTTATGCAAAATAATCCTCTGTCACTTATTCGGAAATCAGAAATGATTGGAATAAGGTACATAATACTTTTGACATTCAAACTCTCGAGAAATGTAATTCACATAATCAGAAAAGATTCAAATGGTTTGAGTGAAAATGAGTAATTTTTTTTTTAAAGCAATTTTAGGATTGATTTATTTATAGAGAGCTAGATATGCATGGACTTCCTTGCCTATGAATCTACCTATCAAGGTAACTTTTGCTATAAACAGCATTTTAAAATTATCACATAAAAAACCATCAAGCACTAAATTAGAAAAAAAACAGAATTTTGAAAGTGATAGTTAAATTTATGAAGCAGTTCTGCCACACTCAAAGGCTTGTTGTTTGACATGCAAGCAAATTCTAGGGTGTATACTTGCCAGGCAGGTGAGCCTCTTTACATGGTATTAAAAGGTGAGAGAAAGGATGAAAGCAACCAAGGCTACACAATTACAGCCATGTGCAGGACACATGTACTTTGGACGTAAGCTTGTTTGCATGACTAATAGGGATAACATGAAATGTCTTTTCTCATCTTTTTTTTTTTTTTTTTTTGGCTCAGTGCCTTTTTTGCTACCTCCAAGAGCTGTTAATTTTGTTCACTGCTGAGCAAAAGTCAAAGTCAGAGTCTAAACAGCTTGTAATGAGTTTTCAATGGCCCATCTCACTGAAATTGAGGGCAAAGGAGCATCAGACTTAGACACTGTCAGCCCTCTGAATTTATTATTGAGGGAGCAACGCGTTTGGTAGAAAACACATAGAGGAGGGGCTGAAAATTTGGTAGGTATTGCATTAAACCTTTAACCACGATGTGTAATACTCATGTAAATACCTATACTGGACAGATAAATAGTCAAAAATTAATGCAGTGTAGCCCAATTAACTGTGAAGTTAGATTGGTAATAGGTTATGTTGCAGTAACTTTGTTTGTCAGCCCCTTAGTGGTGAAAGTTTTAAGTCTTGTTTCTAGAGAAGTGATTAATAGTTTGCTAAATAGCTTGAAGTCACAATGAAAGCAGGGGTTAAAGGGTGCTTAGCACTGATAAGGAGTCAATGATAATTTTCTAAGGTCTGCATTGACCATCTTTACACACTGCACAGGAAAGGTTATCTTTCACCGCCGGAGCTGCAGCTTGCAGGCTATAAGGTGCTCTGAGGAAACTCAAGGATCAAAAAGTTTTCATAGTTCTACCTCTTCAAGTCCCGAATACATATATATAATTGAATATATTTCAGGAACATCTACATAAGCTATATGTATTCTCAGTTTTTCTGCTTTACATATTACTTGGGGTTTTATTCCATTCCCTACTAGTGATCTCACAGCTTGTGAATCTGACTGCTTCATCTCTGATTGAAAATTACAGAGGTAAGCTCTCATAGTAGGTCTGTTGCTTCAAAAACAAGGAACAAAGCTGCTACCAAGGCTCTAAACTCAAGGAAAAGTTCTAGGCAGAAAACTTGAATTCATAATGACAATTCTTTCTTTTCCTTGGAAGCCTGTAGTCAAGTTCATCTTATGAAGGAAGTCAGACTGCTTGGGTAAGCTGGTGAAAAATAGTGCTTTAAGATTATTAAATACTTTCTGAAGAAGCAGTTCTGGAAGAGAATGCATTCAGCAAGCATCACAGTGGCTAAGGTGGCATCATATCTGTGATTTATTGGTCCTTATTTGAGATGATCTGAAAATGCACTTCCAGTTCCATACACTGTTATTAAAGTGTTACCTCAGCCTTTCACCAATTAAATACATACTCCACGTTCTACATATGCATACATGGAACACTTTTATTCTTTCTTAACTACTGTTACATACCCATAAAGAATTATGCTTCTGTGATATTTTACACTATTTTTTATGCATTGCAGTTAGGAGGGGAATAGCACTGAGGAAAGTTAGCAGTAAAAAAACTCAAGGCTTTGTTTGTTTGGTTTGATGTCACTTGGTTTTCTGCCAACAAAGAAACACCTCCACAGCACATACTCCTGATTCCACATCAGTGTCCATATGCTCCAGTACTGTGCTAACATCCCAACATAAAACATGCTTGGTCCCTTTACCAAGTTTTTATCTATTATGAAAATTGTATTCTTTTTTGTATTGAGAAAAAAATATATGTGCTGCTAATCAGTGCCAAAGATAACACAACCTCCAGTCCTCTGTCCTCATTCTTTTGAATAGCCCCCAAAAACTCTGGATTTGCCTCTGATGTGCCCGTGAGAAAGTAAGTTGTCAGAAAAAAACATTAACAAGTATTCAAATAAAACTGGAGGCCATGGCAGAACATTTGCTCTCAAGTGTAACTTCATGGGTTAGCTTATATTCCAATATGTTTAAGCAATGACTTTTGAATTCAGTGCAGCTCACAAAGGATTCCTCTGAGATCCAGGTTCATGCAGGGATTTGGCTGGACAACCCCAACCCTCAGTATCCCTCCAATTCCCCTTAATTTGTCGAGATATCCACACATAAAGCACAATACCAAGGTTGGCATTTTTCTACTGCACTGATGTGCCACTACTGGTTCATTTCAAAAACAAAAAAGGCAAAGCAAAGTGCCTGAACTCCTCAATAATGCAATGGACATATTTAGAGGTGGGGAGAGATTAAAACGTTCTTCAAGAAGATTAATTAACAATATTAAGAGCAGGAGGAAGTTCTGCACCGTGTCATTCAGTGCTGCACAAAAGCTTGAAGAATTGTATGAAGTCAGTAGTCAGTACAGGTAGAAAACCACGTGATTTAGTAAAACTTACTGGGAACATACTCAGCTCCTCTGTATTCTGCATTACTGGCATGCATTATATTTGAGTAATTGATGTTTAAATGCAAATGAACACTATCACCAGCAACAGAATTCACTCTGGAGATGCTGCTATGCTGAGAACAAGAGGATAGAATGTGTAGCAGCACACAAAGAAATGTCATCAAAACGTACTCAAAAATACAATAACAGGAAAAAATGATAATTTAATTGAAGGCAAAATATTTTACGATATTTCAGTTTTTTTCCAAAAAGATTATGGCAGTCTATACATTCACATTAAATCTCTCTAATTTTTTAAATAAGCTTCTTTTAAGATACCATACACTTAACGTACTCTAAATTTAAAATTCAAATGGTTCTGCTGGAAAAAAAACAATCTGTAATGTGTATTTGGTAGTGCCAGATGAAAGGTCTGTATAGTTTGAGGGGAATGTCACATCCATCCTATTTTGCGTATGCATCATATAATAGCCTGTTTTATATAGGACATAAGACCTTTTCAAAAAGGGCCTTGAATGAATAATGTACTACAGAGAGTTGTGTATGTCATCACATATAATAGAAGAGCCTCTTGCACCATGTATTAGTGAGGATAGATCTCCTCTACAGTCCTATCATCACATAAAATGCCTTCCAAAATCATCACAGTCGGGGCAGACCAGGCATTTCAATTTTTCATGGCACTATTTCCAGTTTTCCTTCCTCTCACTTTAAGTATTGCCAATAGGATTTCAGATACTTGTGCACACCATTTAGCAGGGAATGTAAAGTACAGAACAGCAAATCATTTCAATAGCAGCTGTCAGCTTCTGTATCTGCCCAGGGATGCTAATTTGGAAACTATGCAGCCTTGTCCACTATAACATTTATTTCCCGTGCACACAAAGTGAAGGAACAAGCAAAGTGCAACATACTCTTCCAGACAAAGCATCTCAAAGAGTGAAAAGGGATATGTTCTTGTATCTTTACAAATGAAAGTAGGATATGAGTTTTGCTTCTTCTCAAGGCCTTAGTGCTTCCACATTTGCAAGCAAAAATAAAAACACTGTTTGTATGCTGAAAATCCAAATATTTCTGAGTAAAAAATTTGGCCCTACGTTTGCATTCCACTATTATGCCCACGTTGAAAAGCTCCATTTTTTTCCATGGAACAGTGAACATTTATACAATCATTAAAAGCTCATCTTGCACCATATTTTTATCCTTCTCAGTTTTAATACATTTTTATAATTACATTGAGGATATTCTAACCCTGTTTTTAGTGCAACAATAAAATTTATGAACCATGACGAACATATCATACCAAAGACCACCAGAAGAATAACAATGTGCACGTCAGTAGAAGAAATCCGGGCTCTGCTTCAGAGGAACTTAGGAATTGGGAAGGGGGGATGAACAATTTTTAAGGCTGTATTCCCTTGATAATAGTGAAATGGTAACAAGATGACTTATTTGTTCAAAGTAAAATAAAACACGATGATACAAACTTTCACAAACATGCTGTGTGGACAGATTTAGTAGTGAAGAGATTTTTAATTTAAAAATTACCCTTGTAGGTGTATGGATGTTACTAAGTGCTTTCATCACTCTGCTAATAATAACTGTAATATATAGTTACCCTATAGGTCTTGTGCAGCAAGAGCTATTTCCAATATCCTTATTTTTACATGTGCAAATTTCAGGAAGAGAGAAAATTCTCAGAAAGTAAACAATTTTCTATTAGAAAAAAAAACTTAAAACCAAACTCTGTTTTCACATAATGTAATGTGAAATATATTGATGCATGTAATCACTTGAGAAAATGAAAGCAAACTCCTGTGATTTTTTATATTCTAATTCTAATAGGTGTTTTCTAATTAAATATGGTGTGCATTTGAGTGTGTATGTTTCTGGAGGTTTCCTGATGTTTCATAAGACAACACCATATCTTTTAAATAAATCATGAAAATGAAGGGATAAGAGAAATCTATTTCAATTCCTCAAATTGTCAGATTAATCCAAATATCTCTGAAGTAACCACTCTCTCCTCTAAAAAAAAAAAAAAAGAAAAAAGAAAAGAAAAGAAAAAAACGAAAAGTGAAATATCCTGATAATGTTCAAGAAAAACTACAGATAATCTACCCAATTTTTTAAACAGTTATTGTGACAGAATGGATTGAATAGGTATTGTAGGTACAAGAATACATAAATGAAATGCATCCCACTGGAAAAGCTTTTTTGCTCACATTGTCATTTACAGCTTCTGAATTAATAGACCAAGAAAGGCACCACAGGCACCAACAAAATGCAGTAAAACCATTGGCAGCCAGTGGTGTCTCAAAGTTTAATTCCCCTGGGGAGAAAAGGACACTGCCTAATCTGTATTCAGTCCTGACATTGTCCACATCTGATATGGAACATTAGCTACTAACTCTCTCAATAGACTAGTGTCCTTCAGTTTATATTACTTTATGTTAATAGTAGAAAAATTACACACAACATCATTTATCATTGTTATACTGTACTATACAACCCATAGCTTATTTTAATATATTTATTTACCCCAAGAGGTACAGAAATTTAAATATCTATCTCTAAGTGTATATAAATTTAAAGATAAACTTCTGGTGTCAGGACCAATGCAGAGCTGAAATAAGGGATACCCCACTTAAAAATGTCTTTTAATTGTACATCTAATCTAGTGGGTGATCACATTGCTTTCACATGAGAAAACCATGCTATTTGTGTGATTCATCTTATAGAACCAGCACCTAGCACAACATTACACCTTAGTCATAATTTATCTTCTGCCTTGCTTTTTTTTTTCAGTTCCACCACGGGCAGCAGTTCTGTTGCTCTATTTTCACATCCCTTCTCCTCTCTCAGCTATCTGCCCTTCCAAAATTTACCTACAGCACAGGTAGGCAAGCCCACTCCTCTAAATTAAAAACAAACAAACAGTGCAGTTCATGAATCAACAAAGAAATGCTATCTAATACAATGACTTATTTTTTTCTGGATCACAATCTACATCCTAGTGCATCTAAATTTCAATTAGTCTGTTTAAAAACACTCCTGCAGTCAGTGATGTGTGCAGTTTGCCCAGGCTACCCAGAAAACAAAAAAGACAGCAGTGATGAAGAAGAGAGAGAGAAATCTATACTCTATTAAATGTATATTACTTTTTATAGCTTTAAAAATCTAAGATGTCAAAAAGCTTATTAATGATGAATCTATTTTTCAGAAGAGGCAATTATATACAATCATCCAACCACACTCAATTTCAGGTAGTAATTCTTACATCAAATTCAGAGGTTTATTTTTGTTTTTATTGCTAATGGAAATGGTTTTGTTTCACTTCATACAGAACTGCTAATTTAAAGGCTCGAGCAACAGTAAATGAAACATATATACACAAATATGTTTTTCCAAGAATTAGTATTCTTCCTTTTAAAAAATGCTGCCCTACTCCTAGGCTGAATTTGTACAACTTCCACATCCAGTCTTTGGATCCACCTCAGCTTTCTCAACCATGCTCCAATGCTGTAGAATAATTCACCAAAGTCCCATTGGTTTCAGAAGAATTACTTCACATTAAATGGAAGTTATGTACAGTGACTGACAACAATAAAAGCATCTTTACTTTTGCTAGTTACCCACTACTGTGTTGCTGTCTGCACTGAAAACAATAATAATCAAATCTCTCACATAACATGATTATCAAGAATACTGTAAATACTTTCTACAAATATTCAGTAAGATATTTTCTAGAGTCAGACTGTTTCTGATAGCTTTACTACAAGAAAATACTCAAACATTTTCCAGGTACAGTAAAGTTCAGATTCTGACATTCCAGAGAATTTTGCAGCATCTGTCAAGAGAGCATGGCCACAGCTTCCTCGTGGCAAGGAGAGCAGGTTATGTAAAAGCCTCTTTTGCCATAAAACACAAGGGCTGGATCCTTAAACAGTCAGAATTTCCACTTCACAGCAGTTTTTTCCAAGTAAGAGCAGGGTGACAAATTCAGTGTTTGACTTTAGAATTTGTAGGGCAGCAACAAAAGAGTAGTTTCCATCCAACTATATTTTAAGGATTTAAAGATTTTACAGATTTATATATTTGAAAGATTCACATTTTGTTCACACTTACAATGACAAAGAAGAGAGTATGAATGTAAATGTAATCCCAACCAAACATTTGGAAGCACGGACAACTTCCCAGCGTTGTTCCTCGTTCATTATTTGCACTCCAACCATTACAATCAAAATGTGTGCTCTATCAGAGAAGAGACAAGAAGAATGTTCCAGTTTCTACTGTAGTGCTCCAGCAAAATGAAGACAGACAGACAGGCTGCAGACAAGACCTTCTCATGTACTCATTCATTAAGGTCATCTCCTGACCCGTGTGCCACTGAGGAAAAGGCAACAGCTGCTTCAAGTATCAGTGCTAAGAATGATGAAATTGAATTAATCCACAGATGGAGACCAGCACCTGAAGGGACCAGTCTGGTGAGCAACAACAGTCTTTGCCTGAGAAACATGCTTAAGTGTTACCATATGGAGCGCTAACGGGAGACAGAGGGGAAAGAAAAACTCCACACATCTTGTTAGCTTAAGTGTCGTATTATTGATAACAAAAAGACTGTCTGCCTAGGCTCTTCTTACTTAGAATTCATAAGATATCAAATTAGTTAAGATGCCATAATTAAGAAAACTAGGTGACTAAATGACTGAAGTATATGAAAAGGTTCCACCCAAACAAAATGGTTTCATATGAGATTGCAGGAACTCAGAGATGCAAAAGACCCATTCAAATCTGCACCAATTCACCCTGCATGATACATTTTTCAGACCGAAGATGCATCAGCTGTTAAGCTCATATGACACTTCATGTTAGTCTAAAGGCTGAAAAGCTGCAATCATGTTTTATTAAAATAACTACACGTACTGGACTGGGCTGAGGGAAGAGTACCAGAGCACCAGAAAACAGGAACAATTAATTCACTGTCTCAGAAATCTTATGTGTAGCATTCACAGCTCAGACACCAGAATATAACTGTCTGTCTTGGCTTGAATTGATTATTTTCTGTATGCGGTTTCAGGGAGAGAAAAATCACATTTGACTCTGGGATTACGGAGAGGAAGAAACAGAGCTGCACCATCAGAAGTACAGGAAAGTAAAGCTTGGACATCCTGACACAGATAGAGAGCTGGACAGCAAAAATCTGGGCTCACTGTCCCCTTCTGGACCATAACAGGCAATAAGGAAACTTCCTCACCAGGGCACAGAAGAAACCTTTCTTTCCTGCTCATGCTGCCAACAGGTGGAGACTTTGACACTTTTCACTCTGCCCACCAACAGAAGGTTATGGTATCCCCAAGGTCTTCCCCACGCATTTCAGCACAGCAAGAAATTCTGGGTGAAATTACATCAAGGGGAACGATCCCACACTTCTGAGAAGGCTCCATGCCACTCACACTCTTTTCTCATCCACTTTCATCCAGTTTGATTGAGCATAAGCAATTGTGAGCTCGTACCAAACGTGTTCATGTTGCAGAACAAATCAGAGACTTTCCTTGATTCCTGCTCCCTGAAGTGTGCCCCCGGGGGATCATCTCTGAGAACATCAGATTAAGAAGTAAGCGTGTGTACACTTCTACTTGGAAGGCTTTTTTAGTGTTTACATTAAAAACCGCATCTCAAAGCAGTTTTTAGAGCTACAGTGTCAATAGATCTCTAAATAGAGACTGGAGGAAACGAGATGTCAGCCCATTCAGGATGACATTCAGGCTTAAAGGAGGAGGAAAGGTTTACCCACCTTACGAGTACTTTCACATCTCAATAGGCTGAAAAGGCTTCAGTCCGAAAATGAAAATTTTCAGGTCATTTCCTGATTATGATTAAATCACCTTCATGTATTACCAAATGGGAACTAAGCCACTGTATTCTACATCTTAACTGCTTAGCAATTTATTCAAATACTCAGAAGTTAAAATCATTTCTAGGCTGTTCACTTGTTAATAAGGGCAGATGGATGGCAGTTTGAGATAGTATTTAAATATCTTTGAAATATAGTTCCTAGTTTATATAGGTCAAAGAGGTTTCCCTGTTTACGTATTAAAACTTGACAATTTGATGGAAGGGATGTTTCAAGATGAGTTTCTGTGAGGAGGCTCAATTTTCAGAGGGAGAAAAGTCAGTGCCACGAAAATACATGGAATTTCTCCTGCCTTATGTATGCAGTTCCTGTAAACTGTGAACAAATACAGCCAAAGTGGCTGTTCTAGGAAGCCAAGTACACATCAGCATTATGACACTGCCTTTTTGGAGAGCACCTTTTCCACCATTCCCAAGGTTTATAACACTCTTTCCTCTGATCCCAGCTGAGAAACCATGTCTTTCTCACTGCTTCCACGCAGATTGCTCAACATGTGCTTGAGTGAGGGGATTTGGGTGTTGCAGTCTTTTGGCAAGGTATTTTGTTCATGCCAGGTGGTGCCAATCTGTATGACAGTATCTTGCTACCAGAAAGGGAGAGCCCTTTCAACATTTCAGAACATCTTCTCTAAAGGAAGAGGGAGGCCCACAGCATTTAACTACACCAACTAAGTATTTTTAATTAGGTCATTAATCACAATCCTTTGGAGTTCTTGAGATTCTTTCTCAAACTCCATGTGTTTAAGCTTCAGAAAAAAGATCTCAGCTCTGAAACCACTGAAATTCATTTACTGCTCTTACCACAGCACTACAGTGCACATTTCCCTATCACTTACATTTTTCCATGCTTATATTTTCATCGTGCACTAGCTGTTTCCTTCAGTGTCTGTGTGCTGGAGTCCAAGAACAAGTCACAGAGCTCCTTCCCCTTACCCTGAGGGGAAGTGCTGCTCTCATCTGTGATGATGGAAATCCTGAGCAACTTATTTACATCGGTGAAGTCACCCAGAGGTCACAGAGAGATGGTTTTTTTTTGAAGCTTCTTTTGCTCCATCATTTCGCTTTATCTGTTACTCACCTCTTTCATAAAACAACAGGTGCTAGAAACTGCAGTGCATGCAGCAGAATTCAGTTTCCAAAATCATCTGCAGTATGAAATGCGGCTTTAGAAAAATTCTGTACAAAGTCTGTGCTGCAAAATCCTACATTTGTTCATGGAAATTTAAATGCCTGCTCATCATACAACCAGATTATGAGACTGAAAAGGAGCATCCAATTTTCTAAATTTAAGCTATGTAACAGATGACTGAATTTTATTCAGCTTCTTTTGTATTTAGAGAAATCACATATGACTAAGCTATTCTTGAAAAATTCTGGAAAACAAGCATTGTTTTCTGTGAAACCAGAAAATGTTACATAATTTAAGACTCTGTTACATAGTTCAGAAGGAAATGAAGCTGATTTTTGCCCTGTGAGTACAAGGACTGCCTGCGAGGAGAAATACTGCTGCCATTAGATAGCTGTTTTACTTAGTGCTCCTGCTGGCAAAGGACATTTCATCTTACTTTGCTTAATTCTGGACAGCCAGTCATATTCAGTTATTGTTTTTATTTTTATATATTATTATAGAATTAGTTTTATAGCTGTTATTTCTCAATTAGCATACTCCCTTCAGGCAGCTGCAGCCTTTGATGTTCACTTGCTTCCCAGACGAAGCCACAACTGCCACTGCTAAATCTTTAGACCTTTTCTGAACTTCAGCCACCACTGCCACTATCTCATATTGTTTCTTTCCAAGCATGCTTGGGCACAGCTGCTCAAACTCCCAGAGGGCCTCATATGATCTTGGTCTTGGTATCCCTTGGTCTGTAGAGGAGGTAATCTTACCATCTCCATCTTGTGCTGCTTGTTAGGAGCATTTTGGTTTAAAGTAAAACATTACCTAAACTTCACAAGAGTCAACCTTAAGGAGTGTTCTCAGAATGCCATACAGCAGAGTAATCATCAGCAGAAATACAAGTTTCAGAACAGCCCTTGCAACTACTTAACATGAACCCAAAGATACCAAGGCAACAGAGAGCATCAAGTTAAGGTATTCTGCTTTTAATATGCACGAGATCCCCTCACACTAATTGAATGCCACTACCACCAACTGCAACAAACCTGATAAAACCCAACATATATGCTACCATAACCTATATTTCACTTTTTTCACCTGTGCTGCAATTTAAAACTTCACTTGCACACAAAAATACGATTAAATTTCCAAGAAAAACAAACTGCAGTCATTATTTTCTCCGTGGCAAAAATAAGACAGAAATTTTCATTTCCTACTACAGAGTGATCACAGACACTGGCAAATGCCTTTGCAATATTTTGATCAGAGTCACATGGAGCAACATCAACACCACCTTTTTGATTATCTGTTTGAAGTATGACATGCCAACATCCGGACATTGTGCATGCTTACTCCAAAGGCTCAAAAAGAATTTTAAGATACTATTGGAAAAATAAATTTGAATTTATATATGGTGCATGTCTACTTATGGGACATCTTGAAGACAAAAAGTCTTAACTGGGAGGATCTGAAAAAGAGGGGTACTGGCTAAACTGAGGGAAAGCCTTTCTTATCTATTCATTCTATATGTTCCAGAAGTTCTAACTCCTTCTAGCCTGTGAAAGGATTGCACATCCCTCCTGATCCTCCCCAGTGTGCAGCAACCTGGGAACTCCAGCTCTCAGCACCACAATCCAGTGAACAGTGAATAAATCATGTAGGCAGAAATTGAACACGCCCCCTAATCAGGGGCATCCCACAACATTCTTGGAAGTCCTTATAGAAGCAGATGGGGCTTATTGAAAAGCAAAGGAAACGTGGCTTAATAAAGAGAGAAAATATGCTTTCACTACAGTTAAAAATGTTATACAAATTGTTATTGGCAAAAAATGAATAAAACAACTAACTAATCCAATTCTAGCAAGAACTGTCATCCTATCAGTACAAAAATATTTTTATGGTACTCATTTTTCTGTAAATATTTGTTCTGCGTTTATTTGTTGCATTTACCAAATGATTTTAGGGAAGAACAGAAAATAAAAAAGCTTTTCTGAAAAGGAGGAAAGAAAACTTAGTTAATCAATCATTCTGCCTCAGAACTCTGAGAGATGCATCACTGATGACATTTCATATTTTTAGTATATATATATATATATGTATTTATATACTTTTATAGCTACTGGCTTAACACACCTGCATACAGCCTGCACCCAGTTACAACTAGCATATAGAAATAATCCAGCCATTTGTCTGTTTGATGGGTTGCTGTTTGTTCCTTTTTCTTTCAAAGCAGAGCTTTCTCAGACAGGCACTGAAGAGTTCTTGCCTGACCTATAGATTAATCAGAATTTAAATACTATATTATTTCAACAGGCACTTCTAATATGTGTTTCCTGCCATGAAATGTAATTAGGGAAAATTAATTTACCAGGGGATCTCTGAAGCTTTACCTTCTTCTCCACTGCTATTTGCACTGGCCAACATTCAATTGTAATTCCCTTCTATTTCCAACTATACTGGGGCTATGTCCTGCAGACTGCCTCAGAGCAGAAAATGTCACCCAGTATTTGGAAAGCTCACAAATGTGACATTTTTCCAGTAAAACTGTAGTGCAGCAGTCAGCTTCAATAGGTTTGTCATTGTTAATGAAAACAATTGGAAACACTGAACATCTTGCTTCATGACTTAAATCAGTCTCTAACTATATTAGAGATGCAAGCCAGCGCTCAGGACACATTATCTGCCTGCGAGTCTCTGATGGACTTTCAGTGTTTGTACGCAGCTGGTACTCGCTGTTGTCAGGTCAGATAATGAATGAGGTACACTTCAGTTCAGATCCTGTGCACGGGTTTTCATGTTATGTTCTTAACCTGTATGCCCTTTGTCTTTCAATGTTGTTTTTTCTTCTTTAATTATTTGGAGGCCACATATTCAGCTGCAGTGTAATGTCTTCATATCCAGCTTCAGAAGTCTTCTTGCAGCCTGCATTCAGATGCTCCGTGGGCTGCAGCCCCTGCTGTGCAGGGGAAGTGGAGGCAGAAATGAAGACGTGTGCAGCACACACAGCCTACCTTTTGCAACTGGGTATCATAGATTTGCACTGTGAAGCAAAAGGCCACGGCAGACTACTAGGATGAGTTACACAAGCCTGTTCTATTTAACTCAACAGTGTCGGGCATGTAACGTGCCCTTTATATCCATAGTTTATTTTAACACATATCAAGAAGACAGAAAATTAGTGATCAATGTAGAAGAGAGCATGAGGTTTCATTATAAATTAATGTAGGAAGACTCAGACTTCAATGATGAAATGAACATGAATCTTAAAAATTGTCTGTCTTTATGAAACAGATGAAAATTATTACAGTATATAACTTTTTGGTGACATTTTACTGCAAAGGGCATTTTCTTACAAAATTTAGCAAAGATGTAGCTAACAGAAATACTGCAGGGAGAGATACGGTTATTTATGTCACATGATAAAACATGAAACATGGATGTATTTGAGTCACTGAGTTGCAGAGTGGGGGAGAACTACTTTGCCCTGCTCTTAAGTGAACCTTCCTGCTAAATCAAGGAGCAACAGAGATGGGACATGTGGGGAGCCAAAACAGCAGCCAGTAGCCAAATGCAGCCCCTGCAGTTGTGTTCAGGTGCCTGGAAAGCTAGAATAATACATGAGTAAAAGTGAGAGAAAGTACAAGAAAGGTTCAGAGAACTTCTCATGGATTCCCACTTTAGTTTGCTGGGTTTTTTTCCAGACACAACCCAGCCCTGCAGCAATGCAACAACGAGCTAATAGCTGGATTAAAAAGTCACCTATTGAAACTGTGTGAAGAGCGTGTCTGTAAGTGGTGGTGTTGAAAAACAGAAATGGTGAACAATCTCTTCAAAGTAATTCTACTGCCTTAGCATGGGCTAAAGAAAACCCATCGTCCCAGAAGTGGCCATTAAATTTAGAAACCTTATCAGCTCAACGTACCTTGGACTTACAATGCATGTTTTAAAATAAATCCCACATATTAAAACCAGATTGACTTAAGATACTTAGAATTTGGATGCACTATGTAAAGGTGCACTATGTGCCTCAATGTAAGATAAACAGAAGAAACAGTTATGAAATCTAAATGCCAAGAATTACAAGGTCTGAACCTGGCAGTAGAAGAAATACAAAAGCATATTGAAATACACACTCAAAAAGCTGAGGAAGTGTCACGGAGCCACTCATGAAGATTTTCAGCCTGAACTTTCAGCATGCTAGTAGTTCTATACATCTTCTGTTGTACGTGATGTTGCCAGTCTTGGAGCACATTGAATTGGACCATGCAATATATTTTTGAAATAAAAAAGCTCAAATCACTTAATAGGAGTTAGAAGTAATACTCTTCTGTACTTGCTAGTGTTTTTTTATTATTTTTTTTCTTTTTGCCTTTTCTACCAAAGGACCTATTTATTGTTTGACTTGTGCATTTAATTTTGAGGAGTGGTATACGAGAAGTCAGCCCTCACTGGACAGCCCCCCAAACTGTTAGCAAACAACAGCTCAGCCACTGAAGGAGCAGTTGATCTTGGCTTCGTTTTGTCACACACAGACACTGCTGTTTGGGACTTCAGCTTTCTCAAAGTGTGTCAGCTGTTAAAAACCCACTGCCCTCTGATAGAGCAGCAGAGTTTATGAGGTCAAAAACTGTTCACTTAGTCCAAGCCACAACAGCAGGGTCCAGGCAGGAGGAGAAGGAGGTTTCTTGTGCAGACCACAAGATTGACCAAGACAGCTTGCTCTGGCAGGCAGGGACCTGTCGGCTGTCTGGGAGTCAAAGGTGCTGCTCAAGTAAACACAAAAAATACTCCAAGGAAAAAGTGCCTCCACAAAGCTGGGAGAGAAAAGGAGCCAAGAAATTCAGGCAGATTAATAGAAACTGTCTGATCAGAGCTCCTGGAGGCTGCAGTGCCTTTCTTTTAGAAGGGTTCTTAATCTTTTCTGACCTAGAGTTCTAATGGTCTACTCCAAACTGATTAGGGAAAATGCAAACACATTAACCTTACAGTGATGAAGCAATAAAGACAACAGACACTGCTCTTAAAGTAGTAAAGAAAATAGTGCTTAAAAAAATACCAAATATTTCTTCCCATCTCTGGAATGTGCCAGCACAGAGCACTGAGCAGGCCACAGGCGGTGTTAGGAGCCTAAACCCAGTGAAAACACTGGGGATTTCTTAATTTTAGTCCTTAACATTACAAAGACTGCTGCAAGTCCTGATAACAACTTACACACAACATCAGATACTTATGTACATGCACTTATGAGATGGTTACACACAGACTTTGAACACACAACAAGGAAGCTCATGATAGAAATGCTCTGTGGCCATTACCTGTTCTGTACACTAAATACACTTTCAGTAATTGGACTTGCACTTTTTCTGTGAAGCAGTCATACTATCCATTTGTAACCTGCCATTTACACACTGTTACAGCAACAGTGAGTACTTAAATACGTGCAAATCAGATGTGCACGTGTTACACATATGTGATGTGCATACACAACATATACATGGGCATACACACACCTTCATGTGTGAAAATAAATTCTAAAGGGAAAACAAATAAGGTTTCCTGTAACTTTCTTACAAGTCTTTTTCAGCCCCCAACACTTGAGTGTAAAGAAGCTCTCTTCTGAAGTCGTTGGATTTCTCACTGTTGTATTTTCCCCTGTATCACCTCTCCTCTCTTGAAAAAGACACTGCTCATGGACAAATTTTGTATGCACACAGCTATGAGAAACAGCACTTGAAAGGTATTTATTGAATGTTTGAATATTTTTCCCCCTTTTTCTTCATAAACCATGGTTTCTTAGATAGCTTACTGTAATATGTTTCATGAAATATTTTTCCAAGGTATTAACTCAAGAGCCATCTTGATACACAAAATTTTCTGTTTCTCTTAAGATTTCTTATTTATAAAACATCATCCACTACTTAAAGGGTACTTCAGGAGATGCTGCTGGCACCCAAGCTCTTACAAAAAGCAGCATGATCAGCACAGGCAACTTAGTACTTCAAGAGGACATGTGCAACTTCCCTGACTGCTGCCACTGCCAGGCACCCAGCTTCCCTGTCCATTAATCTGCAGTGGTGATTATTCCCTGCTGCAGCCACCTGTCCTAAAGCACAACGTTTCCCATGTAGCTGTTGTGAGATACTGGAGTTTTTGTTACTCAAGAAGAGAAATCAGTACCTGGTGTGGATGCTCCTTAAATGGCACAGGGGCAAAATAGGAAGCAGGAATTCATGGCTACAGATTTCCTACATGCATTGAAAGAGGAATGGTGAGCACCAGAAAACTTCCATCAGAGTAAAGATAGCTAGACAGACATTAGCAGTACCATGACTGTGTTTGGGGTCAAATTTGGGTTACTGTGTGCTAATTATGAATTTACTTTGCATTTCTAAAAAAGAGAGAGTGACTCACAAACAGATCAGAGCACAATTACACGTGTGTGTTACTAGCTGAAGATGGGAAACTGAGCCAACAGCCTTCCAACCAGATTCTATAAACTACTAGCACCACATTCAATCAGATTGTTGTTACTTTTAAAACAAACTACAGAAATCTGCAGTAGATGGGTTTACACATGACTTAGCTTTTTGAGTTAGTACTATTTATAAAAAGAACACTGTTGAAAAAACACTAAATGCCTTGCCAATCATTTCCATCAACAGATCCCTACAAGCCAAGCAAAGTGATGGTTTGTGAACTGCTGGGACTTTTCTGCCAAGCAGCGCTGGCTTGAGGAGTAAAAATCAGTAACAAAAATACATGCACAATAACAAACAATGACAACACAGCCCATGGAAACTTCAAATAAGCTGTTCAAGTGTTTGATATTGAAACAAGTAAGCGATACTGTTGTCTCCTTAATTTGTTGATCTTGGTTTTTTTCCAGGCCTGTAAAGATCAATTCAGTGACATGCAGAAACACAGAATGCGTTTGTTCGGCATCTTATCCTGCAACTCTGCGTGTGTGTAGTAAGATGTAGCTTTGTGCTAAAGCTATCGTATACTGGAGATGCAATCCTGCTGTACTTATTTGGTGTGTCACAAAAAGTTATCCACATGGGGATTTAATAATGCCATTAAATGAAATTTGATTGGACGTTAAGCATACTTATAAAGTACCCTTATAGCCAGCACGTGTATGTTTAGATCTTTTAATTCAAACTGACTGATTGCAGAAGAAATTGAGTTAGCTAGTAGGTTTGTAAGGGTAATATCAGTCACTCTGCAAATTATTCCATCTGGAAAAGCCAAGAGTACAGAAAAGACAAGAAAAAAAGAACATCAAATGCTCCCCGCTATCCCAATACATCAAAGCCTTCGTTTTATAAGTACTGGGCCATGACTGCCTGCTGTACATTTCCAGCTAGAATCCAGCTCTCATTCTATTTACCTCGAACTCTGATGGTTAATGTTTCTCTCACCAGAGCTGGCCTGGCCACCATCTCTCTTAGGCTCAAGTACTTCTGGAAACAAAAAGCAGCTGCTTTCTAGTTTTACTAGCTGGCTAGTTTTCTGGTTCTAGTTTGGCCACACGCAATAGGATAGAAGTGTAGGATTGGACAGCATTTATAAATTCTTACTTTAAGTGTTTCCATTCTTGGCACTTTTATAGCCAGAGACCAATACCTTTAATATAATGAGGACCTGAATCCATCTCTTTCTATAAAAATGTGACGGCATTTATGTAATACCAAAATTACTCATCCATTCTAGGCTAGAAAGCACTAACTATTAAGATTTTAAAATACACTTTGATGCCCACTCTGAATGCAGAATAACTTACTGGGAGAATTGCATGCATCCCACTCTGGGCTGAGGGACAGCTTTAAGATAACCCACACCCCTCTCACCCCCTGCTGACTTCAAGTGCCACGTGCAAGTACAAGCTCCAGAGCAGAACATGAGGTGGAATACCTGCTCTGGAAAAGCAGCCCACATGGAGGAGGCTTTGGGTGAGCGAGCTGCTCACCACGCAGATGCTGTGCAGCATGTTTGTTCTTTCTCTACATACTGTGAAAGTTCAACACAATGTAACTGCCTCTCCAGTTTCCATAGCTGAGAATTGCACGCAGCCCCCGTATAAGCCACCCACCTCCTGCCAGCACAAGGCACTGAACCCCAAAGCTCCCAGATCTCACACAGCTGTTTCTGTCTGGCCACTCAACTGCCCAACACTGGTGCTGTTATACAATTTCTATTATTTACTTTGTTTCTGCCTTGAGGCTTGGAGAACCTTTTCAAGGACCTCATTGTGATGAGACATACTGCACAAAGAGTGATGATCATGCTGCTGTACTCTGTAAGCAGACTGATTTGCTCTTTTTTTTTTTTTAATGCTTTTTATTTGCTAAAAAACAGCAATGGGGAAAAGAACCTTCCTCTCCTCCCCCTCAAACAATCCAGCTATAGGAATGTTTGCTTTTTTTGGCAGCACTAATATTTATCCCTTAACAGGAATTCTTCCCTGTGTTTAGAATGTTGCATTTACAACTTGAAGATCTAAACATGAACCGTTTTATCAGTATGCTGTTTTTCTCCTCTCTCTGTGCAACTTCGGAGCAGTTACGAAAAAGCAAATATTAAACCAAAATTACTGTCTTGGAGTGCCTGTGAAAATCTATGTACTAAAAAGCAGCTGTAAAATTTTAGTGTTTAAATTAATGTTTTATGTTTACAGTAAAAACTCTCCACCCATGAAGGGCTTTTAAAAGCTACATGCAAAATACAAGCAAAACTAAAGCAAACAGTAACACTCCTGTGAAGCCTGGCTTCGACACACAGAATGGCAGATCAGACCTTGTGTGGACTTTGTAAGATTAAAAAAAAAAAAAGGAATGCCAAAGCTATCATAATTTGTGGTTAGAACAGTAGGGGAAAAGTTCTAATTCCTTACTAATAGATTTGTTTGTATTTGTGATGGTCTGGTTTACTCTTTTATTTGAACTGTGTTGTAAATAAAGCAGCTCCTGTCCTCCCATATCCTCTGTGCTGTAGGCAGGCATTTTTTTGTTGTTGTTGCCAAATCATACTTCTTTTAAAATCAATAGAAATTCCTGTTTGATGGGAGTATAATTAAGTTCTAAACTCACACTCTCTATTGACAAAGGGCATTTCTTTACCTTTCTCATTCCTATCTCACTCTCAGATAGGGAGAAGTCTCCTTGTTCCAAAGACTTCTCCATTGGAGCAGCATTTGAGCTGCTTCTCTCCTGCAATATTTGTTGCACAGGATTGAGAAGGCAAACTCCCAGCACAAATCAGCTGTTAACCACACTGAAATTCAGCCCTAAGGTGAATTCAACAAGAGCCCATTCCCCAGCAGCCACTTAAAGCCTTCATTTCCTAGGTTCCCTCCTCACCCTCACCCTGAGCATCACTTGGTCAGAACAATGCCATGCGTATCTTTTCCTGTTGCAGCTCAATTTTGTTCTGCAGGTCTCACTGTGGGGAGACCTGGTCCAGACACATTTAGGAAGAATCGAATATAAATCTGTCCCACCATTTGGAATGATTTTCGAAGTCCGTGTCAAGGTAATGACAAGAAAATGGTAAATACAGCTTCCCAGGAAAGGTCCAGCCAAGGATGACCTGGGCTTTACCATATCTGCATGCTGAGCTCCAGATCAGCCACTGAGGAGTCCTGATGCCTCACTCCTGCACACTGCACAACAAGGAAAGCAGCACCATCCCCACAAGCCCAATAATTAGGAATTATCTTTTTTGCTTTCCATACACAGACTTATGAAGTTTCATAGGCCAAATCCTATCAAATAGTTTTAACTCTTATCCACAGTGCAATCCTCATAAATTAATTTGAGAGCCTTTAATTTGTTCCAAAAATAAGGGATGCAGGAGCACCTTTTTAGCTACTATTAGGTTAGAGGTAAAAATATATATTTATATTTACATATATGGAAGCATTGAAAATGGGGAATATCCTTTTTTTTAACTTCTCTAAAAACAAGAAGCACCAAAGCTGATAAATATATCTTCCTCATTTTTTTCCTTTTGTTTTCTTCAGTAGAAAACATTTCTCATGTCAACTGTGTTTATGAAGTACATATTACTCAGAGAAAATTAGAGATGGTCAGAGAGTGTAAGCATTAATGTACAAGCTTCAATGTTTATTTGGATAACAGAATTGAAATTTACTACAGGCTAATAGTGGTTTCACCTTCCTAGACGTCAAGTGATTTGTTTCACTAAGTGCTACCAAAGGTGACCTTAGAAAAGGCCAATCCTAGCTACTGAGCATCCCACAGAAAAAAAACTCACCAAGCCACTTGCTGGAAGCATGCAAATAGCTCTTTGCTTCAAGTATTTTCAATCCTTGCCACTGCTATACAACTCAGGAGTTGAATGATTTTGAGCACAGTAATCTCCATTCCCACTGTATAGTTAAAAGAATAAACAATTCCAAATAGTATTGTAGTCAGGATGGTATTTTACAGATTGTATAGCTAGAAAGATTATCATGGCGGAAAGAGATAATAAAAAATAAATGAAATGCTCACAGCCAGACTCCACCCCTTCTGGTCACACAGGTGAATTGCCTTCACCTTTGCTCCCATGGCTGACTCAGTGCTTGCCTCAGGTGATCAATCAGTGGTTCAGGCCCTGATTCAACAGTTCCCATACACCCACCAGTCTCAGTGGGAACTGTTTATCAGACCTTTAAAGCATTGAGCCCTTAAGTTTGTATATACATCCATGTACAAGCAGGTAAACATTTGAAAAAGTTGTTGCAGAGAACTTTCTATATTATTAAGAGTTTCCGAGGACTCTTTTCTAGCGACACTACCAAAATTCTACCCAAGTCCATCCCAGGAGAGATGGGCCTGGAGAACATCCAGGTCCTAAATATGGTTTGTCATGAGGAGATACTCAGAGCTATTTAGAAACTGAGGCAGCACTCTAAAGTGAACATTTTTGAGAACATCCAAGATGTTCTCTGCATATTTAACACATATCCTCCTGCCCTTCTGTGGCATTTGCATGGCTAGATTTTTTTGAAACTATCTGTGCTTAGCTCTTCCTTTAGTCTTTCTGCATCCATAATTAATTTGTCCATATATCATAATTAATTCGTTTAAACATGCCAAATATATGCATGCTCTTCTGTGCATAAGATGCTCCCATTGCAGAATAGCCACCAAAATTTATGGGGACTTCAGACATTAGTTACATTAATTCATATCAGGTCTGCTACAAGCAACTAAATTAAATTAATCAGTTAAATCAAGATTAAGTTATCTTGTTTTTTAAACAAATCAAGAAAAAGAAAAAAAAAGATTTTACTTAGTTTTCCTCAAATTTGGAAGCCCCCATGTAACTATCTTCTTCAGTTTGTGAACTGTAATGAATACAATTTGAGAGAAACAAGACACAGTGACTGACAGCAGCAGGGACCAGAAATAGTGTGTGTTCTCCAATAGCCACACTGGTGGTGATGAAGAACCAGCAGCCCTTCAGATCCACTGTATGAGGATACAAAGTCATCATGACTATAAAAATAAAAGCAGCAGTGACATTTTAAAAGAAATTGTCCCTGTTTGGTCTTATCTGTAGCCGTAACTCTAGAAAATAGCTTTTTTTCTAACATGCCTTTCAGGATTAAAAACACATAGCTATTGTGCTATATAATATATAGCACATCAGTATTTCTTGGCCTTGGTTAGCTCCAGATCAGGCTTCTCATGTCCTGGACATTATTCAAATAAGCGACTTCTCCATTGGGTAATTTAGCCAGCTCATGTATCTGGTAGCTAAGATTTATTACCTCATTGTCTTAGTTAAAACTTAGAAAATAAGGTTTGGACAGAGGAGGGGAATGTCAAGAGCACTTACAGCACTGCAGTAGTGGAGAGGTGAAACAAATATGAGCATAGTAATTCCTAACTATTAACTATATGTAGATTAAAAACAAATAGACACAAATAAATGCCAGGGAAACAAATGAGACTAACTGCACATTCTGAAACCTCCCACCAACAACCACTTACAGTGAAAATGGGGTTTATTTTACTCATAGAGCAGGTATTTTACAGGTATGCTAGTTAAATAATCTGAAAACCGACTGCTATTCTTTTCCTCCCATTATGAATGAGGAAAAGAATATGCACTAACTTTGAAAGTCAACAGTGCAATGGTAGCAAATCTGGGAAGAGAATACCATTATCCTAATTCCCAGCATAATTCCAAGGAGTTTCCAAGACCAGAGGAAGACCAAATGGCATTTCATTTTCTCCCCACTATCCAATTCCAGAGACGCCCAAAGGAAACATCTTTGGCAGTGACACCGTGGTCACTGCTGTTTCTGACAAGTCATAGCAGAGAGTATTTTGATGCAATCTGGCACACCTCCTGGAAACAGGAAAAGCAGGCTTTGTTGGAAAAGAATATAGGAAATGCAAAAGAAAATTCCATAGAATCAGTCAAATTTTCTTTCTACAGGAACATTTTAAATTACCATTTTAAATAAACCACAGAGTTACAATGCAAATCCCACTACTGGAGAAAACCTGCACAATACATTGCTCCGAATGAAAGATTTGCCTGGAGTTCCTTTCTCTTTCTGCCTCTATCTAAGGTATTTGCGTTGGCCCTAGGAGGGGGACATTTTGCCCTTATGTTATTCACTGCTCTAATCTGTTATCCTTGAGAACGGGAGGGCACCAGATCACTGTGCCAGTTACCCTCCCAAATCTCTAATTAATGTTGCCAGTAAAATATTAGTCACAGCATTAACTACCAGATAAGAGAGAGCACTCCTGAGGTTTGCACATCCCAGTCAAGTAGGTTTCATTAAGAGACTTGTTACCAATAATACCAGACTATTTCAACATTTTTTTTAATCTAGCACTAAAATAAAGATGACTCACTTATCTTTGTACCGCTATAAATAGTGGTTTGTTTCTCTTCCCCCCATTTCCTTCCCTCCCACTGTCCTTCAATCAGATGTAAAATATCTTTGTTTTTCTACTATGGGAGGACTGAGAGGAAAAAAAAGAACAAACACCGGTACCAAAAGCTCAAATAATTCTGCACTGACTCGAAGACTCTGCCATATCACAGCTTATGAGCTCCAAATATAGATGTACCCAGCAGCTCCTCTGAGCAGCAGCATGGCCCACGCTTCCTGCAGCCCCAGAGGCACAGCCAAAAGCTGCACTTGGGAGAGAAACTGTGGCCAAAAGTGCAGCAACAGCTTGGCTCTTCCCACAGCTTCCAAACAACTGTTTTTATTTCAGTTACCTGCATTGCAGTGCACACTGTCGTATATTTACAGTACTGTTTATATTGACGCCTGACCTGACGATCATAGCAGAATCACTGCAGGAATAATAAGGAACGATGCTGCTCCACTGCAACACTTTAGAAAGCAAAACACCTCCTTGCTTTGAGAACATCCTTGCAATGAATTTCACAGGTTTATCATGTAATACGCTGGATAAAAATAACACCAACATCTGCCACACTCCCAAGTTCAGAGGAACCTGAGCTTCAGCCACAAATCATCACACCAAACTTTGGGTAGGGTGGGAGAAGCAATATGCTTCCCAGGACACTCTACTCATACCAATACTTCCACAGTTTGCTCTTTCCTCCATAGCTTGCCAGTCTCCATGCCCACACTATGTCTTCTTATGGCATTTTGATAGAAAAGTATTTAAATGAAGCAAGCATAGTGTCTTCATCTGCATTTTAAGGAAATATTTATCAAAACAAAGAAGGTCTCACCCTGTACAGTGTTTCAAGTGCTTTTTATCTTTAAGCTACGTTAGGATTTGCTGTAAAACGGTATTTGGAATGACTGCCAACTGTGGTTGCACCAATCATACTGCAAATCTTTGACTAGCTGTAACTGGGGGGTATTTCTGATACTGGAAGCAATCAGCCCAGAAAAGCAGTTAAAAAAAAGATGGTCTGTTCTTTTCTCACTTAATCCCTTCTGTTGAAGCACTCTTAAAAAACTGAACAAAATATGAACTAAGATAACAAATGTCCTAAATGAAGCCCTCTGTTACTCAACTGCACTATCTCTGAAAGAGAAGAAAGTGTATGGATGCTGTTTCAGCAACTAAGACAAGAGCATTACAGAGAGCAGAAAGTTTGTGATTCTGTGGGGCAGAGCATTATAATCAGACACTAAGAAATAGTGTGCTTGGAGGCACTGATATAACTTGCAGAATAGAAAGATATCATCTGTTTCCACTTCCCAGTATACTTTCCCAGTATACTTTGTAATGCAACCGGATAAAACATTCGCTAATTGCTGAACAGTGAAAATGAGACAGAAAAGTTCTCCGACCTTTACATGGTCAGATCTCATTTTCATCCAAGGCCCAGTGTGAAACACCCTTTACAAACATGTTTCTAAGTATCACATTTATGTCTCTGCTCCTGGAAGATGAGCTATGACAGACTATTCAGAGGCTCAGGAACTGGCTGCTAGGGATTTACAGATAACAATAAAATCCAAAGACTCATTTTAAAATTCAGTACAGAGCACAACGGTTTTTAGTTCAAAATTGCCGTCAACAATTATCATTTATTTAAATAAAACAAAAGAGGAGAGTCTCAAAAGAACTGTATGCATGTCACTCCTACCTTGACAAAAGAAACATATTTTTAATCTTCATACATCACAGGCAAACCACAGTAGGTCTCTAGTCACTTCAGTATAGCAGGGGAGGAAAGGGGGAAGTTACACGTTTTCAGCCACTAACAATTTAAAATTAAGACAAGAACAAATATTGTTAGTAAAAGTGAAAGACAGTGGGAAATGCTACTCAGTTTGTGGAATAACAATGCTTTTAAATAGAAATGGTTGTTTTCTGAACACAATTGTTTTATAAAATGTACAGTAAAGCTTTTATATGTAAATTAACCAAACTTGGAAACCTTTCACTTCAAATTGAATTGAGAATAGCTTGAAGTAGAACACTTCAGTGAAAACGTGCTTAAAATGAACAAAATCAACAACTAAAGTGCACACATACTCTATCAGTGAAAAAAAAATTCCTGTACATTAGACTGATATACTCCGAGCAACAAAAAAAAAGGATTAAAAATGGTTTCAAGTGCATTTAGATAGCTTCCATATAGGTGAATTTATTCTTTGTACTGATTGTGTTTGGCAAATTGTGTTTTGTCGTCAAATGTATAACTATGAAAGATTAAAACTACTGCAACGGAAAGTTTGTGAAGACAGACAAATTGAAGCAGTGACTGATAAAACACACTGATGTACTTTTTAAGCTAACTAGCTCTCCTCCTCACATGAGCTAAGAACAAGGTTTCAAAGAAAACCATAGCTCAAGATTTGAAAAAGGTGTCAATTTTAAAATTAGATAATATATTTTAATTTCTTCTTATTGTGATGGGTGCAGCAGACATTAGGGCTAGTTTGCAATTCCCATGTGTATTAACTCATGCAGAGCTCTACAGCCCCAGGCATCCTTCTCTCCAGAATTTTCCAGGCACATGAATGCAAACAGTGCCTATTCCTTACTTTTAGACCACTTGTAATGACTTTGAAGGTCTCAGCACCCAGACTTGCATGGCACAGCCATCACTTTGGACTAAATGAATTTTCAGCCTTTGCTGAGTGTAAATTTCTGGGAAAAAAATGCAATGTGACAAAATTCATTTGATCTCTTCTAGGCTTACTTGTGCTTGGCCTGATTAGCTTCGTTGGAAAAGCAGAACTCAGTATTTTATTGTGTAAATGTTTATTCCCCATACTTCAGAGGCACCTTTACAGCCTCTAAAGCTTAATTCAGAGTTCATAGAATGATTCAATGTCTTTTCGATTCAGCATTACCCAACCTCACAAAATCATCAGGAACATGTAGCAATCTAGGTGCAAGACCTCCTCACCTGCATTTGCCACGGATGATAGTGAAAACCCAAACCCAAACCAAAAAAACAACCTGATGACATTTCCTCAGTTATCAGAGAGCTACTCACTTCAGGTGGCTGAATGAGAAGAATCCTGAAAGATGGTGTTATTATAAGCCAGAAACTCAAATGTTATTATATCCCTTGCTAATTAACAAGGCAAAATTGAGCTAGGATGCTAGCCAAAAAAAATTAGGAAGCAGAAATAATTAAAACTAACATGTTTAAGACAGTTACTCAGCCTAGGAACGAAGTGACATCAACCAGTATAACTCCTCTCTCTTCTTAGCAGATCATAGTGACAGCAGAAATGGTGACAAGAAGTGGTGAGTGCTCCAGAGCATCCCCAAAGGGATTTGCTACTAATTTATTTTCTCTGATTCCTATGATTTGAATTTGCATCACTTTGAAATATAACTGTATTTTTAAGACACAGTATTTCCATAACTTTTTGCATCATAAATCCAGGTTGGATTACAAACACAGATAATATACTAAGTATGTTAGTTCAATCTCCATATCTGTGATGTCTCTGATAAAGCAAGAAAAGAGAAGTATTTAGGATACCTAAGAAAATAGTCTTTTTTTTTTCCTGAAAAGAAACAGAAGCACCGTAAAGAATGTGAACAAATCAACAGGCAGTAGCACCATAGCCATTTCACTCCGTAGCTTAAAAGACCAAAAAAGGGGCAGAACTGCTTTTCACCTGTGACACCGCCTCGGAGGCTCAGCGCCCACCAGTACCCACATAAAAGTGACGAGTGAGTTGTTGTAGTGAAGAGCAGAGGTATACAGTCTTTATCAGATGAGAGGGGATTTGTCAGAGATTAATAGAATTCCATTGTAATATCCATATCTCACAAAGGCATACTCTGACAGGGTCCAATTACTTTCAACAAGCTGGGCCTGCAACACGGACCCTCTGAACCGGAATGGCCCTCCAATCTGTATGCTTTCGTTCAGACAGATAACACCAACGTGTTTCTCTCTGTGATCACTGCCTAACTTAAATGAGTTAATCTCGTTTTCCAGATGAATTGTTATTTTGTCTCCCGCAGGCTGTGATTACCGGATAAAAGTATTGTGTTAACAGGAGGGCCAGGGTCTTTTCAGCACGGATTCCACATTCAGATAACCAGCCAGAAAGGGCCTTTTTTTTTCTTTCCTTTCCTTTTTCTTTTTTTTTTTTCCCTAATGTGAAGTAAGAGAGTGGCACTAACAGGAGAAAACTGAAATGACACAAAGATAAACCTTCCCAAATAATTATGTAACTTCATCAGAGGTCAAAGGGGCAGTTTATCTTCATATTTCAAAAGAGCGTACCAGTGAACCAATCCAATTTACAGATTACCTCTACATATTTTAAGAAGTTATTTGCCTTTCAGTTCATGCCCGCCCTTTCTTTCTTTAATGGCCTTTGTTTCTTAAGCCATTATAATGTGTTTGAGAAGTTCACATTGGAGGCTATCAGAATATAAATATTTGGAAGCACTGAAATATATATCAGGGCAGTATCAGACAACAGGAAGAAGAAAACAAGCCCATGATTTCACAAACAGCTCTCTTCAGCTGATGAAGCAAAAGCCATGTGGTGAGAGTTATAGTCTACAGCATATTTTTCTGAGATAAAATATTTTCTCCATGACAGGAAGGAGATTCTTCATTTCCTTTCCTAGATAAAGAAGAAAAAGGCCCACTATAACACCCATTGTTGACAACTATACCTTTGGAGGGGTAACACCAGGAACATTGTTTCATGGACAAAAATGAAATGCATTTAGACTCCAGCCAAGGAAACTCAAAACCATAAACAGAAGCAAAATCACACCAACTTATGCCAAATCTGTCTTTCATGCATTTTCATCTGTACAGAAAATCTGAAATTATTATGTTATTTTAGTATCCAATGCCGAAAAGTACATAAAATTCAATCTGATTGCAATAGATTTCTCTGTATGCCTAGATGCAAGTTTCTTCTGAGGTGTTTTGTCAACAATTTGGAAACAAGGTGCAACACCTGTCTGTGACTGTTGTGTAATGTATTAAATGCTGCCCACAAAATGCAGTTGATAAGCTTATGAAAGCTTCTTGATAAAAAGTCACAACTTTTGACTTGAAAAAGCCAACATCTTCAACCAAATATGAAGGCATATTGGTGCTTGATGTGCATTCAAAACCCCTGGTGGTTGTACTCATTCCGTGGGACAGGTTTGGGCACAGTAGGCCCTGGCAGTCCTGAGCTCTCCATTTTGAGAAGGGGACTCAGTGAAGCCCATCACTGCTTCCTTCATGCTCCTTTGCACACATTTCCTTCCACCAGAAAGCAGAGATTGTGGCTGAAGCAAAAATAAAATCTGACGAATAGCAGTCTCTACACAAATATTTGGACTGTATTTTGTGAAAAGAATAACTGACATCAGTAAATAGGAAAATCATTCACAGATAGCCAGCTAAATTAATGAAAAGATAACACATTTTTAAGACTTCTTCTATTACAGAGTTTAAACATATCTGTACCTCATATAAAGTGAAAGTCTATGCAGCTGGAACTGCAGTCACTGCATCACTATCTGCCATTTTGATCAAGTTGGCAGCATCCCCACTGCCAGCCAGAGGGCAGTAAGTTCAGCACTCTACTGGGAACTAAGTTGACTAATCTGTCATTTAAAGATCCCTGGTATGTTTCAAAATGGATAGATGATAACCTAATGGTTCACATTCTCTTACAAAAAACAGGCTTTAGGATTATGTATTACATACAACAGAATGCAAAATGTCTATACAGTGTAAGCAAACAGTCAATCATACGCTATTTTTGGAGAAAAGCAAAGCAAAGATTCCAAGTACTTAGGGTGTAAAACAAATGTTATAGACAGAGCATGTCTTTTCTCTGGAAGGTGAACAGAAAAGTTCATTTTCACAAGTAGAAGCCTCGCTCAGGTATAGAAGGAATCACATTTGCTTGCTGGGCAACGAAAAGACCCATTCCTCCCCTCCCACCTCACAGCACTGCACTTTATTCTACTTAGCAGGAGACGAGCGTTGCAGCCAGGAGAGTGTGAAGTGCTCCTATGCATCATCATAAGCCAGATAAGCAGGATTATTTCCTAAACTACAAACACCTACACCTGCAAGAAATCACAGACGCTGTGGGCACAGCGCAGGCCCAAGGATGTGTGTTTTTAGCAAGCTTTTATCAGCACTGCTGCTGCTGCTCAAAGAGCAGGGCCTGGCGTGACTTTCCAGTGACGTGCTGACTTTGTTTTGTCTTTGTCAGAAGGGAGAAGGAGAGGTGTTTTTCTGTACCTTTTTACACTTTTTGATTGCACCGCTTCCCTTGACTTAGTGGAGAAAAGAGTAGGCCTCAATAGAGATCTCAGAGGCCATTAGCTCCCTGAGGTACAGCCTCAGTGGGAGGATTTTTTAATTTTTTTTTTTTCATTTTTCCTGCTTAATTAACGGATCAGGTGTGGGAATAATAATGAATAAACATCAGGCAATGTCATTTAGAGACTGGTCACTTTGACTCACCCGTGATGAGTCTATACAGAGGCACTCGAGGGATTCTGCTCCCAGCACGGCTGCACACATCCCAGCTGTGCTTGCTGTGCAGGCACTGCCCTGTTGTGTCAGAATGCAGTGTTACCTCTGAACAGTTCTAGTCCAGATCTCACTGGAGGTGCTAACACGGGTCCTCCTCTCAATAACAGTCTTTTTTCCAGACAAAGCCAATATTGAGATAGCAGAAATGATGCTAGTAAGAAGTGATGTGAATTGGTAACAAAGCAGTTTGATCAGCATGATGGAGACAGACAGCCACAGCCACAAATTAAATCTCAGACGTAAATTAATTTCTCATTCATTTTCTTCTGCACATCAGTGCTACAAAACACTTTGTAAAAGTTGCATTGAAGGTAGCAGCTGGATATTATATTATTTCAAGAACTGAAAATATTCTCCGTGGAGAAATTTTAAATCCATAAACTTTTCTTCTTCTTTTTTTTTTCCCCCTTTTTTAATAGCGTATCAAAATACATGCACAGCAGATCTGTGCCTTGCCACACAGTTCTATCTTTCAAATTGCTCGTCTTTTTTTACTCGGTATTCTTATAAACATAAAATTGATAGAATGGACAGCTTTCTTTCTAAGCCAGCTTACATCTCTCCTCTTTTGAAAGCTTCCTAAACATGCAAGCACTCCATAAAAAAGTAACTGGTGCATGCAGAAGCAATGCAGTTCACAAATGAAGCAGTATAATGTCAATGGTTTGAAATTGTTCAGTCTCAGTTGTTTTCCAAGTCAATGCACTGGCAGTCTTGCCTGAATGCAACTAGTCAATAGAGGGAAAATAAATAGAGCATTTCCAGAATTCACCCATCAGCACTGAAAAGTGTCTGCTTACTATTACACAGTTTTAACATGTCATAATCGTTTTTCACAGTAAAGAAACCCTTCTCATACTTGGAACAAAGAATGAATGACTATTTTAGCACCTTATATATTTCTTCTAATAGAAATTCCAAGCCAAATGTATTGATTATAGGATTCTAAATGGTTTGTGGCATTAAAGTAGATTGCAGATCCTTTAGCCTAATTTTAATGCTATATTATGAACCAAAAAAAAATCTAATTTGGATGTATAAAAGCAGAGACTTCTATATTTGCACTTCTGCACAGACTCATTTAACATCTCTTTAAGTATCTGCACATTGTAAGAGCTCCCTGTAATTTCTGGTAGAGTTGAACACCACAATTTATGCACACAGTATTATTCCCATAAAGAATCCCATTGACTATTCAGCTGGGTAAGTTTTGCTCACACAGGTAAAAGCTTTAGTGACACAGCTATAGGACTGGAAGCACCCATACATGAAGAAGCAGAGAGATATAAGTGCCCCTATCTTTCTATCTTTTATTTCTCCCATGCCTGTATGACATGCTATGTCAAATAGCACCACTAGGATGAATACTATACAAAGAAAGAAAGGAAGCAGACAGGACAGCCACTTCCCTTTAGAAAAAAAAGAAAAAAAACAGGTTATGCCTGCCTCTCCAAGCATCTAGATGCTAAATTACATCTAAGGTGTTATGCCTACTTAGATAAGGCCCTTGCAATGCCACATAATTAAAGAAAGGATCTGCCATAGACTGAAAAATAAGGAGAAGTATATATTTTCCAATCCCCTGCCTTGTTATCTGTTACTTGGATGAAAATCGCATGAAGAAAAATAAAAAGAGAGGAATAAAAATTCCCCTTCAGACCCAAGAACACACTAACGCCCATGGATATAAATGTTACAATAAAAGAGCAGGATGACTACTAGCAGAGCTTTTATAGCTTAACAGTATTTTGACAACAAATGTTCATATTTCATTTGAAATTTATGAAACCTTTGTGCCTGTAATCCCACGAGCAGCTACATGGTAAATGAAAGTAGCAGGCAGTCTAGATTAATAATATTTTGCTTCATACTGGAAGAGCATTCTAAGGAAAGGAAATCTTGCTTTATCTGCTCTCCCACTTTCTTTTTCCTTCTTCTTCTTTTTTTTTTTTTCCCAGTGCCTGTATTGGGGCAGAATCAGAATTCTAAGACCTGTTTGCAAATACTCACAGATGCCTTATTAATTTATGAGAAACTGAAGGACCCATCACAAGATATAAGTGAGCAATTTAGAGAAAGCAAGTAGAGGGGTATGATACATGGCAAAATACCACAGCTCCTAGTGTTAGAGAGCTACCAGTGGTTTAAATCAAGTTCAAGGGGAATACCTGGAGTAAGCTCCTGTGCTTCATAATCTAATAAAAAAAAAGATAGGAAAAAACAGTTGCCCTATGAATCATAACCTTTGCTTTCACATTTTCACAGTTTAGAAATATATGTATGCTAAAAGCTCAAGTGTGGCTTCTTGCACTTGAATGTATGAGTGTATAAGTGTATTTTTCACCAGCTCTATTTATCTTCAAGTATATCTAACATAAATTGCTGTTGATTTTTTTCCTCTTTTTAAAGTAGCATCTTAGTGCAAGCTATCTTGGCAAACATGATGTAGCCTTATTTTGTTCTGAGAAAGAAGGTATTTATTTTTATTAAAAATCTCATGCCTTTTTGGAAGTCTCACGTGGACTTAACTCATATGCTCAAGAAATATTTGCTTGCTAAGGCCACATTTTGATTTACTGCTTTGTTCCAAAACATGAATCAAATGAAATTGAAGAGAAAAAAAAGGGTAACTTATTTCAAAAAGCTATTGGAGGTACATTTTTTAAAGAGTTATTAAAAGCATTCCTTTTGACTTCTTTCCATGAAAAAATACAACCTTTGTTCAGCTACTCTTAATTTCAGCTATTTTTGTAGCTTTTCTGAATTTTAGGTCAAAGCTTAACTTTAGCTTCGGAAAATAATATATCCAAAAAGCAAATACAGAGGATTCCATTAAATAAGGTAAGCAAAAATTCATAGTTATTCTATCTGTAAGATACTGCAGTAAATACTTGCTAATGGAACAGGCATTTTGGTAAAAAAATGTTGCTCACTTGAGGGTTAAAGCCTGGAAAAGCATTGGGTGAGAGAGATACGACTGGGGAAAACTGAATGATGGAATGTACATAGGCAGTAACGCCCCCTACTTATTTCCAGGGAAACTACAACATATAAAAAGGGCACAATATCACTATTTGGCAGAGCTCCGCTACAGAACAGTGATGTCCGGCACTGGTAGCCAACTAAGTCCAAAAAACAACTTTAACTTCTACACTTAGGTTTGGCCAGAAAATCAGATATTCCTTAATGAAGTATACACTCCAGAATATCATATTGCTTCTGATAGCAGAAACTATTCAATTATTGATAGCAATGCACCTATCCAGAGCTGAACAAACAACTCCATTATTAACATTCACGTAATAATTCTAGGATAGCACATCTTCTCTACTAACCCACTCATCCTCAAAGGTGTATTTCCTAAATATCCACTTCAAACTATGACAAAGAGAAGAGTAAACACATGAAAGAAGTCAGTAAGAAGTTTTATGTTAATATAAAATAGGTTCTTATTTCTGTAATGAGTAATGCATATGACTTCACTTGGGTGAACCCTCTATGGATCTTATGACCACAGTTTTCAAAGGCCCAGGTGGATATTCCCACTATTCTTCATCTCATTGCTCTGGGCCATGGCGTAACCTCAGATCATACTGCTAACAATTTTTAAACAAAAGTTCTCAGTTAAGAATTATATCCATAAAACCCATGGAATTATTTATATTTTAGTATGTTATATCATAAATCAAGACATAGTATTGTCATACAGTCCTAAATCACTTTCTTACGCCACCCACAAAGACCACATAAACCAAGAGTGTTGATGCACAGATAACAATTACCCATCCAGAAGGCATATATTGGATTTTCTCCCATCATCTAACCTCATAAAGTTTGAATGTAAACTTCCCAGTAAAATGTAGAAACAAATATACAGCTACAGTTAGAGCATCCCAAAACCATAAAAGCGTACCTACCTCTGAATGCTCGTTCGTTTCATTCCAAAACTATTAATTGTTTATAGCACTCCAGCTGAACAAGTGCTTTAACATATTTAATAGTTGAAAGCTACAGTAGCTGAGATTTACAATCTGATTTTTCTACTGCCATTTCAGAGCAACAAATCAGAAACCCAACTGAAAGGCAGGGCTTTTTTTTTTTTTTTCCTTTAAAAAAATCTAATGAACTTTATAAATAGATGTATTTCAGATGCTGGGACTAAAAACTATTAGCATTTCCTCAGCCAAGCACTAATAATGTTGAGCATAAACATAATTTCTACGAAAGTATGTCTGACTAATACTTTTTATTTGTCCTTATGGCATTAGACTAGTTCTGCAACACACAAGAAAAAGGAACAGTCTCTTTTTTTTGTCTTTCCACAGGGAAGATGAAGAGCGGTTTGGTTTTGGAGAGCACTTTAGTATGAGTGGTAGCTTGATCTTCCCCCATGTGTGTCTTCCCAAAGCATACTGAAGGAAGTAAAAAAGAAAACTATCCTGATTTTTCTCAGCAAAAGTGGATAGGGTTATAAATTGCTCTGAAAGCTCCCCTGACTTTAAAGTGATAACAGATTATGCTTTTTTACATCTGAAAACTGCCTTCTCTGCTAAAGACTATTTGTCCCAGTGCTTCATGTTTCCTCAGCTATCATCTTCTGCTACTCATACCCTTTTCTATGAGTATACACCTTCCTATACCCATACCATTTCCTACCCTTTACCCATTTCCCTCACACACGACTATATCTTTTCTCTCTAGCTTCCCAGCACCCCTTCATTTCTTCATATTCCCAATGAATCACCTTCTACTGTATTTTCCCTGAATAACTCCAGTTTAATCCAACAAAACGCCACGATGAAACAAGCATTACAGATTCCCAGCACTACTCTTGGTTTGCTTAGGTGTATAGTATGATTAAACATTTTGTGTGAAATGAATTGTAAAAATTCATATAGTGAAATAATAACAATAATTAAGAACCTTAGTTTTAGGTAGCTTTTGACTGAAAAAAAGTTCAACAAGAAATCAAAGGCCAACAAGAAAAATAAAAGCAGTCCATTTAAGTGATATATAGACCAGAGATCCATATGTTAAACTGAGATATATACACATACATCACAAGTAACTCGTGGCAGTCAAGACTTCCCTTTTCTCATACAGAATCAACACAGGGCTGTGCTTCTTCAAGAGAAGCAAAAGTAAAACATATGCTAATGGAAAAGAGGTATTCTTGCACAAACAACTGAACAAAGTAGATATTAATAAAATACATATAATAGCTATTTTCACCTTCAGTTAAATTGTGCCCTATTTTATAGTGCTGAAATTGAAAAAATCTTAAAATAACAATAAATCCCAAGGCACCTACTAACAAGAGTACTACAGAGATTTAGGGGCCTCTAGTGATTTCTAGAGTGCTAGTTTCTGTACCAGCATCAGACTGATGTTTCTGCATTGAAAAGCTGCAGTTGATTATTCTTGTGTTATTTTGGCTCTGTTACATGTGATGGGGAGAGCATTGTTTTCTATTGCATTAGCACTCTGAGGGTTCAGTCAAGATCAGCTGTCATCATTCAACTCAACAACAAAAACATACACAGAGAACATTCCTCCAGCTCCTGTAAACAGACTCCTGCTGCTCATCTCCACTATTTCAGAGATACGAACTCCAGTCTAACATCCCTGTCTGTGGGATAGGACACATAGAAACAAGGAATAGCATGAACCATGGGTGGACATGGGCACCCACATTCTCCTTTGCATGCACAAAGAGGGAAGACAAAGTTAGCAAGTTTGGAGGGCAGACTTATAGGCTGTTCATTTATTTTTAGTTCAAGAATCTTACACATTGGTAACAACAAATGAAACCTATGTGTGATTAATCATTCCAGAATTTTCCAGTTCAGACCCTCTTGGTACATCTTTTCAAGACTGCAAATCGTTTCAATCATTAGAGTAGAGCAAAGATACACAAAACAAAATTCAGCTGTTGTCTTCTTCATACCATTGGGCATGAAATGCTTTGCATGCATAGTCTAAAAACAAAGTGACAGCAGAACAGAGCTAAACTGTCATGGCATCTCAGCATGAACAGTGACCAAGAGCCACCACTTCGAAACTGCATGTCAGACAGGCAGGGCTTCTCAGGAGATATCATTTTTTGTAGTCAGATTTCCTTCACTATCACACACTTCCTTACAGTTTTGATTCTCACAAGGTAAATAAGTCACTGGACTTGTGCAATGCTAAGAGCATTTTTTCTCACCAAAGTCATTTAAAAGGATGAGTAAACCATACTAGGCTAAAAAACAACAACACAAAGGAGAAATATAGCGTTGAATTTTCACACACAGATAGAACTAAACCTTTTTGCCTGGTGGATTAGTTTGCCATTCCTCTGAGCCCTGCATTTGGCAGTGAAGCTGCATGCCTAGAGCTTCGACAGGAACGTGTGTGGCTGGTACCAAGACGCCACCTATCCCCAGTGCACAGAAGTTCTCAGATCAGCTTTGTGGCTTGTAAAGAAGCAACCAAGGGGTCTAGAAAAATATTTGAGCCACATGAGTCATTTGGCATACTCGGACCAAACATTCCTGTTATTCCTGAAGAAGCCCTCAAGCGGAGATTACAGAAACTTCCTTGGTGGCTATGAGCAGAAATAAAGGCATGAGCAATCATTATAAAAGCACCCTGATTCTCAAAGCCATTTAAATAATCTTTCCAACAACAGATATTTTTTCCAGCCACAGAGAATTTAAGAGCCATTTTTAAAGATGTAGCCTTAAACACAATTTTAAGAGTTTGCAGTTGGTTATTTTTCATGTTTCTTTACTCTGCAGAAATTATGAATACATGATGTGGTGTTTTCCCTAAATATAACTTGTCTAAAACCAGATGATTTACAGGTTGTGATTCAATACTACCACGACAGCTAACTGTGGACTCACCACTAAGAAGTGCTCAGTTCTGTTTTCCTACATTCTACAACCTGTCTCAGGTTGAAGATGTGGAAAAAAAATATGTAAGAGCTGAAGAAGCCCCTTACCCTGTAGAACTGCTTCCCAACAGCAGCAGTAAATGTCCAAGAGCATGTGGTATTTATAACTTCTACAGAAACAAACAAAACCTATATAATAATATGCTCTAGGAATTCATCTTAACCACATGAGGGGCATTAAGCAAAATGCTCTAGGACAGCATTTCCACCTCTGATGCCTATGACAGCAAGAAGAAAACAAGTCATCACATATTTTCCATCTGAAATATCCTTAAAAGCAGGACCAGCAGATGGTAGGCAAATAGGGATGGGATTTATCTTAGGGTGGGTTTTTTTTGTTTTGTTTTTCGTTTTTGTTTTTGTTTTTTTTACAGTGATTGAGTCAATAGTGACTGTTCAGCCACACAAATGTGCATAGCCTTATTCAAACAGAGCTCAGACGCAGGATACAGATGTGTACAGTGCAACAGAATCAACGTGGGTCAGCCTGGACTGCCCATCCTGCACTGCAAGTTTCCTACTAAGAGCTGTGAAGATTCTGGCACAAAAGTCTGCACTGCATATTGCTGCAGCGTAATTAATTAAGCCTGACAACACCCCTGTGAAATACAATGGGTCTAACCACTAAACCAAGCCATCCTGACAAACACTGAGATGTTCAGCAAGCGACTTCTTGTCAGATTTACTGTTCAATCAAAGAAAAAAAAATATTACATATAGATATAAAAGAAAAGCACTTTACATTAGGTAAAAGTCTCACTTGTATTTTTGAATAGTAATAAAGAAATCAAAGGCATGACAGCCTTTTACAGCAATAGCACCTCAGAACATCAGTGGATAAATCTTTGAAGAGGTAAGAAGTATGATCAGGATTTCCACTGCTAACTTATACACTGTACTTGAGAATTCTCTGACGCACTCTACATGAAATATTATAACTAATAAAATATAATGGAACCAAAATAATTGAAATAAAGTAAAATATCATTAATATCAAGGCTTTTATAGTTGAAAGAGTTGGGTATCATTATAGCAAAACAGAATTTATGGAGTATTACACCTTTTGGATCAGCTGTCCCTAATAACATGCATGGTGACAAACACAGACACGTGCTCCAAAAGTAACTCCAGCTTGGTTCTTTATGACTTTAGCTTGAAGGATTTTATTTTCTGTACAATCTTTACAGTGGAAGTGCAGTCGCTAGCCGCTGGCTGCACTGTTTATCATAAAGTCAGCTCACTTAGTGCTGTCCAATTAAAATAAACTACAGCTGCAATGTATCACTATTTTTTATAAGTATCTGAAAACATTCCTGCAAAACCCAATCCCCAAAAATACAACATAAATGAAAAGCAACAGTTCACTTGGCAACCATCTAGGAGAGGATGTTTTGACATTATTTTCATGTTATTTAATGCACATTTTCTACTTACAAACAAGAAGCTCCTGTCACAAATGATTCAGATTTTATAATAATTTATGTGACACAATAAAGGCATATAATGGCTCGCTGCCGTTAACCTTTTAAAATATAAAATTAGGATACAAAGAACATATTTTTTCTTTGATCATTTCTTTGACTATTTTGCTGCTTACTGTGTCAGGCAGTGTTTCTGGGATAGCCAGTGCTATACAGCAGCATTAAATAAAATGTCCAAACTCCATCTGACTTACTACAGCATATTCACTGAATTTTAAATGATTTTTCTTCTATTACTCTGCTCTAGCTCATGCCTGGAAAAATTACAGATCATATAACCTTTCTTTCCCATCTTTATTATCAAATTATGATTTCAAAATGATTTATTTACATAAATTTCCTAAAACTGGGGTCTTGTGACACGTTTGTATGTTTCATTTCAAGCACGATGAAAGAATGGGAAATAAAATACAAACTTTGTTCTTTGTCACCGACTTTGTTCCAGTGCTTCCAGACATCACACTTCTAAAGTCAGGCTGCCACCAACAGACAGCAGGCAGACAATAGAAGGTGATGCTCGTCTGCGCTGCACAGATGTAAGTGAGTACGTAAGGCTTCTTTTGCTAAACAGCTAATCAATTTATGTGAAATAAAAACAAAGTCAATTTTATGTGGCATGTAAAGTGCCTGTGCAGAAGATTTCTGGGTGGATAGCACGTTTTGAAATACCTGTAAGACATCTCATACCAAAAAGATTTTGCGTGGCTGGAGATGCACAAATTTTCTTCCTGACAGTTTCTAAAAGTTAGACATTATTTAGATAAAGAACAACACTGCACCTTTAAGAAAATGTTATTTTTCCTGAGGCCCTATCAAGGTAAATTTCATCAGTATTCAAAGAATGAGCAAAGCACTTCAACAATTTATTTCAATAAAAGAAGACTTAGCTGAAAGGAGTATAAATGATGAGAACTTGCTTTAAACTGATTTATTCCCTGCAGCAATAAAAGGAATGTTTCTTCACTCAGCTGTTTAATATGCAAATATGCAGAGCATCCAGCTTCTGACAGCACATCATTAATAAAACCTTGCACTAAGCAGAGCTCCCGATATTTCATCCTGATGAAAATACATGATGATGATTTTAGACTGTATAATTTCAGAGTTGGAACAATGTACTTCCCAGTGATGGAAACTCAGCAATGCACAGTTCTAGCGTAGATTTTTTAATAAGTTAACCTATTTCTGTATAGAAATCTGTGTACAAGAATTGCAAATATAGAAAAGCTTGCGATCAAACACTCTCAACCGGACACTTTAAATCTTAGTTGGGGGAACAGTACGAAAAGAGCCATATTTTTCAGAGAAGAACATGAGAGTCAATTCGTTTTTCAATCAGATGTATCCTTTCTTGTTTAACAAGCTTCATATACTAAAGTCCACTTTACCTGTATTTGCACCAGCTACTTGCTACCAGCCGTGTGACACATTTTCAGCAGAAGTGGAAATGAATGCTAATCCTCAACGTGAGTAAAAGAAAAACAGAAAAAAAAAAGAGGAAAAAAGAAAAAGAACGGGTCTAAAATTTTCCTCCTTTCCATTCAAATCTACAAAGAGGAATTCCTATAAGTGATTAAGTTGTAGCATGATACTTCTTGTGCTCGTAGCCAAATTAAGTACATGCTTTCTTTTTTTTTTTGGTCCTAAAAAGCTTGCATACACACGCCCTGTCCAAGGAAGCTTTAAAAAAGGCTAAACACCTATCACATGTTTGAAATAGGGAAAGGAATATTTGCCAGCACTCTGCTCTGAAGTCTTTCCAGTCCAAAGCTGGAAATTGGAAGCTGCACAGAAACGCTGAATTTTTAAAGTATCCCTTTGTGCAGAATTGATCCTTATGGGTGATACCGAACGTCCATTTTCATCACCGATCGGACACTCACACCATGATGTTGATCGCTTTACAATGTGGAACCTAAGGAGCGCTCATCTGCTTGCAATAGTAGGTGACAACTACCACAGTTCTTCAGGTCTGCTAGGATTTTTGTGGGATTTTTTTTTTGGCAGTGGTATCCTGTTCTCTTGCCACTGTACTGCTAGGTCAAATGTAAAGAGAGACCCCTTCTGCACTACAGGAACAATGAAAAAAAAGAGACTTCACGTTTTAATTCAAAAATATTTCTATTATGAATCAATCATTTAGCGTATTTCAAAGAAGTTTGAAGGATTTTCCTTTGAATCATCTCCCAGTGGGTATCTAAGAAACAAAACATCTTCAGGGCTAAATTTCAGGGGAAGTCTTGCAGGTTTTAGTAAACTTCTCCTAGCCAGTACTTTACATGTTTCTGTTTTCTGTGCGTGGCAATACTCCCTCATAACTCAAATGGGATTAACCAATTAAACATTTCCCAGTAGTCTCTAAAATAGCTGCTCTTGGCATGTTTTTTGCATGGAACAAACCTCAGCGGGAGGATATGATAGAAATCTTGCACTATTTAAATATAGAATTGGGACATCAAAGAAAGGGTTGTATTGAAATAACATGGATAATTAAGGAAGTGGAGAACAGTAATAAGTGATTTACATAAAATGCTAATAAGCCTCTTGACTTGTTCGGCAATTTCTGCTTCAGGCATGGTAACTGAGGGTTCAAATTTGTGTACTAATTTTATTTTAGTTTTTTTTTTCTTTTTCTTCCTTTTTCTCCCCCTATTTTTTAAGCTCTTTACATCCAGGCCAGCCGGTATCTGGCAACAAACACTTTTTCCCAAAACAAAACCCAAATCCAATCAGAATCTGAATAGAAACTTAGGTAAAAGTTCTGCTCGCATTTATATCTATACACACATACAAAGTGTAAAGGCCTTTAATTACTCGCCTGAATGCATATGGGTTCAGACTGTATCCCTCCCAGTTTGGCTCACTTTCATGTCATGTTGAATAATGCCTTACAAACAAACGATGACATATGAAAAACGTTAAATGCTCTTTACAATTAGTAGGACTTAAAAACTTGGAGAACAATTGGAGTGCAATGGGAGCACTGTGCTTCCAGGGTGCAGTGCTGCTTGGATGGGATGACGAGGGCACTGCACCAGCACTGTAGGTTACAGCTATTTTATATCCTACCCTTGTGCCATTTGCTTCTGCGAAGAAAATTATATTCTCTGAAATTCTTGTTTTATTTTACTCTCTGACTGATCTCCCCTCACACTGCTACAGCAGCAGTGGCTTTGAGATGTGAATGTGAATGAGTGTCTGAGCTGTTCCTTCAGGACATGTCTGCGTATTGACCTTCAGCTTACCCTGTTTCCCTGTGAGCCCTCTAAGCATGATCCATCGCTTTCTCAGGCCATTCTCCCTTCACCCCATTGATGGGTTTCAGAGCTACTTAAATTTCAAAGTCCTGATGCGTTGCAGCAGTGGCCGGGGCTCAGCTTTGCTCACTTATAGATTGTACAAGGTCACAGTAAGGGAAGGGGAAAAAAAGCCGGAGCATTTATCAGGATGTATTGCTTTACTTTTTCTATCCATCACAAAGGCGATGATTCTATTTTAGTGAAAATCCATTGAACTCAGATCAAGTCAGATGGCTGTTATCATTGGAAACTCAAGAGCTGTCACACCATAATTGGTACAAATGATGAACCACTGAAACGTTGGGCTTGAGGATGCTTAATGGTCTTTAGTGAATTTTTTTGTTGCTTTTTAAGCACCACAAAATCATTTTACTTAAGTAATTTCATTCTGAGCGTGCTGAGATTTTGTTATGCAAGTACAACTGATTCCATTACAATCTAACAACATCTGAGCAATTAAACCCCATATACCCGTGTGCCCATTCCCCTCTACACACACACGGGTACACACTTGTGGACCACATGAACACATACAACTGTGTGCCCTGAAACAGAAGCTCTTCTGATTCTGCTCACCTCCTGTGATACATTTTCTACTTAAAATACTCAACAACAACACGTAATATTACCAGGAACTTCTGCAGCAAAACATTGCTTTGTATTTTGTGAATGAACTTTGGCAAAGCTCCCATGCAAGAAGGAGCTGTGTGTATGCAGGGAAAGGGAAACAAAATGGGACTTCGTTACTTCACTGCTCTCTGAATAAGTTGGTGAGTATTTTACATTAAGAAAAATAAATAAAATTGGGAATCCCTATCATTCATATCACTAGATAGATATGGAACTAATAAATGTTATTCAGTATCAGTATCATTACAAAGGTATTTGAGATGGGACAGAAGCATGGCACAGGGGAACTACAGAGTCACAGAATGCAAAAAAACAGAGTATTGCCAACACGCCTGGCCCTGCTCTTCCTTCCCATCAGCCCAGGTACACTCATTATCCTCCTGGTTAGGCTTCCTTCTACTTTCTATCAGTTGTGACAGACTCACCTTGTACTTACTTGTTTTGATTACATCATATGCACATAAGAAAGATCAGCTATCCCCGGTGCTAGGGGAGCTTGACAGATAATTAAAAATGCCTCTCTAATTAAGAGAAAAATAGCAACAAACAACTTTGCTCCACAGAAAAACAAGCCAGTGCACGAAATTGCTGTTTTCTTACTGAAACTGCATAATGAAATAACTGCCACCCGATTTTTGAAAGCAAAAGAACCCAACACCTGAACTTGTTCACTTTCCACACAAACTCATTCCTCAGACAGATGATGCACAGCACAAATTCCATGTTTACACATTCAGCTTCACAAGCACTACCAAATGTTTGCCTCCAATGCTCCAGTGTATCCACCTGAATATGGTAGAGGAAAGCTCTGGTTATTAACTAGGGAATGTCCTAAGCTACCTGGGGCTTTATATTGTTTAAAATTATGTTTAGACCTTAGGTTTTGACCTCCTTTCATGGAGACTGAACAATGCATTTTTTATGAGAAGTACCTCTAATCACATGAGATTTCAGGAGGGAGGGAAGGGACAAAGGATGCACAGCACACAGTGATGGCTGGCCACAAACTCTTTGGGAGCACCTTTAAAATTCCTGCTGAGTGGCATTAATAAGCTGTGCTTCAAGAAGCAGAAAATCTGAAATAGGCCAGTATTGTGGCTTTAAATCCATTTTATAAATATTAAAACAAACAAAATTTGGAAAAGCTTTGTGTTTAGAATGCAGTGTTTTCCCTTCAAAAGAAAATTATACCTTCATCAGTGTAATAAAAAAATTATTGTCATTTTTGTGGATATTTTAAATGCCCCAAATAGCATTTCATAGACTTTTAACTGAAGCCAACTGTGTATACACTGCATGCTTAGTGAGGAGCAAGCAACGTAGTAAAATCTGAGTTGTTCTGCACTTTCAGCAGTGCAATATCCTGGGCAAGTAACTGATTTCCTCCCATATTATACTAGATATCCAAACAGATGTAACAGCTACATACACACTTATAATGCTTACACTGAGAAACTTCTTATTGCTCACCAACTTCCAAGATAAAAATGAAGAATACCTACAAGCATTACATTGATTCAAAACAGTCAACGATTACTTTCAAAATAGTTAGATTTGTTCTCCTATCAGGGGAAGGGACAATGACAGAGCAGGTCTGAAGAGGCCCCCCAGCTTACACCAGTAAGGACAAAGTTAATATGTCCTTAATAAACTTTCTGCTTTTATCTGCTCTGGTAAACCATTTCCATTTCTTCCCACCTCCTTTTGACAACTATCTTGGTACTGAGCTTCTTCCAAAGGAGATGTTACACAAAGTAGGTATTTACATTTTTATTCTTTAAATCTCTTGCTTCCTACCCTATCCCAAACTTGTAATGCAGCACTTCCTCCCACTGAGGGGAAATATCTTCACTATTTACAATAGCCCTGGTGCCTTCTGTAGTCCTTTGGGGACAGTGACCAACACAGTGAGGCACTATTACACACAGGCCTTTAATTCCTTTGGATACTTAATCTGTACATTTGCAGTGTACAAAGCCAAGAAATGGATGTGCTTAGTTTGAGGCATATGCTTCCTAGGTCCCAAACAGCACAGCAAGGCCTGGCTTCTCAGTTCCACTATCACACAGCTTCCTGGGGTCTGCCCAGGTCTCTTCCTTCTCCATACGAAGTCACACTTTTCAACAACATCCTTGTAAAAGTCCGAATCCCTCTGCAAACTCTGGTGAAAATCCTGACAATTCAGAGTAGTTAGACTCTCTCTAAATAAAAGCTAAAAATCAAAAAACAAATAAACAAAAAACGAAAGCAAAACAAATTGAAATCCTTTAGCTTCTATTCTATATCAACAATTATGTGTTTTCATCATACTGCTCTTACAGGTTGAAAATATTTATTGGCCAGTGCCAGTTAAGGGCTTTGAAATCTTGATACGGTATCAAAGTTCCCATAGAAACATGGAACACTCACTAAATGCAGCCCATGGAGAAACAGGAATAAAGGAGAGAGTGTGGATTCTGCAACAAAAATATATACAGCATTTCCAAGGAGCTGGAGAAAACAAAATAAGAGAAGTGTGGCAGAAGAGAGGACACCTCTGCACAGTGGACGACAACAGCAGTGCAGTGGGCAAAGTGGGCCTGACACTGCATTTCCCCATCCCAGGTAACAGCTTTAGATTCACTTCCATCCACCAGAGATGTCAGCAAGGAAACAAAGTTATGTGGCAGCTGCTACCATATTTTCCTTATCCATATAAATGAATTTTAAGGTGGGAAATAAGGTTAGGGGAATGACCTTGAGGTACAGACTTCAAGCTGGTAATCCTGAGCACTGCAAATCAAAGGAAAAACAGTGGATGACACCGATACATTTACTGTGAACATCCACGTGGAAGAATTAAACCTGTTATGTGCTTTAGCACAGCCTGTCTGTGCACTGGGAACACTTCTGTGGCTTGTATGCTACCCCATAAAGCAGACAAGTTTTTTCATGACTGCATAGTAGGAGTATTTTACAGCAAAACTTTGCTCTTTCCTGCTAAATCTCTCTTTTCAATCCCTAATCTCCCCATGAAACAATTTAACAATGCTGCCATTAGGTAAGCAGGACAGCATGGATGAAAATCCCTGTGAGTTGATGCACTGTGTCAGCACCACGCACCAGCCCATGCTTTGCTCATTGGGTTCATCCCTCTTGGAATAAATTGCCCTCTGCACACCAGCACCACAACTAAGGTGGGTTTCAGAGCAGTAAATATTACTGCAGAACGCCCATTCTTCAATAACCACTGCTGTATTTAAACGAATCAGATCACAGGCTTGAGCCACATAAACTCATGGTTAGTTACTAATATTTGCTGGTTTGGGTTTGCAGAATTAGGGTATGAACTGAGGATCTCCCAGTGATCAGATGCTAATATCTGGTAAAAGGTCATCAGAGCAGTCAGACTTTGAACATCCCATAAAGGTACTGAAGCCTCTCATTCCTTCACTATCTTTTGTCCCTATCAGGTTTACCTAATAGATGATCCTAACAATTCACATTGGCAGTCCTTTGTAGTGTAATGAACACTATGTGGTCTGATGAATGCAACCACTGCACAGAAAACGTCAGTTCTTTCATTAAGAAAACCTTCCCAAGTTCATTGTATTGAACCGGCGCTCCAGCTATTAGGCTGATACATGACACAGTCAATTCCAGTTACACTTTAAGTGACTATTCATGTTCAGTGATTCAATTTTTAAACCTAATTTATATATATTTAGATATTTACATGAATGCACATTTCTTCCAATTTACTCTTAGATGTCTTTTTCTGAGTTTTCTGTTATCGTGGAGGGGGGGGCTGGGGAGGGACATGGAGAGGAAAGGGATTGTATTTCCCAGCAGATCCTGGAAATGTATAGCTGATGGAAGAGACAGAAAATCAAATCAGCAGCTTCCTGAGAATATACTTTCACACAAGTCTGAATTGCTTGTAGGTAAAATAAGTCACAGCATATGCTTTTTTTTCTGTTAAATAAAATATCTGCATGAATTTCTATCTACAACAACTATTGTTGTTCTATATTTACTTCTTAGGATCCATTTGCTGATATTAGCTAATATAGTACTTTCTTGTATCTAGCATTCCCAATTAGTATAGTGTAAACTTTTAAAGCAGGCAATTAAAAAACTGAATCTATTGCTGGTACTGAACAGAAAGCACCAGTTCTTTCATTAAATAAACCATATCAAGTTCATCATATTGAACTGTGACTCCAGCTATTAAGCTGTGCGATGACACAGCCAATGCCAGCTATGGTATCAATTCAATTTAAGCATCTTTTTGTTATTGCTATCCTTTCTGTACTTTCTTTTAACCTTCTTTATTTATTGATAATTATTAGAGGGCCATTGCTTCCAAAAGATATGTATCTTCTCATTATACATATCCTCTACAGCCCACAGTAATAACATTATTTCTGTACAGATCGTGCTAAAGTCTTTGAAGAATTTACAGTGTGCACAGATCAAGATACAGCTCTTTAGAAATAAAAAACAGATAAGGTCTTTTCTTGTATCATATCAATTACTATCTACAGAAATTTTGCTTTCTACACATATGCTCAGAAAGAACAGTTTCCTTCTTTTGAAATATATTACAAAAATATTCCTACTAATATGGATTTGCTTTAAATTAAATACGAACGATCAGTTCTACATTTCTACAATTACAATGGAAAAAAAAAAGTAATATCCTGACTTTGCAATGTTTAACATGTTTGTGGACTAAAGCTCTACTCTCTGAGAAGTAAAAATTCTTCTCTTAACACTTCATTTCATGAGAGAAATTACAATTATGGGATGCAGGGAATTTGTGGCTTGATATCCTTTGCAAGCAGAGAAAGGGATGCCCTTCAAAGTTAGAGGGTAATCATTATTGACCTTGTGCATTCAAGACAGCATAGCAGGTTTCTATATAAAGAAACTTACAGGGAGGTCACTGAAGCACTAGTGAAGAGACACAAAGAAGGAAACAGGACAGAATACAGCATCTGTTAAGCAAGTTAAAAAATTAACTGTAAACAGATTTGGTAAGGGAAGACAAAAAATAAAAATAAATAAAAAAAAACAAGAACATTTTATTTGTAAGTGCCATGCAAATTTATGGCTCTGCATTAAATGATCATTATCAGTTAAGTAGCCTTTACAGTGTAATTATTAACTTTTACAGTTGCTGCAGAGTTCTTTTTCTCTCCTGTTCCAACACACCATGAGAACACTCTGTGGTTTTTGAACAAAGGGCCGTGTGCTTAGCGCTGGCAATGCGCAGGCAGGACTTTGCATGCTGATCTTCACTCCTTTACTCATTCACAGGGTGCCTGTTAATCCTTCTTTGTTTTAATTTACCTGTCTGCAGAATAGGCACCATAAAACCACCAGGCATCTCCCTAGGGTTCTATGACACTTAGTTCGGCACTTCAAAAAGCACACTTAGTAAAGCATTTTGAAATCATTGAAAGAAAAGCATTATGTAAAGAAAAATAAATTACTTTACCATGATGAGGTTGTTTGGAAAATGTTCAGCTAAAGTGCTCTGGTAAGAAATATTAAAGCACCTGGGATACACAATGGCCATCTTCAGTAGGCCTTTTTCCTTCAAACAGAATCTTAAAATAAGCTGTAACACAGAGCAAGTCCTATTTACGTGTACATTCTGCTCCCATTTAATTAAATCACAGTCAGTATTATATTCACATTTGTTCTTTTTCCCCTCTAGATAAAGAATTAAAAAAAAAACTGAAAGAGAAATTAAAAAGCTGAGATCTTACTTTCCTACATTGGTTAAGAGTGAATGCACAGAGCCAGTTACCCATCCACCATCCTGCCAATTCTCTACAGCCTGGCAATGTGAGGGTGGCCTGGTCAGGCAAATCTCCCTTTTCTGTTGGTTGCCTCATCCCCCCAACACCATCCTGCTACACAGCTGGGAAAGTGCAACCTTAATACACAGAAAACCTACAGCAAAAGAGTCAGTCATTCTCATGAATAGATGTCCACGGTGTCCTAGGAACAACCCACCAGTTTGACTGTTCTGGCCCTTAAACTTTCCCTCCCCTGTCAGCTGACAGCATGCTGTTTCCCAAAATATGTTTCATTTTCAAGAGAGAGATTTATTACAGCCCTGTTATCACATTCATACCCTTCCTGAAGAGATAAAAATAAGAAAGACCTTACAAGAAGGTGTTGTAGCAAAAGCTAAATCATAAATGTTTGATAAGAAATGGCTAAATCCAGACAAATAACTGTTCAATCCCACTTTGTATTAGGCAGATAAAGTCATACAGGAGATCAATATGATCTATTGAAATGAAAAAAATGTCCAGCTTCGGGACTATACGGTATTATAGAAAATCTGAAATTATAAATGGGCTGCTTCCATAAGTGTTATATAACAAGAAGTTGCATCGCTTTTATTTATTTTGTGCTTGTGAATGTAAAAGCAGGATATGAAAGTCACTGTTTGTCAACAGGGCAAATGTGGGCAGCAGTGAAGTAGGTGAGCATAACCTTTTTACTTTCCCACTCTTGATGGGAATACATAATCGTCTCTAGGGATAAAAGGAACTTCAGTCACCCACTAGCCCTGGGCTCCTTTTTAGCACAGGCTGACAGATGTGCTAAAATTATAAGTGAAGTGTTGTGATGTTGACTCCTAAAGCAGCAATCATTAAGGTTGAAATTAGTACCCGCTCCCAGCCATTCAAATGTTAAAAAGTTCTGACACCGGGCATAATTGGACAATTTTACCTAGTGGGGATAGCGTTGCATTTTATCCTACTGACTGCTTTCCTCCTTTTTCATCCCTGCTCCAATTTAAATGAAGCAAAACAACTTTTCATACATCTTTCACTTACGCAAAACAAAAATCTGCTTATGCAGAAAGACATCTCAAAAGCAGACATGAGTTCACAACTACATATACAAGTAATATTGTTTAAGGCTATATTATTTCAGCTGACAATAGTATTTTAAATAAGCTGCAGTTAGACAAAAGACTGAAGGGAAAAAAAATAAACAGATGTCCTAATATGTATTAGCATCTGCTGAAAGAAAATACTCATCTGAAAATGTAAAATAAACTTTTCTGGCTATATGGACTAATTAGTTAGAATCAATGCTACCATTCTTCAATCTTATGAAATCAGTGTTTCACATATTCTGTACTTGAGCAAATCTCCAGCAAATACAGCAGTTGCTACAGATTACAGTAACTGCTGAAAGTTTTCAGGAATTCACACAATTATATTTCAGGTCATTTAGATCAGCGTGAACTGAAAAACACTACCACTTCCTCCAACACTGCTCAGTTTGACACATCATTAACGAGTGGGCCATCACCAGCTAAATACTGGATGACTCAAAGCAAGATTTCGACAACGGCACAGAAAGAGTAATGCAACTGTGTTTTTAAGTATTCTTGCGGCCATCTAGAGAAAAATGATGCGTGTGATTACGTGTTTGTGATGGATCCTCCTTTTTTATCTCATAAGAAAAACAAAATAAGTTTCAAGACCCACGCTGCAACGTAAAATATGGTTAAGATGACTGTGCAACCTAAACACTGCTTTAAAAGCAAATAAAATTCAGTGTCTGTGAATGTTTAACACTGTGCTACTGAGAGTTAGATTCTATTTGTTAATGGTAATTTGGTAATGACGCATCTATTTCTGGCACAAAGATAATGTTAATATTGTGACTCTTGTTGACCTGTACTGCGTGTTGAGCTATCAGCTTCAGCACCCTCACCAAGCCCTACACCCCATTTTTCCAGACTACTATACATCTCCATCGACTGGTCTCACACAGGGAACGGACAGCCCTGAACCTCTTTTACTCCAAATTTTTGTCTGTTGAAGACTTACCTGGTCAATACACAAACCTTATCTCTAGTTAAAGCCACAAGGCAAGCCTACATACCCAACTCAGTTCCGCTTTGACACCACAGCACTGCAGCCAGGGCAGCAGTTTAATTGACAATGATTCTCAAGGTGATTCCCAGCCCCTTCTATCCTATACACACCTTTGCCATTCAGCTCTATTGAGAATTTGCTGCTCAGCGCGGAGCTGCTGGCTGACCGGGTTGTGCAGCCTCGTGCTTTAAGGATGCTGTGCATAATGGGACAGGAAGTACTGACATGGGGCTGCGTAGATCCCGTGCCAAGATCCAAGATCGAGGATGAGATACAGAAGTCTTCAGTTTAATCCAGTTCATCCCCGATTCACTATCAACATGTCAACACTCACCCTAGATCAACTTCTAGATAGTCGTTCTCATTGATGACTTCTTAAATTTTCAAACAAGCATTTTCATGCTTTCTTTTATTGTGTTTACAGATCTGCCCACAAGCGTCTGCAATATTATCTCATTATCTTTCTTCATAACCCACATTAAAATTCTCCTTTTCTTTGCTATCTAATCTTTTCTTTTGCATCAAAAAAATTGTGCCTAAAACAGGGCCTACCATATTGATTAATATGATCTCATTATATGCTTGTTCTTTTTATCTGTGTGTATCCTTGACTTTTGATTAACACTTAAAATTTCAAGCAATACAGGCTTGGAACAATCTTTCTGGTTTTATTTTGCATATTTATTAATATGGCAGGGTCCTCATCTGTGACTAACAGTCTAGGCACTGCAGTAATGATAATTATCATCATCTTGTTGTTCCTTCTTTGTTGATATATAAGCATGTAAACTGGATTTTGTTTTCTGAGTAGGACTGCCAGGGATGATTGTAAGGAGTTCTGCTTGAAGAAGAAACCCCAGCGCTTTTTGTAATCGCTTTCAAACTAAAGGCTTTGCTTTGTTTTATTAATGGAAATTAAGGATGGGAAAAATTTCAGGGTAACAGCCAGGAAAAACGGTTTGGAAAATACTAATTAGAATGAATATGCGTTGTGTTGTCAGGAGAAGCAGCATGCACACATTGTAAAAAAATATTGTAAACATAATGTAAGAAAATAAAAGAATAATGAATTGCAAATTCTGCTTGTATCAACAAGGATGTACTAGCATAATACACCAAAGTGACAGTCAGTCTCCACATAAGAGAGAGAACTTGAAACATTAACTATCACTGATGAATCCACTAAAGATGAGAGTTCAGACACTAAAGAATCCCATTTAAGAAAGGAAGAACCAGTACTCTCCTCCCACATTTTCAAGATAGAAGGTAAGAGATTATCTACTCTGATTCCAGCACCTGGATTACATTTATATACATTGCCATGCTATATAACTAATTATATTATTCGGGAACCAAACGGGGACTGCAAACACTTTATCATGACTACATAAACCACATCTTTATTTGGAATAGGAATTACATTAAGGATATTTGAAGCTCTGTTTTTCTTGCACAGAATCTGTGATGTGAAGCTGAAAACTGAGGAAAAGGGCAGACAAGCTTAAAAACAAGTTGATTATGACAGTTCTATCAGGAAGAAAGTGAAAATGCAAATGAAAGAGGCATTTTCTAAATACAGTTTAATTTATAAATAAGACTTCACATCACAGATTTGTTTATCCTCATTTGGTGATAATTGTTCACAGCAGAATATATCAGAAAATTCTATAATAGGAACCACAGCCAGGAAATGTTAAATAATTAATCACCCTCCCAGCCACTTGCATTTCTGTTGATATAAATGACCGTATAATTCCAAACCCAATTATCACTACTTAGCCATTCCATTTTGTAGTTAAAATCCCACAAAATTAAAGTGCATCAATTGTTAATGGTAATAGACCAGACAAGGGATTAAAGATTATTTTAATGTTTATTTCCTGTCAAGAGGTTTTTTTGGCAGGAAGCACTACAGACAAAAGGCTACATTAAGATGAGATTCATACAATGTTTTCAAATCTACCAACTTCTAAAAACCTTATGGTATAATTACTTGTTTAATCTACTTGTTCCCTAAAGATGCCAATGGGGGTTTATCAAGTCAAATTCATTATATCTGCTTCTTAGAAATCAAAATATTCTTTTTAGCTTTCCAAAAAGCAGTCAAGCTTACCAAAAACACAATTCCAACAACAACAAAAGTGGAAAAGGAATAGACTACTCTAAAGTACAAAAACTGTGTCAGGACAGTTTTCTGTATATTCTGCTTGATTTTTTCTCGTTAACTAGTGGCAATACATATCTCCATAAACTATTTGATCCTCATGAACACACTCAGTCACCTTAATGCCAAGATAACAACATTATTACAGAATTTCTTTTGTCTGACACTGAAATTGTGACTTTTCTCCCCTTTTCAGAAAAGTATTTATGCAAATTAATTACACAGAGAAATTCTGGTTCAGAGATGACTGTTTTCTTTAAATGCAAAGCCATCAAAATCGATGGAAGTATATTTTGTCATTAACAAAGTTAATCTGTTATTTGGGTGTGAGGGTTAAGGGATTTTGGGGTGGAGTTACAGTTTATCTTGTTTCAATAAGCAGCAAGAGTACTCCTAATCTTATACGCTTCAGGCTTTCATTTGTGTAAAATTACAGACATGCATATGTATCTTGGGTCTTTTATGAAATCACCAGGTTCAGAGCTGGCATTGAGCGTGATGGTTATTTTAGGCTGTGTAACCTCATTCATATGATTCCAGTTTCTTCTCTGAACAAGCAGAAATGTACATATGTACTAAAAATAAATGCTGAGTGGGAAATATTTGTGTCGATGTGCATATGCACGCTCTTCTTCATCCATTCAGTATTAATGGAGAATTCTCCAAAATCTCTGGACAATTTACAGCACATGAACATTATAACATCCATTTCTTCTTTTCTGCAGGAAACTCTTAGCCTGAATATAACCAGCAAAACAGCACATTAGATCCTAATCCAAAAAGCATTGTACATAATCACTTCAAATTGTATCAGTGGCAGGTAGTGTTGCTCACTGTGTTCCAGTAGGAGTCCAGTCACTGCTGGGCTGAAGTTGACTTTGATCCTTTCTACTCTCTCTCCCCTTTATAGGAGAGCAAGACAGCCAGGGCAGGTCTGTGGCAGTAACACTTCAGTGCTGTCATGGAGAAGGGATGTACAGCCTAAGAAATTGCTTAGGAGGGCGGTGAAAAGTTTCCTATCTAATACCTGGATCACCTGGCAACAATCTCACTAATTGGTGAGCAGTGAGTTTATTAAATGCCCAGTAGTGTTAATAACTCAAATGTCATCAGATGCAGGCATTGAGAAAGAAGCTTTTAACTGAAACAAACTGAATAGCTGTTCATCCCGAGGTCCCAGCTGTTGCAGGACATTACATTGATTACACATGTTACCATAAAGGAGCACTATATAACGACAATGTGCATTTCCTTCATTTTTCCTGGTCTGTATACTCCCTGTCCTTAACCCCCCACCTCATACACCACCCCCAAAAGAAGAATACAAAACCACAATGTTCAGACTCCTTATCTCTTCTGAGATTTGTGAGAACAACCAGATATGGCTTGGAACTCATTCCACAACCTTTCCACCAACATAAAATTTACTGTGAATAAGGCCCTAAAACCCTATGTGCAGCTCTGATTTAAATTTCTGAATCCCAGCCTCCCAAGAACAATTCCATTATAATAAATACCTCATCATGACATGATATGCTTATTGCTTAGGTTCTGGGCAGAGCATAAACAACCTGTCCACAAGCAAGTTCTTTCTGGCCAGGACCTGGCCTAATTTAGGTATTCTTATTTAGCAGGTTCAGGGCATTATTAGTGATAAAGAAATGCCAGCTTCTTCTCCCCAGATATTACAATGTGGCAACAAACAAAGCAGGTTTGGTTTCCAAGACCGAAAATTTATCTGTAATTTTCTCTTCAAGACTTTATCTGTGAGAGGAATTAATCTGACTGGAAACAATGCTTCCTTCAAAACTCTCATGTTCTGTATATTTTATTTTTAAATGATGGTGTTAATAATGGTCTCAGCAGCAAGTGGAGAATATGGGCTGAGTGTCTGCCCTCTTTATAGATTTCCTGTTTCTGCAATTTCACTTGAAAAATGGCAGTGCCCTGCCACCTGAAGTTTTCAGTTTGTTCAACTCCAAGCAAAAGACAATTAAACAACCTACAGTATATGGTCATGAGAGTATAATTGCTCACCGGTGCTGCTTGTTGTGTCAGCTGCCACAATGAGCAGCAGCATTTCAGCTTTCTGAGCCTAGCAAGCCTGCTGGAGGTTACTGACTATGGCAATGGCCTCATGCTGAGAAGAAAATATTTCATGGGCAAAAGAAATTTCCACAGTGTTCTTGAGAAGCTGAGTTGGCACAGAGTAAAATGAATAGCCTTTGTGCTGGACACATATCTAGAAGGGCATTCTTTAATCATTGTTCTTAGAAGCCAACAACATAGTGCTTTATCTGCTAGCCTTTTCTATATTTTCACACACTTTCTTATAATTCTCTCATTTTCCATAAGCATTCTTTCTTCAAAATCCCTGGAAGTAAATTTATATCCCAAATCTACAGCACTTACATTATCCTCTGCAACACTGAAGTTCCTGGCAAGGAATGAATTATCAGTCCTCTAATAAGAAGTTGATTAACACTTGAAGAATGGATGGCTAGGTGAAAGACAAAGATAAATCGAGCCCTTCAAATCCTTCTTTGGGTAAAAATCATTCCCAAACCAGACCGAACTAAATTAATTCCCATGTGAGAGATGTTCACTGCAGCTTTGGTGTTCTCACAACAACATTCTCAGAGCTGGTCTTGTTTTGCCATTTGTAGACAAGCAACTTGTAGATATGACTTTCACAGATCAACATTTGCTCTGCCACTATTGATACCCTCTACTATAGGCTGAAATGGCAAAAAAGAACTTAGATCCCCAGTGCACATGCAAATCATTGCAGTTAGTCTGTCTTACACACATTCAGGACAACCTGTTATCCACATCAAAGACAAAAAGCACAACATTAACATCATTCCCTGTAATGGCAATGTAAGGGAATTCATATTAATGGGAGCCTAAGAGTAATCACGGTAGACTCTTGGTATTAAGATGAGGAGTATTAATTTTCCAGAACATAAAAGCATAAATGACACCTACATCTGTATGCAAAACCAATGCAAATCAATTGCCTACATGCAGTTTAATTCATGATGCTTGGTATATCAACATGGAGACAGAACTCTGTGCAGTCAACAAGACAAACAGGTAAACTGTATTTCCAAGGCCACTGTCATTATTTAGTGATTTTCTTTTTCTTGGTAAGCAGGAAAGTATTAGTTTTCTTAATGAGTGCAAAAATAGAACACAAAGCATATGCAAAGCGATAATATAATAGTTGGACAATAGAGCTTAAAAGAAAAAGGATAATGAATTAAATTAAAATGGTAGGAATAAAACCATTTAATGTGATGTTTTAACCTTACTAATATCTGTACTGGAGAGTTAAGTAAGTTCCCACTTTCAATTTAACAACATTATTTTCATGAATTTCTGATTAGTTTCTTTGGTTATGTATTTTAAAATAGAAGAAAATAACTATATATAACCTCATAATCATTACCACTGTGCAATATTGTGAAATGGGACTCTGTAATAGTACATTGAGAAATTTGCTCTGGCATATCTCTAATAAGCCGCCAAACCAAGTCTGCAAAGCATCTGATTTAACAAATGTTCCTTGGTTTTACATTTGCTTTCCTAAATAACCTCCTATCTCTACAAGTTTATTGTTGAATTAGGACAAAATCCCAACAGTTCTTGCATAGCTATGTTGGCACAGCATCACCAAAGGAAATAAAATGGACCTTTGTTACTGAGGTGACTGGTTACAACTGAGTTTCCATACTGGACTACGACAAAAGCTGCCAGTCTTCTGTGCTAATCCTTCTGCCTAGGAGTGCCTGTTAAGAGCAAGCAGGCAGGCAAGAGCAGGATGTAATGCAATTTATTCAGAAAGAATACTGAGGGGCGCGAGTGCTGGAAAAAGGTTCAAGTATACCCCTCCCCTCTACTTTTCCATTGAGTTAAAGTGTACCCATGAATATTAAATATTCATTCCTTTCTTCATTCTCCTGCCTGTTCCTCCCTCTCATTTATTTGCTTAATTTCTTTATAAACATTAAGAATTTACTTTCGCTGCATAAATAAATCAAAAGATGAGGAACCTTAAAACAGACAAAAGGCTTTGGGAGTTTTGCTACTGGCAAAAGGCAAAACTGCTGCTCATGGATGTAATGAGTCAACAACCAACGCATACATCTGGCAGAATTCCTATACTTTAGAATCACGGGATATATGACCTCATTTTAGTGTATACAGCTTTTTCTAACAGAGTTGATTCTGAAGGTTTTTTTGCAGTTACTTTTAGCTTCTTCAGTCTCCACGCCTCACTCAAAGCTATTATGAGTTCATCAATAATATCCAGCAGGACATCTTCCCACCTCTTTCATCAAAGTCAGTGAAGTTTTCAAATGTACTAGGCTGTAAAACACATAGACATAATAAGCCAAACTCTTTTCTGGGAATAATCCAATTCAAACTATGGAGTAAATTCATATGAGTAAGCTCTGCTCAGTGCATTTTACTCTGTGGGTAGGTAGTAAAATGTTCTTCCATCCCGGAAGACTTTATTTTATAATTCTTTCATCTGGGATTCCAGGAAATGTTAAGATGTTAACTATCTGACAGAGTTCAAATCAGTGCCAAGCAGTTTATTATAGCACAGGTTTTATTCCCCGATTCCAGGGGACATGGACTTCTGATGAAAAAGGTGGAATAATTCTTGCCTCAGTGTGTAAAATCAAGATCAATTTAGTAACCCACTCCTCTAATACCGTATGTGCAAAGAAATAATTTAGACTCCTAGTTAATTTGAGTATTGAACTGAAATTCTGCAGCTGCTTTCTGCCAGTCCTGAAAACAGAAATTAATTTCAATGACCAAGTCGAATGGAGTGCTGCTCTGTCAGGTAATTAGTCATCGTCTCTTGCTACTCAAGGTCTATCACTGTGCTAATCCATACATAAACCCCAGTATTCCCCTAGTCACTCACAATCTAAAGAGCTGTTTAAATACTTATTTCTCTCATTCAATCCTACCCCAGATCTCAACTGCAAAATGAGCATTCTTTCATGTTTAGCTTTCTTCTTACTATTTACTGCCAGCAGAATTAATTCAACTGATTTACATTTTCTTTTTTGTGTTTGATCAAGTCTGCTGTTGATTAAGTAGAGCTTAAGGGAAAAAATTATACTCCTGCAGCTTTCCTACTTGACTTGCCCATTTATTAATGAAAGAAGCAAGGATATTGATGGCCCAGAAACTACAAGTGCACCAATTAAAGGGTATGTCCTTCCAAGCTTCTAATTAAAAAAGAGTTCTTTTGTATTAAAAGATATAGTTTAATGTCGTATTTATATCTAATTCTCACTTCTGCTGTTTTGCTTTTTTTCCTTGTTTATTCTTTTTTAACAGAACTCTACTGGGAAAACTTAGATCAGGCAGAATAAAGAAACTTTCCCTGACAACAATTTCTGGAAGCTTTGTTCCCAAACAGCAGTTTTAATGATAAAGCAACAAAACCAACCCTGCGCCCTCTGATCCCCGCCAGTCATTAAAACAATGGAATATCCATCGACACATACCATACTCAAAGCAAATCTGAGCTATTTTTCCCTCGTGTATGTCAGCAGAGTTTGTACAACATCAGACTCAAGAAAACGAAAGATTTTCTATACCAGCCCTTCTGGACATTTGAAGATAATGAGACCTTTTCTCCCCTTCTGCCACCTTCTTAGTATCTGAGTTCTAGATTCACTTTTTACATGTCAAGTTTTTATATGTGCTTCTTGCTTTTTCCTATATAGTTTGATTTGTGCAATTCCTGTCTATCACTGCCAGTATTTTACTCTTATGCAGAACCGGTCCCTTGCACATTAACAGCATTTCAGAATTACCAGTGAAGAAACAAAGGGGACTCAAAAAGGGTTCAGAATTACCAGTGAAGAAACAAAGGGCACAGCCCTACTTTCAAAACATCCTGCACACAACTCAAAGTCAATTTCTAGCTGCACACCAGGTATCTCTTCCAGATTTCTGCACAGTGTGCTTCTTTTATTTAGCAACCAGGCCCCCAGAACTCCATGGGACATTATATTAAAAATAAGTACAATCTAAAAGTTAAAATCTAGCACTGTGCACGAGTAATGGCAGGTACTGAATAACTGCTCCCTGCACTGATGTCTAAGAGGGGGAAAGAAGTAAAAATCTTCCCCTTCCTGTCCTCTGTCCTCGAGAATGGTGAGAACTGCTGTGATCAGATTAGATAGGTAATCTTGTGTATAATCAGATTCCCAATAGGCAGAGATAGCTGTGCATTTAAGGGCAGTAGACTCTTTTTAAAAGAGATACTAAAGGGAATCTCCAAATTTCCTAAAGTACTCAGCTGGACAAAGTCTGTTGACAAGAATGATTCTTCCTAAGGGCGTAACAGAGTTAGAGATGTTGCACTCTTCAAAGACTGCGTTATCCCGACTATCCACATTTCTCCTTGAACCATCCTAGACTGAGTCTATCTGATCGCCTATTAACCTGAAAAAAAAACAACAACGTGGAGGAGCTGTCCTAAAAGACCTTCTGGGATTGAAATTTCTCAATCGCTACAACTTTTAAGGGACTTCACAGAAATGGTGACCCTCACAAGTACCACTTGAAAGACACAGAAGCTTTAATCTTTTTCAATGGAAATGGAAGAGCTCTTATCTCTCCTCTGACCCTTTTTCCCCTCCTAGCCTTACACTCCTGGCACCACTGAAAAGTCGGAACCATTAAGTTGGTGTCAAGTGGCTGTGCTATTCATATTCTATTATAGTCAATGACAATTAACAGTGCCATTCAGAAAAGCCAGGTACTGTATTACACAATTGGAAAATTGATCTTATCTGAGGCTCAAAAATCAGCAATGTTCAGACTTCAATTCACAAAGAAGTAAAGAAAGAAAAGGGGAAGAACTGTCTGACCTCAGTACCACACAGCAAAAAGCCACGTGCAAGGATTAAAAATAACCTGAAGTGGCCAAATCTCTGTATGAACTCTGATTTTTATCACCAAGCAAAACGATGTTAGAAAGAAGTGTACAAATTCAGCCGAGTGCTTGATGATCACCTTCAAAGTTGTTATTGCAGACAAAATGCAACATCTTAGCTTAGCTGACACATCAGAAATTGTCTGTGTTTCAATTCCAAGCTCTTAGCAGCACACGCCCACAGGCAAGCACCTCTGCACCTGCAACATAATCTTCATTTCTCGTGTAAGCACTGAACATCTATTTTCATGAATGTTTTTCCTAGAAATGAGCACATGCACATTTTTCTTCTAATGAATTACTGAATGGATCTTAAAGGAGAGAATTAACATGTAACTCTCCACTTAGGAAAGAGAATGTTTTCCCATGCCAGTGAATCTCAGTATTAACTCCAGCCCTCACAACAGTTGATTACAGCTCAGCATACCTGCTTGAAAATGCGGGGAATTTCAGATGCAAAACTCAATTAGTCATCTAGGACATAACTTCAGCACCCAAGCTAAGATGTTTTAAAGTAAGGGATGCACTCGTAGAGCCAGGAATGACTCCAGTTCACCATCTTTGCCCCATTTCTCACACCTCATCTCAGAGGACACAGTTCCTCAGTGCCACATACCCGGGGTCATTGGCTTTGGGCAGAGTCCAAAAATAGGTCTTTTTGAATCAGAGAACCATTGTGTTACGTACAGTCCCCAAATGAGTACTGACTAATCCATGCAACTGCAACATGAGTGGAAAACTCACAGCCTGGAGAAGCACGGCTGCAAAATTTATAGTCACTACTTCAGTTCAAATGTTGTCCCTGAAATACCTTACAACTGGACAGAAAAAGCTCTGGCATTTCTTTTGTCAGCTCCACAAACCACCAGGTGCCACTACATGGAACTCCAGCATGCTGCTTGCCAGGCCAGGATGGATGAAGCCCCTCCTGCACCTGGGTCCCTCTCATGTCCTGCTGTGATCACAGAATGGTTTGTGTTGGAAGGGACATTTGATACCATCTAGTTCCAACCCCCTGCTACAGGCAGGAACACCTCCCTCTAAACTCAGTAGCTCAAAGTGCACATTGCCAGCTCACGATGAATCATCATCCAACACTTCCAAATCCTAAGGGCCCCTCTCAAGCCATTGTACATCACTGCCTTTTTCCCCACCCCCCTTTTACTCCAACAATTGGCCTTACACACATAACCTTGGAGCTCTCAGTTTATATCCATTACAGTAGAGAAAGTAATAGTTCCAAATCCACGTTAGATGTGCCTGCAGCAGACCAGCTTATAGTCTACAGGCTGAATCACCCAATGCCAAGTTTTCCTGAGGAATGAAGAGCAGCCTGAGCACAGGAATCACATTTGTCTGTTCATCACTTTTCTTCACAGAATACAATAACAAATCATCAAGTATTTCAGTTCTCCAGGACAAGGTCTCAGATTGTTGCCCGAATGAAAAGCATAGAATAGGCACAAAGCCACTATGGTTATACTTAAAAATCAATCAACTCCCTATTGGTCATGTATTTTGTGTACCAAATATCTGCTTTAAAATGTTCACGAGCCTCAAAATAAAAGCTACAGGGCTTCTATTTTGGACTTGCATCTTGGTTTTTAATATTTGAAAAATAATGCAAAATCTTATATAGGATTCTCTGCTTGGCACTAAGAGTCCATTCTATTCTTTTATTTCTTTTGTGGAGAAGTAGAATAAAATTCCCAAACTACTCCAGTGCAATGAAAATGACTTTTACTCATATGGTTACCTTTATGTCCACCATAAGCATTCCACACTACTAATCCTTTTAGGCTCTGATCCAGCAAAGCACTTTACTGTGTCTTATTCTTAAAATTACAAGTCTCCCCACTGATTTCAGTACAGTTATATTAGGGATGAACTTGGCATACTGTAGCAGAAATAACGTTAAAAATACAGTTTAAAAAAAACAAGCAAAGAAAACAAAAGCCTAAGAAACTTCCATATTTCTCTGTTTTAAAGTCAGGCATTTGAGTACAGTCCAATAGTAGGTTATTTTTGTCCAGTTAGGCCAATTCAGGTAAGCAGCCTCTCTGTATTAGAGATGCATTGATTTCAGATCTAGGTGCTTTCAATAAGCTTCTTACACCCAAATGTTACAAGGACAGGGACTTAAAAATGTCAATTACATAAATAAATCTGTAAGTATTGATAAATGCCCAAAATTAAATAAACCCACTTCAATCTAAGAGGCTTTGCAGCTGATGTGGTTGTAAAACAATAAGAAAACCTTCATAATTTGCATTTTTATAGCTACATTTATCAATAGCTCAAATATTTATCACAAATGCTATACCACTACAGACACTGTATGATCATAGCGCCCTGTTTTGACTGTATTAAAAACAACCCATGACCAGACCCTGGGCTACAATCTTAAACTGGTGCAAACAGTCATTGTCTTCGGCCATTTCTTCTACCTTGTTTTTGCCAGTGCAAGAATATATATAAGCATGCAACGAACCAAATCAGAAAACTAATCTGGTTGAAATATAAACCATCAAAAAGTGCTGACTTTAATAATGAAGTGGGCTGCTCAAGAAAGCAAGAGTCTGCAACTGCTTAAGATAGCATTACCCCCAAATAAATGTACATCAAGTCATATATCCCTGTGCTCAGAGCAGCAGCCAGAAGTAGAGCCACACATTTTGCCAACTTATTTACACAAACCATGAAGGTATACTGGGATGGGAAACATTTATTGAGTGTTTTCCCAGCACAGCTTCTGACTGCTGTGGAGAGACAACAACATTTAATTTGTCAAGGATGGCTAAATACCCTAAGTAAGAGGACTCTACATGTGAGCATCTTCCACTGACTTCCTGGTGGTTCTTCCAGCCTTATCAGACTGCCTCCCCAGTTGGCTCTCAACAATATCGTTAAGCTTGTGCTCTACCACCATTTAAAGCAGTACACATGAGAAAGGCTGAATGCATAAGGGAAATGAATTCCTGTGGACACTGTGAAGGGGGTAATGCTCTCCTATTTGGTTTATCCAGTTCTGCAATAAATGTGGGTGTTTAGGTTTTTTTTTAGCCAAGGTGCTGCAGTAACCCAAATGATAGTCATATTACACTTATAAAAGACAACTTTAAGAAAGATCTTACTGCAATAAAAGAGTATTTTTTTTCCCTTGGCATCTTGGCTTGCCATAGAAATGAGTGAGCTGCTGAATTTCTGCCAAGTATAGATGGTTCAGCATGCTATTAGATTAGTCTGTTTATACAGAAACAGCCAAAAATAGGAAACACGCAGAAGCTATTAAAGATATTGTCCTGTGAGGGAAATATTTGAATGGTTTTGTTACTGCAACTGGGAAATAAGATATGAGTCAGTATTAATGTGATAAAGAAGTTAATGTGTTCTAAAGCAAACAGTTAGTTTCTTGAGCTTGTTTCTGAGCTGACAATAAAATAAATGTACAGACAATTATGTAGGGTTGGATGAGCCTGCAAGTATGTGTATCCAGCTTAAGGCTCAGCACTGCCAGCGGGTTAGAATTGAAGCTCTGTTATCAAGTAATGATATGCTAACCCCAGGTAGTCTTCAAAGAAAATGGATGATTCAAAAAGCCATGCATCACTGAGCTGGTGGAAGAATGGTCAATAGTGTTTAAGCTGTTTGAACTGGTCAGAGAGAATTTCTAACAGAAGTTCCTTTGCCTTGCTCATTTTACAATGGATTTCCTAACGTGGTTTTTTTTTTTTTTTTTGCTGTTGTTGTTTGTTTTGCTTTTTTTTTTTAACTTTTTACGTGGTCTAGAGAAAAACAAACACAAACAAAAGAACAACACCTTGGGGTTTTTGTTAGTTTGCTCATTTTAATCAGGATGGTGGTGATATTTCACTGCATTTTATAGGCTCACTGAAGAGCCAGCATAGAGAAAGTTGTCTGCCCTGCATGTGACATGCTCAGTATTCACTTTTGAAACTCACAGGCAGTTCGGATGACCTGACCTCCTTCTCCCTCCCCATGCTACATACAGTAAACCTAAATTAATTCTTACATTGTTTTGATTCCCTAAAACTTCCAACATAAAGTAAACAAATAAAAAGGCTATTATCAGAATATATATTTTCTCTGCGGTTATTCGATTCTACAAACCCAAAGACCATATATAGCATTCTTTAAGGGTCAACACATTTGACCAGTGAACAAGAACAAGCCCAATGCTAAATGATTCTCCCACTGAGAAATGTGCCTCTGCAAGTGCCTTCTTTTTTATGGTGAGAGTGCCCTGAGCCAAGCATCTTCACTGACCTTAGCTCACTCATTAGGACATGAGAAGAGTAGTATCTTAAAGTGCACAAGGAAACTTACCCTAGTCAATGCAGGGTAAAATTTCCCTAGCACACAGAGGCATTTGATTAGCAGGAGCCTCTTGAACTCTACACCAGTAGTTCATTTCCACAGGCACTTGAAAACTGGCCTCAAGTCATTCTGGGATATAATAACTGCCCTTGTAATGTACATACAAAGATTATGCACAACATTTGGAATAGGAAGCAGTTTCAGAAATTCTCTCAAGATACCACAATTAAACACATTTACATTCCAGAGACAAAAAGTTGCAAGTGATGTAATAGTACTTACAGCAAAACTTGAGAATTCTGAAATAACTATAAGCCAGATCATGCAGTCAAGCTTTTCCTTGGAACACCTACTAAAAACCAAGTCAAGCTGTTCTGTCAACAAGCCTAAAGACTCCTAGTCATTTTGAGGCCCTAGTGGAAATTTATCTCTGAGATAAGAATATCTTTCCATTCAGCTCAACAGAAACTAGGCTTGTTTATTATTTTTGAACCTAATTCTTCACTCCAGGCAATTGAAAGTATGACTTACGTGTCCCTTGACACCAGTCAGACAAAGACAAGATTTTCGTCCCCCATTTTTACAGGGGACCCTCTAAAATTGAGAGAATACACTGTATTTTCCTTTGTTACTCTATGTTTGCTTTTTGAACATGCAGTCTATTTCTAGAATGGAAACCTCTTTAGCTTGAGAATGAATTATTTTGCAGCACCTTTTCGGTATTCGTGGCAACGTAATAGGAACCAGAACAGTTCACAGCACACATTGCTATTCTGTGCATATTACTACATGTTTAAAGCATATCTCACTATCTTTGTAGATGGAACACTGGAGCACTCTTAATTCATTACTCGTGCAGTAAGCACCTGTACTTTTAAAATGGCATAAGCTAACATGAGAGATATAGAAGCTCTGAAATGAAAGAAAAGACACAGGAAACACAATGTGCCTTAAAGATGTATAGGAGGTTTAAAAATAGAGAACTTCCTTTTTCAGTATAGGGACAACAAAACACAAAAAGACAGTAATATATTTATGCTCGGAGCTGGAAGAAGAAAAAGGAGCTAAGTAAGTTCTTCTGGCCACATGTCTCAAACCAAATGGATGTCTTTTAAACAAAAGCACCTCTGCTGCTTCGTTTCATTTTCAAGCTGCACTGCCTGAACAAGACAATGGAAAAGTTTAATCTCTAAAACATGAAAGATGAAAACAAATGCATTAAAAAATACCAAGCCAAAGCTATGTTGGTGACACAAATGTGAAAAATGGAATTGAAATAAACTGTGCCAGAAATCTATTTCTAAAAATATGTCTTTACAGTAGTGATATTTATAAATTTGACATACTCTAAAATTTAGCTCACTAAAGATTATTTCTATGCAAATATGCATTTCTCAAACCCCATAAGCGTGCGAAAAATCCAAAACACATTTCTTGAAAATCAATTTCTGTGCAGTACAAATGTATCAAGTTAGAGGCAGCATGCTGATAAATATTAAACAGGTCTACATTGTGCAAAATGAAAACTTATAACAGGACACAGTAGTACAGTGCAGCATGTAGAGGTTCAGAGAGAACATGAAACAGCCCCACGGTTTCAAAAGGACTCTGTGGTCTGACATTAGTCATTTTGGTTCTGATAAAGGATGTTGTAGAAGGTGCTGCCCACATTATGCAAATCACTAACCACTTAATTTCCTCCCCAAGTGGTAAAGCTCAAGCGTTTTCCCTGAACATACAGTGCTCACTTTCTTATAACTCTGAGGTTTCTTTTCAATAGCCTGCGAATACCAGCAAGTAAGAGGATAGCAGTAAGAAACTAAGAGGTTACTCAATGATTCCAAAGGTTATAGGAGTGCTTTTTAGATACAGATCTGAACATAAATTCTAGACATCCACAAAGCATTTTTACTTCTAATGCTACCCCATTAGCTGCTTCAATTTCAAAATGCTTGGATAAGTCTCTCTCTCTCTCTCTTCCTCTCTCTCTCCTGCCACCTCATATTCCAAGAATTAAATATAGTTCACTCCTGGGCCATTTCTAGTCTGAGCATCTCTTAAAAAGAGATTTTACTCTTAGAAAAGCGATATACTAAAAATTACATGGTATTTTTACAGCTAATTCTGTGATGGAAAATATATCGGGTCGGAAATATTTTGATGTACAAACATAATCCAGTTTAATGGTTTCTACGGAAGTATAGCTTTTCCTTTAAAATGTAATATTTACAGCTACAAATGTATATTTCAAGAAAATCTAAATAAATCATAAAATAAATAATATATAGCCGGTACTGCACGAGTTTTCTTATCAGTAAACAAAACTAAAAATATTTCTGCATTGATTAAAATGCAGCAATGCACTCTTCAGAAATGAAAAAGCACTGAGAAAGCCAGCAAGCCATGCTCCCCAAACCTTTGCCCGTAATTACTGACACCCAGTGCACACAGTTCCTAAGTACATTCTTATTGCCTACAACCTGATCTACCTATACCCCTGCTTTAACCAGTGCATGAGCCATAAAGAAGAAAATGTACAGAATCTTCTTGCTTCCCAGCAGTTTCCTTGATACTGACAGTGTGTATGGATGCACAATTAATCGCAGTGTACCACACCAGGATGTGTAGAAAGGAGACGCTCGCTTAATGAAACAATTCTACACTGTGCAGGCAGCAATGTAAATAACTGTGGCTGTGTGAGTGTGCGTGCGTG